>NC_090921.1:370772156-371397156 GCF_040938575.1 Ambystoma mexicanum
GCATCATAAATACATACATGCTCCCAGGCTGGGGGTCATGGCTCTATTGTATCTCTTCTCTTGTATATCACATGCGGTCTGCATGCGCCCATATACTGAGCACGGTTAATTAATTTTTCTAATAATTTTTCGATTAATTTTTCATCTGACACCGTGCTCCTTCGACTTAAGTAATCAATCAATCATCACTTTCTGTCTAACAATTTTCTATCCGAAACCAAAGGACGCTATGAGAGGCCCTGAAGAGCCTTTTTTGACAAATTAAACCAATATGTTTATAAGAAGCAGCATGCACCAGTTACATATATTTTTTTATATATTGGGATGCGCCTTCAGTTACTTAAAAATGGCTGCCACATTAACAGCTCTTGGCCCCAACCATATTACCAGGTTCAGCCACGTGACAGCGTCAATACGTTACACATTGGCTTTATTAGCTGGATCATGTGATCCAACTCTATTCGTTCTACTCGCATATGGATCCCGATAAGCTGTAGGCATTCTGCCACGCAAGTAAGCGTTTCATTACTACCTAAGAGTTTTTTAACTTGCCTGTAGGAAGCTCTTTCGAGCAAATCATTTAGGATTCTAAAAACCCTTCCTTTTTCCATGAACTGCGACAGAGCGCCCGACAAACTGCCAACCAACAAATGAGCTTTTTCATTTTGGCTCTTCACGACGGCTGTACGAGTTAACACGTAGCGGCTGTGCACGAACGCTGGCTCGCATAAATCCGCAGGTATGAGCACGCATATCCCGTGCACCTTATAATTATAATAGTCATGGGCAATACTAATTCTTACTAGTCCGTTTGTCTTCTCAGGTTTGTTTGTTTTTTTTTTTCTACAGTTATATTGATGCAATGGCACATGCTGGTCTGAGTTCATAGACGGACCAGCAGCAGTGGAATACATATATTCATCATTTGAATTGTCCCGGAATCCATTCTAAAGAAATTAACAAGGTACTTACACGGACAGGCTAAGTTATTCAATAGATACAATAATTAGTATTTCCCTGTTTTTGCCACTGATCCGTGTTTTTCATCCTTTTATGCACCCCTCCTGCTGTACTTGATTAGGCAGAACTGTGGATGCAATATGACTGTCAATAAAAAACAATCATGTCAGGCTAAAAGTAAATCATGTAAATCAATACAAGAAAATCAGTTAATGGATAAATCCTATGAATCTGAACACAACAAAGTAGTATATAGATTATTGGATACTGATATACTTGTGATGCACATTTTGAAATTATTTAAAGAGTTTGGTAATATCAGTCACAAATGAGATAATGCTCTAACTGTAGAAAGGTATTTAGCTAGTTGGTAATAGATACATATTATTGTGTTTCTTTTAGATACTCTGTCAAAAACTAAAAGCATCCCCTCTAAAAGCATGACATCCAACATCAGGGGTCTTTTGAGTGTCCTGACGAAAGCCTTAGTCAGACTATTAGGCGTCCGGTTATAACAGTGGACACCTTCAATTTTGAGAGTTCACACATCTAAGGCTGGAAACAGTCACTTCTTACTCCTACGTCCCGTCCCCTTTCCTCCATACTTGTGGGACATCTCTCCGTCCTGTGGGACGGGACCGGGGCACTTTGTAAAAAGCATCCACATTTTTTTGAAACATTTGTCCCTCTTTCCTGCGCGGGGCCTGGCACGCGGCCTTTTCCCCGTCCATCTTGACTCTTCCCCGCACATCGCCCATCAGTCCTTTTTTCTGCTCGATCGGGGCCAGACGCACTTGCATCCTTGGAAGATTTTCTTCCCTTTTTTCCTCTCTGGCTCTCGCTAGCGTTAGTTTACTAATCTGTTGGTCTTTCAAGTTAGACTTTCCAGATTGTTCGTGTCACCGTCGCTTCGCGAGGGCGGATCCCCTCCTCTTTGTTTAGAGTGTTTGGGTCCGGAACACCGTTGGGACTCCTGTTTTTAATGTGACTCCCTTTCGGTCCTGGCACTTCAACGTCGGTTGGAGCGGTGGGAGGAGGTGTTCCGACAAACTCCTCCTTCGCATTTTCAGGCATTCATCGATGAGAAGAAACACCCGGTAAGTTCTTTACTTTGCAGAGCACCCCGGCCGGGGGATACCTTTTTGGGTTCTTCTCGTGCCAGTAGGGGCGTTGATCGCTCTGCCACCGGGGTTCGCCCTGAGGTGCCCGTTGGGCCTAATAATTGTACCAGAGTTTTCTCCGAGGGTCTCTGTAAGGGGCCTGTGGATACCGGAGTACGCTCCGAGGCCCCACCTGTGGGGGCTGTTTGTAGACCCAGTTCTGAGTCGTGGGGTACCGGAGCTCGCTCTTAGGCCTCTTTGTCGGCTTCCCTCAAAAATAAGACCGGGGTGCGCCCTGAGGCCTTGGTGGGGCTTGCTGTTACCGAACGTATGTTCGAGGCACGCGCAGATAAGGCCGTTACTGGACGTGGGTCCGAGGTCCCTCTTTCAGAGGCTAAAGTTACCAACATTTCTGAGAGGCCTGGCTAGGCCTTAACGGTGAAGACTGTTTCTCACCGTTCCCGTTCTTGCGACGACACCAGATCTGTTGAGGGGGCAAAGAAGCAAAGTTCTTCTTTTACCGGCAGTGCCGAGGTCCTTCCTTTACCGGCAGTGCCGAGGTCCTTCCTTCGAAGGCTCAGTTGGCGGTTGGTATGTCACAAAAACATTCCAGGCCTCATAGTACCAGCTCTGCCGAGGTTCCTTATTTTAAGGCTAAGATTAAGACCCCTGATCCATCGACGGGGACCCCTGCCTCACTTCATCACGTGCTGCAGTTCCCCTCATATGAGGACAAAATGGTGCCCGTTCCCTCCACGAACCACGGTGGCCATTTTAGGGGCTACCCCTACAACTACGCCATCGGCCTCTGGTGTAGGGCTCGGTCCCTTGGGTGAACCTAAGGTCCCTTGTGCGCATATTTACCGGCCGGTTTATGATTGGAACGCCCGGATGCCTCTTCCGCACAATGTTTCGTTGCCCGCGGGGGCAGCTCCTTTGATTTATGTGGATACGTCGGTGGAGGGGCCGGTGTGTCACCCTTCCCCGTTACGTCCCTGGATTTCTCCACCTCATGAGAGGCCTCCTCAGGTCCCGAAACAATCTCCTGAGGACGCCTTTTTCGGTAAATTTTAAGCCCTTATACGCACCGACCCCATGAGGGAATATTTCAAAGGGCTTTTCAAGGAGATATTTCCACCTGCGCCTCCGGCTCCACCCGTTCATCTGGTGGCTCCGCCTGCGCCTCCCTTGCGCGTGGTGCCTCCCCCTGCTCTTCTGCCTTTACCTCCATTGTCCCCAGTGGACAAGGCAGTGCCTGACACGGCTCAGCAAGATCCTGACCTGTCAGATGACCCTCAAGGCGATCAGGACAACAAGGACCTTCCCCGCTCTATCAGAGCCTTTCATGACCGGGTACTGGACATGATGAGTTTCTTAGATGTTCCGGTGCCTGAGGCACCCGCTCCGCAGGAGGGCGTGCTTTCTGGGGCGTTCACCCTGTCTCCCTTGGAGCGTACCGGCCTGTTCCTGCAGAAGGACATTCTGGCCGAGGTCCGAAGAGTCTGGGAAAATCCACACTCGGGACTTTTTGTCAAAAAAAGATTGATGCGATGTACAGGCTGCATTCTTTGGAAGAGGTGGCCCTATCGTCTTGTCCGCCTCCCTCCTCCACAGTGGTGGCTGCGGCTATGTTGCAATCCAGACCTGCAGCATCCTCTTCCATGATGGCTACTCAGGTCTTGGGAAAGGAGGACAAGCTCCTGGACTCCCTAGGGAGGAACATCTTTGCCAACTCAGCCTTGCAGCTCAGGCAGGCCAACGCTGAGTTGATATTGGCGGGAGCTAACATGCGGAGGTGGAAAAGTCTGTCGGAGTTTGAGGAGCACTTCCCAGTCGAGAAGTTGGAAGACTTCAAAGGAGGCCTTTCCGATGCCAGGGTCTTGGCCCAGGATCTCCTGGAGGCTGCGGCTCATTACGTAGACACCTCGGCTCGGGGCCTGATGCTTGGGGTTGATACCTCGCGGCAGGCGTGGCTGCATGCCACTAAATTTTCTAAGGAAGTGCAAGACAAGGTGTTGGACATTCCTTTCGATGGTAAGGAGCTTTTTCATTCTACTACTGATGTAGAGCTCACCGAGACCAAGGATAGCACTCGGGTGGCTAATTCATTGTCTGTTCTGGTCAAAGCTCCTTTCAAATCCCAGAGACCGTTGTCGCAAAGTCGACCCTCCTCTGGTTTTAGGGGCTTCCTCGACCGCAAATCTCGCAGAGTGGATACTCCTGCAGGGAATAACCGCCGTAGACAACAACACATGCAGTTTTTCTCCCGCTCCTCAGCCTTCTCATCAGGTTCAGGTGGCACCGCCACCGATAAGCCTGCCAAATGAGGGTTTTCCGCGCTTGCACGAGACCCCGGTGGGAGGACGCATTGCGTCTCATTGGGAGGCGTGGCAGACCATCACAGAAGACAGATGGATCTTGTCAGTCGCTCGAGCGGGCTTCCGCTTACCTTTACCCCCCCTACCCCACCCCTCAACCCTCCTTTTCAGCTGTCGGGCTCACCCTCCCTCAAGGCCGAAGTTCAGAAACTTCTGGACCTCAGAGCTGTGGAACCCGTTCCCCTTAGGGAGCGAGGGGAGGGCTTCTACTCCCGGCTGTTTACGGTGCCCGAACCCACCCAACATGGCTGGCCTGCACACCATTCTAGACCTTTCCCAGTTCAATCTTTTCCTACCCCAAGAGAAATTCAAGATGATCACACCCAGCCAGATACGCTCCTCCTTGCAGATGGGCGATTGG
Source organism: Ambystoma mexicanum (assembly GCF_040938575.1). Taxonomy (NCBI): domain Eukaryota; kingdom Metazoa; phylum Chordata; class Amphibia; order Caudata; family Ambystomatidae; genus Ambystoma; species Ambystoma mexicanum. The sequence continues at coordinate 370,776,956 of NC_090921.1, forward strand.
CTCAGCGTTGTGGATCTTCAGGATGCGTATATGCATATCCTGATTTGGAATCCACACAGGAGATATCTCCGCTTCTCTTTGGGAGAGGAGCACTTCAAGTTTCGCGTGCTTCCTTTTGGCCTCAGCTCGGCGCTGCGTGTCTTCACGAAGATGATGTCGGTGATTGCGGGCTATCTTCGTCTCCAGGGTATCCATGTGTATCCTTATTTGGACGACTGCCTCTTACGCAGCCCTTGTACGCTGGCAGCAGCGGGCAACCTCCAGTCTCTCCTTCAGCTCCTGTTCCATCTCGGGCTGTTGGTGAACTGGCGGAAATCCTCCATGACGGTCTCACAGGACCTGATCTTCCTGGGTTTTCGTTGGAACACGATCGACTGCAGAGTGCATCTGACCGGGGACAGAATGGTGGATCTGTTAGCCACGTGTCAGATGTTTGCGCAGTCGGAGAGCATGTCGCCCTGGTGGTTCCAGAGGCTTCTGGGCCTCATGGCCTCATGTGTACTGGCTCTTCCTCTTGCTCGTCTCAAAATGAGACGGACCCAGATGGCTCTTCGGAGTTCATGGCGTCAGGCAGTGGATCCGGATTCCATGCGGATTAGGATTCCGGATTCCATGAGTGGACCTGGATTGGTGGTCATCTCTCAGCAATCTGTCTGGGGGCGCGGGCTTTCAGGACCCGGTCCCCGCGGTGACTATCACAACGGACTCCTCCCTTCTAGGGTGGGGTGCGATGTTAGATCTCCTTCAGGTCTTGGACCTCTGGTCGCCGCAGGACAAGCTCCTGCACATAAATCATTTGGAGCTTCTGGCGATCTTCCTAGCGCTCAGGGTGTTCAGACCGCTCATTGTCAACAAGGTGGTCCGCATAAGAACGGACAATGTGGTGTCAATGTATTACATAAAAAAGCAAGGGGGAACAAAGTCTTCCCTCCCCCCCCCCCCGTCCCACCTCATGGACCTGTCCATCCAGATTTGGGAGTGGGCCGTGCTTCATGGTGTCTGGCTGCCTGCAGTGCACATCCCGGGCCAGCTGAATGTCACAGCGGATGCCCTCAGCCGGCGGACAGTGGTCAGCTACGAGTGGGAATTGAAGGCGGAGGTCCTCTCATGGATTTTCTCGCATTGGGGCACACCGGAGGTGGACCTCTTCGCTACGGCAGTGAACAAGAAGCTTCCTCAGTATGCCTCCAGAGGGGGGCTGGGAGCCTCCTCTCTGGGAGATGCTCTCGAGATTCCATGGCACACCATGAGAGCTTACGCCTTCCCGCCTCTGTCTCTAGTTCACCATGCAATTTGGAAGTTGAAGAACTCGGCAAACTGTTCCCTTCTACTCAAAGCCCCGTGGTGGCCGGCCAGGTTTTGGTTCTCAGAACTTCAACACATGTCGGTGTATCCGCCAATCAGGTTACCAGTAACTCCCGATCTTCTTCACCTAGGGGAACAACAGATGTGGCACTCCTGCCCACAATCACTCAGCTTGGCGGCATGGTGCCCGAGTTCAAGTCTTTAGAGCATCTGAGTTTGTCTGCGGATAACATGCGAATTAACCAGGCAGCCAGGAAACCCTCGACCAGATCTCGATACAGGAGTAAATGGCTCAGGTTCTGTCATTTTTGTTTGGTGAAGAAGTTGGATCCGAGGGTGGCCACGATTGACACGGTGCTGTCCTTCGTGTCCTCCCTAGCAGAGTCAGGGGTTCATGTTCTGTCATGCAGGACTTATCTCTCAGCGGTTTCCGCTTACCTTTCTGCAGACCTGTGTTCTTATTCTCTAACCCAGTGGTGAAGAGGCATTTTGCTGGCTTGACACGCCTCTACCCTCCGATTCTTAATCCGCACCCGCTATGGGACCTAAATGTAGTCCTGACGGCGCTGTGCCATAAACCCTTTGAACCATTGGCTAGGTGGACCTCAAGTACTTGTCTTGGAAAGTGTCCTTTCTGGTCGCCGTTACGTCTGCGAGGAGAGTGAGTGAGCTCCAGGCATTGTCGGTGGAGCATCCTTTCTTGGCCTTTCACAAGGACAAGGTAGTCCTTCGGCCAAACCCGTCTTTTCGACCCAAGGTGGTGACCGAATTCCATCTGAATCAGTCGATCTCCCTTCCGGTCTTTTTTCCGAACCCTGCCTCAGAGGCTGAAAGGGTTCTACACTGTCTTGATGTCTGAAGAGCTCTTAAGTTCTACCTGGACAGGACGTCCTAGCTCAGGAGTTCTCAACTTTTTGTGACCTTCGGTAACCCTCAGTGCAAGCCGGCATCTAAGGAAACTATTTCTAGGTGGATCACCGCCTGCATCACGGAGTCTTTCACCGTCCAAGGGCTCAAACCTCCTAAGGGTATCCATGCACACCTGGTGCGGGGCAAGGCAGCCGCGGTTGCTTTTCAGAAGTATGTCCCCTGGGAGGCCATCGCTAGGGCAGCTACTTGGGCCTCCCCATCTGCTTTCTGTAAGCATTACTGTCTCGACATGAGCTCGAGAGCTGACGCTCAGTTTGGTCAGGCTGTGCTGAAGAACCTGTTTCAGTAAGGGGTATTTCCATCCATCCGTAGTTCCTGTAAGGAGTGCTTGGAAATCTCCCACAAGTATAGAGGAAAGGGGACGGGATGTAGGAGTACTACCAGGTTACTCTCCATAGTGACCACCTTACTTCTAGTCCTTAGTCCCCTTTCCTCCATACGCCCGCCCGCCGTCCCCTCTAATAAGGTCCCTCTGTTATTGCTAATGGGTCTTTGACCTGGCGATAGAAAAGGACTGAAGGGTGATGCGCGGGGCGGAGCCAAGGTGGGCGGGGTTACAGCCGCATGCCGGGCCCGGCGCAGGAAAGAGAGGAGGGACACATTTTTGAAAATAATTTGGATGCTTTTTACAAAGTGCTCCGGTCCCGTCCCACAGGACGGAGAGATGTCCCACAAGTATGGAGGAAAGGGGACTATGGACTAGGAGTAAGGTGGTCACTACGGTGAGTAACCTGGTAAGTCGGCACTATTTACATGGGTCCTTCCTTGAGAAACTAATTGTATTGTATAATTGGAAGTCACCTTTGCTTACTAACATCACTCTTAATCGGCAATGTGCTTTATAGAGTTTTGACATATGCTAGTGGAGAGCTATATGTTTTGGAACACTGTGTCTTATTTATTGTTATATGTTGTCATACATGTTTTTTAGAAGATGGACCAGTGATGTCCCCTCTTTTATTATTATGTATCAAAAAATAAAATCAAATATATTTTTGTAATACCAACCTTGGCCTAGCATCTTGTGATATGTTTCACACAAGCTGTTATTCTACAGTCACCTCATGTTACTCTGAATTTCCAACCTATTTTTTTGACAAGGTAGCTTGTTTGTGCTCCTTGCTCTTTTCTTTTGATTCTAGACCACATCCCACAAGCCCCTAACAGAAAAGTGGTCCCCTTTTGCTCTAATAGTATTTCCTTGCCCCCTCCATTTCTACAGCGGCCACCCTTCAGCTCCAGCGGCCAGCTCCATCTGCTGCGTACCACAGCGCCCTCCGCCTCCGCGCCCGTGGCTCCTGCCACTTCTCTGGCCTGCTCCATCATCAGCAGGCAGCAGTGACCTGCCTCTTATGGCCGCAATCCTAGCTGTCCCCTTGTGACTGTTGGATCTGGATTTGTCACCTCAGGTCTGCTCTCCACTCTTTCACCCAGTCTAGCCGGTCCTCCAAACTGCCCGGGGATGCGGCCTGACACTCTCATTGGCAGCCATCAATTCACAGCGCTCCTCTCTCCTGCCCATGCTGGGATCACAGCCTCTCTCCCAAGTCCTCCCTACTGCGTGACCACCTCCAGTCCTCCCTGATTTCCAGAACCTGCTCCTTCTGGTTTCCAACTGTGATCCCACTTGCCACAGGCTTGGCCCTCCTTTCTTCAGCCCACACCGAGTGTCTCCACCACCGGCCCATCTTATAAGGAGCTGCCCCATACAACGCCTTGGGCCATCAATTCACAACGCTCTTCTCTCCTGCACACGCGGGGATCACAGCCTCTCTCCCAAGTGCTCCCTACTGTGTGGCCACCTCCAGTCCTCCCGGATTTCCTGAGCCTGCTCCTTCTGGTTACCATCTGTGATCCCACTTGCTTCAGGCTGGCCCTCCCATCGGCCCACATCGGAGTGTCTCCACCACCAGCCCATCTTAGAAGCAGCTGCCCAATACAACTCCTCTTACCCCACTGCTTTCACCTCGGCTACCTTCCAGTACTGCTGTTTCAGTCTTGTGTGCTACTAAAACTGTTCCCGATCCTCCAAACTTGCAGCGTCCTCGCCAGTTTTGTGTAACGGCTCTTTTGGACCTCTGCCCTGGACTACAATGCATGATCCACCCTTCCTTGGCTTCCTCTCCTACATCGCACTACAGTCCTCAGACTTCCTCCATCAGTGACCCTGCCTTTAATTCCTTACCAACTTGACCTCTGAGTCTGCTCCGACTCATCTTAAATATCCCTTCGGTCCCCTCCTCCCTTCCCCAGGTTACTGGATTACTTCCCCCCCTCTACTCACTGATCTGTCACACTCATTTTCTCCTTGTTATGCACTCTTCCTCCCCTCTGCCCTGTCCTTCTCCTCTTGCGTCTCCCCTACCCCCTCAAAATCCTCTGTCTTATCATCATGGCCATCTCCTCTCCTAATCTCCCCTCCTCCCCCCCACACCCACTCATCCTCGCCCCCAACCACCTCATTCCGTCACCGCAACCTCATTTACCCACAATTCTCCCACACTCCCAAAACTTTTGAAGATGCCCTCTGGAATACCAGATCGATCTGCAACAAAACCACTGCTGTTCTCGACCTATTCTTACACCTCAACCTCCAATTTCTCTGTATCACAGAAACCTGGATCCCTCCCCACGACACCTCTGTCCCTGCCTCCCTCATCATCTTCTTTCACTCATGTCCCTCGTTCCTCAGGCCGTGGTGGTGGTAGCGGCCTAGGCCTTCTATTTTGTCCTCACTTCACCTCTTCTCCCACTTCTACTGCTCTACCCTCTCTTCGTTCCTTTGAATTAATGTATAAAATCTTTAACTCTCACCATGCTATATCATTCCTCATCATCTATCGCCCCCCCGCCCCGGTTGGCTCCTTCTATGAGGACATTGACCATCTACTCCGCCTCATCGCTCCCAGCCCCACCCCACTATTCGTACCTGGTGATTTCAATCTCCATCTCTCTTCTAACCCTCTCTCCTCTCCATCCTTGATTCCTACCTTCTCACTCCTCTCCCTTCCCCTCCTACCCACCAATCTGGCTCCACCATTGACCTCCTCATTCACCGCTTCTCCCATCTCCTCTCTACCTACCTATCTCTGACCACTCCTAACTCTTTTTCTCCCTCACCTCCCCTTACTCCCCTCCTTCCACCAGCCCTTCTTCCTGTGTGACCTACGTAATTTTAACCCTTCTCTCTTCCTCTCTTCCTGCTCCTCTTCCCTCCCCCCTTTCCCACTTCTCCTCTCAGCCACTGTAGCCTCTTCCACCTTAACCTCCTCCCTCACTTCTACTCTTGATCTTCTTTATCCTCTCTCCTCATTCCTCCCCTCTCGCCAACCTGCTCAACCTTGGCTCTCAGCTCATCTTTCCTCTGTGCGCTGCCTTCTTAGGCATCTCGAACGTTTCTGGCTCAATCACCCCACCCCCTCCACCCAGGCTGCTTACTTCCACTATCACGCCCTCCACGACTCTTGTCTTAACTCTGCTAAGCGCACTTACTTCTCTGACCTTCTCCACTAGGTCTTCACACCCTCGCTGCATCTTTCAAACCTTAACTCGACTTCTCTCCCCACCTACCCTTGACCCCTCAACGCCTCTCCTCTCTGCCTCCAATCTTGCCCTCTTCTTTTCCAACAAAGTCCTTCATCTCCGCCTATCTATCCTCTCCTCCCTTTCCTATTCTCCTCCCCCTCCTTATTCCTGATCTTCTTTCACGCCTATCACTCCTCCTTTCTAAAACTCATCCGACTGCATCTCCCACTGAACCCATTCCTACCTCCATTATTCCCAAAATCCATCCTCTTCTCATGCCCCACCTCACCTCCTTTTTCAACACTTGTCTCTCCACGTCCACCTTCCCCACTCCTTTCAAGCAAGCTACTATCATCCCCATTCTCAAAAAACCCTCTGCTAATCTCCATTTTCCATCCAATTTCCACCCCATTTCTCTTCTACCCTTCATTTCTAAACTTCTAGAACGCATTGTCTATTCTCAACTCTCTACCTACATCTCCAACCATTCTCACCCCCCCCGCCCCCCCACCCAATCTGGCTTCGGCCCACTACACTCCACTGAAACTGCTCTCCCTTCTGTTCTCAACTCTCTACTCTTTTCCTGTTATTCCAAGCACTCCTCTATTCTCATTCTCCTCGACCTCTCTGCTGCCTTTTGACACTGTCGACCAACATCTTCTCCTTAGCTCTCTCTCCTCCCTCGGCCTTAAAGACTCTCTTTTCAACTGGTTCTCCTCCAATCTTTCCAACCGCTCCTTTTCAGTCTCCTGGGGTGGTTGTACCTCCCCTACCTTTGCTCTCAACCACAGCGTTCCCCAAGGCTCTGTCATTGGTCCCCTTCTCTTCTCACTCTATACTTCCCTCTTAGCTCCCATTATCCCCTCCTTTGGTATCTCACACAACTTCTATGCTGATGATACCCAGCTCTTCCTCTCTTTCTCTCCCGACATCCACCACAAGCTTTCATCTTGCCTTTCAGCCATTAAATCTTGGATGTCCTCTCACTTCTTTACTCTTAACGCTGACAAAACGGAAGTCCTATTCTTCCCCGCTAACTCTTCTTCCTCCTCCCCTTCTCCTTTCATTCTCTTTTCCCCCTACCATCTCCCCTTCTCTCCCCATGCCCGCAACCTAGGTCTCCACATTGACACCCATCCCTCTTACACTCATCACATTTCTCACTGCCAGATCTTGCCGCTTCCACCTCTACAATATCCGTACAATTTGTCTTTTCCTAACCTTTCACGTTACAACACTTTTAATCTCCTCCCTCTGCTCTGCTGATCTCTTCCTACCTATCCTCCCTTCTTACTTTCCATACTCCTTCCTTCCGCTCTGCTGAACTCTTCCTTCTCTCACCTCCTCCTCCACCCTGTATCCCCTCCTGCTTCTGCTCCTTCCAACTTCTTGCTCCTTTCCATTGGAATTGCCTACCCCTCCCTGTCCGCTCTATCACCTGCTACACTTCATTTCGCACTTCTCTTAAATCCTATCTCTTCCACTCACCCCCTAACTTCTTTCATCTTCTTCCTTGACTGAATCTACCTCTACTTACCCCTCCTAACCCTTCTCTTACTATTGTTCCTTCCACTAGTGTTAAACCACCTCAACTTTGTAAATTGTTCTTTGTACTGTTTTTTAAATACAAATACAAGTCACAGAAGGATAGGTCCCCTCATGAGAGTAAGAAACCTTAAGTATAGGATTCACTGTCTTCCACCCTGGAAACAAAGGCTCCACCTTCTACTATACTCCCACCCACACCTGAAGATTTGGGGCTCCCTTCTCAACCATTGGTAATTCTTGCTCTGCCCAATGGTCAGCTGAGGATATTGATAGGGTCATGAGGAGAATGTCCTTCATGGCAAACCTTCATGAAAAAGACCCTAACTACTTCACAAGCTTCCACTCCACACCCACCCCCCCCCCCCACAACAGCGCCCTCTGGGCCCCAAATTCCTACTTGACCCCCTTCTAAAAGGTCTCACCCCGAGGATCCAGTGCAAGACAGTCATTGACCTATATACCCAGACACCAATCATGAGGACCTCTTTCCAAGAGGCAGCAGACCCTTATTATGGGGATTCGGATTATGAGGGTGACCCGATACAGATATGTATATCATGGACTCTCCTGTTAATCAGGTCCCCCCAGTGATGGACTCACCCATAGACAATCAACCTCTGCTAAATTAAGCGCTCGTCAAGGCGGCAGAGTATTTTCAAATAGCAACGCAGGAAGACCAACAAGATGAGGATTTTGTGGATGAAATCTGAGGAAATAAGAAAGCTGTTACTCAGTTTATCCCCCTCCTCAAGTCTGTTCAGCGAAAAATACAACCCTCACTGGAAACTCCGAATCTGACGCAGGCAGTGAAACCCTGCATAGAGAAACGTTTTAGACCTGCCGCTTCTGACCCGTTATACATCAGGGGGCAAGCTGACTCGTTGGTTACTACAACAAGGAAGATGGCTGTAACTCCCCTAGCTTCCTCTGAGGCTTCACCAGACAAGGAAAGCAAAAGGCTGTACACAATGGGCAGGAAGGTGGCCTCTTCTGCGGCATTCCAAACCAGGATTGCTAATAATTCTATCTTGTTAGCTAGCTACAACTGCCACAAATAGAATGAGGTCTCAGCCTTACTGTCATCGGCCCCCAAACCCCTCAAGTCTCAACTAGCCCAGGTGGCTGCAGAAGGCGGGGCAGTTTCAAGCTGCTTGTTAAAGACCAATCTTGACGCCGCGGACAACGCAGCAGAATCATAGTGGAGAGAACCATTATCAAGCGACACGCTTGGTTACAGCAATCCAGGTTCAAACCAGAAACGCAAGCCACCCTTATCAACATGCCCGTTGAGCCCAATGTACTTTTTAGTAAGGCATTCTAGGATGCCTTAAAGACTGTCAAAGAAGAATATGAGACACTAATGTCATTGGGCCAACTAACCAATAAATCTATTGGCCAAAGGGGTAACGGCAATCTTCGTCACTCGCGAGGACAAAAATCCCAGAGGGGTTCCAACTATAACCAAGGAACATCCTGGGGTAATAACCAAGAGTAAACATCTCAGAATTAGCAAAGAGGGGCTCCTCCTCCAGAGGTGGTACCCAACCCCAGAAACAGTGACCTTCCGCTTCAGGTGCCCTCCCATGCCTCTCCAGTAGCAGGGCGCATTGTCAACTTCACCCATGCATGGGACTGGATCACCTCACAGATGGGTGCTGTCCACCGTAGCGGGTGAGTACTATGTGGCGTTCCTCTAGCGACCCCGGAATCATCCCCCGTGCCAGAAAACCCACTCAAAGAAGACTAACGCATCCTCCTCGAGGAAATCGCCAGGCTGCTCCTAAATGACGCTATAGAAATCATCCAGGCAAACCAGGTAAACAAGGGTATTTATTCAACCTACTTTTTTGTGCCAACGAAAAATCTAACGATGCACCCAGTATTAGATTTACGCCCTGCAAACAAATATGTCAAGCCACAAAATTTCTGCATGACTACGCTAAAAGAGGTAATCCCCCTGTTAAAAAAGGGGACTACATGGCAACACTGGATATGAAAGATGCCCATTTTCATATGTCAATGTTCCCAGCGCACAGAAGATTTGTGTTTCAAGATGGCGAACCAGCGCTACCAATTCAAAGTGCTGACCTTTGGAATAGCATCTGCTCCAAGGGTATACACAAAGGTACTGTCAGTGGTGGCAGCACACTTGCGCAGGGAATCAATCCCAGTGTACCCTTACCTGGACGGCTGGCTGATTACAGGGGAGTCTCCCCTAATTGACAGACAAAACATGAAAAGAACCATCAAACTTCTTTCAATTGGGTTTCTCCATAAATGAGAAGAAAATCAAGCCTAGTGCCAAGCACAGCCAAGCAGTTCCTACGAGTTGTTATAAACACTCGAAGGGTTTGTCTTTCCATCAAAGGAAAGAGTCCAAAACATGTTGCTGCAAATACCGCATTATCAAGCCGCCTGCCAGATAAGCGTACACATAGCGACGCGTTTGCTAGGCATGATGGCATCTTGCATTTACCTGGTACCTCGGACGTGCCTGCGACCCATGCAGGAGTGGTTGGCAAAACAGTGGTCTCAGGCAAGTGGTCAGTGGGACGATCTAGTGGTCGTTTCGCCAACACTGGTAAAAAAATCTTTGCTGGTGGGCAAGAGCGAATCTGTTGAAGGGGAAACCCTTCCACGATCTGGAAGTACAAGCACTTGTCACAACGTACACCTCACTCGCAGCTTGGGGGGCTCATTACCTTCATCACACAGGTCGGGGTCTATGGGATCGTGCAACAGCTCAGAACCACTTCAATCTGCTGGAACTTTTAGCAGTGTTCAAGGCCCTTCAGGCGTTCGAGTTTCACCTAGCGAACCTGTCAGTGCAAGTCCTAACCGATGACCACAAACGGGGGGGGGGGTACACGTTCTCCAAATCGGTCCACGCTTGCGCGACAAACTTGGAGATGGGCACTGAAATGGAAAATATTCCTATCGTCACAGCACGTTCCAGGAGAACTCCACTCTCTGGCAGACTCACTGAGCAGAGATCCCCTTACCAGAGGCGCGCAAATGGCGTCTAGAGCACCTCTTCTCTCTATGGGGTTTCCCCACAATAGACATTTTCGCTACAAGCGAAAACAGTCAATGCCCAGACTTCGCTTCCAGGTTCCCCTAGCCAGGCTCCAAGGGGAACGCCCTATGGATGAACTGGTCCAGGAGATTAGCTTACGCTCCCCCCCCCCCCCCCACCAACACCTCTAATGAGGAAGGTGGTGAACAAGATCCACAAGGAACAAGTTATGCTCATCCTAGTTGCTCCTATGTGGGCAAGACAACCCCGGTATCTACATCTGCGCAAACTGGTGATGTGCGATTTCCATCAAGCTCCCGTGCCTGAACAATCTGCTCACTCAGCACGGGAGATTAACAGTGCACCCTCAACCTCACTCAATGAACTTGGCAGCATGGCTCCAGAAGTCATAGTTTGGACATCTTAACCTAACTCAAAGGTGTATAGATATCCTGAAGGATGCACGAAAGCCTAACACTAGGCACTGTTATTTCGACAAGTGGAGATTTGTAATTTGGTGCCAGTCTAAACAAATTAACCCTATAGACTGTACCCCATCTCACATTCTAACATATATGCTCCACTTGCTAGATTCAGGGTTAGTATTCAACTCTTTAAAGGTCCACCTGGCAGCATTGTCAGCCTATACCACCTCACACAATAAAATCTGATGGTGGAAAGTGCCCTTCATCAAGGCATTTATGGAGGGAGTAAAGAGACTCCACCCTCCAATTTCAACCCGCCGCCAGGATGGGATCTCAATGTTGTAATTGCTAAGCTCATGGGTCACCCTTTCGAGCCGAGCCATAAGTTTAGTCTTAAACGCATGACTTCAAGACTGCCTTCGTAGTGGCTATTACTTCCATAAGAAGAGTTAGTGAAATCCACGCATTGTCAGTACAGGATCCTTTCTTTACCATACACAAGACAAGCTGGTTTTACGTACTCAACCTTGGGTCTCATCTGTTCGCCCATGAACCTTCTCACATCCCACCATCTTCTCCTAACACTGCTCGCTAATCTATGCACAGCATGTGATCTAAGCAGATTCCGCAAGCCTCAGAAGGGATACATCACTCACCGTAATCGTATTTCTGATGCTAGTATCTGCTTAGATTCACATGTGCCCACCCTTCCTCCCCACGGAGATGAGGTGCATGGAGGCTTGTATGTGCTTGGATACAACTGTTGTCTTCCTACACTTCATGCTACCTCATGTCAGAAAAATAACAATCTCCGGTACCTTGACGGGTGAAGGACCATGGGTACAGTGGACGTCACACTAGGGATAGTATTACTGGCACGCTGCGAGCCGGCAAGCATCTCCAGAAAAAATAAATGAACTTGCATCAGAATCGATACGAGTAGAATATATTTAATGGATTAACAAAACCACAGCTACAGGATAGCAACAAACAAAAACAGAGGCAGGACGCCGTAGGGCATGACCTGCAACAACGCATTTCACGCTCAACTGAGCGCTTGTTCACGTAAAAGATATATACATTAATGGGCTTTTCTGTGCATGTAGTGAGGATTAAGTAGCTGTTGATGGTATACCTCTCAGGTGTTGCAACTGTCATGTCTTCACATGCTTTAATATCCCCATTCTCATTCTTCTAGCTGTGAATCATCCGTACTTAATGTAAAGTGATCACTGATGTATATAAAATAACTTGTAGCCAACCCCCTGGTGTTTGGGTGTTAATTGGATAGCTGGGGAGAAAGATGAAAAACCTAAGGTCTTGCATGCAGGCGGGCAGTACTAGAGTCCTGAGTTCTGGTATGGTTCTCAGAGTTTTGTGGCAGTGACACTTGCGTATGTATCTGTTTTTTATCTAGAGGTGAGCACCCAAGATCTAATAAATGAAAATGCTTTGACATTGTTAGCTGCTGGTGTGTTTGAAGTATGGGGTGGCGGTTTGATGGAGATAATGGCGTGAGCTCTGGCATTGCTCCACCAAGGTTAAGGTATTTTTTTTTAAAAAACTATTTTTATTAAGTTTAACATAACCATGGCAACTTGTAGACGTATTATATCAATGCACAACAATCCCTTCATTTTGACTGTCTGCCCTTGTGGTCCCTCCCAACTCCTCCCTTCCCCCTTGGCTTACTTCGCACTCACCCCAAATACTGTACTCCTTTTATTCCACATCCCCTTCCCTAGTACCGATATCATCTTGCATGAGAGTTTCTTCCTTGTCTTTGTCCACCTATTCAGAGATGACCAAATTCGCTATCAATTGTCTCCAAGCATCTACCCCACTCTCCTTGTTCCGTGTTCGGTCCTATCTCCTTCCTGCCACACCACGGTCTGTGCGTTTGCCCATTTTAACAAGTCCCTCCACCCCGTCTGCACAGCTATCCTCATCTGTGCTTTCCACCCCATCGCTATCCTGCGTTTCGCCAGTATATATGCCAGGTCCTTGAGCTTGCTTACATGTCTAGCTCTTTTGGGCTTTGGGAATCCCCCCTAGCAGACAAGCCATGCAGAATCCTATGTCCAGGGTGATATCTACCTTTGCTAATGCTTGTGCTACTTTTCCCCAGAGTCTACTCATTTCTGTACATGCCCAAAGCATATGCACTAGATCTTCATTTATCTCCCCACAGTTCGGGCATGCTTGTGTTGCTGCCTGGCTAAATTTAGGGATTTTGCTTTGGGTCAGATATGCCACAGGGTGTCGCACATAATTTGATCTGTTGTAGTTGTGCGTTCCTCAACATCTTTTTATAAAGATACCCCATAACTCTGTTCCACCCACTGTCCGACATTGGTTCTGGTAAATCTGCTTCCCATTTCTGCCTCGTCTGTCCTAACTCCCTTCCTATTTTAGACATTATTAGTTCATATATCCGTGAGGCTTCATACCCTCCTTCCGCCACTTCATAAAAGGTCTATATGGTCTCGTCCGGCTGTAAGGACGTCTCAGTCTCCAGTCATCTATGCCTAAGACCCCTCTGGAGGCAGGTGTATGAGAGGTGTTGCCATCAGTGCACCCCCGTGTCTCTTACCAGGTCCACAAAATCGCTTGTCAACCCCTTCTTCAATAAATCTCCCACCGTCGCTACTCCCTTTGGTTCCCAGAACTTCCTCACGTTTAATCTCAATTCTTCGTCCACCCCTTCTAGTGCCACGTGCGGGATCTGCGGGGAATACAGTGTTGAGTTCTCCAACAGTAAAGGGGCCCTGTGCCACATTACTCTCCCCAGGTGCAACAGCAAGTGTGAGCGGGTTGCACTTGGATCAGCTAGCCAAATCACTTTGTTCAAAAAGAACAGAGTACTTTCAGCTTGCATCGTTCAAAAAGAACAGTACTTTCATCTCGCAATAGCCAAACGCAGGAATCAAGGTTATCTGACAGCCATTTCGCCACAAATTGCAAATGGCTTGCTACAAAATATACCTGTTACGCTCACCTGGTCTCTGAGGGGGCGTTGGGGCATGGTTGGAGCCCTCCCTCGACTTGGCTCCCCTGTATTGGCTGTCTTCCCCAGCTGCTGCGGAGTATGTTGCTCTGGTTGCTAGTATTGCCCCTGGGAGAGGAGTAGAGGCAAGGAGGATGGTGCGGAGGTATTACGAATTCCCTCGCCCCTTTTGTGCCAAAACAGAGTGCGCAAGAGCCTTCCCATGCAAGCTCACCTGTTATTTTGTAAATGCTGGGCTCTCCGTCCTGCTTCCTTCAGCAGGGATGCATAGAATGGGCCTAGTTGCTTCACTGGCCCGCGAAGTGGCGATCCAGACCGGCTGTGACCAATCCAATGGGAGGGTAAGTCTTTGGTTATAGTTATTGTTTGTTTTTCAATAATGTCTTTAACAATGAGTCTTGACTTGATGGTAAATAATAATGATGTCTTGCAATGTCTCTGCTCTTCTCTCGGTGTGAAGATGATATATCTGAAGCGTGGAGCAGAACCTGGGATTCCCTTAAGGATGATGGACTCTCAAGGTGAACAGGTAACTGGCCGTTTTAATGGAAGTCAAGACTCAGGTATGATGCTGCCAAGAGTTTGTTATTGTGAGGTTCTAACCTGTTGTGTTCTTTTCCCCTTGTCGGAGCGGTCCGACAAGGGGACAGTTCAGCAGCTCTGGAGGAAGATACCGTGTTGAAGCGGAAAAGAAGCGGAGACTCCCGCGTCGCTGAAAGTCTGAATCGCGTGAGAAAAGGCCCCGACTCAGATGAAGAACAGCGGTGAGCGTCGCGCTGCAAAGCAGAGTAACACGAAGCGAGGGCATGTGGTTGGGCTGGCCTTATATAGGCTGGCTACGGCCCCTCCCTTTAGCCACGCCTTGTGGCTCCACCTTGCCCCGCCCAAGGACTCCAGCACGTGCCTCCCAATGCTGTTCTATGGCCACGCCATGCCCTGATGCACGTGCCTTAGACACAGAGTATGCAAAACCCAAATTTCCACGAGCCTGGCGCCTTTCTGGGATCATGTGGACAGTTGGGGTGATGAAGGCCTGGGCCTGGGCCCTTGCCTAATGGCCATGACAATACCTCAAAATTGGGCACTTTTATACCCCCTCGTTCATATGGATTGTGGAGCTTTGACAGTGCCACTCTACACCTTGAATTTTGTCATGAGAAGCTCCTGCATATACTGCGCAATTTCCTGAAAAGCGATTTCGGTTTCGCAAACGGTATGTTTGCTAAATTACGGAGTCTCTCCAGTACTACCATCTTCAGTAATGCTGCGTGTCCCATCATGGACAATGGCAATCTAGCCCAGAAAGACATGCTATTTTCAATTTTGCTGACCGCTTTCACTGTGTTCTGTATATGTTCTAACTTAGGGTCATGGTAGATGTCTACCTTTAAGTACCGAAATGTATCTATTTCCCATTTAAATGGTAACACTGGCAGTTCGTGAATGGGTTTCCTTCTGTATACTCCCCACCCCCAACGGGAACAGACTCTATTTCTGTGGGTTAATAGTTATGCCTGACAGTGCAGTGTACCGCTCCATTACATCCAAAATGTATTGCAAATTCGTCTCGGGGTGCTGTAAGCACAGACGCATTTCATCCGCATACAAGATGAAATGCCTCCCTCCGGGTGTGCTGATGCCCGCCCCTCTCTATTCTTCCCTTAGACTGCTAGTGGCTCCAACGCCAGGATGAAGACCATCAGGGACCACGGACATCCCTGCCTGTTGCCCTTACTCAACTGCCACTGTTCTGAGATACTTGTGCCTGTTCTAACCCTTGCTATCGGTTCATTGTACAGCAACTGCACCCATTTGATGTATGTGGGTCCAATACCAAACTTTTCAAGCACTGTTAGCAGCCAAAGCTATCTGACTGAGTCAAACGCTTTTACTGCATCAAGTAACGCCACTGCAGCTTCCTGTGTTCCTCCTTGGGTGTAATCTATTATGTGGTGCAATCCGCTCAGGTTGTTGGTAATATTTCTATGTGGCACATGTCTGATCTGTATGTATAAGCTTAGCTATAACCGATTTGAATCTTTGTGCCATGACTGCTGTGAGGATCTTCCCATCCTGGTTCCACGAGAGGGGCCTATATGAGCCACAGTCGGTATCCGGCTTGTTTGGTTTAAGAAGGGCGACAATTACCAACTCCCTCCGCGACCCGGGCATTTTGCCCGTGTCTAATGCATCATTTTGCATTTCTAGTAGTGGGGGGGGGAGGGCTAGGATTTCTGTCTAATATTCTTTATAAAATTCACTGGGAAGCCCATCTGTTCCTGGAACTTTACCGGCCGGCAGTTCGTGTATCACATAATCTAGTCCGTCTAGGGTGATGGGTATCTCTAGGCTGTCCCTTTCCTGCGTATTTAGTTTGGGGAGACTGAACTCATGCAACACCTCATGTATCTCCGACATATCACTATCTTCACTGTACAGGTGTCTATAATATTCATAAAAACATTTAACTTCCTCTTGGGTCTCCTTCAACTCCCCATCATTACCCCTCACTGCTCTATCTCCCGTTTGGTTTCACTCTTATTCAACCGGGCTAGCAGTCACCCTGGCATATCCCCTCTGCATGTTGTCTCTCGACATACTTCCTGTAGCTCAATTTGCCTAACCTGTCCCAGTGTTCTCTACATTGCTGCTGCAGGCGGGGCATCTCCTGTGCCTCTTCTACAGACCTGTTTCCTGCCTGTGTTATGATTTCCATTCTGCTTTCTGCAAATCCCGTACAATCGCATTTTCGATTTTGCTGTAGCCGCTTCTCTCACTACTACACTTAAAGGCCTCCCACAGGATACCAGCAGATTTTACGCTACCTGTGTTGTGCGTAAAATAATCTTTCACCTCTTCCCTCAAATGTTCCTGGAACCCTGCATCTCTGTGCTTCAGCCCAGTCGGGATTCTGGCTCGCGGGGTGGGGGAAGGAACTGCCACGAAACAGAGGGGCATGATCCGAGAGGACCAGTGGTTTATATAATGCCTGTATGAAGTCTCCCAGCGTTTTCTCCCCCACAAACAGATCTAGCCTCGTATACAGATTAGTCAGAGCAGTGTAATTGGAGTATACTTGGTCCTGTGGGTGCATTGTTCTCCATACATCAGCTAATTTAAATGTATGCAATAGCGTATTTAGGGCTTTGGCCGAGGGGAGTTGAATTTATTATCTGATCTATCCCTCATTGGGTCTAATGTACAGTTGAAATCTCCCCCCGACCCTCCATATCAGCGCACAATCTCTGTTTAGGCTAATCTTGGGATACAGAGCTCTAAAATAGGCTGCTGTGTCCTGATTCGGGGCATACATATTGTTCACACATTTCCTTATTTTCTACCATTACCCGAAGTAGTATAATCCTAACGTCTCTCTCGGAATGTTTGAAGCATCTTGAATGGGACGGTTGGCCCCACCCATATCACGACCCCTCTAGCATATACTGAGTATGTGGAGCCCAAGGATATCTCCTTCCATTTCCGTTCCAGTTTATCTTGTCTGTCCTTAGTTAAGTGAGTTTCTTGCAGGAGAGCTATGTCGATCTTCTGGTATCTCAAATATTCCATAACCAGTTTCCTTTTAATGTAGCTGTTCAGGCCACTAACATTCTTGGTTTCTATTTTGAGTTCACCCATTCTTGTAGTTCCCGCTCTCGTTTCCCCCTTGCCACATTCGCCCTTTTTTCCCAGTGCATGTCTGTAGGCCAGCTGCCCTCCAACTACCCCAGGTCCCCTCTCCCCAATTGTTCCCAACTTGTGCCGAGCTCCACATCCAAGGCTCAGGCATCCCTGCATCTCACTCCTATCCCGGCTTAATGGCTACTGCGCTGTTCGAGAGTGCATTTTTAAACCAATCAGATTTGCTTATCACTTCTGCCTCCCGCCTGTTCTTCCTTCTCTGTCGGCATGTTCACCATGTCCATCCATCTGTCTACATATTCAGGAGTCTCAAAAGACAGCACGCTCTTTATATGGGACCTTTATCTTCCTCGGATACAACATATATTTGAGGTTAGCGTGCGCGTAATCTCTTCTTGACTGCTACTTAGTTCATCCTTTGTTTTTGCACCAGCAAAGTATAATCTGGGTATGCTGTGATGGTCGCCGATACTCAGCAGATCGTTCCTCCTTTCCGAAAGTGTTCCAGGATTCTCTCCCTGTCTGTATAATTTAGTATCTTGGCTATTATCGGCCTGGGCGGGGCTCTGGCCAGTGGTTTCCCTGTCAGGGCCCTATGCACCCTCTCAACTGTGAACCATTGGGTGAGCGTCCCCGCTCCTAGTTCCTTCAATAGCATGTTTTCAATAAAGTCTGTCGGGTTTGGGCCTTACTCGCCTTCTGGAAGCCCAACAATTTGTACGTTGTTCCTTCATGCTCGACCTTCCGCCTCTTCTGCTCTGTTTTCAAGGTTCCACACCTGTTGCTGCAGTATGGAGACTTCTTGGGAGTTTTCATTGCAACTGCTTGTTGGCTTTCACCTCCTTCTCTAGCACTCCTGTGCGTTCTGTTATTGTCATGATGCCTGCTCCCGAGGAGCCAGGTCAGGCCCAGCGTCCCCAGAAGCAGACTTCATACTCACCAAGCAGGACCCAGCAAACCCCTATAGGGGCTCTTTGGACCTTGTCCTGGCGCCTTTGGCGCCAGGCTCATAAAAGGCATCTGTCCTGGTGCCATAGGCGCCAGGCTCATCATGGCAGAACATATGGTAATGCTTGGGTGAACTCACCTGAGGCAGACCATGCTGCATACTCATCCGAGGCAGACCATGCTGTCTGAAGCTCCAAGCCAACTAAGGCTGGGGAGGAACTATTTTCTTTCAGGAACTCTTTTCTTACTCTGTTGGGGCCAGTGGAAGAACACTCACCTGAAGCTCTTCCAAGGCTATTTAAACCACGCCCGGATGGCCACACGTGCTTCGCGTTATTCTGCATCTGCAGCAAGACGCTCACCGAGTCGGCTCCTGCATCCTGGCTCCTGCCACGCCCGCCAGCACCTGGAACACCTGCAAGGAGAGAAAGGCAAGCATTAGGACATTACCTACCTTCATCCAGCATCCGGATTCTTCACTCCGTCGATTCTGCAAAAGAAAGTCAAGGGTTAGAAACGCATCTCATCGCTCGCTGCAGCGCCGCTTCCACTCACCTTCACGTGGCGCTGTCTAGCTCTTCAGCGGTCATAGGCGACATCGGCCGCATCCCAGCACCTACGGAAAAGAAAGACAATAGTTAGAAGCGCTCCGCTTCTCATGCTGCCGCGCCGCTTCCTCTTACCTTCACGTGGCGCCGGCAACCTTTTCAGCGCCCATAGGCGACATCGGTCGCATTCAAGACCTACGGAGAAAAAGGACTAAACAAGGTGAGCAACGAACTAATTGCAAAAGGACAGATTACTCACCTTAAGTCTTACCTGAATTTTGTTGGGACCTCAGTTCCCTTTTCGGGTCGGAGCGGCTTTTCTGGCTTTTGCGTACCCCGGCCCCTATGGGGAAATAGGACACACTCATTAAGGTGTCGGAGCAAACCACTACGGCACACCTTCATTAAAAGTACTCACCTGAGCTTACCTCGGCGAATCCATTCCTCCACACGGATTCCTCACCTAGTCCCTGAAAATTAAGCAAAGGCCAAGGGACAAATAAGACTTGATCTTTTGAACTATATACTTACGGCAGCATTTTGGTAAAGGCAAGCAGACATCGAACCCTCGCCAAATCCGAGATCCAGTAAAGTAACTGGAAATCTACGCGCCCCTGCGTCAGAAGCAGGATGGAGAGCTTGTCCATACAGAAATTATGGTGAGAGTCTTCGGAAGGCACAGCTAGGGTTCGAGGAGGGTGAGAAGGGGAAAAAGGGGGGAATCTCACACACAATCTAGCAGACAGTTAACTCCTTTTTCCCATCTACAGAAGGATTATTCTACGGGCCAGACAGACAAGGTTTGGGGGTCCAGTCCATCTTCCAAGCACTACGCTTTACCGTGGAAGAAGTTGTAGCAGTCCAGAACGGGTCGGCACCTCGTGGGAATCAGGTGAGCGTTACAGTTATGCCCCGACGTCCTGTCTCAAGAGGTTCACTTCAATACTGATTACATCAATTTTAAATTCCAGCGCAGATTTCAGCTCAGCTATGGCGTCTAGAATCTGTTGGTCACTTCGCCCTGAAGCATCCTTTCCTTGCGCTTCTTACATTGTTGTTCTCGCACTGTCTGCCATTTGGGCAGGTTTGGCAAATGTGCCGATCGATAACTGTTTCCCTTTGCTCATGTTTGCTTTGGATGTCATTGTTACAGCCGCCTGCTCTGCAGCGTTCTCATGTTTTGCTGGGGCTTGTACTTATCACTAAGCCCACTTCCCACTCCGGCATCACCATAGAGTTCAACTTGTGGCGGGGGTCCTCTGTTTATAGCTCCCGTGCCCTTCTTATCACTCCCATACCGGCTGGTATTTCTGTGGGTGCCTCGGTGTCTGTTGGCAGGGTTCCAGTCTTCTTGGTCTTCTAACATGTGCTATTATTTACATACCCCTGGAGGCCCCTTCAGTTCTGCCCTCATACCTGCTGCTAATACTGAGATGCCACAGTAGACACCCCTATTCTGTGCTCTGTGCTACTGCCATTTTGCGCCTCGCGTCTTGTTTCTGGCAGGTGTAATTATGCACCCCTTCCAGCTCGGGGCTACTCTGCTCCAGGGTAGCAAGGATTCCACAGACCGTGTCTGCCTTCAATACCCCCGCCCCTCTAGGGTCTGCAGGTCTTTTCGGTGGCCCCAGATAAGTCTCGACCCCCAAAGTCAGTATCTCGTTCATAGTGCAGCTCACCTGTTGGATTGGTTACTGCAGGCGTCTTCCAGACTTTAGAGGCACTCTGGGTAGTACTGTGGCTTTCGTCCTTGCACTCCTTAGAAACCAAGTGCTATCACGGCGTGCTGCATAGAACCTGTAGCTGGGTCAGTCCAATTGTGGTTTATGGGTGTCTCTGGCACCCAGTCTCTTCCTTCCACTGCCCGGACAGTCCAAAATCGTATTTTCTTATACCCTACTGGCCAATCCTTCACCCGCTCTTCCTCGGTCTTACTCCTGCAAAGCGGATAGAGTGAGAGCAAGTACCTCACTAACGAATGCTGCAGCTGGACACGGATAAAAGGCAGAGCACAAAATGACACTCCTAGCAAGGCAAAGCACACGAGGAAGCAGCAGTTCCAAGATGGCAGTGTAATACATGGTGATAGATGGCAAGACCAAAGAGGATTGCAAGGAGAGAAGTGCACTTGACCTTTTCACCGAAAGACTAACTTTCATCAGCCTTCGAGAATAGGAAACTAAGACCTGCAATCAAAGCTGAAGAATCCTGCATTGTGTGTGTCGGAGGTACCCGGGGCTCTTCCGTGTCGATAGTCAAGGCAAGGAGAATAGTTTGCCACTGTGGTACTGTCCTTGGCCCCTACCACCAAGCGGCACCAGTGGAGTCGGCACAGTCGGTGAGTTGGGGAGACCAATACAAGACCGGTCTGTGTGGAAGCCAGTGTTGCAAGCGACAACATTGTAAAGAGAAAACTGAAGAGAACAATGTAATGAAGCGTATGTGGCAAGCAACGTGAATATAATTAAACCAGCAGATGAGTGACTGAATTGTGAAGCCAAGATACGATACTGTAGACAGTGGTCCAGAACTATGTGGGTGCTCATTCGAAAGTCTGTTGGGTATCCAACTGAAAGGTGACTAATGTTAAAAGGAAAGGAATTGTGACATCGAAGTGGTCCTGCAACAGGTCAAGCTAAACCCCATGCACATTCAAAAGTCTTTGATACTTGATGAGAGTTTAAATTGGTCTGAGCCCAGCAGAGGGAGACTAATTGTGTTAAAAAGGGATCTAAGCCCAGCTGAGAGGGATCCGGGGAGAATAGTGATCACCTAAAGAAAATCTGAAAGAGGAAAATAACGTATAATTTATTTGGTTGCATCGGGCCCTCTGAATGTCTAGACTTTGATAAGCAACGAGACTTGAGCACAGGAGGCCCTGATGCTAATGTTGGAACTGTATCCTCATGCTAAAGAAACCAGAGACTGTGCTCCGCTTGCGTGAACCGCCTTGTCCCGTGCTGAAAACATGAGGAAGGAGGCCAATGGCTTGAACAGCCTGACATACCATTTTGTGAACACTTCTTTCTTTTTCGTAACACTATTTCCCACACTATTATTTAGACGTAAGGATTGGCAATAGGTTTTAGTATAGTCCCTTTTATTGTGACAAGACACCATTAGGAGTGCGTTATTATTTGATGGTCGTAGCTTGCTCCATCTGTAGATTTAGGATTAGATAGGTGTTTTATCAAATCCTTTTTGAAGTTCATTAAACCGCCTTGAACAGTGGTCTGTGGTCCCTTGTGTCTCTTACTGATACCATGCCTTCCTTACAGTAACCACAAGGGAGGCATAACATAGATGTGTAAAAATGGACTCCCTCTGAGCCTAACCCTGCACCCCCTCTAGTGTTTTGGACTGGTTACTGGCCCTAGTCATGCCGATGCCCAAATTGTGTGGGTCCCCCTGATCGGCTGGTTGCCACAACCTTTGTGTGGCTGACTTGGCCAGCACATGAGCGAATAGGTATGTCTAGGGGAGACCTTAAGACTTGCGTCTGCTGGGATTTTACTGGTACACTTACCACTATTGCTGGAGGATTTTGCAACTAAGCCATGATGCTGGATTTTTGGGGTCTGGCCGGTCTCGCCATACTTGCTGAGATCTGTGTGCTCTCCACCATCTCTGGTTTCTTGTTTTTGCTGCTGGACATCCATCCATATCTGTCCTTCATACTCTTATCCTCCTCACTGGATGTCCCATTCTGGGACGGTTTCTGGGTTGTTTTTTCTCAGTCTTGAGGTAGGAAGCCTCTGTTGAATGGTTCTTGGACACCACTACCCCACTTCTGCTCTTTGCGCGGTCTTCGGACACCTCTGCAGTTGCCCCCACAGTGGTTCTGTTTACTGCTGGCTGGTTGCTCCATTTTGCCCTCTGAACCATGCAGATCAGCTTTCTACAAATTCTGGGTGCAATCCGTGTTCCTTTTTGCTCTTGGCTGGTGGTCCGCCCTTCTAGGAAGGCAGATTAATCTTCTTTTGGGCCCTCTAGGACCTCGTTGGCCCGTGATTCAAGTATTTGGATAACTGATCCTATAACTTGCCCTGCAAAAGATTTGTACTTATCAGGTTGTTTTGCTATTCTTGAACTAGGTCCTCCAAAACTGATACTGGTGAGCCTTTACCCTTCGGTCCTGGGTCCATGGTTGTGGATTTCTGTAGGTTCCCTCTACCATGGTTTGATATTGACTTACATTGGTTAATCCTGCATTGCTTCCTTTCTTCCTGGGGCTGTAAATGGAACTTTTCCATAGTGTCTCCTCTCACTTTTACTGGGGTTGTCTGCTTCCTTTCTAATTCTAATGTACGATGGATCATACCTCATCTATCCTTTACCCATAGGACTATGGCCATGATGTCCCTAAACAGACTGGACTATGCAAACATCCTATAAATCTGTCTCCTGGACTGCATCGTGGAAAAAATACAGAGTACAAATCAAGGTGGCCCTCTAACTTCTACGTAGGAAAAGGTTTGAACTCATAACCCTGGACTTTGCATGCTTCACTGGCTCTCTAAGAAAAGAATTCTCTTCATAGCCCTGTGCATCACTTACCATGTAGATGGCCCAGCTGGCTACACAAGGATGTTCCAGCATTCCACCCCATCCAGGAAAATAAGTTTGGGAAATGCCACATTAGTTTTCGTTCTTCATCAGGAGAAGACAATGAGGATAGTCATTCTCGATCCTGGCTACCAAACTATGGAGCTCCCTACTTGAGCTTCTTTGCATGGAGTTGAACCATTGGCAGTTCAGAAAAACAAATGAAAACATGGCTCTTCAATTAATTGAATTGAATAAACGGCAACAAACCAAGATGAACATAACCAGAAATACTGGCTCTTAGGTCTCGGTTCATACAGGAGTTAGACGCTTAGATCGCCAAACATGATTCTTCAATGGTCTGCTGCACTGCATTCTCAAGGAAACACAATCCCAATCTGTACTTGGCCCTATTGTCTATAACCTGTGTAATACTCGGCATCACAGTCTCTGAAATAAAGGACTACACCACCACTACTGAAGAAGTCCGACCACTGACTCCACTCCTCCTTAACACTTTACTCCACCGACACTACCTCCTCACTGCTAAAATCTGTTACACCATTAATTCCCACAAGGTCCTTTGACTCTAATCTTGGGGAATCTGAGTATTAACAGACTCCTGCCCTGTCCTTTTTCAATTTACACTACCACGCACCCATTTCTACTCTTTACCCTAAAATCGCCTTTATGGGTAACCTGCCCCAGCATATTCCTTGCTCCTCCCCCCCTGCAAACCCCCCACTGAACCGAGTAGAACCTATACCAGCACAAAGACCTGCCCATACCAGCACACAGACTCGCACTCAAAAGCACCACAGGTTTCTGCACCTGCTTTCACCACTATTGATATTGATAGTTTATTTGTATAGCACCTATGCACAGGTGCTTCAAAGCTCTTCAAGGGAGGGAGCAAGGGAAAATACAATTACATTCTTACAAGGCCTTGAGACATTAAGAATGTGAAATTAACTATCGTAATAGGCCTCACATTTCAGATAGTGCAAGCGCTTTGACAATAAGGGAGGGAGGGAGGGAGGGAGGGAGGGAGGTAGAGGTAGAGGGTAGGAGACAGAACTACTATCATACTAGGCCTGATGACATTTCTGGTAGTGCCGAAGATTGACGAAAGGTGAGGGGAGGGAGAGGAACAAACAAGTGATTATCATACTAGGTCTGACGACAATTCTGATGGGGCAAGTGCATGGAATATAGTGAGGGGAGGGGGAGAGAAGATTGAGAAGCAGTGAGTGTGGTGAATGAGCGGCAGAAGCAAAGCCGGTGAAATAGTGTTATAAAGCACATAAGCAAGTGGAGAAAGCACATCAAGTTGCAGAGGTCAGTACTGAGAACACAATGTTGTAAGAGATCATCAAGTGCAAGCCAGGATTCAAGTCATCGATGAGGACAACATGACTCATGGTCACCATGATTACGTGATGCTTAAGGAAGTCCAGCGTGAGGGCGAGATTCGAGATGGGTGAACCTACATGAGTCCAAAAGTCAAATCAAAGCAGCAGCAGCAAGGCTGTGACGGTATCACCATAATGTGTCAATACAAACTCCCACAATGGGCAGGGAGGGATTGTGAAAGCAGGGGGGGATAGCAGGAGAGGGCTGCCTTGGGGGAGGGGGTGCGTGCAAGATGAAGGATTTAAGCATACAGGCATCACATGCATACAACAGGGGGGACAGCGAAATACAAGATGCAGGCAGTGTTGAGATGGATTTCTGAACTCTGACCTGGTGGGCAGAGGTTCAGAAGGCCAGCCTAGTTTCTTGGAAAAGGGTAACCTTCTGGACAAGCCAGACCAATCAAGGGAGCATTAGCGGCGGTCAAGACTAGGTCTCAGGAAGGGTGAGGGTGACTGAAAGACCTCAATGAGCACACAGAGTAAAGGACACTTACAAATCACTCAGTCGGGTTTATATATATTAAAAATACAAATACATTAATTCAAGTTCAACACACAGTAATAATCCCAGTAACACTAATTGACCAACACAATCCTATTAAAATGCATATAAACAAGACCAAGGGGCCTAAAGGGTTAATGCGCGCAATGGGACCACAACCTAGAACGGGAAGGAAGCAGGTAGTGCAAAGAGTCTTTAGACAATTCTGCAGTAGTCACAATCCTTACTGAAAAGACAGTCCAATCCCTACAAGGAGAAGAGCCTATTGCTCAAATGTACTTGCAATGCTGGCGCACGCGGTAGTGCACAATTGGCGAAACGGGGTCTCTTGTAGGGTCTGTAGCAGCTCAGGAAGGCAGGTGAGGGGAGGCAGAATAAATTCTCACTATTTGAGAAGGTTCTCCCCAACAGGGAAGAGCAGGTTCCAAGAGTCGGGACTAGTTCGATAGCCCAGGCTATCTGTGGAAAGGGGTCTCTCGTGCGTAAAAATGGATCGATGCGCTAGGGGCCACTGGTAAGGGTTGTTGGTACTCACCAACCCCTGGTGCACTCCAGACCAAACTTCGGCAGTTGGATCCACTTCAGTTGCAGGTTCAAATGCGGCAATTTCTGCAGCTTTTCAGCGACCGTTACAGCGTTGATTCCCAAATGGGACAGTGGAGATTTCTCTGCTCCTGGTGGATGGATCTGGCCAGTTTCACTGTAGCAGGCTTCAGGGGCAAGAGATGCACAGCAGCAGTGCACCTGCAAAGTTTGTCACCACGGCCGGGCGACACGGTACCCACGTGTACTCCGGTACGGACTCTCTCTCTTTACTCCAGACCTGGGAACGCAAAGGGCACGAAATTCTGTGCAAGAGTGCCGTGAACATAGAGCTTACGGGATACCAGGCTTGGAGGGCCTCCTTGAAACGGCAGCAGGCACGGAGCAAAGGTCCTGCGCAAGCCGACCAGCCCACTGGTTAGCCCAAGAACACTTCCGAGAAGGCTTATTTGCAGGGTTTGATGAAGGTGCCGAGAATAGTTGGTCCCACTATTTCAATGGGTCGAAGCGTCTTCGCAGACCTTCTAGTTCGATCAGATGCAGAGGGGTCCATCGGGACAACAGCGGGCTCAGGGTGCCAAACCTTCCAGCGGGTCACCAGTTGTTCCTCGACTTGGCTTCTTAGTTTCAGGATACATGGATCATGTCCTTCGTTCAGTAAGAACTCCAGAGATTGACATGGTATGGGTGTTTGGAGCCTTCTCTTAACCAGAATCTCCTTCGCACCAAAACGAAGAGGACCCAATGGGAGATCGGCTCACATACAGGCATACCATACGTGGACGAATCACGGACCACAGTGATCCCAGGCATTCAAAGCACACCAGAGACTCTGGCAACCAGGATGTGTATTGGACCCAGACACAAGGCATGCAGAAGCCCGCGAAAGCTGGGCAGCTCACGGGAAAATGACTGTCCAATTAAGGACTGACCCGAGTCGACTCGATCTGGGGAAGGTGAAGGAGCAAGATGGCCAAAGGACAGGACAAAGAACCTCATGGTATGGCCGTTTTGGAACCAGGCCATCTTTCTGTGCCAAACGCGATTTGCATGGCTAGAAAAATGCATGAAAAGATAAGCTGCCACCAGCCCTGTCCAAGGCACATCCCACTTCACTGAAAAAAATGCCTTTGAGAGTGTCTATGGCCCTTGAAATTGACTAGAGGACCCAAGTGCACTGTACTGTAAGGTACATTGTGCACTTGTAACATGTTGCAGAAAAAGTTGCATCATTGACAAGGAGTAAGAGAAACAAAGTCTCCCAGTACTGACTGTCTTTAAGGGCATGTCAGTTTCCCCATAACAAGTGAGCGAAAAGCCCAGTGGAGTGCAGCAGAAGGCTCTGCTCTGCTGGTAAAGTCAAACTATGGCGTTTAAACAAAGCCAAAACTTGAGGGGTTACACAACTGGAGGGAAAACTTCACATAAATGGGAATCTTTCCTAACACTTGCCCCTCCCAGACCAAGGACAGGGGAAATTAATCCACCCCTGGATGAGTCTCATGTTCAAGTCGGTTGAACATTCTGGACACCCCATCAGCATTGCTATGTTGAAACACCTGGCCTATGCTCAATAGTGAAGTCAAAGCCTTGAAGGCATATGGACCACCTGAGCAACTTCGGATTCTCTCCCTTAATGTTCATTAGACACTTTTACGGGTTTATGGACAGTTGGCACAGTGAAGTGGGTCCCATAGATGTAGGGCCTCCGCTTCCTTAGGGCCCACACAACAGAAACTTTCTTTCTCTACTGTGGACCATCTGAGCTCCGTCCTTAAGCTCGCGACTAATGAAGCCAATAGGGTGTGCCTTACCCTGATGTACTTGTGATAGTACAGCTCCTATGCAAGTGTCGGAGGCATCTGTCTGAACAATAAAAGGCCTTTGTTAATCAGGGACTCTGAGAACAGGGACCTGGCACAAGGAGTCTTTTAAGCCATTGAAGGCCTTCCCACTCTTCAGACCAAGTTACCTTTTTGGGTTTCTTAAGAGTGGTGACAGCAGTCAGAGGGGCAGCTATGGTGCCATAGTCTGCCTTGAAATTCCTGTAGTACCCAGTAAATCCAAAAAAGGCTCTCACTTGGGTTTGTGTAATGGGGGTAGGCCAGTCTTGTACTGCTTGTAATTTACTGGGTAGAGGCTGTATCCTCGCTCTACCTACTTCATGCCACTGAACCTTGTCCATTCTGGCACTTACTGGCCTTTATGATGTAAGGGATTTCAATCGGGCACACATCCAGGTCTCGCCTAGCATGTAGTACGCAATGAAACCCTTATTTATTTTTGTCTATAAGTTCAATATTCCGAATGATATACCACTCATCTCACACCCGTCTCAAATACCCCCAGGTCACACTGAACCAGTAATCGGGCTAGTTTGTAAAGGTAAATATTGATTTAATTTATTTAATATTCAAAGTGTGTGTGTGTGTGTGTGTGTGTGTGTCAGAAATCACCTTACGGCGACAATACAATTCAGAATATAAGTCAAGCAATTTAATTCACTTATAATGATGCAGAATAGAAAACACCGGGAAAAGAACAGTTTTGTTTTGTGCACAGATATCGTTTAGGTTAATAGTTCCCCCCCCCCCCTGCAAAGCACTGAAGTACAAATGAGCAATCCTACACAAAAGTAAGTAATTAGCAGGTATTCAGGAATGAAAGACAAGGTCTAGAGTTATAGGCAATCTTCCCTCCCGCAACAAGAGAGAAAACCGTTTTGGCAAATGACACTTTTAAACTGACAGGCGACAATTGCTTTGTAATATAATGCAAAAGGGTGCAAAATGCCTTGAATGGAGAAAAGTTCTAAGGAAAGCTACACTAAACAGGTCCTAACACAGATGCGCTATGATATAAACAGTACACACTTTAGATCAGAATGGGATGGAAGAAGCACTTTGAAATGGGACAAAGATGTGTGTAAACTTTTGCAAATTTGCGGCAAACATTTACTATGCGATATTGGAGAAAAACGGATCAAATACACTGTTCGGCGATGCTCTTTTAAGTTGTGGATGTAGCTAATTCGCGATCTGAATGATACCTGGCCTAGTAGAATCGTTGTACTGTCTTCCCTTGTTCCCCCTCCCTTGCCTCGTCGCGCCTTGAAACACTTGTGTAAAGGCGCGTTATAAATGCTATATCATAAGCGTCTTGGGTATCGGTGAGAGTTGAAATTTCTTTTCTATCTTTAAAATTGAAGAAGTTATAGAGGTTTTAGTGAGAGGCGTTTTTTGCAAAATACGCACGAAAATGGAACCAGGAATTCAGTTTTAAAAATGACAGATGGGTTTCATTCCACTATATTAATGACTATGAAAAAGGTGGATGCCACACATGAAACTTCACAGCTACGTGGCCAGCGCAACCAGTCCGTGGTGGATACTCGATTTCTGGGATTTACTTTAGTTACCCAATCACTAAGGAGTTATGGTTTTGTAACACAGATGAGAGAAAAATGAGCGCAAGAAGGATTCTAACTATACTAGAGTTCTGAATTTAAAGATGGGATGGGTTGAGATTGGGATGATACAATGCCGATATACTATGGGTCACGGTTCTTCCTATTAAACTTAGTCCTTTATAATTAAATTTGAACCGTCAGCTCTGGTCATTGGATCAGGTAGGTCTACCGGCAGCAGGGCACCTGGTCAATTTTGGACAGCGCCTTACACTGGATTTGGAGGGTCCTTCTGGTCCCTGGACACAGGGTGCAAGTTTCAGCGGCAAGCCTTAATGGTAGCAAACCAAGCTGAATCAGAATTATTCTTTTAAGTTTTGGAGGTTTTCAAATTGGGTCAAGCTAGCAATAGTTCACCAATACTAGAGTCAGGATTCTGCAAAGAAATCTGGATCTTCAAAGAATTCTGGAGTCAGCTACAAGATGAAGAGTTCTGGACGAAGGTGCTGTGCTGAAATCTGGATGGGTTCTGGAAGCAGTGTGTCTTATATGTTGTGCAGTTCCTATATTTATAGTGTCAAATGCCATCACCTAAGTTTATGGTGTGGGTAGAATTTCAAAAACACACCACCACGGCTGTGAGTGTCTGCAGGCACATTCGTTGTCCTGGTTGGCAGTCTGAACAGAGCTGTCATCTTTATGATGCGATTTAGGAACTCGCACCTGGATTTTTACCGAAACAGAACTTTTTTGCACAAATGTACCTTTCTAACATTATGTACCCTAATAAAATTGGATGAATACATTTCATATTGGATTGTCTACATTTGCATTCAATCCCCATCTTTGTGCGAGCTGTCTCTCATTCTATAGAATTTTACCAATTTTAAACATCACAGTTTGTATTAATCATTTCTAATTCGGTACATCTCTGGGCGCTTATCAGTGGACAATGTACATACAATCTTGGGTTTGCAACATTAATCGTTCTGCTATAATGAGACATTTTTCATAACTTTGGTCCTTACATGGTACCGATTTCCTCAATGTCTTAAAATCAAGTCTGAAATTAGGTTAATTTCTACCAATTTTCAGATTGTCTCCTTAGGCCATCCAGGAATGGCCCCTCTCGTTGGCCCTTACTAAACCCAGTCCTGTCCGGACCACCTTCTACTAACAAACCTTGTAGTTTAGGATGGTCATTGGGATCGAAGATTCCAGATATCGCCTCTTCCTCGTCAGTTTCAGGTGTTTGACCAACTACCTCTACCTCAATGGTAGGTAAATTAGGGTGAAAATATTTTCTTTCCCCCCTCGTCTTTTTTGACTCATTTAGCCTTGGGTTTCCCCTTTGGCTTGGGCTTGGCATTGGACTTGGCCAGTGCAACCCTTGTTTGTGACCTTGTGCAGGATCTCTGCTGCGTCTCACACAAGCCCTAAAGCTCTGAGATCATTCCCCAGAAAGACCTTTCTGGGACATCTCTCTGAATGCTGACTGGAATCCTGACCACTGTACCATTTTTCTAGTACGATTTACAGGGATAATTGGAAACGTGAGATGTGGCCCATCAGCTAACTTAGTTGATAAAAGAGGAGCTCTGGCAACTTCCTCTAGGTCTACCAAGGTAGAATCCACTACAGTTCTGCTGCACCCACTATCCCTAAGGGCAGGAGTGTCAACTGCATTGATCAGCGCACTGTCTTTAAAAAATAGTGTTTGGTATGATCAGGAATTCTAGCATAAGCCTCTGAGACTTTAGGCTCCCAGGGAAACTAAAACTACCTCAGAATCTATCCCCCTTGGGAAGGAGTCTGAGAAGAAGGATGCCCTTGTAATCTCTTCTTCCTCATAGGAGAAGAAGACAAAATTAGCAGAGTGGACCCCCAAGGTTTTGACCTTACTTCTGGGGTCCCCGTTCACATGGTCAATTGCTACACAAGATTCACTGAGTCATGGGACATAGGGAGGCTTACTGTAACCAGAGTTCTATTTTGGAGGATAACCTCCACTTCTGTCATGCATTCAGCACACCAGTGTCTAGGTCCTGATAAGCACACTCGCCATGTACAGAGGCGCAGCGGTTGTTTTTTGAGCCGCTTCGCTTGCCAGCAGGGGATTCACACCGGCCCTTCACAGGAGTTGCTTCGCTGGCGTCTCCGGCTGCGTTTCCAATGGCGATTAACATGGAAACTAGGGGACACGCGAGTAACTCAGTCGTCCGAACACGTGACACAGCTGCTGTCACGTGATCACTAACCACAGCAACAGTACAAAAGAACATGTGACAAGCTTCCCAGCTGTGTTCTCCGGCCAGCTTCTACTGTTCTACCTCGTACTTTGTTTCATGAACTATTATGATCTCCTGGGATTCGACCTCTGCAAGCTTTCACAGATTGCTCTTGGGACAATATTCTGCTACAGCGTTTCTCTCATGTTGTTGGATTTCTCCAAACTGCTCTGACCTCGGATTTTCTTTTTTGGATTGTTACACAGACTTTCCCTGTCATCACAAACTACCTCACCAGATTCCCTGCTGCTTGTACTCCTGCCATCCACGCTACAACCTCGCACCAGTGCCCTGGTAGACTCTCCATTCGACATACCATCTTGGTGGATGGACTATTGCTGCTCCACCACTCTGCACCAATCTAGTGGGGGGAACTGCTTCCTGAATTCGGAGTCCATTTCATTCCCTCCCTTCCATGCTGTTCCCAGTTGTCCTACTGGTAGGTGCCTGTACTGCTTGCCCAGAGTGCATGGACAGTCATTAATCACCAGCGTAATTGCAGAGCCAATACTTTGAACGCAGGTAGACGACGCAATGACTTACAACCACACGCACGCTTAGAAAATAATGAGCACTTATACGGCTATTTATTCAAAGCTTGGAAGCAACAAGTGATAACACAGAAATAAATCACAGAAAAGACAGAGAATTCAAAAGAAAATACATCACCGTGGGCGTAACTGAATCCCTCCTCTCGCCAGAAGTGGCTGGAAGGCCCCGGTAACAGCCAGGCAGAGAGCACAACAGCCCACAGGTATGCCGGACAAAGGCGTCCCCCTTCCGACTGAGGTCTTTGTACTTGTCCTGTCTGACCGTTGAGGGGTTCCGCATATATGTACTCCTCAAAAAGGGGTGGTAATTTCTCGAACCTTCTGGCAATGCACTTGCGCATTGATGGGTAACCGTTGGTTGCCAGCTGGGTCAACCGACAGTAACCTCAAGGAGCAAAGCGTTCCCTCTCCTCTCCTAAGAACAAACGCCACGGAAAACAGTCCCATAACTCATAACAAGAAATAACAAAATCAGCTTTCCCAGCAGCATGTCCTTGACTGCATACCAGGTTTGGAAAGCATGTTTTCTTCAGCAAAGTAAATTCAGCTCTCAGCAAAGTAAGAACAGCTTTTCACTGAGTCATGGAGTAAATATCCATTATGGCTCTGAGTGCCCCCAGAATACACTGCACACCAGCGCCATCTTTTAGCTCAAGCATAACAGTGCCCTTGCTGTGTTTTGTCCTTTTGTGTCTCCTGCATTGTGTTGTACTGTGATTGGTCTGTAATTTTGTCCTGTTTTCATTTCAGCTACCTGGGGACCCGGTGTTGTTGTTCCAGCCACCCGTGGCCTCAATAACCGGTCAGAGAATAATCCTATATCTCCCTGACTGGTGCTTGGGGACGGAGGTATTCTTAGTCTGCGCTGTACTCAGCTCTTGACAACTACCCTGTGTGTTCTCTTGTGACTTGCCTTTAAATATCTTTTTGTGGCTCTTTTGGGAGGAAGTTTTCAGATTCCTGCCCACCCTCCTTATCTTTGGACTTTTTCCACTCCTACTTAAGAGGATGAGTCTTGTCCCCATGGGACACCCTATGCAATACCCACAAATCTGCTGCTATGGCCAGTTTCTTAGGATCTAACTCCTTTGAATCTGCCAAATGCTGCTTAAGCTCAGGGGAACAAGATTCAAAAATATGTTCAAGCATGACAAGACATATCATACCTTCAAAGGTTGAGACCTTGCAACCTTCAACACAGCCAGTTAATTTATTTAAAGAATCAGTCACAAATGACGCCCAAGTACTACCTTCTTTCTTTTTGTACTCTCTGAACCTTTTTAAGAATCGGGCAGGAGTCTTCCCAAACTTCAAAATGAGTTTGCTTCAACATGTCAAAAGTTGGAAGATTTTGACATCTCCATAATAGCACTGCAGCCAGAATGGAGAAGTCTGCTAAGCAATCATGCAATCTTATCAGCATTTACAACCTCATGGAACTCACATGCATACTCAAATGCATTCAGCCAGTCCTTAATGTACTACTTCTCATCATACACACTGATCAGATCTTTAGGAAATCTTGGATGAGAAGAGGGCCCAGACCCATGTACAAACCCCATTTGCCCATTTGAAACTTAAAACTTGGCCAGTTCCAACTAGTGTTCCCTGTCCTTTTGTTTTTTTGCCTGCTCCATCTTCAGCTTAGCCATGTGAAATTCAAGCTCCTTCTGCTTAACCAGCTGCTCTTGCTTCTTGAATTCCAACCCGGCATCAGAGCTGGCAGTGGAAACTTGGGACAACACATCATCTACATCGTCCTGGGCACCATGGATGAGTGCAGCGACAGAATTGTCAGTTCTGTCAGTGAGAGCAGCCCCACCTCCTTCTGCAGCCTCTTCTGTGGTGATGGCATCACGTTGCAACTCTTGCCAATCTATGATCCTCTGGATCATTTCACCATTTGTGCCTTGAGAAGGTAAACCTCTCTCAGCACACATCTTTCTCAATGTTTCTGACCTAGAAGCATTTCAGGTTATAAAGGTACTTGTTTCCATTATATTAGATAGGACTATGGCCTTTACCGATATTACTCTAAGCTCACTATGTGTCCTGGTTAGGGGTAATTTGAAATATCTTTACTAGTGTGCAACACTGGATACATTCGGTCCTATCCAACCGCTGTACACCAATTTGTTAAGATGGATTTCTGAATTCTGACCTGGTGCCCAGAGGTTCAGAAGGCCAGCCTAGTTTCTTGGAACAGGGTAACCTTCTGGACAAGCCAGACCAATCAAGGAAACATTGGCGGCGGCAAAGACTAGGTCTCGGGATGGGTGAGGGTGACTGAAAGACCTCAATGAGCACACAGAGTAAAGGACACTTAAAAATAACTCCCAGTCAGGCGTATATATATTAAAAATACAAATGCATTTATTCAAGTCCTTTTGAAGTTCAACACACAGTAATAATCACAGTAGCACTAATAAACCACAATCCTCTCAAAATACATATACAGGACCAAGGGGCCTTAAGGGTTAATGCGTGAAATGGGTCCACAACCTAGAAAAGGAAGGAATCACGTAGTGCGAAGAGTCTTTAGGCGATTCTGCAGTAGTCATAATCCTAACTGAAAGGCAGTCCAATCCCTACGATGAGAGGAGCCTATTGCTCAAATGTACTTGCAATGCTGGCACATGTGGTAGTTCAGATGGGCGAAATGGGGTCTCTCTGTTGTAGGGTTTGTAGCAGCTCAAGAAGGCAGGTGAGGGGGATGCAGATTAAGTTCCCACTATTTGAGGAGGGTCTCCCCAACAGGGCAGATCAGGTTTCAAGAGTTGGGAATAGGTTGATAGCTCAGGCTATCCGTGGAAAGAGACGGGCCCTCAGGGGCCACTTGTGCGTAAAAATTGATGGATGCGCTAGGGGCCACCAGTAAGGGTTGTTAATACTCACCGACTCCTGGCGCACTCCGGACCAAACTTTGGCACTCGAGTCCACTTCGGTTGCAGGATCAAATGCAGCAATTTCTGCGGCTTGTGAAGGATTCCAATCGGGCGTCACACACCGGAACAGAACCCTTGGTCTTAGCCTAGGATGTAGCGCTCAATGAGAATACTTTTCTTTATTTTCTACGAATTCGATTTAGCCGATACCCAACCCGTCTCTCACACCCCCTTTTACAAATACCCTGGGTCACAATGGACCATGAACCAGGCCGGTGGGTGGTAACACAATAGTTATTTAAAATTCATTTTTATATTGGGTAGCAATCACCCATGGGTTGATAATTACAATGAAAACCACTGAAATGCACTTGTGTAAACTTCTACAAGAACATATCCAAAGCACAAATGAATAGGAGCACTTTTTCTATTTGGATAGATAGCACCAGACTTAAGGGTTCCCCCTGCAGTGTTCCCTCCAACCCCAATTAATGGAATCCCGAGTGGATAGAAATAAGCAGCAGGAAGTTGGGGATATGAGGCAGCAAACAGAATTAAAATCCGACCTTTGCTCACAAAATAAGAGGATTTCAAAACCCTTTGCAATTGCATAAAATGACACTTTGACAATTAATGATGTGTGGTTAAATAAGGTATGTTTTATCACAG
Organism: Ambystoma mexicanum; assembly: GCF_040938575.1. Lineage (NCBI taxonomy): Eukaryota > Metazoa > Chordata > Amphibia > Caudata > Ambystomatidae > Ambystoma > Ambystoma mexicanum. The sequence continues at coordinate 370,812,651 of NC_090921.1, forward strand.
TATCAGGGATGTAATATCACTAGCAACTATAAAGCAATGTGTCACAAAAGGCATACATTTCAAAAGCAACTTGAAAGGGAGAACACAGTGCAGTCAAATCCCACGTGGAAAAGGTGCATTTCCACGTTTTAGCAGTTTTAAATGTCAAAACCTTTTTTAAAAAAAAACTGGTGAAATAAACAGAATCGGAATCCGGTTTTTAGGCTGGGGGATAGATGCACATCAAAGGAACAATATAGAAGTGAAAGAGTGACTATAGCTAAATAATTGGATGAGATTTCCAAAGTGAAAGAAATTTGGTTTTGGTGAAATAAAGCAGTTACAAAGAGGAAATCGGTTTGGAAAGAAAGGTCAAGTTTTACTTAAACTAGATTATCAAGAAGATGGCGCTGCCCGTGAAACAGGTTAAGTGGCCGCATTAACTCCTTCACACCGTGTCTCTTTATATGGAAATTAATTAAATTATTCAAAATATGACTAAGGATCTATGCAAGACAGAAATGAATGGAAGAATGGCTCTAACACTAGAAAATCAAGGACAGGAAGCACAGAAAATGTCAACTGTCTTAAACAAGTTACCAGGGTATGGATAGGATTCCTTAGAAGATGGGACAGAGACAAAGTATCAAGATGGGGTAGACTATGTGTGGCTATGGGATTGGGAAAATACTCACAATCGATACTTGAGTTTGGGATTTGGGACAGTCAACTGGGTTCTGGACTCAAAAGGGCTCTGGTCACAGCACGGCGGGTGTCCCTTACAGCAAACAGCTGGGCAAGTCTGATCACTGGATGGCAAGGGTACAGCGGGCATGCAGGTAGTGGGCAAAAATCCGGTCTGGTCACAGGATGCTCCCCAAAAGGGTACCACAGCTTTTCCTCTTTGTTATTGGGATTTTTAGTGGGGTTTCTGGACCAGTGGCTTTGCTGGGATAGGGTCAGCTATGCTTTGGCCTGGAAGTAGAGTCTGGAATCTTGCAAAGGTGGATCCAGAATGGCTGGATACACAGGCACAGGAAATTCAGGAGAGTGTGTCCTGTTCCTGTGAGCTCCCACTCACTATATAATATTGGGTGACATCACTGGGTTTTATTGTTGGGCAGAACTAAGCTAGACCTACCCCCAAGTTCCAGATGGGTCAGCCCATGGTGGACGCCTCCTCCATGACGAGACCTAGTTTAGGGGGTTGTGTTTTATGAGGTGCAAAGCCATCTCAGTCCTTTTTGCCAAAAATCCATCTTAACATAAATCACACATTTATACAGTAGCAGCATTTTTGCAAATTACATAAGCAGATTACATATTTCACGCAGAGCATGGCAGTCCAACTCTCCAGTTTGTAGGACTTTGTTTCGTCCGTCTAACAGTTTTTCGTCGTTTTAAATTAAATTATTTTACCTAAAATTCTATAACTTTATACCTGTGTATAGATTATCATAAGGCATGTGAATATTAAATTTCAAAGTTGCATCATGTACACTTTCCTCAGAATATCCAATTCTCTGCCCTTTCTGTCCTCAATATGCCAGTGAAGACTACCAAATTTGCATCTTGATTGTGAAACTTTCACATTACTGCGTTGTCCAATTTCGGAGATAAAAAAAGTCTTGAAATGTATTAATAAAATAGCCTTTTGAGACGAATGGCCAGCATTGTCTACCAAATAAGGGCATAGCTTACAAGGCTGCTCTGGAGTTGGCTTTGAAGCTCCCCAGTAGAAGTTGAGGGGAGGTGATTTTCCAAAAGTCGCACATGTGTCCCAGAATCTGTTGTCTCAACCTGGAGCACAGACAAAAGTCTAACGAGCGTGAGATATGCTGCCTTCTGGTCCATTCAAAGTTTCAAAGGGCATAATTAATACATAGGCGTCCCAGAAATTCCTTGTGGCTTCTCTTGGGGGTAGGGCACTCCTGTTGTCAGCACCCAAATGTCCCTTGAGCCATTGCAGAAAACCTGTTTGGGCTGATTTCCCAGTACAGCCAAAACATTTTATTTCTTTCATTTTGTTTTGAATCTGAAGCAAGCCTGTTGAAATCAAACATCCCATGTGTTTCCAAGCAAAATCCCCTTTAGATTGCTAGTCAAGGACGGGGGCCTTATTCAACATAACACTTTTAAAACAGATATTTTTCCTTATTTACAAAAGCACATTTTAACACATGGTAAAGTCTGCTGGGCTGTCCCTTTCAAAAGGTTTTCTCTTCCATCTGACTTCCCAACACTGTTTTGCAGCCCTTGTCAGTTTCTCTTATACAGCAATCTGTTCAAGACACAGGTCCACTAAAATTGATGTATGCCCTTAGAGCTAGGGTTTATTTTGAATCATTGATCTTTGACATTTTGTAGCCCAAAAGTCGAGAATTTTTCCATGCGGCTGAAAGTAAAGCTTCTGTTGATTTCCCAGATCTGGTCTGATACAGCCTGTTATTCAGGGATAATGCTCTCTTCTGCTGGAGCACATTCTGAATAAGAATGGGCATGGCAGGGTCTCACTGCTAAAAGCAGTGTAATGTAGAACAGATGAAGAGCATCAGAGCAGCATCATTTTAAATGTAAAATATTTCCCTTTTTCAATGGGGAAACTTTTTTGCAAGCAGCAGAGCAGCGCTGATTTTCACTTCCCTTCTTCAGTACACACAAGAACACTCCCTGGCAGCCTTTCTCGGTGTGCTCCCTGTTCCATCTTGCCCAATGGTGCTCGGCAAAACAGTGCAGCCATCATTTTGTAGCTGCAAAACGCAGTTTTGTTGCGGGTCAGTGGTGCTCCAAGGAGCCAGACCAAACTTCGGCAGCTGGTTCCACTTCGGTTGCAGGTTCAAATGCGGCAATTTCTGCGGCTTTCAGGGACAGTTACAGCGTTGATTCCCATTCATGTCAGTTTCAGGCAGGGCTGTCTCATTAATTGTGACTCTTAGACACACAGAAACCTGACACCCATAACATGGTCACACACTCTTCACACAGGTTCCACCCCATGGGTGTATCCCCAACAAGCAGTCACTGGGAAGGCTCCAGCCAGTCTGCCTGGACTTCCCCATAATATCATATATATCATATCATATATATGGTTCTTCCACCCAACAGCCAGTTAGGGGAAGAGACAGAGTCTGGGCTTCCCAGGACTTTGGGAAAACAAGGTAACTGGCAATAGAAACCATGAGGACCCAGGTGCCACCTTGCCTTCTATCAGGAATCTACGTATTCCTATGGCAGGGCCGGGGTATCCCAAAATGGAGGATACTCGGAGCTCTTGTCACATCAGCATGAAGCTGCCACCAGCCCATACCCGGCTCTGTGGGCAACACAGAGGTACCCAAAAACATACACTAGGGGTACAGGGTTGTACACCCACCCATGGATGCCATACGTGTATCGCAAGGGTCTCTGTTCACTACAACAAAAAAGAGGAAGTGCTGCACTGCCAGGGGCCCTAAATGGACTCCTGTGCAGAAAATAAGAGAACGCGCATAAGGGAGTACAGGACAAGGACAACCTGTCCCTCCAGCGCATTTCCAGCATCACAGACAGGCGGCTTCTAAACGGACTTTGTCTCGGTGGAGCGTTTTGTGTATTACCAAATGTTACACAGTGGCTGGCAAGGAGGTCGCTGATGGTTCCGAGAGCGCATTCCACGAGAGGGGTAGCTGCTTCCGCTCTACAAAGATGAGTGCCGGTGCTGGACGTATGCAGTGCTGCAACCTGGTCTTCGTTGCACACCTTTACTGCCTTGATTCTGTATCGGGACAGGAGACTATATTTGGCAAATCTGTTGTTCACAGCGTGAATCAAAAGTCAATTCTTTTTCCCACCTCCATCTACATACTTATATGGGAGCCTATTAAAAATGAGGAATACGTAGGAGGACAGGATCCATTGCAGGGGTGCACAACTGATTCTGGCAGAGGGACGAATGTACACTACATGCTGCTTTTGGTGGGCCATAAAGTAAATGTTTGGGGTGGGGCGGTAGTTTGGCAGGGGGTGGGGCAGGATACCTTTTCAACCTAAATGTTTATTCAATGTATGGCCCTGATCTTCCCCCTCCTCCCACCTACCCCCTCCTATTCCCCATCAATGGCATGAACCAGTCCCCCCCACCAAACTGCTATATCCAATGTCCTTGAGCCCCCCGACCCACCACTAAACAGCATGACCCATGTCCCCCCGCCAAACTGCATGGCCTCCCCAATGCCATGTCCACCTATGCCCTCTTACCAATGGCATGGCCCTGGTCCCTCATATACGCCCATCCCCATCAAACAGCATGGCCCTGGCCTCCCTTTATTCCCTCCCACCTACTAATGGCACGGCACTGGTCCTCCATATTTCTCCATCAATGTCACGGCCCTGGTCCCCACCGTATTCCTGCCACCTATGACCTTTCCCTAGACCTCCCACCCCAGACCACCGCCGCCCACCAATGGCATAGCCTTGGTCCCCCCACACCTCACAAATGTCATGGTCCTGGACCCACCTACACCCCCACTTTCAAACCAAACACTATGCCCCATGAAACCCAACCAAACACTATGCCCCATGAGCCCCACCCCCAATAAAAGGACATCCCCATGACCCCCCCAAACAAGGCCATCCCCATAACCACCCACCCCACAATAAAACACCATCTACATGACCCCCACCACCCTGAAAATGTCATCCCCTTGCCGCCTCACCCCGCCCACTCACTTAGAATACACATATTTGGGGAGCACCAGCGGATGGGCAGACAGGCAGGCAGGCGGACGAGCGAGCTGGAGAGCAGGCTGGCTGCCGAGGTAGTGTGCCGGCAGGCCTGTTCTGAACTTGTACTGTGGCTGGCATGGCAAGGATGAAATGTCTTCCAGCAACAAGCCTTTAGCCACGCCAGCCGCAGACCTGACCCTCCATTGGTGCAGCACATGCACATCGTGACTCATAAGAATCTGTTCTAGGTGAAAGAAGCCATCTTTCGAAATCGGGCGGTCACGCCCTTCCCGCACACAAGTGCGTACAGGGGCTGACGGGCTCACTGGGACCCGGAAGAGAAAGGTTAAGTATGTGTGTGTGCGCACGCATGTGTGTTGGTGTGTCTGCCGTGTTTTCGTTTGGGGTGTTGGGAGGTAGGGGGCCTGGGGCTGAAAGAGGGAGGGAGTCAGGGGACAAGACCCACGATTGAGAAATGAGGGAGAGGGAGGAGCAGGGAGGATTAATGGGGGGGGGGGGAAGGGCTCAAGGCGTGAAAACTTCTGAATATAAAAAAAAAATGTAAGCAGACGCTGCCTTGGACAATGCTTTAAGATGATTGTTGTGTGAGCAAACGAAAATTGATCATTGGAAATGAGTATTTTTCTTCTGCGACCTTTAAAATGAGATCTTTTCACATAGAACCTAAGAATCACATAGTGCATGGACTGGACCAATGGAGGAAAACCAACATGACGGGCTACACTTGGACCGCGGACTGATATTGTGCACCCGTCCATTACAGGAACACATATCTTACCGCTGGTTATGGTCTTTCTCCTGCATGCTCCTCCACGTGTTCCTCCTTGCCCTCGTAATCTGCCCCCCCTATCTTTGGGAGAATTTCTGTTATTTACCTCGTTCAAGGTCTGGATTTCTTTGCCATTCGAGGCGGCTGTGCTTAAGGGCCTTCCCCTTAAGCACAAATAACAGAAATGAGGACATGAACTGATTCAACGTGCGCAGGGTGGGATACTTATTCCAGTCAATGTCACAGCTGAGAGCGGGATGGAAGTTGCTGGGGGAAAAGGAGACGAGGAGTCGATGACGCATGGTGCCTTCTGCTGTTGAAACATTTCCAAAGCTACAAGCAGGATTTCGGATATATCAAAGATGAGGAATGTGTGGGAGGAACCTCTAGTAGAAAGAAAATCTCCAGGAATAAGTAATTTGTTCCATTTCATTCCCATGGCTCAGATGCGAGCAAGTCTAATTCTGACACCTGTACAAGTTCAGATGCTGTTTTCATGCCATTGAATAATATATGAAATGTGGAGGCTTGCTCAGTTGTCCTGATATTTTTCCCCTCACATAGGCTTATGCCTCAGAGAAGGCCTTCCTTCTGACCACAGCATCCTATGTTAAATTTTGGGTATATCGACAGTAGGGAGTTCCTCCAACTGAATCATGCTCTTTCCACTGGAGGTATTGGGACCTTTGCCTTTGCAGACAGCTTCAGCATAGTCGCAATTGATATAATAGGTTACTTATAACGCGCTTAATACCCAGAGGTTTCTAGGCGCGGATCCGGGGATCGAACCTGTGGTGCTCCGTGTCCTCTTGCTTCCAAAGCAAGTGGTGCCCCTGAGCTATCCTCCAATTAATCTGCCTTGGTTTTCCGGCCATGACTTAACCAGAATGGTAGGGAGGTTCAGTGTTGTAAAGACTGGAGAGGGGTATCCAGGAGGTGTACCCCACCCAAGATTCTCTATTTGGTAAAACGTGGGCAAGCTATCCAGGCCTAGCTCTCGGGAGGTGGTGCGGGCTGGTTCTTAAGTACAGTGTAGTCCCCAAGCACCCACAAAGAAATGTTAGTGAAAACACAGTTCTTTATATAAATAAGGCTTTGTTTATGTACACAATCATGATAACACACTTGTGCTCCAGTTAATCTAAAATGAGAAATATATACAGTTTCTATGTGGTACCACTATTACTCTGATTCCTGATTCAATTAAAATGCATCAACTGTACCAAGTTCAAATGTCATACAAACCAGTCAATAAGTGCACCAACAATAGACGTAGGAGGAAAGCAGGTTGGTTAAAACAATAGGCAGAGTACTGGGCCCCTACCACTAGGCACAGTTCGGTATGAGGATCCCCCCACCTGGGCACCCTGTAAATAAAGATATAAAACAAGCCCAGTCCATGTATTGTTTGTGAGTCTTTTTCCCACTAAAAAGGTTTACCACCCCAGTTTACCTGGAATAGCAGAGTTCTTCGTTGAGTGATCCTTCTTGAGCGGCTCCCTTTTAAGGCAGGAGCCACAGATCATTGAGATCCCTCGAAGAAATTATGAACAAAGACGTCAAGACGGCAGCTTCGGTCCTAGCGGTGCTAGTCGACTATCAGTCGTGGACGTCCTGTGAAGATGAGGCGTGTGGTGCGCCTCGACAACGATAGTTTGTTGCCGCAAGAGTTACTGAAGAACCTGGGTCCAGCAAGGGCGTTGGCGTCTCTGCGGTCTTTGGGTGGCGGGAATCCCACCGGCTGATGCTCCTCGGCAGCCTCGACTTTCTCCGGCGGGACAAAGCGGTCAGGGGTGCTGGCGAGAGCGTCCTTGGATTCAAGTGTCTTAATCAATGGAGCGTTGCAGCTCCGGTCGTCGGCGGCTCGGGGTCAAGCGGTTCCTGCTTCTGGCCAACACAGCTTCGACGGGCCTCCAGTGGTTATGGCAAACCTGTGAACCCTGGTCGACGAGGGACAGCTGTCCGGTGCTTCTCCTCTGTGGTCCCAGTCTCCGGTTGACAGTCACTTGAAGGTTGACTTCCAGGGTGCTTTGGCGAAGGTTAGCGGTGCGCGATGGTCCCTCGTAGCTCGGAGGAGGTCTCCTAGCCAGGTCCTCCCTTGGATCAGTTCTTGGAGACACGACAGCGTTTAGATCATGGAAGTAGAGCAGCAGCAATTCTTCTCTTCCAGCTGTGCTTCAAGGTTAAGCATCAACTTCAGCTTATGAACAATTTCCATCAGAGTTACCCAGATAAGCTATTTGGTCTCTCATTCACTCTGCTGGGTCACACTCAAGCAACCAATCATTCAGAAGGGCATTCAGGCAGGCAGCCAATCAGACTCTCGGTGCATTCACGCCATTCTTCTTCATCCAGACACTCAGAACACAGAATGTGGATTCGGACAAGCACCCAGCCTTTCAGCACTCCACACTGTTTTCATGCCAGTTTCGGGCAGGGCTGTCTCAGTCTGTGTCATATACCAGAAACCAGACACTCATAACAAGTATTGCATATTGGTCACACGCTCCATTCACCCAGGTCCCACCACAAGGGTGTACCCACAACATAGTCACTGGGAAGGCACCAGCAGTCTGTCCTGGACCTCCCTTCAATACTATATATGGAACTTCCACCCAACAGCCAGTCAGGGGAAGGGACAGAGTCAGGGCTTCCCGGGACTTCGGGGAAAAACAAGGTAACAGGCGATGGAAAGCAAGAGGCCACAGCGGCCATCTTGCCTCCATCAGGAATCCACTGATTTCAAGGACAGGGCCTGGGTATCCCAAAATGGAGGATACTTGGGGCACCTGTCAATTCAGCACAGAGCTGCTACCAGCCCCTACCCTGCTGTGTGGGCAACACGCAGGTGCCCACAATCATACACTAGGAGTACAGGGTTGTACTCCCACCATGGGTGCCAGAAGAGTATCCCAAGGGTCTGTTCACCAAACCAAAAAGAGGAAGAGCCACACTGCCAGGAGTCCCACATGAACTCCTGCGTGGAAAACAAGTCGGAACACATAATAAAACACAATAAAGGATATGGAGGCCCTGTCTCTCCGATGTATTTCCAGAATACTGTGTATTCTAGGTGAACAACATTTTCATATAGGCAACCTTCATCACCACCTCAGAAAGCGTGCCCTCTCCCTCGACCCATCAGCTGGAACTTGCAGGAATGTTGTTTGATCTCTGTCCATTCTATTCTATGCATGTCATTTTGTAAGTTCAGTTTTCATATTATTAGAAGTTCCTGGAGTGCCTGCCATCTTGTTGGCCAGATCTCCTGTTCACCTCTCCCACGCTTCTCTCCAGGCTTTGTGATGAACCCAGGGGTTGCGTCCCTTTTTATCTCCAAGGAAGCACTGCTTCAGTAACTAAATCGCACCAAAGCTAAACGCTTCTTACAGCTTCCCTTATTAAAACAAATACCCTGGTTGGTCTGGTATATCTGTGTAGAAGGGAATTAATTCCCAGGAAATATAGTGCTACAATGAAGAGCCCCCTCCACCCCATTGAAGTCTTACAATGGATAAGAAATGCACTGCTAGTGTGACAAGGCCCTACATGGATGCAAACGAGAAGCTCCAACAACGTTCTAGTTGTTGCTCAACTACTGAAGATATTCATAAGATAAAAAGGAAAGAAGGATGAAATAACACACATACTATAGAAGCATTGGTAGCAGCACCAGTAGTGGATGCCGTGGTAGAAGTAGCAATAGAAATGAAGGCAGGAGCTGTGGTGCTGCCTTGAAGTGAAAGAGCGGCAGAAATGGAGTGAAAGAGAAGGCTTGTGGGCATGTAAAAACCAAAGGAAGCAATAGAAAACCTGCATGACTGTTGGGGTATGGGCAGACCAGGGATATTTGGAGCAGGCAAAGCTGACTAACGAGCTGACAGTCAGCTGTTCTGTGAACAACTTTGAATAGCGACCCTGTGCCGTATACCACAGCGATGGAAAGTGCTTAAAGAGCCAGACAGGCAAAGTTAAAGAGCGAGCCGGCAATCAACTGTGCGCTGAGTGACTGAGGATTCTAGTAGAAGCGTAGAGGAAGCGCACCACAGGGTCCTGTTTTTCCTCGAGCAGCACCCCAATAACCCTGGAGAGACATGTCTGGGGAGAGCTGAGGCAGAGACCGGAATACATGCATTTTTCCCAGTGGATCTATTACCGAACGGTACACCGTAAGGTAGAGCCTGCAAGACAACCGCTTTCGGAAGTGGTGTCGCAGCAGAGTACAGAAGGAGCCGGAGGGTTACAGACTCCAGATAAGCCCAAGTGGCAGCCAGGCAAACCTTGTAGCAGAAGCAAAGTCACAGGTACCACTTGGGGAGTATGGGGTTTCAAGTTCCAGAATGCATTATAATAATAAAATACATGGAAAACAAAGGATGCATAATACACGACCCAACTGAACACTGTATACACGTCTGGTGGTTTGGAACGGCTAGAGAGACCCAAACCACAGGGGAAACAAATCGAAGGGAATTAAGGGCATAATCTAAAAGATGTTTTATTTGTGATAAGCCCCATCTTCATTGTCCCACTTTTCCTAGGACTTGGCAGGGGAGTAAACCAGGTTTGTCCGAGGCCGGGGAAACACTTTGCTCTCTGTAAAATATGTAGGTGGAAAGACCAGGGACAGTGGATTGTCCCCCTTGGCATTATTAGACTACCTTTAGGGGAAGGAAACTACTTCCTCTAACAGTAAACCAACAAGTAAGATAAAATTACTTTGAGTTGGTGGACTCCTTATAATGCACCAGCGTGCATTGGAATTGAGGAAAGCTGCAGTAAAGCGGCCAAAGGGCACTTATTTTTCCCTTGTATGTTTTTTGTAGCATTCAGAGTGAGGGTCAGATCAGGTTTTGGACACAGGAGAGGTAACTTTAATTTGGACATCTTGATGACTCATTGGGTAGGTTTGTTCGGAAGGGAAACCCCTCATAGAGCTGGGACTAGTGAGGCATTTTGTTCACCCTTTTCTGTATGTTTGGGGTTGGCACCAGCCTCATAACAGTTTGTGTGCTGGAATTTGGGCCAACGGTCTGTATGCCACTCTGGGGTGTACTGGCGATGGTGACATTTGCCCAACCTCACCCATTCGCCCTTCACAGAGTGGGGGGGGGGGGGTCTGGCCCTGTGCTATCAGTATAGGCGATTTCAGGAGATTGCTGATTTTGCGGTTTTTCAAAAATGGGACAAACCTAGGATGTTAGGACACAATATAACATACACAAGGCTATAGCAGACCCCCACGTGCATGTCCGCTACAGAGCCGGGCAACGCCAGGGGGTGGGAGGGGAGGTACTGCTAGTTATTTGAATAAAAGTAATTGGGCAAACAGCCAAGCTTGTCTGTCTCCGAATTCCGACCCCTCACAGCTGCTTACTTTTAATGCTATATCATCCATCATGATCTTAATTTCATTGACTTCTGAGGCCTCTTTCTGCAGGGGCAGAGACATGCAAGGTGCTGAATAAGTCCCAGAGGGTCCACCTGCTTTGCTGTTTTTGCATTGGGGTTGGCCGTACTCTCAATTTGAGAGATGTGAATGGTGTTGATATGACCAAATCTAATCCAATCGGAGCTTCTAATCTGTCAAATTGTAGTATCTGGCTTGTATTGTGTGGACCAATGCAGGTCATAGAATGTGATGATGTAGCCTGGAACCTCACAAGACATCAAGGTTCCAGGACCAACAGTTAAGGATTCAGGATGGGAGATCTGACTGGAGAGTATGTATATTACTTGGCTCCTGCCTCCCTTTCCCAACTTGCCCTGAAACATAATAAATACACTTTCCTTTTATACATACCTGTCTCCCGAGTCATCTCTACTATGTGTGCCTGCTACTAGAACCCCCAATACTACACAAATCAGTTGGCAAAGAGAAAGCAAGAGCTCTTTACTCGAGCTGCTGCTTTGTTTAGGATCATCCAAGACTTGTCTTAATCTGTTGAACCCCTGAAATCCAGTTTGACCAGCAAACATTCATGGTCAAACCAGTGCTTGCTACCCAGTCATGTAAGTAACCAAGTGATGCAAGGCCTGGGAGATTTGACACACAAGCAGGCATGTGTTGTGCAGAAAGGAAACAAAATCTCCTTGGTAACTAATATGGCAGTAAAAAGCATGAGCCTTGCATTAACGCAATGAGTCCATGCTAGAACTTTGCATCAGGCAGCCGTGTATGTCAAATTCTGTAGATCTCAAAGTCCCATTGTGCTTGGTGTCATTAGTACCATTGCCTGCTAGATTGATCTCACAGCAATACACTGAATGATCAAAATCGGGGGAAAAATTGATCTTTTCATGAAGGTCCTCCAGATAAGTCATGTAATTGATTAGTGAAGTCACATTGTCTATGACAAATGTTACTTTGGAACCCTTTTCCAAATTAAAAGCACTAACAGGAATCTTCATCCTGTAGGATGCCAATAGATTCAAACATGAAACTGCTATATGGCAAAAGCAAACCTGCTTTAAAAAGCCTTCATCTCAACAATATTTTTCAGTCAAGATTTTATATATCCAAAATGACAAATTTAGACTCCAACTAGGAAGGTTTGTCTTGCCGGTGTATTACACGTTTGTTCTTTTTTAGTATAAAAAGTTTGTTTTACATTAACTTTGTATTTTATTTTCTATAGCGCCTTACGCCAAAGCACTGTACATAGAATCAACAGTACAAAAATTGAATTCAATATTTAAAACGCAAAGTAATTCAGTAATTGTGAGAAGACCTCATTAATCCGATGAAAGATGAGATTGTAGAGAAACCCGAAAAGAAGAATAGATGGTAATAGATCGGAGAGAAAGAGGGAGAGTATTCCAATTTAAAGGTGCATTAAGAGAGAGAGAGATCAAAAGCGAGATTGAGCACAGGGAGGAGATGGAAATGGGAGGCAGACCGAAGAGGACGCAAAGGAAGATGGCGACAAGTGAAGAAAGATGAGGAGGAGTGCGACCATAAAGAGCTTTAAAACCCAACCCTAAAAATTTGAAACTTTAGACCATTATAAAAAGAAAGCCACCCAAGTTAAACCAGAGATGAGGAAATTGAATCACGAGGAGCCAATTGACCAAGAACACAAATAGGGACATGAAATACAGATTTGAGTAATAATAAATAATAATAATAATTAGGCACTTATATAGCGCTACGAACCCTCAGGTATCTGATCGCTGCTTATTACCCACGGGGTGTGGTGCTCATTTATCGACCTCGGAAGGATGAAAGGCTGAGTTTGGCCCTGCCGGGATTAGAACCCACGGATGTCAAAGCGAGCACTCTACTCGCTGTGCCACTTGACCGGCTTAGTGGAGCCAGGCGAGAGAGAGGAAGTCCAAAAAGTGCAGAAGAACAATAAGAAAGTTGTGAGAAAATGAAAGCAGAGACCTATACCTTTTTGCCTTTGAAAGTCATAAACAAACTGGCTTTCCGGATGTTATAAAGGTGAAATTGACAGGAGCGAGCAGTGAGTTGTGATGGGTAAAAGAAATCAGAATCAAGAAAGAGGCCTAGATTACGAACTACTGATTATATAGGTAGCTGAGCCGGAGGGAATGAGATAATAGAAGGTAAAGAAGCCAAAGAAGTACAACTAGAAGGAAAGAATCTGTTTTTGCACCACTAATAACAAGAAAATGATCGGACATCCATGATTGGCTAGACAGTAAGCAAGCACTATATTTGTGATGGATATCCTCAGTGAAATGTGGAAATGAGAAAGAGCTGTGTATCATCAGCGTAAAAATTATGTAAGTACCCAAAAGAAGAAATAACCGCAGCTAACAAAGAAGTATAGAGAGAAAACATAAAAGGATCAAGGACTGAGCCTTGAGGAACACCACAAGTGAGTGAATGTTTCAAAGGAGACCCCAGACCAAGAGACTGAATGTTCTGAGATGGGTATGATTCAAACCAAGATAGTGTAGGACCAGAAACACCAAAAGAGAGAGCAGACAGCAAGAGTGTGTGATCAAAAGTATCGAACGCGGCAGAGAGGTCAAGAATTATAAGAAGAGAAGACTGTTTAGCATGATGTGCAGATGGTAAAGAGTCCAGAACAGAAAGGAGAGCAGTTTCAGTGGAATATCCTGGATGAAACCCTGATTGGAAACAAGGAAGAATAGAATTTTGAGAGACTAAAGTGGAAAGTAGAGTATAGACAGTGCTCAAGGATTTTAGAGAGGTATGGAAGTAGTGAAATAGGATGGAATTTAAAAGCAGAGGAAACTTCAGCTGAAGGGTTTTTCGAGATAGGAATGATGGTAGGCTGCTTGAATAATGAAGGAAAGGTAAACGAAAGTAAGCAAGAATGAAATAGAATTGTAAGATAAACAGGTGAGGGATAGATTTTAGATAGTACAGATGGTATAGGATCCAAAGGAGTAGTAGGGTGGGCACGAGCAAGAAGACAGAGGGCCTAATTCGACTAAGTGTTTTATAATGGCAACACCCCATTGGAAATTGCTCTGTGAATAAGGGCCAGAGTATCTTCATTTGTAATAGGAGTGAACCCCGGGAAGATTGGCTTGGGAGATTCGAAAAAAGCAACGGAAGACCTCAAGCTATCTTGAGTATGAGAAGACTCAATAGCTGATTGAAAAGAAGAGACTTTAGTACTAAAGTGCAAGATCTGTAGCAGTAAGAGTAGAATTGATTGAATGATCTGGAATAGGTGATGAGAGCAGTCGAGAAAGAGTTTGAAAGAGACGTCTAAGATGGGAAGACTGTGAGTGAGGAAGATCAGAGAAATAAGATTGTTTTGCGGAAAGAAGTTAGTTATCATACAAAGTATACCTAAGAAGTATGATTTCCTGGTGTTTTCAATCTTAACCAACATCTTTCTAAGCGCCGGAGGACGCAGTGCATAGCATGAATATGGGAAGACAACAAGGGTTGAGGTGACTTATGTGATGGATGAAATGAAGGATAAAGTGCGTCAAGAGAAAGTGTAAGTGACGAAGAAAGAGTAGAAGCTGCTTCATCTGCTGACAAATTAGAGAATGAAGCTTGAGATCCCAGTTTAGAGGTGCTTTTAGAAGTGAAAAGCGTTGTTAAAATTACATAGATCACAACATAAAAAAGTAGGTGAAGAAGATGAAGTAGTGCACGAAGAGACAACAGAAGAAGTTGAGAACAAAAGATGATGATTTGATAGACTGGTAGAGAAGACACAGGAGATGAAGTTGCAGAGGACATAAAAGGAATATCTAAAGAAGAACCCGATGTATGGGAAGGGGGTGTAAAAAGAGGAATAAGGAAATGAGTCAAGAATGGAAAGAAATGGAAGAGTAATATGAGTAGTTGAGAGATGGAGATTAAAGTCACCAAGAACTAGAAAAGGGGCGGTAGTGGGAGGCAAGAAAGACAGCAATGTATCGAATGTCCTCACAGAATGAGGTAGCAGGACCTGGTGGGCGATAAATCAATAAAAGTGAGATTGAAGACGTAGAAGAGAGTGCAGAAGAATTGAGTAAGAGAATTCAAATGTAGAGAAATGAAGGGTTAAATTATGGGACAACAGAGAAAGAAGAATGGTATAAGATACCAATGCCACCACTTCGAGAGGAAACCCTAGGGGTGTGGCAAAAAGATGTAGCAGAAGTAGACAATGAAGCAGGTATAGCAGTGTTAGTAGCAGAGATCCAAGTTTCTGTAATAGAGAAATTGTAATTGTAACCGTAAAATCATGTCAAGAACTGTTGATGATTTATTGCATAATGATCTGGCATTCCATAGTCTTAGTTGAAGAGATGTAGTTTTAGGGATAAAAGGATAAATCAGGTTAGCGAGGTTACATGTATTAGCAAGGTGAATAGAGTCTGCGCTGAATGGTGGCATAACGAGCACAAACAATGAGACACCCAGCTTTATTTCAGTAAACTAGCATGAAACGACGCTCATAGATGTAAAACCAATGTGGCCCATGGATGGATGAGAAGGGCGTGCCATTAACATCAAGTCAACAAAAATCAAAAAATAATGTCCCCACAGGGTATAAAGTAATGGTGATGCGGTATATCCATTATCGGTACTCACCTTATTTTCTCTAACCTCAATTGTTGTACAAGACTGTTGTAAACAAGGATTACCACAGACTGGATATGTTGCTCCTTAATTCCAGATGGTATATTAACAAGTCTACCACACAACAATTTCCAAAAGGAGAAAAAGAAAAAGGAACATCAAGTCAGGCAAGGTAAAGAGTACTTGAAGTGTCGTAGATCGCATGGTGTCGCAGTCTGGGGGAGTATCTCACATGGAGCCTGCAGCGCTGCCTACCACAGATAGCTGCAAACCGCAGTGTCCAAATTTGCTCTGGCTTTGCCTGGAGTCGGATCTTGCCACTGGCGTTGAGCGGGAGCAGAGCGAGGCATGGGGCATGTATTTTCACGTTACCTGATGTCGCTAGGCAACAGTGTTACAAACTCCACTGGTGTTTGCACAAAGCTCCAGAGGAGAGAGCTGACGCTTGATGATGTGACTGTGCTCCTGTACAGTTATGGAGCGCAGGGCCTCACAATTCGGGCTGCTGAAATAGGTAGTTCTTGCTAGCACAGACACTGCAGACAGCAGTGTCCACCTTTTATCCTAACTTTGGTAAAGAGTAATTGCTTTGAGAGGGCAGGTACTTCCTAAAAGGACCTAGTAAAGCGTTTCTCAGATGAGTGTCACCATCCAATCCCAGGCCTACCAACTTCTCCTGATAGTGCCTATACAGTGAATAAAATGAAACCTCAATGGCAACCTTTTCGGGTATCCACGGATGTCACTACCTGTGGTAGGATTTAAATAAGTCATACTGGAGCAACAGAGTTTTCTCATGCAGAGTTTAAGTTAATTACTCTTAAAGGTCGCAAAATTAAGCAGTCAATCGGCAATAAGGAGCGAGAGGATAGTGCTGTGTAGTACATGTAACACTTACCTGAGATTTGTTTTTTTTAAAAAAAGTTATTGATTTTTAATAAGAAATATATTTTTATTTGCAAGGACACAAATGCGCTAGTTTATGGGACTTTTTTATAGAAGTAAAGGTAAGTTACAATAATACTATACATGTATGACACACTGGTTACATACTCCTTTAGGATTTCACACAGATATCGCACCATATGTTGCATCTGCACTAAGTGTAGCTAACTTCAGACTTCCAGTCCCTATATAACAAGAGTCTTAGGAAGTATTTTAGGGATACCAGGAAGGTTCTTCAGAGTTACATGTGAGTAGCAGGAGGAAAGGTCACCCAACATTGGGATTCTCAAATAAACAAGCAAATGTAGTGCAAAAACAGAATTTATAATATGCAATAAGTGGTTTCAGACTTAGTTGTGTAAGTATTGCGGAGCGGCCACCACCCCTACGGTCCAAAGGGACTAAGCCTGGAAGTACTTACTTGGTCCACCACTGACCTGGGTAAGCTTAGAGTAGTGCTAAAGAAAGTAATGCTCTGCACCCAATGCAAACCTAAAGGCTATTGGGGCAGTTCAAGATATGTGATCTCTGCCTTTGTGACAGCCACAAAGGTAGAAACACCCCCCTGTAGATAGTGAATTGCTCTTAGAATCTCTCTCGGGCTATACTTCAGTCTCTAGTTTCATCAGCATTCACATAGTTTACTGCAATATTCGTCTACTCTAATCTTTTATGATTACAGTGGTGAGGACCTAAAAGCGGCAGCCTTATTTCTCACTCCTGTTGGAGTTTTCTAGGTGGAACCAAGCCTGACATCCCACAAAATGGATATTATTTATAGTAGGAAATGATGCCTTCTAACTGTTCATGTCTCACTTGGTCTTATCTCTCTCTTCCTGACCCTCCTGTCCTTTCCCTTCCTTCAAGCTCTCCGTCTCTCTACTTCCACTCCCTCTCGTCTGTCCCTCTGAAATCCTGTCTCACACCTACTCTCCACCTATTCTCCCAGTAGTTTCCACTACTTTCCTCTCTTCTCCCAACTCTCTATTAATCTTGACCCACTTCTACTCTTCACTCTCCTCTATACTACACACCACCCCTCCTTTCGCTCTCCCAGTCATCCTTCTCATTCACCTACTCTTGCACTTGACCTTAGTCACTTTCCTCACTCAACATGCACACACACCCCCGAGTACCAATTTCTCTCTCCAACCAGTACTTCCTTTGAACACTCATTTCGGGACTGCCCCACCATCCTTCCACCACCTGGTTGGTTGATTGGTCCACCTCCTCGCCCCTTTACCGGAACAACCCACAATCGCCCCTACTTGTTCCATTTTATAAGGCCTCTTTGGGGTTTGGCTTTCCAGGGGAGCAGTTTCAAATATTCCTTTATGCTCTCCCCCAGTTTCCCTTGTGGGCCCACTGCTGTTCCTTGCTGGGGGTTTGGCGTAGACATGATGGCCAGCCTTGTTTGCCTTCTGCGGCAGGGAAGCTACTTCGCTGCAGTGGGCATTGTGTTTTTCTGCCTGCCCGGAGTCTTGGTTCTGCTCTGTTTTCTGGCATCTTGCTGGTCGCCACTCTGAAAGCTGGATCCCATGGTTATGAAAGTGAAAAGGCGTAGCACAGGCCAGAAGAATGCAAGGTAGGCATGGCATTTTGAAGTGTAGTATCAGATGCAAGAGGAGGGAGACAGACTGGGTGGGGCCCTCTCTGGGACAGGACATGCGTTGGCAAGCAACCTGGTCACACTCCTGCACCCAGTTGAGAAGGGTCCCTATCGCCCTTGACAAGGTCAGGTTGCAACACAATTGCCTATAAATCAGAGAGTAAATGTTTGACCATGTGTGAAGTACCATTAGAGAAGGCTAATATGTATGGTGTAATTAGTTTGGTCACAAACTTGAAGCTTAAGGAAAAAATTGTTCTAGAAGACTGGATTTGAGTTAGTTAGGATAAATGATCCCATACACAGTGCCGGCCATCATCTGAAGCCAATGATGGGCTTAGAGTACGAGTTGGTGTTTTGACTTAGTAAACAAAAGGTTCGCTAAATACTGTAGGATGTTACCAGACAAAATATGGTTGTCTGCCGAATTGTATGAAAATTAGTACATGTGCATGCGTTTATTTGAAGAGTCAATCCTTTGTATCCCACAAAGAAGCAGCGCACCAATGATCTGTGTCTTATCGCACAACAGCGGTGGCAGAGGCATGCTGAAGGGACTGCAGGCCACAGCCTACTGTTGGCTTAATATGCTCTGAGGACATTGGATTAGCAGGCACATTCATTCAAATAAATGAGCCGGGAGTAGCCTGGCTCTAATCTAACTAGACTTGAGGGGCAACAATTTACATATTTGTCTTGCGTCACATTAATCCACCTTCCACCTCCAAAGGGGAGGGGCTGGGTGTATTTCTGCTGCAAAAGCCAGTGGTACCAGAGGAACTGGGTCTCCATTTCAGCTGCCCCTCACGTCTGATCTGTCCTGTCGGGAGTGTACAAAAAAATAGCCCATATGGCTGACGTCTATCTTGCATTGTCCTTAGCACTGCCTCAGATTTCTTATAGTCTCTCAATTACTCCGTACTTCAAATAGAAGCGAAGTTAGTCCTTGTTTTAGGGTGAAAGGATTGAATGCAAAGTTTCAAAATGCAATTGTTTCGCATCAAAAGGACCGGAAAAAAAAATGGAATGCACTTTTTTGGTTGTTTTTTTGGGGGGGTGGTGTCCTCCCCAAACCCCCATTTATTTGGGGCAACAACCACAAATTTAACCTATACCAAGGCCAAAAGGAAAAAAAAAATTTAAAAAAGGAATTTGATAATTTTTTTTTTTCCGGTCCTTTTGAGTCGAATGTATTGTATTCGACCCTTTTGATTTCGACCCTTTGACTGGACACCTTAGTCCCTCGCTCACTCCTATAATGAACAAGTAGTTCTGGGTCCTGTGCTTACTGATGAACTGTTGAGCTTGGAGCATATAGAGGCGAGATTGTCACGCTCTCTTCCTCACCCAGTGTCTATGGATACCACCTAGACAGCTGCCAGCGACTGTGTCCAGCAAGTTTGTGGACTTCATGGACACACCCGAACTCTGCACCGAGGCCCCATCCTGAGCTCTGGCCTCTTCCAACTCTGTGCCTCATCATAAGGAGCCCATTAAACTCTGTCACGGACAGTGTGTTCATTTGTCAACCCCCTCCCGATGCTTCTCTTCCACAACACTGGAGCGTTGACTACCGAGCTTGCCACACTAGTTGGTTTGAGCTAATACAAAAAAAATACTCGCTCAGTACATGGAGCTGTAACGGTTTCATATACTGAGGTCCTATTATATTTGGCTTATATATACTGTCATTCAGAGCACTGTGTTTATTATTGCTTAGGATGACAATATATTTAAGCAAAGTGTATAATCGTGGTGTGGGTAGGCCCATGTGCTGGGATATTACTGCTTACACAAGTATCCCGTCTTGGATAAGGTCCCCTGTACCCTGTTAGCTGTGGCCTAAATGGGACCTGCGCCAATGGCGCCGTTCCGAAACGGCTGGCGCCAGAAGGTCTGTCTTTGTGACTTAGTTAATTGGGATGAAACTGGTAAACTGCTGCCATCTAGAGGGTAGCTGTGGACAGTGTGTTTAGTGTATACAAACATTTGAGATGGGACACTTGACCACAGGGTCGAGTACCATGAAAAAGGTACTCTACCCTCCTAAAACATGCTCTACTTTGCTAGTGGTGGTGCAGGTTTTGCGAGGCCAGCTAACCATGCATCCAATGCCTTTCAAAATGCAACAGCCATATTGGCCCCATTCCTGTACCTGCTTGACATCACAAATCTGAAAGGCTGTGAAAGGGGACAGATATATTTCTTCCTTCTGGCTGAAGCTCCAAACCAGTCAGAGTATATGTTCTGCCAACAAGAACATAAGTGGTGGTCTGCAGAAAGGATTTCTGGTTATCTGTATTGGTTTTCGTGCATGGGGCGACCAATTAAGTTATGGACGCGGGTCATCGGTTATGGAGATGTAGCTGCAGAGCACGAATAGGACTCAATTTCTTATGTTTGTGAATCTGCTTGGAATCGCATGCTGTGCATATAGTCTGACATCTAGTGGTAATCGTGGAGTATTGCATCTTTCTTTTGAAGATCGAAAAGTGACATCAACATGGGCGTGACTAACACTATCCCTAACGTGAAGTGTAGTGTACCCAAAATCCTTCATGTGTCAAGGTCCCACCAGATTGTTTTTTTCCACCTATCTAGTCGGTAACGTTAAACTCGTTAGTTTATATTTCTCTCTTTGCTTAGTGGCTTATCGCCAAGCTTCCTCGACGGCTGTCTCAGCAACTACTCGACATCCTCTCAACTGCTGATTTTTGCCTCGCCGACTCTACACCTCTGGCGACTCGACGGCTGATTTACATCTCTGCCTTGGTCCTCAGGCCCGTACTCGCAGTATGGACGGTGGGAACCCATTTTACTGACTTTCTCTTGAGAATGCCTCTTCTTTGCTTCTCTTCTCCCGTTTCCTTCCATCTGGCTACCTTTTCTCTCTATTATGGAGTGAGCACCCTTTACATTTTCCTGAACTTATAACTGCAAATTCCCCTGGAAGGAGACTCCTAAAGAGTGCAGTCGTTGCCTCCCTCATGACCACAGCAAGCGCACGAAGCGGTGGGTGGCCTACGCCGTGCAGAGAGAGAATCACTCTCCTGCCGTCGCCTTGGACGAGGAATCTGTTGCCAGCCATGGCTCAGATTCGGAAACCCGTAGATGCACCTGTGGAGTCTGTTGATTCACACTTGTCCGTCTCCGTCCCCGATAAACATGCCAGCTGTGTGATGGGGACTCCATATCATACCCCAGCGACAAGGGGACACACCACATCACTACGAAACCTAAATGCACAACCAGTAGGCCTCCCTCAACAGACTCATCAAAGCCATAGATGCCTGTATGTCCATCGAAGACTTCAACGAAGCCTACTGGACCTCGTGGTTCGGCGCCCTCTGCGCTCCCACAAAAGCAGCCTGCGCAAGGTTTTAAGACTTCTACCTTTACTGGGCGCTTCACATAAATCCTTGGTGTGGCATCATCGAAAGCTACACCGAAATGGGCCCCACCTATTTAAAACACTTCCCAAGCTTTGGAAAAAAGGGCCTAAAAGAGTCTCCTCTTTGCCAGAAGGCTTTTCTCCAACCGCTTCTTCTCACTCTCGGGCCCTGCAACAGGATCCTGCCCCTACTGTTTTATCCTCCCCCCTGTACCTCTACCACATGATGCCGCCTCTTCCTTTGTGTGGACTAGGGAGCGATTTGAGATCTGTATGGAGACAATGTCTGAGTTTATTACATTTGTAAACAAATTTGATGTTGTGGTTAAAAGGCATAAGCCTATGGACACTTCACTTATACCTTTTTAAAGTCCCCAAGGCTCCTTTCTCCAGCTGTATAGTTTGCATCTGCATCTGAACCCCCACTGGAACCGCCTGTGGATGTGTTCCATGAGGCCTCACAGAACCCAGTTTCTTAAAACCCAGGTGTGTTTAAACCTCTGGAGGCTGCGCTTCACGAACAAAGCTTTTGGAATTGTTTGTACTGCAGCGTGAGCCCAGCAGCACTGCGAGCTCCTGCTGCTTTCCCTGCTTCCTGGAGGAGGCGGGGCCCATCGCGCACACGTGAGTGGTCACGTGACTTTTACCCAGCATTAATTGCCGGCATATCCACCCTTGCGGCGTTAAGCCCTGGAGGCAGTTAGGGCTGGAGACGCTGTTTTGCTGTTTTCGTTGTGTTCGTGTGCACTCCAGCTTAGAGGTAACCACATAAGCTTTTGATTGCCATAAGGGTAAGGGGGGAGAGACGGACTCTGGCAGCTCCCTAAGCTGTCGGGCGTTCCTTACCCTCTGGCCGGACAACCTGTGAATTAATACATGATTTTAGAGACCTTAATCACTATTATCTTTTATTCTATTTTTATCTGACAACTGCGTTTTGATTATTGTGATATTATCAAGCGAGCCAAAGAGAAAAACGCTGAGCGACCATCCGCCCGCCTGCTTTACCAACGGACCCTATCTTGGACCCCAACACTACGAGCCAAAGAGATACAGACCACGCCAATTGAACTCCACCACGAGAAAGACATCTATATTTCAAGAGCCCGTACGGTTTATTTTACTGGATATTGTGGAGACAAACCACCAGACCGAAAGGACTCACACTCCCTGTTGTGAGACCGAAAGGGTTCCTCCCTTGGATCACAACACTAAAATCGAACAACTTAGGTAAAGTGGCATTTTCGATAACTCTAACTGTATGGCAGGAGACCAAAAGGACTAGTCCTTTGGATCAGGCGGATACCAATTAAAACTAACTCAAATACCTCGATTCTAGAAACTCATCTAGCAGTGAGAGACCGAAAGGAATCCTTCCTTGGATCTCACTAGTAGATTCTTTAATCGGAAGAGACCGCAAAGAACCCTCCTCTGGATCTCACCAGTAGTCTCTATAACCAGAAGATACATACAGAGGACGGGTGACAAAAAAAAAAAAACAAAAAAAACCCCTAAGAGACCATGTCGACAAACAAAACCAAGCAACCTCCAACTGCACGACCAAAAACGAGACTGAGAACAAAACTCAATACAGCAGCCCCTATCACCCAAGACTCATCACAACTCACCCTGGAGCAATCACTCTTGCGAAGACAACTACCAAACATCAAATCGAATCAACACATACAGAAAATGGTCAATGATACTGAGTACCACCATATCTCTGATAACTCTTCTGCATCTGAAAGTGACATTAAAGACAAGGAAATGACTGCCCAGTTCCTCAAAGCACACCTAATACCCAAACCTATCTAAACAATAACTCTGAAATAGTTGAATACACAAGTGGAAAATTTTGCGTGAACACCATCGAAGAAAAACAGACAACTGTAAATCCGCAAATTGTCCTGGAAAAACTCCCATCTAACATTCAGTACCACCGAAATCAGGCCTCCCCCACATCACCCAGAAAACCAGATCCATCCTTAATAGAAGAAAGGCAAAAAGCGAATCCTACAATACCTCAACCATATGAGCACCAACGAACCATTGAAAGCTCACAAATACCAGGAGAAACTACACAAGGCCCAACAGAAGACATCAAACTTGGGCACCCGCCAATAGACAACCAACCCGAGCGACAAAAACCCAGTGAACCCCAACAAAATATAATCGAAAACAACGATATAACGGATCTTGCCATCAGTTCCACCCGTATCTACCACCCTAATGAAGAACACCTGCTTCCTAATGATCCAGGATCCATCACGCACGATCTTATCAAACCACCGATTGAAGAACCACGTACCTATACATCATAACGCGAGACAGCAACAGACATACTACAGCATACGATCAAGAGAAAATTAAACAATCTTAGCCCATCTAGAACTTACCCAAACAACGAAGAACTATACCCCAAAGAAACAAGATCCACCATTCACGATCTTATCAAACCGCTGGTAGATGAGCTACGAACTTCAAATATACCACAAGATGCAGCAAACGACACACACCACCAAACGAAGAAAGAAAAGGCAAGACTAGCCAAAATTGCATGGCTGAAAACCCATAACTCACTCAAACTTCCTCAGACGACAGAATCCACAAACAATCAAGACCTACTAAAAGCAAAAAGACTATCAATGGACATAACTGAAATTGAATCTATTATGTCAAGCATCGACAAACGAAAGGAAATTTTTAGTACAAATAAAGGATCACATCCATCTCGGATGACATTAACTCCGTGTTTATCTCAGGAACCTGGAAAAAGAATCATCAAGACAGAACCCGCTATGATACACCAACTGGGACATCCCATCCCAAACCGCTTTACCTATGACACAGATAACTCTCTTTTTACACACCAGATAACTTCAACAAAAACGATCCCCCATCGCAGTTAACAAACTTCACAGAACAGAAATCCCCTGCCTTAACGGATCTCAAACTTGAACAACATGAAAACACTAACCCAAGAATTCCCACCACTATGCTGGATTTGCAAAACATGATGATTGCAGTACTAGCGCAAACCATGATACCGTTCATCAAGCTACATGAAACAATGAATGACAATATTAAAGACCAAGGAACCTTATTAGCAATGATCCACTCTAAACAGATTTACGTTGAAAAATTTTTGAACACGACGGAGGCTCGTCTCAATTTAGAAGCAGAGCAATCAAACCGCTGGCAACAACGTCTAGCAGAATTGGCTAGATGTGACCAACAAGAAAAAACAAACCTAAATAAAGAACTATTGAATCTGCTCAAAATACAGCAACAACACCAATTAAATCAAAAACCAGCCTTGAAGATCACTCAACCCTTTCTACCACAATGTCCAAATGTTCAACAACTAACTACACAATCAAACTTCTGCAGAAAACACTGTACAACAACCATCAACGTCAGCATCCCGCTTTTACTCGGATACACAAGATCATAACACACTGCAGGCAACTAAAACAGAACACTTCAAGATTTTCTCAAAAGAAAAACCAAATATCACTCCAAAACCTGGACAGACAAAACCTCCCAAGAAAAGACCAACAGGATCCAGAGCCTTCCTAAGAACTATAAAAAACAACGGACAACCCGCACAAGACGTAAAAGAGAAGACCACAGGACAGTGTCACTTACCATCAGCAATTCAAATAAGACCTCCAGCTCCAACATCCACGACGCTACAACATCATACTCCACCTACTCCAAGCACCATACCGTCACAATTTCTGTCACAATCTCCTCCTCACGACGAAGAACTATTAAATTGCTCAACTCATGAAGATCAGGAAACAGACGACACATCACCAGCCACATGTACCACAACGTCATCAAGTTACATAATACTTGACGAGTACTTAAATAACCGTGAACCGCAATCTTTACACCAGTATGAAGACATTGCCAATCAATCACTACAAGATGTCTCAAACACGTCCCTCAACAGCCCCAGTTGCACCATCTCACCGAGTGACCTCTATGACCAAATCACAGACGACTCCTTTGACTCACAAAACATGTCTACAAGCGAATGCACTTCGCTATCTTTTATAAATCCATTAGAACAAAACCAAATCTATCAAATTCATATCGAAAACCAAATAAAAAGATCAAAACCTCTAATACTTAATAGAACAAATATTCTCCGACTTTTTGGAGCAATACCACAACTAAAACATATCACAACCAATAAGCTCGATTTAATCACCTTTAAGGACGATAAACATTTGGACAAAATTGTCGCAGAATTATCTGATCCAGAAGACCAGGATTTAATTATATCAAAACGTGAACACCTTCTCAAACTTGGCTTCAAGTGTTGGCCTACTACAATGTCAAGAAACAATGCTGAGAGAAAACAGAACTATACCTGTAGCAACAATCAAGTAACGAAGATTTCAAAGTGGAATTCTCCGTCAATAGCGGCAAGAACAACCAATCAAAAGAATTTATGACCTAGAAACGTCAAGGTCAGAAATCATACACTCAAGAAGTTCAAGCTACTCCTATTCATAACAACCAATCAATACAAGCATAACATGGTCACTTTGTTCATGGAACACAAGAGGAAACCTGCACTTATACACCCAACCTTGTTCTAATCTCGAGAATTATCTAATCATTTGTCTACAAGAGACCTGGATCATTGATACGCCAGCTTGCGACGGTTTTCTCGCATTCTTAAACCCTGCCTTAAAAAAATAACAAGGCAGACCCGCATCAGGACTACTCACACTTATCAAAATAACTCCGAAATGGAAAGTCCTAACAAATGAAAATATAAACCCCTGGATTCAATTGACCATAATAGCAACTACATCATATAAACAACAAAAAAGTAGTCACGAAACAAAAATTGCCATTCTGAACCTCTACTGGAATCCTGCGGCCATCACAAATGAGGCATTCATGGATGGCGTATTCATGACTATAGACGACCTACTTCAGAGTTATCAATACATCGAATTAATACTGTGCGGTGATCTCAACATAAATCTAATGACATCAAATGGTATTCCACGCACGCTGGACCAACTAACTCCTAAAGCAGCAACATGGATGAAAGAAATAACAACACGAAATCTGATACTACTAAATCATGCAAAAGATAACTCGACTTCCTTCGTCCCAACATGGACCAGAGGACAATCAGAAGCGTCCATCGACTACATATTTCTTTCACAAACGCTGCAAGCATCTGTCAAGGTAGCTAAAACGATAACCTCCGAAAATAGTGACCACAACATGCTAACCGTCACCTCACAGCTAATGACGAATGAACCAGTACCACCGGATGCGACAATACTAGAACTTGCAGGTTCAGCAACAAGACTACGCATATCACAAACATCGATATCGCTTCTTCCAAGGAAACTCGAAGACTCCTCAAAACCAGAATTGGAAAAACTGAATTACGGGTGGCTTCTTCTTCCCTTTCAACAAACAGCAAAAAACTGCCCTCAAACTTCACACGCACATACCTATAACCGGGAAATAGCAGAAAAAAAAAAAAGAATTGGCCAAACAGAGAAGACAACTCAACAAAAACAAAACAGAAAACCGGATGAAGATCGCAAGATTAAAACAAGCTTACAACAATTGGAGGAAATCACATCAATCGATACTACTCCAGATGGATGCAGAATCAATAATGAAGACTCTAAAGACCAACAACACACGTGAACTATGGAACCTACTGAATGAAAACCATTTGAAACAACATAAGCTCACAGCTAATGTACCACAACAGACATGGATTACTCATTTCTCGACTTTGTACGGACCACAGCACAATTATCCAGAAGAAATACTGAATCAAAGAAGTACAAAATGGACAATCCACACTTCCCAAGAAGACTTCCTACATATGATAAAAAGTCTCAATTCATCAAGAGCCCCAGGACCGGACGGCCTTTCGAACGCCGTCCTTAAACAAAATCCCACAGCATGGGCACAGTTCATGATACAGATCCTGGACATCATAAACAAAACTAACCGAATCCCAACCACTTGGAGAACAGCAACAATAGTTCCGATACATAAACAAGGACCACGCGACCTTCCGGAGAACTTTCGTCCAATTGCTCTACTGGACCCCTTGGGAAAAATCTTCGCAACAGCTCTCTTAAGGCAGCTCACTGCATGGGCCACCACCAACGGACGCTTCTCCCCGCGTCAAACAGGTTTCACGCGCAAAGTGGGGACCAATATAAATCTCCTACTATTGCACTTAATCAAACATGAAGCCATAAATAACAAGAGCATGATTTACACGGCATTCATTGATTTAAAGATGGCTTTTGATGCTATACCTCGACACAAGCTATGGGCAAAACTGCATGCATGGAAATGCCCAGCGAACATTCTCGAACCCATCATTCTACTGTATTCTGACACTTCAATAAAAGTCAGACTCTCAAAACAAGGACAGACATCTGCTTCCATCGTGACAAGGAACGGCCTAAAACAAGGATGCCCTCTGGCAGCGACGCTTTATAACCTGTTCACGTCAGACATTGACCAACATCTGGCAAATACCCAAACAAATCCCCCTAAAATAAACTCGATACCGGTCCCGATAATATCCTATGCAGATGACATCGTTTTGCTCGATAGAACCCCATCTGGACTACAACTTTCGCTTACAGCACTAAGCAACTACATGAAACAAAATGACCTAGTCATTAATATTACGAAGACAAAGACCATGCTGCTGACGAAACCACAAACAAAATCAAAACACCAACTTCAACATCAATGGAATAAGAATAGAAAATGTCACAACATTTAGATATCTAGGGATTACACTCAATCAATCAAAAACAGAAGCGGACTGGCTGGACAAAATAGAACAGAAAGCCCAAGCATTGGCGCGTCAGGGGTGCATCCTGCACAAAAAATATGGAAAATTCTCATATAAACCGATCATTATGTACTACAGGCAAAAATACGTTCCCATAATAACATATGGATCTGAAACTATGTTGAATACCGAACATGTAAACTGGGTAAAACTTGAGGCAATATTTTGGCGCAAGATCTTAAATCTTCCTCAATCATATCCCATGCCCAGAATCCGCTATGAGATAGCAACTCAATCCATCGGATCCATGGTACGATGGAAAAGAATGGACATCTATCGGAAAATAATAGTGGACGATATCACTCCTGCAATTCAAATTTTGAAAACCAATCGCAACGCTCTAAACAACACAATCTTAGAAAACTGGAAAAGATTAATCAACAAAGAAATGGAGAAAGAAGAGATCTCCGAAGAACTTTTACTCAACTGGCCGCAATATGCCAAAATCAAACTTCTCCAGAATGATTGGATTCAAACCATTGATCAGAAAAACAACTACAAAAGGACGCTGCACTGTAACGTAGACAACAGAAAACTTCATGAACCACAGCAATACCTGTTGAAGTTTCCTGACCCAAAGATCAGAGCAACTTTTTTACGACTTCGGCTAAATATCTTACCAACGAATGATTATTTAGCTGAAACAAGACAAATCCCAAAAGACCAAAATCACTGTTGGTTCTGTAAACTTAAGACGGTACCAGAAACCATATTTCACCTCGTGATGGAATGCCCCTCTCTTGCCATCCAACGAAAACAATTTGGGGGACATTTTGACATTGGATCCCAACAAATGATTACAGATAAAAGATGGGCGGCAATTCTTAGCGCAAAGAACAACAAAAATATATATACAGTATCTCTCTACCTACAAAATATCCTTGCCCTCACGAAAAAGAAATCTTAAAAAGCAACAACCTTCCGCAGTTCCTTTGCCTCTTGCCACTGATGTCTATATCTCCAGCTCCATGGCCATATATGCTTTCTCTCATTCTTTTACGAATTAAAATGATGGAAAAGTTTGACACCAAACTAAAAACATCAAAAAAAAAAAAAAAAAATACCCAGATGAGGTCCCCACTTGGCACACTACCCTGGCCCCTGACCCAGACAACTTTTTTTCTTGGACACTCCTCCCGTAGTTCAGCTTTGGGACTCATTGCCCATTGACAATCAGATGTTATTCAGCAATCTCATCAAAAAGGCTGATAACTGCTTTAAAATGGTCACCCAGGAGGCTTTACTCAACACAGATTTCGTGGAGGATATCCTTGAGAAGGTCCCAGTCAGGCAATTCCTCTTCTGAACTCAGTATAGAAACACCTTGCTGCATCTTTACTTACACCCTTGATCACTCGGGCCGTGAACCCTAGAGTGGAGATGTTCCGTACTGCGCCCTTGGATCCTTTGTATATCAGAGGCCATGCTGTTCCGTACACCCTGTTTGACCACCACGAGAGAAAGGGCAGGGGCGCTGCGATCCTCGTCTGAGTCTCCTTGGGACAAGGATTGTAAAAAGCTATATGCTGTGGGCAAACTGATTACCACCTCGGCTGCATTCTGCACTTGGATTGTCAATAATTCAAGCTTTCCTGTCCAGCTATAGCCATGCCCAACGAGTTCTTGTGCAGGAAGGCCTTCAAAACATCGCAGGACCTACTTGCAAACAACTATTAACAGTGGTGGCTGAAGGCCGTCAGGTGACACAGAACATCCTAACGAATACACAGTGTTCGGCTGAGACGGCTGGATGTGTTCTTGCACAAGGGATCCTGTTAAAGTGCCAAGCATGGCTAAAAAATGTGGAATTTACGCCAGTGACTCGGGCTTCTCTCATAAACAAGCCTTTAGAAGAGACTGCTCACTTGGATAAGGCGTCCATTGAGGCCCTTGAAACTGAAAAAAAAGAGCATGAGACGCTCAAGTCGTTGAACCAGATCTCGACCATGCCCTTTGTCCAACGAGGCACCTTTTGACATCTGCTGGTCCTTTCATAAGTAATCAAGGGAACTACAGAACAGGTGGGGCTCCTTGGTTCTCCATACAAGGTACTTCCAGCAGCTTCCAGTCCTCTCAACAGGGATTTTGGTGCAGAAAGGGCAGAGGGAGAATCTTTGCAGCCAGAGGCTCCCCAACCAACAAATTACTCAGTATTTCAGGCCCCTTCCCATGTCTCCCCGATAGAGGGGCTATTGACATCATTTACGCATGCATGGGAGGGCATCGCTTCGGATCAGTGGGTACTCAAAATAGTCACCAGCAGTTACTGCATAGATTTCTGCTACCATCCACCCAAAAGACGCCTGTCGCCAAAACATCTACAAATCCTGCTAGAAGAGGTCCAGATCCTACTGCAGCAGGGAGCAATCAAGGTCGTCCCTCATCTTCAGGTAAACAAGGGTAGTTATTCAATATAATTCAATGTACTCAAAAAGGATCTAACCATGTGCCTTGTTTTAGAACTGCGTCCTGCAAACAAGTATGTCAAACCTCAAGTTCAGGGTGACGTCCCTACAGGCGGTAAACCGACTGCTGCAACAGGGGGATTACATCGCCACCATGGATATGAAAGATGCATACTTTCCTTTTTCAATGTTGCCAGCGCACAGAAGGTCCCTCCGGTTCAAGATGGAGAACATTCACTATCAGTTCAAGGTACTCCCATTCGGCATTGCCTCAGCTCCAAGGTTATTTACAAAGGTACTAGCAGGAGCGGTAGCTCACATGCGCAGTCTGGCCAATCCAGTGTACCATTACCTCGACGACTAGCTCCTAACTGGAGACGGGTACCGAACGTGTCTGGAGAACACTCAGATCTCCATTTCAATCTGGGATCCTCAATCAACGAAAGTCTGGTCTCCCGTCATGTCAAACCGTTTCTAGGGGCACTAATTCGGACAGAAGACTGCCTTGTCTTCTCCTCCAACGAGAGGGTTCAAAACATGTTGTTCCAGATCCCTCAATATGTAGCCAGTCACCAGATAACCGTACAGAAAGCCATGCAGCTACTGGGGATGATTGCATCCAGGATCTTGCTGGTTCCACACGCCCGTCTGCGCTCGCTCCCTGTGCAGGAGTGGCTCTTGAGCCAATGGTGTTGGGCAAGTGGTCAGTGGGACGATCGATGGTTCTCTCGACAGCCCTTGTTCAGTCTCTGCAGTGGTGGTCCAAGGAAAACCTTTTGAAGGGGGAAGTCCTTAACCGCTCTGCAGTAGAAGCCACTCTCACCAGACACATATGTTAGGGAGCACACCTCCTACAACCACATGACATGTGGTCTACATCAGTAGCATCCAAACATATAAATCTTTTTGGCACTACTGGTGGTGTTCAAAGCACTGAAAGCGTTCCAAACAGATTTATAGGGGAAGACACTTCTTGTCCTCAGACAGCACCATGGCCATATACTATCTGAACAAACAAGAGGGCACTTGCAGAGACTTGCACCTACCCGTAGAACATGAGTGGCGCTTGCAAGAACATATTCTACTCTATGTATTTGCAGAATGTGTTCATCCAGACATCGATTTGTTCACCGCTATGGAGAATGCCCAGATTACACCTCCAGGTAACCCCAGAAATGCTCCAAAGGGAACGGTCTCTGGATAACATGGTTCAGAAGATTTGCCCACGCTTTTCACTGATTCCCATCAACAGGTAGATGCACCAGGAACAAATCATGCTGATCCTGGTGGCACCAATGTGGGCTTAAGGTAATAGGCGGGAGAGCCCTGGAGCAGGGAGGACAATGGGTTAGAAGTACATGTAAGTCAGGGGAGTCCTACCATCTAATTTTAAATATATGCAATTATTTTATGCAGAAACATTTATACCTTTGCACTATGTCAATGGGACAAGACCATCTTTGTCTCATTGGTATGCAACCTAAAAATACACATTCAGAATTGTAATGGTAAATCGGCTCTTTTTATTTGGCGGTTAGTACATATTCTAGATATTTGTACATATTCTAGATATTTAAATCGTCTGACTGTCGGTCAGTTGAAAAACCCAACATCAATCCAATAGAATTGTTAAAGCAAATCGTATACTCAGAAAACAGTTATGATCATGTGACTGCTAGTCACTTACATCAGTGGTGATCAATACAAAGACTGAACATAGCAAGTCCCTGAACACAAAATCTGTGGTATTAACCACTACATCCAACACTATGCAGATCAAATGTAATGCCATATTGTGCATTGTGTCAACCATGTTGGATTGTTTAACTATATGTGAGTTCTGGCTCTAAAGAGTTGGAGATCTATAGGAAGGTCTACCTATGCCTGTCAGAAGGGTAACCTATAATTAGGTTGACGTCTGGATATAAGGCTCGAAGACATTGTGGCAGAAAGTTGAGATGCCCAAAATGGGAGCACGGCGTCTGTTGACTTTTCGGCTCAATTGGCTAAGAGCCGCCTTCTATGGCCAAATACAGGTCTCCCTGCATGTGGGACATACAAAACGGGTATATTAGATCATCACATGTTTAGACAGACAAAGGTAAAAATGATGCAATTAAAATTTGCATTGCGAAATGCAAAGTTCCAGTGTCTATCTAACTGACCTTGCTGGGAGCTCACTAGGTGAGAGCCCTCTGTGGTTGTGTGGAGAGGAGGGGAAGGCGTGGGAGGGGACACCCCGGGTTGCTTGAGGTCTGGAATCCTCAGGAAGGCAGATGGTGTCCCTTTGTGTGGTCATGAAGGATCCCTGTGGAAGAATAGAGGGCATGTGTAAGAATGCCCTGGGTGGCGCCATAGTACCCCCAAAACCCAATGAGTTACCTGTGGGGGGGGGGGGAGTGCAGCGGCGGGTGCTCCAGGCTGGCTTCTTGAGTTAAGAAAATGCCGCCATCAGAAAAAGGGGTCTACTCAGGAGGCGGAGAAAACCGTAAGATTCTGGACACGGTAGGTATCAAGCATGTAAAACACATGAGCTACTCCCAGGAATGGGAAGAATACCTTGTGAAGCAGTAGTACGGGAGGAAGCCCGGCGTCCTTATCCTTGTCCCTGATGGCTGTGCACTGAGGATTGGACAAGGCTGGCTTCTTGGGTTTGAGCAAATGCCGGTATCAAAGAACGGGCTCCTAAGGAAGCGGAGAACACAGTAAGATTCTTGACACAGTGGGAGTCTGGCATGTGAATCAAATTGGCTACTCCCAAAAAGGGGAAAGGATACCTTGAGAAGTGGTAGTGCGGGAAACAGGCAAGCGTCCTGATCCTGTGTCCGTAGACAGCACAGGTTTTAGGTTGCAAACCAACAAGACAAAGATGGTCTTGTCCCATTGACACAGTGCAAAGGTATAAATGTTTCTGCATAAAATAAATGCATATATTGAAAATTAGATGGTAGGACGCCCCCTGGTTTACCCCAATGTGGGCTTGACCGCCATGGCGGTCTCATCTCGTGTGAATGTCAGTCTCCCCTCCCAGGAAACTGCCCTGCCCATACAACATGCTGTCACAAGACTTAGTCTGTTTGTGTTTCATTTACAAATTCCACTGTTTTAATGTCACTTGAGGCTACTGACCTCAACTCGGAGATATGCTGAAACAGACCAATTACATTGTTCCTATTTAGGATTAAACCCTCATTCGAGAGATTACTCCTTTCCAACTTGATGTAATAGTTGGAGTTAATCTTTTTCTTGTTGTCCTTGTCAAGTCTTTTTTTGCTGATTAAATTGACATGAATCAGATCTCCGATTGCCATCATCTCCGTTTTAAGAACCTTTTCCGCCAATTGGGCTTATTTGACTGATTTTGCAACAGGTTTTTTGTCACCCTTACTGGGTCTATATCCTCTTCTGTTTCCTTCAGAGTCTTTGCATCTTTCTCATCAGACACGGCATGTCCACTAAGGGGTTTGCCGTGAACAATTTGTCTTCTTTCTTCCATTGTTAGAAATTTCAGAGAGGCCTCTAGTTCAGTTTCTTTGTTAGTTGGAGATTAGTTAGGGGGCTTGGGAGAAGCCTCCATTTCAAACACTCTTGGCGGGTACACTCATTGCTTCTTCTGCTGCTTTGGACTGAGGCTCCCCGACCGTTTGTCATCATTGGCACCATGGGGATTTCCACTTGGTTCGTTTTGACATTCAGTCCATTCCATAGATTCATCAACTCAGCTCTAATTTCATCCTCATTGTTTGGGGCTGGACTCAAGGCTCTCTCGTTTTCAGTTGGGTCACCTGTTGGTTTCACCACTCGTCGGCGAGGTTGTAGGTCATATGGTCAAAAACAAAAGAATCGAATGCCTTTTGATCGACAGTAAACTGATCGAAAAAAAGGTTGATTTATTTTATTTTTTTATGGGGGGTTCCCCTGAACCCCCCCCGTTTTCTTTATTAAAAACATTTTTCTACCAACCCAAATCAAAACAATATAAATAAAAAAATTCGACCTTTTTTTTTTTTCCGACCATTTGACTGTCGATCAAATGGTCATTCGATCCTTTGTTTTCGACCATTTGACTGGACACCCTCTACGAGAGGTCTGGTCCCCTTTTAATGGACCCGACATCAGGACGGTGAGGTTTAAGGATTTAAAATTCCTTAGGAATTTGAGATCCATTCCCATTTGTACGTTTCGGACAGATCACTTTTTATTTTTTATTTTTATTTAAATTTTTTTGCATTTCCCCTGTTTCAGTTGTAAGGCAGGTGGAAGCTGTGGCGGAGGATGAGATTTCTTCTCAAATATCGGATATACGCCAGAAGTCTTGCCAGACATGTGCTTCATAGTTGCATCGTCCAAGGACAAAGATGCGTGTGCAGAAGTTGACGGCTGGTTTTCACTGGGCCGAGGCACGTCTTCATTGGAGCTCACTGAGATTTCCTTAATTGGAGCTACTTTTGGATCTCCAGCCTTTCCAGCTAGTTTGCAACTTGGAAAACTATCAGAGGCATGTAAGCAGGGTCTATGGTTTGTTGTAGAGTGCTTATCTGATATTGTTAGATCCTTTTCGAGTGTTAGCAGCACTTCTGAGGCAGACTTTCGGTTCACATGTTCAGTTGGTGAAGTCAAAACCAGCTCCACAGTTCCATAGTTAATTGCAGCCTGCCTCCCTAGATCTGACATCAGCGCCATTGGAGGGTTTTTCGGTCGCGTATGAGCAGTAGCAGTTGCTTACAGTAGCGTGTGCACTTGTCCTTTTATTCAATTCTTTTCAGGTGTTCTCACGCTCGACATTGTCCTGGTGCATTTTTTTCAGAATTAGCAGAGTTTCTCTTGCAACCTTTAATAGTTTTTTGTCCTCCGCAGTGCTCTGCAATTGTTCATTTAGCAGAGCGCTGGATATCTCCAGTGATTGCAGGTCTTTATGTGATTGAAACTTCATTTCTCGCATTTCTAGATCAATGTTTGCCATTTTTGTATTTAATGGAGCAATCGGCGTGTTTTGGTCTTGGTAGTGCTCATTAAATTGTTCATACATTTTGGTGAATGGAGCAGTTGCTATCGTTATAGCTGAAGATATTTTAGGCATCATCTCTTCGCAGATCCTCTCAATTGACAAATTTATTGGGTTAGTAGAATGTTTTTTTTGTCTTTGCTTTCCCATATATAACTCTCCTTATTTTTGGAAAAGCTCTTTCAACAAATGAAGAGTCGGATGAATTTTCCTCAGAAGATGACCCTCCTTCCACTTCGTTGTTTTGATTTGTTGTGTTTGGCCATACGGTTGTCTCTCTCGCCCTTCCTTGCACATCACGTCAGTCTTTGAGCAGTCTTTTCTGAGAGGTCAATATGTCAATTTGCAGGCTCAAATCTACCAGTCTCCTCTTGGATGCGCCTGTTAAGGAGACACTTTGGCCACTTTTAGGTTGTTCCAAACACCTTTAATTCATGGCTATTCTCTCCATTGTTTGCAAAATTGTTCTTAGTAATGCTATCACTTTTTTTGTGGGCAACTTTTCAGCCACTAGACCATTCCGAATTTTCCTGTTAAGTGAGATCAGGTCCTGCAGCAGTTGGCCAGCCACGGCCAGTGAGGACCTTCTGTTGCCAGAATTCGACCCCTCAAGAGCCCCACTAGAGGCAACTTCCTTTAGTAAGTAGAATTGGTTGGCAGTTTCCAAAAGACCACTCGCCTTTAAGGAGGCAATTCCTTCCTCGGGGTCAGTACCAGCTGTTGCCTCAGTGGAAGCAGATGTTTCGTTGCCTAGCTCGAAAACATCATCCTTCCCCCACGACTGCTCATCTCCTACCGCCCCTTCGTCAGCTGCTGTAACAGTGTCACCGCAGACAGCCATGCCATGCGCAGTTAACCCAAGGGGAAAAGACTGCAATCAGCTGGTAGGGGTCTGGAAACTTGTGGTGACTGCCCAGGAGGCACGGTTTCAGCAACAGATGCCTCATCCGCCCTGGGCCCACTCACCATGAATGCACCATTCATTCTGTGGGTCACCACCAGGACCAGTGATGCACTTGGGTCCAAAGGGAGATCACGTACCAGTTCGGGCACCATGACGCTAATTGCCCCTGCCCCCAATCAGAGGCACAATCCTCGATAAAGTCAAGTAAATATCATGCAGGGCTGCATCCGGACGGCCACATATCTCCTCAACAGTCACACCGTGGCCTTGAACAGAGCGCAAACCCATTGACGCTCCACCGCAGAGGCTCACAATAGCACCGTGAGTTCTTAGCCTGGAGAACTAGCTACCTGATACTCAGCAGCCGAGTCGCTGGAGCCAACCACTCGCTCTGCCATACATCCGGCGGGCTGGCTCCGAGCCATCACAGGTGTCATTAGGTTATGGGCTCAAGTGATTTAGGTCTTGTGAATGTTGGTAGATTTCTAGAGTTCACGTCCACTGGTTCTTATGCACATCACCCGCTAGATTCGAGTGATGAGTAGATAAATGAGTCGGAGGGAAAGGGGGGTGTAAAACGATCGCAAGACAAAGGACTGGGATCACAAGAAGTGGTCTGCTGCTCAATAGTAGTAACATCGTTTGTGCTGAAGGCGTGTCTGCGGGTATGATGCAGCAGCCGACCGTTGCTGCGGTATCAATCGCAAGTTAGCACAGGGAATGATATCATTGCCCGACATTGTTTGCACAGGAGGCACAAGAGGAGATGGAACAGTGACTCGAACGCAGCAGGGAAGCAAAGTTCTCAGAACCGTGAGTCTTACTTTGCCACCGCCTCACCCCACAAACACCACCAACACACTCTACGCACTCCCTCCTGCTGGGTGTGTTCATTTTTCCATTTGATATCGATGCATGCCCTGGTAGCCAGTAATAGGGACGCTGCAATTTCTGGAAGCTTGGAGTATTCCCCATCCATCTCCTCCATCCCAGACGCAGCCAGCAGGGGATTTTGATCTCCGAGTATCCCTTCTAGGTCTCTATTCCATCCAAGGACCTCATCCCAGAACACCTGTATCCTCGGACAGCCCCACCACGTATGGCAGTAATCGACTCTCTTCACGATACCTTCAGCACATGGGACTAGCATCTGGAAACATCTTAGACAATCTGACCGGGTCAAACTGCCATCTGTGGTGGAGCTTAATGGCATGATGTCTATACTGGCAAGATAATGACATCTTGGTAACCCCCCTGCATAGTTTGTTCCAGAGTTTCTCATCAACCTCTACCCCTAGGTCTCTTGTCCATCGCCCTCTCAAGATCTCTGGTCCCACCCCCCCTCCCCCCTCCCCAACCAGGAACCCATACATGGCTGAAATTAACCCTCTCATTGCTGTACTCCTGTCCAGTATTTTCTCAAATGGGGTGAGCTCTCGCCCTGTCTTGTCCCTAGTGTCCGGATCCCTGAGGGCCCCTTTTAGCTGCAGGAACACTGATTTTGCCCACGCCTAGGGCCTCCTCTAGGTCCGATATGTTGATGAAAGCGCCCCCTCCCCCCAAAGAGCTGCCCTATCCTCTCTAAACTGGCTTCGAACAATCTCTGAAATATTCCTGGTTTGGGTATGGTGTCTAATTCCCGGTAACCAGAGATGACCCAAGGGAGACGGCCACGTGGAAACCCCCTTCATATCCGATCCCTGTCACCAGATATCCCATATAGTTCCCAAGATGGGGTGATCTCGAATTCTCCTTGGCAATGTATTCTTGGGTACCCACAACCATTCCCCGACCGTGGCCGGGCTCAAGTGAGAATTATCCATTGCCACCCATTGATAGTCTACCTGGGACCTCAGGTGGGGGGTCAGTATTCTTAGCTGGGCAGCCTTGTAAGCCACACATCGGGGAGGCCAATCCCTCCCTCATCCATTGGTAACGTCAGAGTAGCCCTAGGGATTCTAGCCTTCTTCCCCCGCCAGAAGAACCTATGGAATTCCCCCTGTATCTCCCGAAAGAACCCCTCCGGAATTCTTATTGGGAGCATTTGGAATAAGTATAGTACCCTTGGGAGGACCACCATCTTCAATACGTTGAGTCGAACTAACCATGAGATAGTGTGCTTTTGCCATTTTGCGATATCCGCATGTATTTTCAACTTCAGTGGGGGGGAAATTGGCGTCAAATAAGCTGTCCAGATTCCTCGAGAGATTAATGCCTATGTACCGCATTGTGGACAAATTAACCTCCAGCCCCAGTGGGGTGATCCTTTCAATGTCCCTGTCCCTCCCCTTGTCCAGGGGAAAAAGGACCCACTTTGCTCTCTTCATTTTCAACCCGGCCATGGTACCATAATGCTCTACCAATTGAAGCGCCTTCGGTATGGAGACCAGAGGTTCACTCAGATGTAGCAGCATATCGTCTGCTTATAAGACAACCTTTATAGTCCACCCCTCCCATTTTAATACCTCCCACCCCTAGGTCATCCCTGATCCTCTGGGCAAGGGGTTCTAGCTGCATAGCGTACAGTGTTGGAGAAAGGGGATACCCTTGTCTACTTCCTCTTCCAAGCGCAAACTACCACCAGTACCCTCTGTTCACCATGACTGAGGCCTTGGGGGATGTGTACACCGCCAGGACCCCGTGAAGGAGCCTTTTCCCTATACCAAACTTAACTAGGACCTCCCTAAGAAAACCCCACTCCACCCTGTCAAAGGCCTTCACTGCGTCTATTGAAAGGGGTGATGGGCCCCCTCATATCCTGGGATGCATTGTGTCCTCCCACTGTCGTACTTCTAATGCCCCCCAAAACCAATAGGGCTCTCCCCTCTACATCTGACCAGACCTTAGTGACTTCCATTCTAAGACCCTTTGTTACCAAGATACCCACCCCTACCTTTCTCAAGGGGCCAGAGCCCCAAAACTCTCGAACGACCCGCCCGCATGGAACCCTTTTTTCCTCCCCCTTGGAGTATTTCTTTTCCTGTTGGAACATGTCCAATTCTGCCCTTCGGAACTCCCTTGCCATCATGGATCATTTGGTGGGTGAGTTCAGACCTTTCACGTTCAGGGTGCCCTACTCGTAGGTGTCTGTGGTACCTTTCACTCCACCTCTGGGACCTCATTGCATGAGCCTGAACCCAACCCAAATCTATCTCTCCTGCTGGAACATCCCGCACCAGGTGGGCTCCCCCACACCTCTTTAGTGTTCAGACCCTCCCTGTTGACATCACTGGGTGAGAACCGAATCACCTATGGGATCCCCCCCCTCCAGAAGAGAGCCCCTCTTAACCAACCTTGTATTCTTGAGCCCCCCTATCATCACCACTTCACAGCAAATTCTCCCTAACCATTACATAATACTCCCCCTACCCCCTTGATTGTATGAAACCATACCCCCTCAAGAACAAACAAGAACATATTTGAGGATGCCCCCATCCATGGTGGGGAACCGAAAGAACTGCCCAGACCAGAGGGCCCAGGATCCTTAAGGCACACTTTGTCCATTGCTCAGCAACCCAATGGCTGCAGGCCATCCAATGATGCATCAGCTCCCCCCAATCAGGAGGATTTTTCAGCTTCCTGAACTTCTGTGAGCCCATCATATGCCGTCTCCTCGATCCATGTGTTTGCTACTGGCCTCCGTCCGCCTCCGTGCCCTTGAAGTGTATGGGATCTGTCCATCACCCATCAAGTCGCTCATGGCCCACTTAATCTCCTGTTCCGTGGTGAGTTTGTATTTACTCCCCTCTGCTTCAAACAATATGGAAAAAGGGAACCCCCACCTTTATCCGATTCACTTTTCGTTCAGCCACCTGGTGAGGGATGCACAGAGCCTTCTCTTCGCGAGGGTGAGGGAGGACAGGTCCTGGAAGACCGTAATGCTGCTGAGCCATACGTTACTGAGCCCTTCTTGCCTGCCTGCTCCAGAATTTGGAGTATGTCGCCGTAATTGTGAAAGCGTACTAGGACAGATCTGGGACCACCCACCGCACCCCCGGCCCTTGGAAATCCTCTCAATCATAACTTCGTCGTCAATAGCGTCATTATCAAAAATGTTTGATGCCGAATAGGGTGCTTTGCAGGTCTTTCTCAGTCTCGCCCTCTTTCTCAGGGACCCCAAACAACTGAAGAATATTACGCCCTTTGCGTTTCTCTAAGTCGTCCATATTCAGGAGGATTTCCTCCTCCCTTCTTTCTACCTCTGTGAGGCGCTCGTCCATTTGGGTCTCCAAATTGTCCAGGGAGGACTGGTTATGTTCCAGCTCCTCTAATCTCTTCTCCATCTTATCGATTCTGTGGGTGATCTTGTCCACCCTCCCCCCAATGTCGGCCCTCCTACTTCTAATCTCTTCCAGGAGGGCTGCTACATCCTTTTTAGTGGTGCCGGCGTGTTCTCCCATTGTTTACCTTTTGCCTTGGGCAGTCGCTCTCTCCTCTGGGGCCCATGGGGCGTACTCAAAGGAGGCCAACGTCTCTCCTATGTCCATGGAACGTGACCCCCCTACGTCACCTGTGCTGTCCGGTCCATAGGGCGGCCTATCTGTCCTTGGTTGGCTGCTACTATGCCCCCTGGAGCTGCTGGAGACCGTCCAGGGGCGGGTCTGCGGGCACAGGGCCCAATGTCTGACACAAGGGCCTTCTTAATTACTTTACGTGCTACCAAGGAGGGAGGCCACCTTATTGTGTGGGGAAATGTTCTTTGAACTTGGACCTGACCTAGTCGTGGATCGCACCTCTGGCCCTCCCTGGGTCACACGGCGACCCCGTCTTTTAGATTGACTCCACTGGATCCACCCCTGCCAAGGTTAAGTCTGTGGTGGCGGGTGGGCACACACCTCCGAGTCAAGCCCGGGGGGCCCTCACCCATAATCAAGGACCCCGAAGGTTCTCTCCATTCTACATTAATGATAAACATCTACGATCCACCAGGTACTGAAATGGCAGCAACACTGAGCGGCAAGGTAGATGAAATCATCCAATCTTGGTATGCTCTCTGGGTATGTAGTAGTAGCTGGCGATCTAACCGAACAAATTGAATCCAGGACATATGGCTGGGAGGCAATTGAGAGAAAAATTGTTACATTTAATACTGCTCACCAAGCACAGAAGAAAACCAAGATTGGATGGAGTAGCTGTCTGGAAGCACATGATTTGGTTTGCCTCAACACAAAAGGAGGTGGGGGTGCGCCGTGGAAAAGCAACGTGGTCCAATGGGAAAGCTGAATCTGGTCTAGATTGTGTAGAGGTTATGAACTTTGGCCCCATTATCTCTCGAATTTCATACCCCGAGTGACCATGTGTTGAGTTGTATGTGCAAGTGGGATAGGGGGAACAAACATGAAGTCAAATCCAGGTGTCCCTTCGTGTGTGCTAATGGGCAGGGCAACAGACTTGAAAGAGTCAATATATGCATCACTTTGGATCAGAGGG
This sequence comes from Ambystoma mexicanum, assembly GCF_040938575.1. Lineage (NCBI taxonomy): Eukaryota > Metazoa > Chordata > Amphibia > Caudata > Ambystomatidae > Ambystoma > Ambystoma mexicanum. The sequence goes on from NC_090921.1 coordinate 370,854,711, forward strand.
GGGGTTGGACGTGTTGTTTGCACCCCTACATTGGGATATATGCAAGATAATGCAAGTTCTTCCAGCCTCTTAAATAATGGTGTAGGTTCCCAGGAGGGAATCGTGAAGGGAGAGGCCACTTTGACATATTAAGTAATGAGAGAAAGAAACTGTATCGACGAGTCCGGGCCTTATTTATGAGGAGGAAGGACCAGGTTGATAATGGGCAGAGAGCCTTTATTGCGCTCCTTTTATACCTGGAAACGCATGTTTGAATTCCTCCATACCAATGACAACAATAAATGCTCTTCTCATTATCAGTGCTATTTGTCTGACCGCACTGCTAAAGAATGAAATCATGGAGTCAGTTATGCTCATTCTCATTACTGCATTGTAATATGATGACAATTTGACAAAATCCACACAAGCACCTTTATATGAGGGATCGCTGATTCTGGACTTTGACCATGATGATATTTGCGGAATAATAATGAAATTGAGTAGCTCGAGAGCTCTGGGCCCAGATGCTATGTCTAACATAGTTTTTAAGCCCAACCCTGACATATTGGCGAGAGTTATTGAGCGCTGGCATAGGAAAATATTAACAGATGGAGCTGTAGTTGGCGCAAGTCCATATTAATTCCCATCTTCAAGAGGGGATATGTGATGCGAACTACAGACTTCTGGTAATGCTGGATAACAATGCCAAGATATTTGCTTCACTTATATTGAAGAAGTTAAGTTTTTGGGCAGAGACTAGTGGTAGATAAAATAAATTCTAATTGTGATTTAGGAAATCACATAGCACTGTTCTTGGTGCCTTCACATTACAATACTTGGTCTCAGAGATGTCTACCTCCAAACGCAGGCTTTGTTTGCCACGTCGATTACAGTCTTTTGACACTATTTCTCAGCCTTTACTTTGGGCAAAACTGCAGAAATGGGGACTGGCTCTCGTGCTTCTCTATCTTATAATGGCTTTATACCAAGCTACCTCAGTAGCCATAAGATTGAACCAAGAGGGTGAGGTCTCCTCCAAACTTAACACTAATATCTGACTCAAGCAGGGTTGCGTATTGGCACCTCTGCTGTACAATTTGTAGGTTTCCGATCTGGATGAGACAATGGTAGCAATCCGTAATTTCCCACCACGGCTAGGAGTGGACACAGTCCTGTGGATTATGTATGCGGATGACACCGTTCTTGTAGATAGTACACGGATAGGGCTGCAGCGATTCATAGATGCATTACAGGCAGAAAATAAACTCCTTATCAACATAAGCAAGACTAAGATAATAATGGGTGGGAAAACCAGGGGGAAAAGCCCTTGTGTATGAAAATTAAATAATATCCCGCTGGAAATAGTGGATAGATAGATATATTTAGGCTTTCTCGTTTATGCAATTCCCTCCGCCTCCTTGTATGAGGACTATATAACAACCAAAGTCCTGAGAAAATGGTTGCTGATTAAACTCTTTGTGACAAAACGGGGAGGAGATAATATTGAATCTTTGCTTGCCATCTATACCTCTAACATAGTGCCTGGAATAACATGGTTTAGAACTACTTGCTGTTGGTTGGCTTGCAAAACTGGAGGGAAAAATCCTCAGATCTATTCTGGGGGTTCCTAAAGCCGTACCTGTTGAGGCCTTGCGCTGAGATTTGGGCCTTCAATCATTACATGCTAGTTGGTCTACAAAGCGCTGCAAATTATACCTCTCTTTGGCTCTGATGGATGGAAAGACATATATAGCAGCCTAAAAAGGATTGCGACACAGATTTTAGACACTAGCTCTACGGTAGCTATGGATTTGATAGATCCCAACATTTGGAATAAATTAAAGGTAAATCCATCTAATTGGGACAGAGCCACCACTATAGCCTATTTGAATGGGAAAAAGAGATGTAGTGAATACAGTATGCCAAGTTTTCTCCCTAATAAATCTGGTATTTAAATAACAAATGTACTAATGATTTGAGAAGGTTTGTCTGCTTTATGCACCTCAATATTTTGCTCATGTACGAATACACTGGAGGGTGGACGAATGTTCGCTTATTTATTTGTATATGGTTTTTTTCTTTACATAAAAGAAAACCTTTACAAAATTTCACAATTTAAAACAAATTTTTCCAAAGGTTAAAACGAGAATAATGTTGAAAATGAAAAGGAACAGTTTAAATTCACAAAATACAACCTTACAAATAAGATAAGCTAAAGTTATTTCAGAAATTTCTAAATTTCTAAAATAAAAGCCTTATTAATACATTAATTCTGAAGCAAAAATAAATTTACCAAAAGTGAAGAATAGAGGATCACTACTTTCATCCTACAGATAAGCGGACAGCTTGCAACATTGCAATCTTAACCTTAGATCATCTAAGCTAAACCACACTCTGTTTTCAAGAATCTCACTATCGCTATGTGCAACAGAGTATGTTTATCATGCAACATACGCGTCCATAGATAGTAAATGCAATTTGCATCTGCAGAGAAATGGCTGAGACAACGCCGGGCAATCAATAGGTGTCTCAATGTTTCTTTGATTTGTTTATTTTTACAGAATTTATGTGGAATGAAAGAATCCTTTGCTTTATTTCTTGCTGCTATTTCTCCTGTGGCCAGGACATTAAAGCGGAATCTCGTAAAGATATTTCTAGAGTTCCTATTTGGGAACCGAATGAGATAAGGTTCTAGTATGCCCATGGGTTTATAATAAGAAACCAAATGAAAATGTAAACCATGCTTTATCAATTTTTGAATTGTTTGCCCAATCCACATTTTACAATAACTAACTTTTTTTGGTTTGTGAGATAATGTATACAAGGTGGATCCTACGGAGTTTAGCAATTTTTTGCAAATTTCCATTAGTTTTTTAAGGAAGGCAGATCTGGAGATTAACTTCATATGATAGCTCAAGTCGGAGTAGAAGGAATTCACACCTTCTGCCATCAGATTGCGAAAAAGGGAAAAAACATTTCCATTCAGTGACACTTTGTAAAGATTGTAGGCCGAACTCATATCTCAAGGCGACCAAAGGGACGCATTTTGGTAGGCAATGAGTCATTTCTCAAGATGGTAGCTTCCAATTTGCTTATATCCAGCTTTCCTGAGATAAATGGAATTTCTAAGCCATAGGACATTTTTGGTGTTCATTTTTGTTTGTAATATTTTATCATTGGAGAACAAGAGAAAAATCAAATTTACGGTCTACTGCTTTCATGAGGGCGATATTTTGTCTAGCCTTAATATGGAAGTAATTTTGTATTTGTAAATAACTTGTGCTATCATTAATCAAAAATCCCAGATATGTCATAGAATGCTTAGTTCTTAACTTAATCTTGTCCAGGAACCATTTATCCTTAATATGTTTCCTTATTCTACTGAAATGCATTGAGATTTGGACAGGTTAATAATTAGTCCGTTAAGTGCCATATACTGCGCAAATGCGGACAATCTCTGGAGTCCCAAAGGGGTTTTATCAAAGAGCAGAAAGTCATCTGCATATGAGCACCAGCACATCTTTTTGCCTTCCAGAGTAGGTTGAATAAAAACTGACTTCATGAGGCAAGGGCCCACATCTGAGGTGTATAAATTATAAAGAGCTGGAGCAAATATGCAGCCCTGTCTAAGACCGTTTAATGTTGTGATTGGGAAGGATTGTAGTCCTTCATTATTCCGGCGTACTTGTATTTTTGAGCCTTCATGGAGACGAATAAGGATTGCCAAAATTTCCTTCGGGATGCCTAGGCCATCCAATTTCTGCCATAATGTCGGTCTGTCGACCAGATCAAAAGCAAGCGACAAATCCACGCCTGTTAGATATACCGGAGACCCCCCTTGATTCCACCCAAATTCTTGTAGGAGAGAGATGATTAACCCTCCCGCCATGTTTCCCACTCCTCTTCTAAAGCCGAATTGTACACTAGCAATTATTGCATTAGCGGTAGACCACTCCTCCACTTGTTGTAATATCAAACCTGCAAGAATTTTCGATTCCACGTCCATTAACGCTATTGGGGGATAATTAAGAGGCAAAGATCTATCGCCTTTCTTGTAGATGGGAATAATGAATGAATGATAGATTGCGGGAATGGGGAATGCACTTGGTGTGTTCTATGTTAGAAAACAATAGAGATAACACTTTGGACCAGCTGTCCGGGTCATCCCTGAGTAGTACATTTGATAGGCCATTAGGACCCGCCGCTCTAGATGAGCTAGACTTCATGATCCTGTCTCTAATTTGGGCCACCGAGAAGCTACACTTCCACTGAGTAGTTAAGAAAACATCGGAAAATACAAATGGGGGGGGCTCTAGAGGCATATAACGCAAGAAAGTGCTCTGACCAAGATTGTTCAGAGATTGGATTTAGCATGCAAGTTCTGAGAGTCGATTGCCTGTGTATTAGATGCTAAAATTTGCGAGCAGTTATCCCTGAGAGCCCTCAACATTGACTCATTATCCGCTTGAAACAAGGAACACTTATAGCCTTTTAGCCAATTTTTAGATCTTTGTTTCATGTATCTTGCCCCCTCCTTTTTATCAATGTCATTTGTAGTCGAAGTGTCCTTAAAGATCTTCTCAAGAGCAATTTAGCTGAACGTACATTTTGATCATATTTATGAGTATGAGGTTTCTTAGGTTATCAAGCAGAGTCTTCACATAAGGGGTGAAATTAACGCGAGTGAATCTGTTCTGTTTTACTTCCAAGGATATTATAATAAGGTCTTTCCGAAACAAATTGTTACATGCTTGAACATTACCAGGGTGCCATACCATTTTTTTTTTTAATTTTGTGCACAATTCAGACCTAGATCTAGAGGTGTGTATTAAGAAGAGCAAGAACCTCTTAGTAGGTTCACATCTACTGCTAGCATTTTATGATCGCTCAGAGTTGTCAGTTATGATAAATGTTTCTAAGCTAACAATATGTTCTGTAGTAAAAATATAATCAATTGCTGAGATTCTGTTGCCCAATGACCAAGTAATATTCCGGTTGTAGTATGGAGTGTAGTGATCTAATCCCCCATGAGGTAAATAAGATCCAAATTAACAAATCATTTTTTTTATATGCCGCCTCTGTGAGCTTTCTCTAGGTGGACTGATAAATTCTCTATCACTAAATTGTTGTCAGAATACAAATCACCACGATTCATGTTTGTGTTAAGGTCGCCCATAACCAATATGTGAAGAGCTGTACATTTCAAGGAACAATTTTCCATTATTGCATCTATTTTCAAAACTAACTCATACAGATTTGCTCCAGAAGACCAATAGACATTCAAGATCAACAGATGGGAAATTGCATCATTGCAATCACCTTTACATAGGATACCAACACATAGGGGGCAATTACAACTGTTTCAATCATCTGCAAACCCATGCCCAGTTTTAAAGCGGTCAGGAGGCCTCCAGACGGCCGGCCTCTTAACCCCTTGCTAGCTGTATATGGCAGCATTCAAAACCATACAAATGCACAGGAGTGAGTAACCATGTTTCTTGAATGCACAAGATATTCTTGCTCCTCAATTTTCGACATAGTTAGTGGGAGGATAATAGGTGTGTATTGTCTCTTGAGTTCCAACACAAAATTGCAAATCTATTATCTTGGTTAAAGTTGTTGTTTCGGTGTTTGGAGCTGGGAAATAGAATCTCTTAATGTTAAGGCTAGCCATCACCACCTAGATTCTTGATCCCCGTTGAAGGCCCCTTCATTCTTCTGTTGTTGACTGAAATTATCTTGTGACAAGCGTAGTTCAATTTGATGAGTCACCTCACGCTCTAAGTAGCCCTTCAGTAAATTGAAACCCAGACTATTCAACTGCTCAACCTCTGCGAGAACTTTTCGGAAGACCAGTTTCAAATGAAAGACTAGTCTTACATGATCGAAGCACATAGGATGATTGAAATCAACTCTTAATATCCGCACTGGATAGATTTTTTAGTGACGATATGTAATTTAGTGAAGCAAGAGATTGTGCTCTATTCATGGCAGGTTGATATCCGCAGTTGAATAAAGAATATAATAGGACGCTAGGTAAGTCAGGATAGGCTGGCTTTCTCCACGTTTTATCGTAGGTCAGTCTGAAGATAATTTTTGGGATTGGACTTAATTTTTTTTTCGCTTGTTTGATCTCTGCATATATCTTTGTCTAAAGCCGGGAGGGCCTCTCCTGCGGAGCTTTGTACTGGCTCCATAATATTTTGGGGGGAGGGAGTTGGTATGATCGGCTGCAAAAATGCCTTTGGGTCCCTCATTGGAGCAATACGATCTCCCGGGATTTTGTTTCTTTGGAATTTGAGGAACGGGGTAATAAGACCCTCTAGTTTAGATAAATCTGCTATGCCCCCTCCTTTCCTGAGAAGTTCTTCTATAGTAGAACGAATGAGGGAATTTATATATCTTTCATTAGGCATGCCAGGTACGGAGAAAGACTCTGCTTGCGCACTTGCATCCTTATCACCTGTCAAATCAACTACCGGAGTGGGCACTGGGTTATTTTCCGACTCACTGGGTGGCTTGAGCTACTTTTGATTGGGGTGGCAGCGTAGAGTCAGGTTGTGCTTTATTAGTATCTGCTTCCGCAAATTTAATTTCTGTTGCGGGAGCCGAAGTGCACAGCACGACCGCTGATTTGCAGGTGTTAAGAATTTTAGATTTTGCAAACAATTCGTAGATTTCCCTCTGCTCTCCCTGCACAAGATGCAAGTTCTTACATTGGAGGGGATTTGGATGTTGTGGGAGAAAAGGTTTGAGCCCTTTGAATCTGCAATGTTTTTTTTCTTGCAGCTTTATGGTGCATCTCCTCTGAAAGAGTATTAGTGGGAATGTCATAGGTACCAGTATTCGTTTTGGAGGGAGTTATCCCCGCCTCCCTTCTTCACCACTGCTACCCCAGTTGTATGCAATAAGTCCTTCTCCTCTATGATAAAGTTTTGCCAGGTATTTTTGGAAGTTTTATTCCTTCGATCATGAAGAGCAGACACAACATTTTGTTTTTCTTACTTTTTTGCAGTTTTTTTCTTCTCATTTTTCGAAGAAATTAATTTTTGTATCTGAGGACTAGAGCTTGCCAAAACTGGAGGCAACTCTTTTGGTAGAGCTGCTTCCCCCTGTTTATTTTTCTGAAGTTCAGGTGAGTTTTTGGGAGTATTAGTTATGTCCCCCCACAGCTGAACTAGCTTATTTGGGAGGGCTTCTAAGATATTTGGGTGTCCAGTCATATTTTCGAATACAATATTTTCGAAAGTCAAAATGTCGAAAATATTTATTCGAAAATAAAAATGTCGAAAAACAACAAAGTCGAATTTTTTTCGATTTTTTTTTTTTTTTTTTGATTTTATGTGTTAATAATAAATATTTTATTAAACTTTTTTTTAAAATAATTAAAGGTATATCCATGGGGGGTGGGGGTGATGGGGAGGAGGGGGGGGGGGTTGGGGGTAGGGGTTTGGGATGTTTTTTTTTAAATAATTAATTAATTATTTAATATTATATTAAAGATTTTTTTTAAATAATTAAAGGTATATCTATGGGGGATGGGGAGGAGGGGGGGTGGGGTAGGAGTTTGGGATGCGGGGGCTGGGGGGGGACCCCCCTCCATAAAAAATGTTAGTATTTGTGTAAAAAAAAAAAGTGTTTTGGGGTTTCGATTTTTTTTCGCCATTTTTTTTTCGAAATTATGACTTTTCCTATTATATGTATGTGTTTTCGACTTTTTTACATTCGACATTTTTTTTCGACATTTTTGCTATTCGAAATTAAGTTTTCGACTTTTTGACTATAAACCGATATTTGTACCTGTTTTAGATGTTGCCAGTGTGCACTCCAATAAAATTCTCATTTCAAAATAACAAGTGGAGTGTTTTTAACTCTTTCAATATTAATAGGAGAGTCCCCGTCTTGTCCACTTGCTGAGAAGATTGCTTATAGGATAGAGCATTCGGGGGATCTTCGAAATGTTGGGATAAAGCCATTAGCGATGCATCTATGGATACAAAATCCAGGAGGGTATCTAAGAAGGGTGCAATCTCATGTGAATCAGTGTGTTGACCTGGCTGAGTGGCAAATAAGCATGAACTAGACGCCTCTTCCTGAAGTGTTGAAGTGTTTGGGGATGTCCCCCCGTGGAGATCATTGAGGAATTTGATTTCTTCTGCATTCAATATTGGAGCATCACTGGGTTCTGGGGGGGTGGGGAGGACGGGAGGGGTAGATTTAAGGCCATTCGCATTGTATTTTTTACCAGAGTAAATATAAGGGGGCGGATAAGATATCCTCATACATCCGCAACCCCTGTATAGTTGAACTCCTTGTGGCCGGACCCGTTTGCACTGGGCGGGAATATGTATATTCCACACTAGCTCTCCTACGGGACATCGTGGCTGGATGCCGCCCTATAAGCTAACTAATAGTATTGTTTGTGGGAGACTGTTTTGATCAGAGTATAATACAGTGAGAATAGCTGCTAGACCCTACCTATTTGTGATAGAAAAACTTCTGCCTCGTGCCTCCACTCTGATAAACGTATCTGACAGGCGCTGCCAGCCCGAGAAATGATCGCTCTCTCCAAACCCACAACCCCCAGCACACTATTCCGGATTTGTGAATTCTTATCAAATCTAAGCATCCAGGGAAGCGGGAAAACCGAATGGGCAGAGCTCAGATGCAGTGTTTACCTTCCCATGCAAGTATGCCATTTGCAAATGGCCCAGGTTTCCTTCCACTGATTGTAATAGTAGAATTTTACAAGTATGAAAACAATACTTTAAATGTGTTACTTAACATAACGTAGCTGCCCTACGATCCCGTGCCCATCGCCTCCTCGCCAAACAGCCAGGGCACTTCCCTTGCGCGCGCACACGTGCGCAGGTCCTGAGTTGCTATGGTGGCTGCTGGGAGTGAGTGTGCGGGGCTTGTGACCGAAGAACCTGAGAACAGAAGAAAGACCGTATTAGAACGGACTGGGGAGCTGGTGAGTGCACAATGCACAAAGTCAATGAGTTAGTTTTTTTCAAAAACACTGCGTTTCGCCTGTTCAGAAAGACGCAGCTTCCTCTTACGCATACAACAGTCGGCAGCAAACCTAGTGTGCGTATAGGCGGCAGGGAGCATCTGGGGCAGCCAAACAGCCAGGGCACTTCCTACGCACTTCCTGTGCGTGCGCACTCGTGCGCAGGCCGTGAGCTGTTATGGTGGCTGCTGGGAGCGAGTTGGCGGGGCTTGTGGCCGAAGAAATTTTTTCAAAAGCACCGCATTTCGCCTTTCAGAAAGACGCAGCTTCTTCTTACGCATACAGTAAATAGTATGCAGCAAACACAGTGCACGTCTAGGCGGCAGGTTGCATCTGGGGCAGCCAAACAGCCAGGGCACTTCCCATGTTCCCTATTTGGAGAGAACCTGTAGAATATGTAAAGCTACTATTGAAACACTGACACAGTGCCCACATTTACATTCAAAATTTCAAAGGGGCTATCAGAAATACGTGTCCCACATGTCTGATAACGAAAATGATCCGTTTTGGAGCACCTTGGATAGTGCCACTTCATTGGTGATTGTGTGCAGGTATAATGTCTGGAAGGTAGAGTTGGGAATGGCGGGGTCACCCATACATAAATCTGGATCACCCTCCTTATGAATTGATGAAATGGAAATGACAGGGTATTGCTGTACATTGTTCTTTATGTGAATTATCTATATATATTTTTATGCAAATGTGCATTAATATTACTATGGATCTATTTATGTTTATTTGGTATGTGATAGTTTATTTTTTGAAATATTTGTATGTTTTCTTAATGTAATGTATTAATGTTCTGTATTTTATTATTGAAAAAAGTGCTTGAGGTTTAAAAATGAACCAAATGCACAATAAATAAAAAAAGATTCATCCATCCTATGGTTTCAACTTGTGTACACAAGGTGTATTTCTATATGGCTCATTTAACACAATGATCCCATAGAAAATACAATGCACGCCAATTTCATTCACAATACATGATTGTGTGCTCATCACATCATACACATACTGCACCCAGAATGGTCTCACTCAATTCCATTGCCTGCCAGTTTCCCTCTGTCCAAGAAGCAGGGACCTCGATCATGGAGTATCAGCGTGTTGGGGAAATCAGTGGCTGCATGAAACGTCTTTCCCCCTCTTGCAGTGTGCCCCATGACCTTTTTCCGTCCACTGCTTTCCCCCCCCCCCCACTGTGGTACACTTGCTAACTGGATCCCGTCCGAGACGAGGCCCCATCTATGGGTGCCATTTTGTGGGAAATAATCCAGTCATAATGCCTGCTTCTGGACACACACACAAAGAGAATGGGATACCGGCACAGCGCTGTTTGCTAAAGGTTTATGCATTCAGAATGCATTTAAACCGAGAGCATAAAGATGGCAAATGCTTCGTCTATACCTCTGCCTTCTGCAACAAAGTCTTCATATTTGCAAACTTTGACCAGCAGGACTACATGGCACATGGTTACCATTAAAAGAAGCACAATGGACTTGATATGCACGAGACATATTCTTAGCACAGGGTTGTCAGCAACCTGGTTTGTCACTTCACAGTTTGGAATGTGCAGCGGCAAGCTAGGCTGACAAGAGTTGGCTCACTAAGAATATTACTGTTTTTCCTCACAACACGCTGAAAGAATTGCTTGTTAATTTAAGTAATTGCATATATACTGGACCTTGATCCACAGAAGGGATGTAGAGGAGGGGGTTAGTACTCATGTCCCATTGGATGGGGCCTAAAGCACCCATAACGAGGGTGATGGCTTACAAAATAGACCCACATTTTTAGACCAGTTAACCGAGGGCTCCCAGCTTGATGCCGGGGAATAGTCACAGCATGTGACTCTGTGGAACATACCAATGCTGGAGAACAGGAGATGCAGTTCAGCAACTTACTCCTTATCCAGCATTGGATCTTTCATAGATTCACATGTTGTGAATCGAATAACAGTAGGTTGTATGCAGGTAAAAGCCTACCTTATTCGTACAGACACTGAAGGACTGATCTCCCTGTCTGAATGTCTGCTGCTTGCTGTCCTTCCAGGCACTCTTGATTGGTGTTTAAGGAAGAGATGTTTGGCTATCTGTGAATGTGGTGTATAGGTATTTTTTGTTGGAATAGTGTATCTTTAGGCGGTATACATTCCATTGTGAATGTTGTGTTTCAGTGCTGGAGTTTGGAATGTCTGTCAGGGTGGGAAGTACAACAATGTAGGTGGTTATAGTTACCATCTCGTCCCCAACAACCCACACAATAACTATGGAAAACCTACTTTGGAAACATTGGTCTCAATGATTTCTTTATACCTATGACAAACCTTCTTTCTTCAGCTGTTTTGCCTTTATTATACCATATTATAGGATGTAAAGCTGTGTGATGCTACTTCAGGTGACACTGTGCCATGGTACACATTCCGGACCCACAATATCAGTTGTTTCCCTGGATTTCCCTTCTGAATGCCCACTGACCCTTCAAAGGCACTGCAACTCTAGTGCCACTCAATCTTCTCCAGCATGGGGTCTGTCATGGATTCACATGCTCATAAATATTCTCCGTCTGCGGTCTGGTAATCCTCTGTAAAAGAAAATGTCACTTGTTCATAAACTGTATTTCGAAGGGATTGTGTCCTCCGACGTATTCCTTATCTTTGATAATACGTTTCCAGCTTGCTGGCCTCGGAAATTTTTTCTGTAGAGGGCGCTGCGCGTCGATGTCCGCCGAGTCGATGTCCTTTGACGGCCACCGTATCGCCGCCGACGTCACCATGCCCATAAATAGCCACGCGCTGCGTCCGTTGCTCAGTTCCGTTTTTCCGCACTTCGTGGGGCCTCGGAACGTCGTTGCTCAGTTCAGTCAGGATAACTAACTATTTCTACTCGAATATTCCTTATCGTTCTCGATGGCTTCTTCATCAGAACTGACGACGCCGCAATCCGGCTTCAAGAAATGTCAAGACTGCAGTAAAAAAAAGTCAATAACGGATCCACACAGGATCTGCTTATGGTGCTTGTGATCCGAGCACCATTGTTCGGAGTGTGAGGACTGCATGTCCATGACGGCGAAAGCCTTGAAGGAGCGCAAGGGGAAGCTCGAGAGAGGTAAGTCAGCCAAAACCTCCTCGAAAGTTTCGTCGGCTGAGTCGAGGCATTCTTCTCCTCGCCGTCAAACATTCCCATTCTAGATCTCGAAGTAGCTCCCACCATTCGTCGAGATCAAGACACTCAAAAAAGACGTCGAAGGTCCCATTCCTCGTCTTCTGTGTCCCCAGAAAGGGTCTCCTGTCCCACTAACCACAGTTCTGAAGCTGAGTTGGAGGAATTCAGAAAGAAAATGTTAAGCGTCTTCGAGAACGTGGCTACGACCCCCCCCCTCGAAGACAGCAGAGGGTGATACCCCGGGTGAAAAACCCAAAAAATCAAAACGCTGCGAGTCGCAGCACCCGGCGAAACATTCCACCCGAGAGCACCATGAGCCATCGGGTAAGAAGGCACCATCTTTGACGACGCCGTCGTCGAAGATTCCCTCGACGCACGGATCGGTGCCATCGACGCCGTTGTCGAAGGGTTCCTCGACGCATTGGTCGGTCGATCGACTCGACGCCATCGTCGACGCCGATGAGGGGACCAAGGCCACTCCACAGCCAACAGTGATTTCAAGGGCCTCCGGCACGACGCTGACACCGTCGTCGATGCCCTCGAGTAGGATCCTGATCCTCTCGAGTTCTTCGAGACCCCTTCCAGTTTTTTCGATGCCGTTTTCGGCGCCTTCGAAGCCGATTACATCGGCGTCGACGACATTGAGGTTTTCTCGTCCAATAACGACGAGTTTGGCTCCTTCTGTCCTAGAGATGGGTTTTACTCCATTTCAGAAGTCAGAGTACCCTGGACTTTCTTCAATTTATGAAGAGGGGGAAGATTCTGACCAGGAAACATTCGGGTTACAGAGGACCACACTGCCTATTGCAGAGGATTTCGCCTCTGAGGAAAGAAGGCTGAAGGACCTACAGGAGTCACTACATGAGGCAAGTGGGCTGGACACTTCCCCAGAAGTGGAATTGGTTAAGCCAGACCCAGGGGAACATGCCGAAACACCCTATAGAACCCTGATGGCAAGAATTATTGAATTTATGGGTTGGTCTGCGCTTTCACCTGTTTGTCAACAGGATGACCTAACAGATATATTAGACAAAGGCCCACAGGAGGACCCGGTGGTCCCCTTCCATGCAGCCTTACAAAGGAAAATTGCATCTAATTGGGAAACTCCCGAAGTTATCCCTGCAGTCAATAAAAGATTGTCAACCAAGTATAGGGTAGCGGCTGCTGACCCTGAATACTTATCAAAACACCCGACTCCAGAGAGCCTGGTGATTCAAGCGGCAACTTCATCTAGCAGTAGGACCGCTTACCCTACTGTCCCACAGGATAGAGATGACAAGATGTACGACTCTATGGCGAAGAAAGTTTTCTCTGCCTGTAGCATGGCTTTGAAGTCCAACGCCACCTGTACGCTCGCCAGGTTCAGTCACACACTATGGGAGAGTGCGTCATCAGCAACTGACTGCATACCGGAAGGAGAGGAAAAGGAAGCCTTCCTTAACATTTTTAAAGATGGCAAGGATGCCATGTGCGAATCACTTCAAACTGGCATCAATTCCGCTGACAGTATCAGCAGGGTCATGGCGGCAAGTACAACAATCCGCAGGCATGCGTGGTTGCGAAAGTCGGGCTTTGCTCCAGATGTACAGGCCAGACTTTTGACTCTGCCCTTTGACGGCTCTTCATTAGTCGGGAAAAAGGCTGATGACAGTCTGGAAAAGTTACAGACTTCTAAAGCAGCAGCAAAATCTTTAGGAGCTGCTATCCGCCAACCTTCTTTTTGCCCCTCAGGAACCTCTGGAAGAGGAAAGTCCTTTCGCTATTATTCCGCATCCGGAAAAGGCAGAGGACAGCCGGCTCAAAGAGGCCAAAGGAGATCCAGCTGAGGTGGACGGGTCAAGAGTACTAAGACCGCAGCAGCAGGTGCCTCTTTACCCTCGGCATCTGCATCAGCCGCCCCCAAACCACTCTGAGGCCTTTCCACACATTACACCTGTAGGGGGCAGGTTAACTCACCATCTGACGGAATGGCAGGCTATAACGTCAGATGCTTGGGCATTGGAAACAGTTGCCCAAGGTTACTGCCTACCCTTTGTACACATTCCTCAGAGTCAACCACCGGGGAACAGCTCTCTAAAAGTTCCAGATCCGCTCCTCTTGCAGGAGATTATAGACCTGCTAGAGAAAGGTGCCATAGAACCGGTACCTGTAGCGGACAGGAACAAGGGCTGGTACTCTCCCTACATTCTAATACCAAAGAAGGACGGAGGACTGAGACCCATCCTGGACTTACGAGAATTGAACAAGTTCCTCAGGAAGGACAAGTTCAAGATGGTAACTCTCTCTCAGATCCTTCAGGCCCTCCAGCTTCAGGACTGGCTGGTATCTCTGGACCTTCAAGATGCTTATTTCCATGTGCCAATCCATCTCAAACACAGGGAATACCTGAGGTTCGCAATTGGCGACTCTCTATCAATTTCGAGTTCTGCCATTTGGGCTGACCTCCGCCCCGAGGGTCTTCACCAAGCTGATGTCGGTAGTGGCGGCGAGTCTAAGGAGGGAAGGGATCCACGTCTACCCCTACCTGGACGACTGGCTGATCAAGGTTGTATCTTCGGAACAGGCCCAGGCCCAGCTAGATTGTCTGCCACTTCCTTCAGACTGGGCTTCTCCCTCAATTTAAAGAAGTCACAGATGATACCATCACAGAAACTCCAGTTCATCGGAGCGGTCCTGGACACTTCCCTGGGAAAAGCCTCGCCACCAGAGGAGAGGGCTCAAGATATTGTACAGATGGTCACCAAGTTTCAAGATGCCCAACGTCTCCCAGCCTTGGACTTTTTGAGGTTGCTAGGCCTCATGGCATCCTGCATCTTCCCTGTGCCAGAGGCTTGCCTGAGAATGAGATCTCTTCAGTGGGCACTGAGAAGTCAGTGGTCGCAATTCTCAGGGAGAATGACGGATCTCCTCCGGATTCCGGACAAGGTAGCCCGCGACCTTCAATGGTGGGCCTATCCAGAGAACATCTTGAAAGGAGAACTGTTTTGGCAACCATGGCCGGAGATAACAGTAGTCACAGACGCCTCACTCACCGGGTGGGGAGCCCATGCCAACGACTTGACCATCAGCGGTCGTTGGTCTCCATCGGAGTCCAGACTACACATCAACCTATTAGAGCTGAGAGCAATCGGACTAGCGGTGAAAGCTTTCCTGCCATCAGTACAGGGGAGAAATGTCCTGATGATGACTGACAACACGGTGGCCATGCACTACCTCAACAAAAGAGGAGGCGTAGGATCACTGCCACTGTGCAGAGAGGCGATGCAGCTCTGGTTTTGGGCAATCCAAGAAGGAATCTCTCTATCGGCTGTCCACCTAGCCGGAGAGAAGAACTTGACAGCAGACGCTCTGAGCAGGCAGAGCACAGTTTCTCACGAGTGGGAGCTAGCTCAGGAAGTCCTTCAAGAGATCTTCACCCTTTGGGGAACCCCTCAGGTGGATCTGTTCGCCACAAGCAACAACAAGAAGTGCGATCTGTTCTGTTCAAGGGAATTTCCTCGAGAGGAGCTCTAGGAGATGCGTTCGTAGTGGACTGGGAGTTTCCACTCCTTTACGCGTTCCCTCCAGTCCCTGTTATTCCTCAAATGATCAGGAGGTTGAGAGGATTCCGGAAGACCATGATCCTAATTGCCCTGGATTGGGCCAGGAGAACGTGGTACCCGGACCTTCTAGGTATGTCCATCTGACCTCCAATTCGTCTTCCACTCAAAGAGAATCTTCTCTCGCAGAAGGGAGGTCAGGTTCTCCATCCAGACACCAGAACCCTCAACCTTCACGCTTGGCTTCTGAAAGGTTGAGGTACAAGGATTGAGATCTCCCTGATGACGTCATGGAGGTGTTGCTTTCGGCCAGAAGATCGGCAACAAAGTCTTTATACTGCTGCCGTTGGAACAAATTTTGCAGCTGGTGTAGGGAAGAGAATATCTACCCTTTTTAATGTGGTACACCAACGGTGTTATCGTTTCTACTCTACTTGGCAAACTCAGGCCTTCAAGTGGGCACTGTAAAAGGCTATCTTGCAGCGCTTTCTATCTTCAAGCGCACTGCGGAGGAACCATTGTATTTCAAACTTCCTCTAGTGGTACAATTTCTCAAGGGACTAACTGATGTTTATCCTCCAAAACCATTCCAGGTTCCCTTATGGGACTTAAATTTAGTCTTAAACTTCTTAATGGGCACTCCATTCGAACCACTTCACTCTTGCGCGCTGAGATTTCTCACGCTTAAAACTATCCTATTGGTAGCACTAACATCTGCTAGGAGGGTGAGCGAGCTACAAGCTCTCTCCTGTAAACCCCCACATACAATCTTCCCCAAGGACAAAGTTGTCCTACAGGTGAAGCCTAATTTCCTCTCAAAGGTGGTTTCTGAATTTCTACCCTCCTCCCCATCCGGGGAAAGAGGAGGAAAGGCTACATAGGCTGGACCGCAGGCGAGCTCTCAGCTTTTACATCAGCAGAATGGCTAGGATCAGGCAAGCAGACCAACTGTTTGTAGGATACTCGGGTCACAAGTTGGGACTACCCATAACAAAACAAACCATCTCCAGGTGGATTATTTTGGCCATCCTGGAATGTTTTAGACTAGCGGGGAAAGAGCCACCCCAAAATCTCAGGGCTCATTCAACCAGGGGTATCGCAGGCTCTTCGGCTCTCCAAAGAGGGGTACTGGTCCGGGACATATGTGTGGCTGCCACATGGTCGTCCGCACATACATTCACAACATTTTACAATCTGGATTCCTCCACTGCTCAAGAGACCAGATTTGGCAAGGCCGTATTACATTCGGTCCATCCCTAAAGGGATACATAACACTCTCACTCCCACCTCCGATTACATGCCACTGCTATGGGAGTCTATCAAAGGTGAGGAATACGTCAGAGGACACAATCCCTTCGAAGAGCAAGTTACTTCTTACCTGGTAACGTTCTTTCGACGGGATGTTCCTCCGACGTATTCCTTATCGCCCCTCCCATCCATCCCCGCAGTGATAACTTCCCTTGTGGTTGCAGCTTACGCTCCTTCAAGGTCAATAACCAATTCAGGCATGACTTTTCTTATGCTACAAAACGGAACTGAGCAAGGGACGCAGCGCGTGGCTATTTATGGGCATGTTGACGTCGGCGCCGATACGGTGGCCGTCGAAGGACATCAGCTCGGCGGACGTCGACGCGCAGCGCCCTCTACAGAAAACATTTCCAAGGCCAGCAAGCTGGACACGTATTATCAAAGATAAGGAATACGTCGGAGGAACATCCCGTCGAAAGAACGTTACCAGGTAAGAAGTAACTTGTTCTTCGCCTCTAAACCCATCACTGTCCTCTGGTCCATAGTGCCCCCGTCCAATGACAGTCCTCTCTCTAAGCCCCTTTCCTAGCACCTATCTTCAGATTTTACTGTACACTTCAGTGTTGGGAGTCCTTGAGTTGCTCTCCGAGCTATTTGTACATTTTATTGTGTTTTTTGATTAGAAAAGTTCCATTTTAGTGTCAAAGAGCCTGTGCGCTCTTTCCTTCATCTGCCAACAGCGGGGACCTGTTGTCAGTGAATTTCTGCACCCCTCAAGGGCTAGGATTCAATGAAGATTCTCGAAGGCCATTTTGGGCCTACTTCGTGCCCTCCGGCCATGACAGAGGAGAAGGAAGGAATGTCTGTCATGATCCCTGCTTCCAAGGGGTCAGGACTTGCCCCACGACCTTGGAAGCAGGCCCATGACTCTGATCCCAGGAACCAGCCAGTCCCTATAGGGACCCTCTGGACCTTGTCCTGGCGCCAGTGGCGCCAGGCTCATGATGATGACTGGTCCCGGCACAGGAAGCGCTGGGCTCATATTAGATAAGAGTGCTTGGTGGACCTACCTGTAGCAGGCCATGCTGCTTACTTACCAGCTAACTGGTCTCCTGATCCTTCTCTGCCTGGAACTACTTTTTCTGTCTGGGTGGAGCAGGAGCCACTCCCTGGAAGCAGAACACAGGAACTCTTTTAGAAATCTGGAACTCTTTTCTTACCTGGGTGGGGCCGTGGAAGGAGACCCCTAAGCACTACAGAAGGCTATTTAAACCACACCCGATTGGTTTCACGTGCTTCGCGTTATTCTGCATCTGCAGCAGGACGCTCACCGTGTCAGCTCCAGGAAACCTCCAGCTCCAGATCCTGTGGACACGAAATAACCTGCTGGAATCCAATCTTCAGTCTTCTTCAGTCTTCTGCAGCTCCTGCAAAACAAAGGCACAGGTTAGGCTAAAGTAAAGGCAGTGAATCTACTTACCTAATCCAACGGCAGCATCCAAGGCGCCTTTTTCTGCCTTTCTCTTCCGGCATCCGACATCTGCATAGAGAGAGAACATCGGTCAGTAATATTCAACTACAAGTTCTGCTTACCTGTGTTACGCCCGTTCCAACTCAGCTCGCGCTGCATTCCGGCACCTGCAAGGCAAGATACATCGGTTAGTAACGCTTAGTTACAAGACTGCTTACCTGTGTTACGTTCGCTTTCAATCTGTTCGCGCTGCACCTCAGTACCTGCAAAGACAAAAGAGACATTACGGAGCATTCTCCAGCGCTAGTGCAGTCTTTCTACTCACGTGCCATTAGAAGGATAATCTTCATCGTCACAGCATCTGAAAAGGGAAAGACATAGACTTTACAGACTTAACACTTTTGAAAGAGAAGAGAACAATGCAAAAGGAACTTTAATACTTACAAGGCACGCTCGTGCATTAACGGCGTCTTCGCTCTCAGCAAATCCTCTGCTATCAAGAGGCAGAGCTCGCATCCAGTGAAGCAACTGGACCCAGCGCCCCTGCACAAGACGCAGGATGGAGAGCCTGGCATTTACCTATATAAGGTAAGCGCAATATCAACCCAGTTCCACGGGGAAAGAAAGGGCAAGAGGGGCTAGGAACTTTCCGAACCTTCCAAACACTAATACCTTGGTTTACCCTTGCAGACATCTCACTCTTCAGCTTAAACTGTCGGTGGGAAGGGGGCCCAGTCCGGGAGCAAAACGAACCCTGCGCCTAACACTGAAGACAGTATCCTCGCCAGATCAAGACCTGCGCCTCCGGGGGAACCAGGTGAGCGTTACAATGTCCCTCTTCAGACCCTGAACCAAATGCAGGCGACGGAATGTGTTTGTGGAGGACAAGAATCTACAATGCCTCTACTGCCTACACCCGGACCAAAAGGAGGTAGAGTGCGAGATATGCCTCGGTTTCTCTAAGAAAACGACAAAGGACAGGCAGAGTAGGCTGGCGCCATGGCTTAACACAAAGGCTTCTGACCCATGCCTCATCCAGGACCGGCCGGTCCGAGGAGCAGTGTTCTAAGTCCTTTGAGGGTGCCACATCCTTGGGGGCCCAAGATAAGGCCAAGATCTGCAAGTCCGAGTCTACCGCGTTCACTTTGGAAGTGGGTCCCAAGGTGCATAGGGCGCGATCAGCATCACCTTCCACCTCCACTGCCAGCCTGCCATCAAGCTTGTCTTCAAAGAGTAAGTCATCTACCCTGGCTAAGCTATGGGAGAAATCCGAGAAGCTGCGGAGAAGGCTGAGGAGAAGGCCGTGCAGCCCACGTAGGCTCAACCGGCACAGGCAAAGACCTAGACGGCTACTACTACGACGGCAGCTGAGGGTGCCTCCCATGGCGCAGAAGGTGTCCCTGTTCCCATGGCGGGACACCACCGGAGAGACTTTGGCAAAGTCTGCAGGTACGCCAGAAAGGGTGAAGATACTGGTTCAGTACCCTCAAGGCAGCCAACGCATTGGTGATCCTAGGCAGGTATGACAGGGAGTTGTTGTGCAAACTAGGACCAATCCTCGAGTTTCTCCCCAACAACAATAGGGAGGAGGTCCTCACCCTCTTCCTGGAAGGAGAAGTGGCATCGAACCACGCCCTCACAGTGGCGGTGGACATCGCAAACATAGGTTTTCCGACAAATGTGGGACAGTGTCTGCCTTCGTCAGCAGGGATGGATGAAGGCCACTAACTTCAGTCAGGAGGTCCAAGCGAAGGTGCTGGACATGCCCTTCGATGAGGGGAAAATCTGTTATTGAAGGCAGTCGAGTCCATCCAGGCCATAAAGGTGGATACAGAGATGGCCTGCTCACTCAGCACTCTCCAACAGTGTTGGTAGTCGTCTTTTCGCTCCTGCAGCGGAAAATCGAGCAGGCCATCGAAAGGGGTTCCCTGCGTCGTACAGACAAACTTTACGATCCTCTGCAAGAAGCCTACAGGTGCCGCTCCCAAGCTTACGGTAAAGGACAGCGTTGCCGTCGCCTGCAGGGCAGGACGCTGGTGCCCAAGCAAGCCAGAACCGGCCAAAATGTTGGACCGACCTCCCCCACACCCCCCACTCATGCACCCCGGTGGGATGCCGGCTGACTAGGTATGTCAGCTAGTGGAGAAAGATCACCACCGACAGATGGGTGCTGGATGCTCTCGTCCAGGGGGGCACATTTGAGTTCCATCGCAGGGGTCCTTGTATTCTGACGGCAGGAGCAGCACATCCCTCCGCTTCTGGAAAAGGTAGGAGCCATGCTACGAAAAGGGGCGATAGAGCTCGTTCCCCAATGGCTCTGGGGCTCTGGAGTTTATTCCAGATACTTTCTAGTCGGAAAGAGGACAGGGGGCTGGAGGCCGATCCTGGACCTGTGATTTATGAACACATGAATTCCCAGAAATTCAGAATGGGCATGTTGCAGCACCTGCTCGGCCAGCTGGAAAAAGGAGACTTATTGACATTGTTGGACCTGGAGGATGCATATTTCCTCATCCCATTCACAAGAAACATCGAAAATGTCTACGTTTTGTGGTGCAGGGCCAGCACTACCAGTGCAAGGCCCTACCATTCGGCTTTAAGTCGGCCCCAAGAGTTTTCACGAAGTGCCTGGCACCAGTGGCGGCCCATCTAAGTCAACAGGCATACATGTATACCCGTACCTGGATGACTAGCGGGAGCTGGCCGACAAACACACACAGGTGACCGTCAGGCTGTTGACGGATCTGGCATTTGCTGTCAACTATCATAAATCCTCCTGAACGCCATTTCAGAATGTGCTGTCTCTCGAAAGTGAGGCTAGCAGCCATTCAAGGAAAGGTGCAGGGGCTATCGTTGGCAAAGACTGCCACGGTGCGGGCGATCAAGTCGTTACAGGTGTCCGGATGTTTCACGCACAAGATCCCCCTCAACGAGGAGTTCCGACAATTGGAGTGGCTCGCTCCACATCACCCAAGTCACAGGATTTCAAGACCCCCATACGAGGAGACTTACCACAGATGCCTCCTAGGAAGGTTGGGGACTGCACATCAGACAACTGCATGGCATAGGCCTGTGGCTGCCGAAGGAGAAGGATCTCCATATCGATATCCTGGAGCTACGGGCTGTGTTCTGGGCCATCAAGTAATTCCTGCTGTCTCTGAAAGGCAAGGTGGTGAGGATCTTCAGATAAACACCACCACCATGTTCTACATCAGGAAGCAGGGTGGCACTTAATCCCCGGCGCTCTCCCAGGAGGCCAGGACTTGTTGCACTGGGCAGTTGGGGGGGGGGGGGGGCATGTTCTTCGTCCCTCTTCACCTAGCTGGAGGCAAGAACACTATTGCAGACTACCTCAGCAGGGAACTCCGCTCCTGACATGAGTGGGAGCTTCATCAGGATCAGGTGGCCCGTCTGTTGGCCGAATGAGGCAGACCCCAGATCGATCTGTTTGCGACGGCAGCAAATTCCAAATGCCAGAGGTTTACCAGCAGGCTTCACCAACCGAGGAGCTTGGGGGATGCATGTTCCTTCCCGTGGGAAGGACTGTTTCTATATGCATTGCCTCCCCCACCCCTGTTCACTCCTGCTACGAGTCATTGACGCTCTCGCAGTGCCAATGCAAGATGATACTCATCGCCCCGGCGTGGACGAGGCAGATTTGGTACCCTGACCTTCTCAGTCTGCCAGAGGCGCCTCCAGTAAAGTTGCTGGTTGTTCTGGATCTTCTCACTATAGAGGGAGGCGCAATCTTTAATCACGACCCAGGATCGCTGAACTTGAAGGCTTGGCTCCTGTAGCCTTAGAGTTTGGAGGTTATGAATTAAAAAAAAGTTACCAGCGGACTGCAGGTAGGTCCTCGCCAAGGCCTGGGCCTCATCAACCTTAAAGTGCTACGGTCATAAGCGGAAGTGTTTCACTACGTGGTACCGGTAACAGATTACCCCTCTGAGGTTCAAGGCTCCACAAATCCTTCCATATTTGATATCCTTGGTAATGGCTGGTCTGGCGCACGCCGCCATCAGGGTACATCTGGTGGTTATCTCCCGCTACACCAGATCCCCAGGAAGTTCCTCGCTTTGGTCTCAGACTCGTCAAGGAGTGACTCAAAGGACTTTTCTGATCTTTCCCGAAGGTGAAGGCTCCTGCTCTGGTGTGGGAACTCAACGTGGTTCCAACGAGGCTCATGGAGGTTTCCTTTTAGCCTATGTATTGGGCCCCACTCAAGTTTCTCTCTTGGAAGACTGCTTTCCTTGTGGCCATCACCTCTGCCAGACGTGTAGGTGAGAGCCAGGCCCTATCCTGCAAGCAGCCGTACCTGGTTTTTCACAAATGTATGGTGGTACTGCGTAAGCAACTCTTTCATTCCTAAGGTTCCGTCAGATTTCCACCTCAACAAGCCTTTGGTGTTATCAGTTTTCTACCCGAAACCTTTGTTTGCAGAAAGGGCCTTGCACTCGCTGGACGTAGCACATGCCCTGAAATTCTACGTGATGGGCACAAAGAGTTTTCGGAAGACTTCACAACTGTTTGTGACCTTTGGTCCTATGTGCCGTGGGAAGGCCTTGTTCAAGGCTTCCATTTCAAGGTGGTTCGTCGGCTGCATCACGCGCTGCCACTGGTTGGCAAACCGACCGCTGACTGGCCGTCCGAGAGCCCACTGCACCAGAGCGATTGCTACGACGACGACGTTCCTGTCTGGTGTGCCCTTGCTCGACAAGAGCAGGGCTGCTACGTGGAGGTCCGTGCAAACCTTAACGAAGTTCTTTCTACTGCATCAACAGGGATTGCGAGCAGGGGTCCAGAGTCGGCCAAACAGTGCTATGCACCCTGTTCGCTTGAGGTGAGCCTGTCCCAGAGGTAAGAGTTAATTGCTTCTGTTGAGCCTTGCCCCCTCCCGTGGTTGTGTAATGTTGTACTGCTATGTATTTGTTATGTGAATCCATGCCAGAGCCCCATGCTGGAAAATGTTTATTTACCTGAAACTTCCTGTAACTATTGTCTGGCATGGATTCACATGCGACCCCCTTCCTGCGGCCTCTCTGCTGCTCTTCTTGGTCATACTGCCACTTTACCTGCTTACCAAATCTGAAGATGGCTTTCAGGGGAAGGGCTTATGGACAGGACTGCCATTGGATGGGGCAGTAGGACCCAGAGGACAGCGATTGGTTTAGAGGAGAAATAGTTTATAGTGAAACTATTTTTTCTATTACTGAGGATTCCCAGCATGACGACAAGGAATATTCATGAGCATGTGAATCCATGCCAAACCCATGCTGGAGAAAAATATTTACAGGTAAGTAACTTAAACCTTACATGGAATTATGGTAAAATGCGATGGATATTGACCATAAACTAGCTTTAGAGAAAAACACCAATTGAAGTGCTGGTCTACCCACGCCACAATGTTTTGTTGTAGTTGCGTCCCTGGCAAAGACATGTCGAACAATGGCAGGGCGTAGCCCTTTCCTCTCAAACCTTGCATCTCTTCTGAAGTGTTAAAGATGTTTGTTGGATGTGTAAGTGTTAACATGATGCATACCTTTGTCAAACAAGGAGTACAAGCAGATGGGTTTATCACAAAGGCCGTTCCTTTTCTGTTTGGGGTGCCAAGTTGTGGAGTGCTCTGCCCATTGCACCTCGGCCCATGGTGGCTCATCTCCAGTTTAGATGTGCTTTAAAAACTGTTCTATTGATTTCCCGTGTACGGCCTTCGGTGGCTTCAGTCATGTAGCACCAGGTTGCCTTTTTTGTTACTTGCGCTGTACCTCGGAACAAAATGGAACATAACTTTCTTATTTTTTTTATTTTATTTTATTTTGACATATCAACTTTTCAAATCTCTAAAATTCACAATTTAGTGATATAAGTTATTTACATATATCTTATATATGTAAAGAAAAAATAAAACAGACAGACTTTAAACAATGATGCAATAGCATAAGTACGTACGAGCTTAAATTCATAATTTTGCCAGAATTTCATTGTGATCATTCTGCAAACAAGGAAGCAAAGAATGATGTTTAGAAACTCTTTGAAAGTGGTTGCATGTAACAATGAAGATTAACTAGTTCTTTTTCATTTTGCATTTGCAAACACCTTTCGCTCGTATGGGAAGGCAACGTCAAGAATGTGAATAGTTGCAATTCTAACTGAAATTTTACCAGTTCTAAAGATTTCAACCCATTTTCATTGTCAGATCTTTGAATATGTTTAACTGTCATACATTTGATAAGTTTCAAACGATGAGGTATGAAAGCCTTACATTCCGTGATGATATGACAGAGTTTCTATACATGCTGCCTCTTTACAGAAGCGGCAATGAATGAATTCTTTTTGAAGAAGACCTCTTCTAGCCAGAATCTCATTTATCGGCCACAAATTGAGTCGCAGTCTTAGAATTTTCATTCTCAAAGTTGGTGATGGGCATTTAACAAGATAGTAGGCCATTGTGCGAAATCGTTTGTGACCAAAAAGATTCCTATCGAAATCCTTAAGTTTTAGGCATTTTTCTTGAGTACATGGCCAATCAGGTTGATAAAGCTTAATTTTAGCTCTGCTTGGGTTCATAAGATCGATCGTGATATCAGCTTTGGTGAGTGCATCTAAAACATGCGCTCTCCACTTTGAAGGAAATGATTGATTGGAGGTCAGCAAATGATTCGCTAGAATGGCCAAACTGTCTCAATTAGAGAAACCCAATATATATTTCCTGAGCAATGTACACATTTTCCAAGTGACTTGTATATGTATTGATAAGAGGTAGAGTTCATATCTGAGTAACATATTTGGTGTACGTTTTGGTAAATTAAGTGCAGTTTCCCTGAACTTTGCCTCTATCTGGTTCCAAAAAGCTTGAGTTCTAGGCAAAAGAGAATCCATCCCATACGTGTTAACTGGGAGACCTTTTTGTCGGTAATAGGACAGGATGGGCATACATGTAAACTTACCAAATTTTGCTAGAATGATTTTAGCCTGAGAAGTAAGCATCATGAGTTTAACCATCATTGCCGATTCAAACGATATATTTTTTTTTTCCAGTGCGGAGATTATTAAACTTCATCCTTAGATATTTATATTCAGAGATCACTTGGAGATTTTGGTTAGCTATTTACCATTTGTACTTATTTGAGATGGAATGTTTCGGTTTTCCTAGTATGATGATTTGATTTGTTTTGTTCTGATTTACTGCAAGTTGTTGAGGGATAAATATTGATTAAGAACATCAAGAAGAGTTTGTAATCCAGATGGAGTTTGGGAAAGCAATACCAGATCATCCGCATAAAGAAGCCAAGATATAATTTAGTTTTCTAGTTTAGGAGAATCTGATTTAACTGAGCCAAAATCATCTGCTAAATCCAGTAAAGAGGTTGAATAGTGTTGAGGCAAGTATGCATCCTTGCTTCAAACCTCTTGCAGTTTTAATAGCATGAGACAAAAGACCTTCCATATTCAGTTTAATTTGAACAGACGTATTTGTGTGTAGAAGGCTTACAATTCTTACCAGCGATTCGGGACACCCATATTTCACCAATGTCTGCAGCAGAATCTGTCTATCAACTGAATGAAACGCCATGCGGAAAATCAACAAAAGCCACATAAAGTGGTTGTTTCCTCATGGCGTAAGAAGACTTGATAGCATTAATGAGTGTTAGATTGATTGCAGTGCCTAATCCCGAGACAAACCCAGTTTGAAATGGGTCTCTTCGGTGGGCTGCGAGTGACCAGATAGTCAGATCACGCAGGACAAGTCTGGAAAAAAAATTCCCCGCCACGTCCAAGAGCGCAATGGGCCGATAGCTCATAGGATTCTGTCGATTACCGTGTTTGTAAATGGGAACAATGATTGACTGGGTCCACGATTTCGGTAACTCTTGATTTGCATATGATTAACCGAAATAAGATGTATAGAAGTCCAGAGATCGACATTCTTTTTTTAGTGCAGCATTAGAAAGTCCGTCCGGACCTGGGGCTCGGTATGTGCTAGCCTTGTTGATGAAGTAGCGAATGTCATCTTCATCAAACTTCAGGTCAAAGGTGGTTGTGAAAAAGCACGGCGCTTCATCTGAGATTGGAGCAGCATAGATATTCAAAGTGGGTTGTCCAGTCGTTTTCCGTGACATAATTTATTTGGGAATTCAGTTGTGAAGGCTTAGTAACTGAATTAAGTAATTGCCAGATTTGGGCAGTATTTTTCGTTTGAATGTGCTTAAGCATGGATTCACCATAATTTTGTTGTTTGATTAATTTATGGTTATACATCCAATGTCTATAACCTGTTTTGAGCGTTCTTAAGGCTGCAGCTCTTAAAGCAGAAGGTAGACTTTGAGCTTGTCTTTTCTGCTTTCTAAAGGCTGATTTCCTAAGGGAGATGGCATTATCACATGTTTGAATTGTGTTTGATTTAGAGTTCTGTGTTGTGGAATAAAGTTGCATTAGATCGTGGAACATAACATAACAAAAACTCTTCTGACAGTGGCCAAGTTTTAAACCTATTAAGACAATTGAGACAGTCTAAGGAGTTAAGTTTTCCAATGTGGCGTATGAAATAATTAACCACTCCTGGCTTTTAGACTCTTAACAAAGAAAAAATGGTATGTTTAAAAAATGTCTGCATGCTTTTGTGAGCACATGTGTATGTGTGCGATGTCTGGGCCAAAGGTTCAGTTTATGGGCACTGTGACTGATATGATGCATCACTGGGGTTAGTGTGGTAATATTTTACGACTAAGGCTCTTGGTTTTATGGTATTTATTTTTGCACCATTTCCATCTGTATATCAATTTTATTTTTTTCATTTTTTTGTATTTGTCCACATTTATTTACGTGAAAATAAATTTGCACTTGGATGCTTAAAGCGCCTAGGGCGGCACTTTTGCACAAGACAAGGGCTGCTTATCTGCAGCGGTTTAAACAACTTAAAAGATTTACATTGTTTTTTAAACTTTGTTATGTTACTTTGCATAATCACTGACCTGCAATGCATGTATCACAAGTTAAAGACCCATCCAAGAGACATGCATTTCCATTTTTTGCAAATAAACAATGAAACTAAAAAGATTGACTTCTGTCTATGTGTAAAAATCAGTCAAAACGGGAAGCCTTAATCAAGACTGCAGGATTTGATTTGGGCACAAGCAGCATAAAGGTGGGCAGTGCAAGCTTGTATTGGTGAGACTGACCCTTTTTGTGGTAATAGCAACATGGAAATGTTTGCAGAGGAAATGCTAGCATCTATTGTGAAGACCAGCCTCACTACTTTCTTGGGGAACAAAAGGCATGAAAGGGGAGCACACCTGGTTTAGGGATAACTTCTTGAAAGTGGGGCAATGGTGGCATATATTATGGAGAGATGTCTCCTGATTTTTTTTTTTTTTGGGGGGAGGTTATGGGGGTAAAAGAACCAAGCGCATCGCCACCCTTTACAAGATGCTACTGAGTGATGTTTGTGATTTTAGTGTTCCCTGCAGAGCAGGGTGTAAATTCTTCATGGTCCTGGTTTTCTGAAAAACATGGTTTCAACCTATAATAAAACTTTTTAAGGTGAAACACTGAACCAAAACCTTAATGGCTTAGTTCAAGTAAACTTGCTCAGTTCAATTCAGGAAAATAACATGTACCCTACAATTTTACAAATTCACCAGCTGCAACTGCTCTAGAGGGTAGCTTTTTTTTTTGTCCGAGTTGGGGCATGGTTGGATAGCTAGGTCTTGCCACTTCCTTTGACCAAACGTAGAACGAACACCAGACTTTTTTTTTATAAAACGAGACTTTTTTCATAGTTGTCCGACCCCACCTTCATGCACTCCTATCACATTGGATAGTACCCTGCTCCAGAGGCTTCTATAGGGACCTCAATCCTCGCAGATGCTTGGTGCTTGCTCGCTAAAATGCAACCTACCTAGAGCAACACACAGGTAACCAAACAGTCCTTGTTGCCCAGCACTTTAACTCATTTGGATGTGTGGTTAGGGCTGGCACTGATATTGATTAAAATATTGAAATCAACAAGGGATTCCTGGCATGAAGGTGGAGATCCACTTCCGTTTTTACAGACTGCGACAGAGAATGTGGGCCTTACGGAAGTAGTGGGCAATAAACGATTTGAATCCTATATCCTTACCCTGGTCTAAAAGGATAACTTTAGAGACCATCCTGGGATCATCTGATGATCATCGAACTACACTAGAAGTCATTCCCACATCATCAGGCTTCATCACACTTAAATTCATCAGCAAATATCTTAGAATGGTGGGTGATGATTTGGGTATGAGCTTAGGATGACTTAATGAATATGTTAACATCATCCCTATTTTAAAAAAAAAATTTCCTGATGATTTGGGGATGACTTACTGATTACTTCAGAACATCAGAGTTTGTAGGATGATATGCGGACCAATACAGATTGTCATTGCGCTTTTGCTTAGTTTCACTTATGCTGAATGACTCCCCACTGTGGCAAGGGTAAAGCTTGAGACTATATTGGGCCAAAGTGGAAGCCAGAGGCCTAAACATAGCATGTAGCCCCTGGGTGAGATCCCTTTGCGATCCCAGTCAAAAGTAGACACCCAGCATCCTCACAATTAAAACATTTGCTTGCTGACTTGTTAGGTAAGAATTGGTATAGTCCCACTATATGAGACTACACAACACTTATCTGCTTGGTATTAGGTAAGCCCACCTTTTGGTATAGGTCTGTACTACACAGGTTGGCAGTGTGACTGAGCAGCCAGACCTATCTCAAGAGGGATAACTGTGAGCTGTAGAGCTGTACATAAAAGTAGCCAAGTAATACTTACACTCAAGGTTTCAGTTATAAATAGTTATTTAATTAACATACATTTTTTAAACTTTAAATAAGAGTTCTTTAGCAAGGCAATTCATGTAACAATGTAAATATACTTTAAAATTACTTTTCAGAATCAGAGCAAGTTAGTGGATAATCTTTGGATGTGCTTCTTACACAATTGTTACACGCTGGGGTCACTTCAATCACAAGGACAGTAATGGCATTTGCAGATTCTGAGGTTTTAGAAGGGAAAGGTTGAAGGAAGGAAAACGGTTAAACAGGTTCTCAGTATATGTGAGGACAACTAAATCTTCCAGTGAAATCTAGACCAGCCTTTCTCAGCAGTAACAGTCTAAAACAAGTGACCACCTATCGGAGACAAACCATATCAGTCAATGGGCTAAAAGAGTCGGCAGAGAGCCAGGACAGCCGAAGTCAATTTGATACAGTCTATGGAGCTGAGGCACTTAATCAAAGGTCTTGCACAAAGTTAAAGAGTATGTTAGAAAATCACTTGTAGGGTCAAAAGCTGTGAAGACAGTTGGAATCAACTCTAAAAGCAAGCCACTGCAATTCCCAACAGAGAAAAGCAAGGCTACAAGACAGTGAGGTAAGTACCCCAAGCCTAAACAGTACCTCTGGTTTGAAGAAGAGTGGTCCAGCTGGCTTCTGTCCTGCTACAGCGATGCGGACCCAGTGTTCCTGAGCCTCCGTCGTGGGGACAAGAGGGAGGACATCTGTAGGTTTCATGTGGCGGTACTTGGGAGGTCGTCGGCAGCTACGGGCTCTTTTCAGTTCAGCAGCACTTCACGGTTTCAGCACTGAGTAAAAAGCACTGTTGCAGATCTCTGGTACTGGTTGGGCTTCCTTCACTCCTTGGGTCCTGCACTCTGGTGAGGGGACTCTAGCTCTGGGTGTCCTGCTTCTGGAGGGTCCTTAGGAGACTCCTTGAGCTTCTAGCCAGATTTCAGACGTTTCACTCGACTACGGATTACTCGACCCCTGGCACTCGATCTTGCAGCAATGAAGAAGTACAGCCAGACAGGGAAGATGGTCCAGTGGAGTTCGTCTCTGGGTTAGTTGGTCCCACTAACCCAAGGGGAGAAGTCGTCCATTCTGGAGCTTCTCTGTCAAATTGAAAAGGGAGTTTCAGCACAGTAGCAGGGCTTCGTCGGGTAATTCAAAGGTCCAGGAGGATGCAGCAAGCTTCGTTCACTGTTTCTTCGTTGGGTGTTTTCTCCCAGTGGTCGACTCTGCCTCTAGTGCCAAAACCCTCTCCTTTTAAGCAGGTTTCTCCCATTCATGTATAGCCTAGGCTGTTAATCACACAGCAGGGTGGCTGTCCTGAAAGGACGGCCAGCCAGCCAATCAGGGCTGGTTGCATTCAGGCATTCCTTGAGACAAAGGACGAGAGTTTCGGGACCCTCCCTCACATCCTGGCGTTCCAGACACACTGGAGCCAGGGGCGGGCTTCAAGGCTGAAATGCACCAAAGGCAAGACAAAGGGTTCCAATCTGTTTCGACACAGAGTAAAAACCAAGAAAGACCTCACAAACGGAAAATGGCAAAAAAAGAAAACGGGGGCCGTTTTGATAAAATGGTCACCCCTGGGTGATATACTGCAGCTGAGGGGTCAGCCTGCGGTAGAAAAGCACAATGGTAAGAAAAATTAAACCACTGCCACTAGCCATTTAAAGTAGGGATGGTAACATAAAAATGCTACATGAGAATATAGGCTAAGGGGCTACTAGGTAACCCCTCAGCACTCCACATAAGATGGTGTGTGTTGGACGCACAAAGAGAAAAGGTAAGTAAAGACAATTTCACTTTATTATTCTTGGGAACAGTAGTTCACACAAGGAAAGGTATTTATTTTAAATCTTTTGAGCAATCTAAAGGATTTCTCAGTGACACTGCACTTAAGGTGCTGTGTCTCACCATACAAAAAGTAGATGCCTATGTAGTTTGTCAGACTCCCAAAACAGTGAAAACACATAATCCAAAGGTCAAAACACATGAGGGAGTGGGGAAAAGGTCTGTCTCACTCCAGGGTTAAAATTAAAAAGTCCTACAGTCCAGCAAAAGAGCTGGGGGTCTCTAAGGTTGAAGGGAATTGGCACAGAAATGAGAATTCTCCCTAACATGACTGCACAAATATATGCCAGTATTCACATGTATTCCTTCACACAGTATTCATGTTTGCTTTGTGCAAAATCCAATCAACACCATAACCAAAAGTACCTCCAGGATAGAAACATTTGTTTTTAAAACGCATAGGATCCAAAAAAGAAAGAAGCAATAAACAAACGGACCCACAAAGTCCCATCAACCAAGGTCTCAACTACCCACAACCTACCAAATACAAGCAACAACAAACCACAAACAGCAAAGACTAAACCCAAAAGACTACAAAAAACACCAATCGAATGAGGACGCTGACTTGGGAAAACAACCCACTCGTCATGCCTCGCCACAAGAAAGACAAAAAAGCCAGAAAAGCCAACAGAAATAAGAAATCCCAAACCACTCGGGAAGGCACAGACCAGCATGATCACACAACCCCAAAAAGCTCAACATCCCTCTGAGATGGCTCAAGAAGACATACAAATAACAGAGCAAAGACAGACTACCATGCTCGCTACCTGTCCACATACGACAATGTGGTAAACAGCACAGCAACAACGTACCAACAGCCAACAAGCGTCATGAATACAGACCCAACCAGGACACCAAACGGAACACGACAACTAATAAACCATCCCAACCCGGTCTCCACCATGGAGAATACCTCGACCAGAACAAGGAACAAATTGGAATCCATCACACTCCACACCCCCTATATCACCAAGACTGGATCAACAGAGGGGTACCTACCCGATTTACCACATGGAACGAACCAACCCTGCCATAAACCGTATCTGTCTACTCAACAAAGAGACAGACCAACAAATAACCACCCCACCCAAAAGACTGAATCGGGAAAAACCCACCTGGAACGGAAACCCAACCAACAACACAACAATCAGAACAAACAATATTTACAACAACACCACGAAAGGGAAATCAAGCAAACTACACTGCAGCCTCCTTAACGTTTGATCCATGGCAAAACACTCAACAGAAATCAATGACCTAAGCGAAGGAGGCACAGACGTGCTCTTCCTTACAGAAACCTGGATATCGGAGAACTATAAAGCCATTGCGAATGAAGCAATACCCGACAATTATAAATTAATACAGGCCAACAGAGAAAACCAAAGAGGAGACGGAATCGCAATTATACACAAAAAACACTGGTTAATCTCGACTCATAACAACCAACGCGGAAGACTATGAATACCTCCTAATCGAGAAAGAACTCCACGACCAATCCATCATAGTATTCCTCCTGATCTACAGACCATCTTCTTAAACCCCCAACTTTGCAACAAAACTAACTGACGAAGCTGCCATGCTATCAACCCACCACGACAACCTAGGCGAAAGAGATCCCACCGATACAAACATAGATGCAACAGAAGACACACTGAACAATTGGATCACTAAGGCCCTTGACCAATTGGCACCAGCTAAAACATTCAAAGCAGCACCAAAAGAACTGGCAGCAAAATGGTTCACAGAAGAACTGAAAACTTAAAAAAAAAAATCAAATTGGATAGAACAATACACCAGACAAGACTAAATAAAATACCAAAGATAACCCAAACTGTACATAGCAACAGTCCTCAAAGTAACTACGCCACAAGAATAGAATCTGCAAACAATTCAAAGAAAGAACTCCATCACACACATACTTTGTGACAGGCACTTAGACCAGAGCACTGTCTGTGTAGTAGCTGCACAGCAGTTACTGCGTCTGCAGGCATTAGCCGGTGGAATGTCCTTTTTTGCTACCGTCACAAAATCCTACCGAGATCACTTTTTGACCGTGTGCCAGGAAAGTGGGGGTACATTTCAATCTGGATTCAGACCAAGACATGGGACAGAAACAGTCCTCTTGGATCTGAAAATCCAAATGGATGAGGCCAGGGACTTCTTGACTTGTCGGCAGCGTTTGACCATAATATCCTAACCAACCACCTCATCACAGCCGTCTCCTTCTCCAATAAGCTGCAGCCTGGGTCCATTCCTTCGTGGCGGACAGATCCATGAGGGTTTTCTCCACTACCGCGTCAGCCATCCCCTCCCCTCCCCTCTCCTCCCACATGTGGAGTCCCTCAGGGCTCCTGTATATCCCCCACTCTTTACAATATTTTCACCACGCTCCTGTTTGACTACCTAGACGAGTTAGGCATATCATACACACATTTTGCGGATGATACGCAAATACTTATCACTCTGTCAGGCAACTACCAATCGGATGCCACCCTCCTAACTGAAATCTACAGCAAAATACAAGCTTGGATGGCCAATCATGGCCTTTGTCTCCATGACGACAAAACTGAACCTCTTCTCATCAGATCTAAATGAGGACTCCACAAGTTAGACCATATCAAGTTTAACAAGGAAGCAAAAACCTTAGGCTTCTATCTCGACTCCACTCTAACACTCCAAAGAGAAATTAACGATACTCGCTCAACAGCCTACACATCAAAATGTATAAATTCCTCCTGGCCTTTCCTGACCTCTGACAGCGGTATCACCCTGGCAAGAGCTCTCCTACTGTCTAAATTAGATTATTGTAACACACACTACTTGGGCACAAGCCAGAAAAAGCTCCACGTTACAAGTCCTGCAAAATAACGCCCTCAGGTCTACTCTTAATAATTCTCGCTCTAGCCACACCTCACAAAACCGACGAAATACCAACTGGCTCCCTATCCAAGACAGGATCACCTTCAGAACACTCATGATCGCGCATAAGTGCTTCAACAATTCAGCCCTGAAATACTTGAACAAATTCTCTAGAAAGGAACCTGCCAGACCTACTAGATGTAACCATGCCCACTGCCTCAACATCCCGAAATTCAATCTCATTAAAGCAGGTGGTTCTAGCTTTACGGTGCTGACAGCTAAGACTTGGAACAAGCTGCCCCCAACATTAAGGTCCGAACCTTTGTTCCTTCCCTTTCGGAAAAAAGTAAAAACTTGGTTGTTCATGCAGTCCAACTAAGGACCACAGTACACAATCTCGACCATGACCCATCACCCTCACTGACCTTCCCCATAGCTTAGGTATGCTTCTTCTATAGGTCACCGAGACTTATCACAACTTGCTATCTCAACTATTTTCTGAACCTGCAATTTTTGTACATTTCCTGCTCTTCTGTATATTTTTGTACATTGTTGTATTTACATTGTATGTCTGCTTGTATTATTTTTCTGACTGTGTATATTTATTGTATTTTCTGCTTTTAGTATTTTTCTGACCTTGTATTTTTCTGACCTTGTATATTACTGTAACTATAGATCTAAAGAAAGCGCTGAGATACCTTTTGGGTTTGGTGCCCTATATAAGAAAATCAAACAAGCAAAACAAATGGGTGGGCACTAGGCACATTTGACAATCTAAGCTGAGGTAGGAAAATGTGACGGCATGTAATGTCATTTTTTGCTACCAGTCAGAAAATCCTACCAAGAGCACATTTTGACATTGTATAGGTTAGAAATCCTTGTAGCTGGTTGGTGCGACACTATACATAGACGGGCTGCTCCACTGGCGATGCAAGGCCATTGGTCCCAGCTTATTCTGCTCCTCTTCTTCCACGTGGGGCTCTTCATAAGTCATCAAGCGCAAAGCTCCTTATTGGCAATTACTCTAACAATTCAGTAGATCCAATTGTGGCCTGATGTGCACTTGGTACTGCAGACATGGGAGCAGAGGCTACTTTTGAGGTCACAATAACTCTAAACGCCTGCTTGATCCCTGGCGCTTCAGCGCTGTTCGTTCTTCCCACCATGAGCTTAAATTTATTTTCCTCTCAGCACAAATCACAGGGATATCAGGTGGGGTGAACTCTTTTCTGCTGTGATCCTTGTGATGGATTAGCACACTAACAGTTTTGTGGTCTGGGTTTGACACTGGAATATTGGGGGCATTTGGGCACTAAAAGTTAGGGTTTGGAATGGTGAAGGTCGGAGGCTTGTGCCCTCTTTCTCGTGGGATAACTTCTCACAGGGAGCTGTCTGCCCTCATTTGTCCTTGCAGGGTGCATTTCTTCTGGGGTACGAGTGCTAATAATATGAAACAATGAGGGGTTTATGAATCTCTCTGGGTTTGGTCTTTCTCACTGCTGCCCAAGCTACACCTAAATGCAATGAGAAGTTGTCTTGTAGCCCTTAAGGCTTTTTGTGCGGTTCAGGTAATACTTTAAGGCCCTCTTGACATGTAAAGAATGTAATGCTGTTTCCACCAGAGTAGTCGCATTTTGGAAAAAGGAGGGCAACATTATTGTGCGTTCTTGTGATGCTCAGTTGGTACTTTAGTTAATTTCCGGCCAATTGTTGCTGAAATAATTTCTCTTTGGAGCCACAA
The DNA here is from genome assembly GCF_040938575.1 of Ambystoma mexicanum. Lineage (NCBI taxonomy): Eukaryota > Metazoa > Chordata > Amphibia > Caudata > Ambystomatidae > Ambystoma > Ambystoma mexicanum. The sequence goes on from NC_090921.1 coordinate 370,890,383, forward strand.
ACAGAAGGGTTCCTATCAGCAAAGAAGATGGTTTAAATATGAGGCGAACCTGCTGGGGCTGAGTGATGCACTCGACCGTACCATTGGTAGGGACCAAAAGCACCCACAACGAAGTGGGTAGGACAGTCCAGGTGTGAATGTTTCCTTTGGGGAAATGTATTCTAACATGGGTAACCAGGGGTTCCCAGCCTGACAGGGAATATTCACAGTATGTAAATCTATGAACGATCTAATAATGGAGAAAATCTAAAAAAGCAGAGGTGGGACAATTTGACAGGGTAGTAAAATATGACCGCAAAGTCATCATTTTTATCCTACCCATCGGAGATTCCTACCTTCAGGAAAATGGGGGGACAAGTGGGGAGGGGAAAGGGCAACTGCGACAAGTGACGGCTTTGCCTGTGGTATTAAGCTGGCAGTCAACAGTTAAGTATGTACTCTGAAATGGGCAAGTGCAAAGAAAAGAGGAAAAATGGGCGGGAGGGGAGTTGGAGTTTTAAGCGAGGCAAGGGACTGGTCAGTTGTCGGATGTAGTTTTGTGGGTTCGGTGGGGGAGGGGTACCCGAAGCAGGGTATAGGTTACATATTTCCTAAAGCTTCTTGGGGAGGGCCAGTTGTGGGTTCTCTGCACCTGTGCTGAAACACCGCCTGCGGACTGGATGGGACCCCAGCACAAAGTGCTGATAACTATGAAACAGCTGGGTAGAAGTGCTGCTTCCCTCCTATGCAAGCATCACACCCTTGACGTAAAGTCCTGCCCGACCTACCCCCACTGAAAGAATTGCACTTATGCTGAAACTGACGATACAATTGACAGCACGATACACATCCCATCTTGCAAAACCACAGCTATCTGGACAATTTTCAAGACCCTCACTATGGAAGACCTCACTGCCATCCTTGCACCCCTCAAGGCCACATTGTATGTATCTGACTCCCTCCTGAAGAGAGGGTACCAAGAATGCCCCTCCTCAGCCCCAGAAACATGACAGGACGACGAGCCAGAAATGCTCGCAGCCACCCATCTTATTTCGTACGAAATCCAAGTGCACCATTTGCTGACATGTACATGGAAAGATATCCCCTCAATCAACCATACAGACCCAATCTAGTGCACATTCGTACAGGTATAGGGGAGACAATGGAGATCGTGGATGGGAATACCACAGTGGACAGTCTCGATTAAGCACCAAGAAGCCACGGTGCTGACGTCATTAGTGACACCACAACATAGATTAGTGACACCACGACATGGCAGCATTGGTCATGAAGCCCACAACTCGGACACGCATTTTCATACACGAAGAACACGGATGACAGCACAAGAGCGGTGAAATGAATCCTTGTCCTCTGGACGTTCCCGCTCGCGTTTGCTTCATGACAAAACACAACCGTCTTCGGTTGATAAGGGTGTTGCCGATCAACAGCCCCCGAGGCCCGATTGTCAGATGACAAAACCGCTCGGCACTCTGAGGAGGCTAGACGTGTCTGACTGCACTCCGAGACTACACGTCCTTCTTCGAATCCCGCCTCCGAAACTCGATGCAATGTGTCGAAACCTTCGGAGGCCCATAAAAAATCGGGTAAACATTCCTCTAGCCATGGGGGGAGGGGGATAAACACAAGAAAACATCTTCAGGTCCCCATGTTCATAAGGAGAAACAGAAGGCCCCATAGGAGACAAGGAAGGCTAAGGTTTCAGAACCTACCCCAAAAACAAAAAAACGTTCTTCCCACTGCTGAGGATATGGGCACTGATGAGGAACTAGAACCTGATATTATTCCAAGCTCCAAAGAATGGAGCTCAGCAGACATAGATAGTCATGAAAAGATTAACATTCATGGCTAACGTTTATGAGAAAGACCCTAACTACTTTCGTAGTTACTCAACACCCCTCCTACCTCTGCCTCTTCTGGGTCCAAGGCAATACCTGAATCCTCTTGGCCCCCTGCTAAGAAACTCCGCTCTGACGCCCCGTTTCAGGGCTTGGTCACAGACCCCTTTGTGGTGGAACCCGGATTCATATTGTGATGAAGCGGAACCTCAATTGGTTTATGACCCGGCGGGTGACCCTTATTATGGGGATGACGAGGACCAGGAGGCGGATGATGAGGCTGAAGCCTACAACATTGACTCCCCGGTTGCTAAAGACCCCCCGGTGCATGACTCACCTGTAGATAACTAAACCTCCTCAATTAGATACTGGCTAAGGCAACTGCCCATTTTCGTATCGACACACAGGCTGTCCAAGAAGACAGGGATTTCTCTGAAGAAATCCTAGGAGACAAAGCCATTACTCAGACTATCCATTTGTTAAAATCCATCCAGCACAGAATTGATCCCTCGCTGCAAACCCCAAATCTCACTTGAGTGGTTAATCCGCAAGTCGAGCAATTGTTCCGTGCGGCACCCTCCGATCCCCTGTACATTAGGGGCCAATTAAAGCCTGATTCCCTGGTCGTAACAACCACCAGAAAGAGGGCAGGTACACCGCTTGCTTCCTCGGAAGTACCCCCTGATAAGGAAAGTAAATGTCTATATGCTCTGGGGAGAAAGGTTGCCTCCACTTCAGCCTATCAGGCACGAATTGCCAACCGTGCCACCCTTTTGCCAAGCTACAATTTCCATCAGTGGGAGGAGTGTCTGCTTTGCTTTCCTCCGCACCCGAACCCTTAAAAAGCCAGTTGGCTCAGCTGGCAGCAGATGGAAGGTTGTATCAGGCTGCATGTTAAAAACAAACTTTGATGCAACAGATAATGCTGGGAGGTTAATCGCAGAGGGCACTGTCATAAAGCGTCACGCTTGGCCAAGGCAGTCAGGGTTCAAGCCCGAAACCCAAGCAACCCTGATGGATATGCCTGTGGTGCCGAATGTACTATTCGGCAAGGCAGTGGAGGAAGCTTTAAAGACAGCAAAGGAGTACGAAACCCTAAAATCTCTTGGCCAACTCATCAATAAACCCTCTGGACAAAGGGGTAACAATTTATGCCGCTTTCGGGGCCCAGGTTCCCAAAGGGGTTCAAATTATTACCAAAACCAGGGAACCTCATGGGGTAACTCCCATTCCTCACAGGGCTGCCCCAGAGGGCAGCTCAGGGGTCGCACTAGGGCAGAGGTCGCCAAACAGTCAATCGCGAGCTACCAGTAGCTCGCCTGAGCCTCTTCAGTCACCCGCGCAGGAGAATCTGAAAAATAAATTGCAATTGTTTTCTGGTGTGTTTTGCAGTTACTGTCCATGCTCAGGATCCGAACCCTGGTCCTCCCCACTTGCAGGCGAGAAGCTTGCCTGCTGTCCCACTGGAGCTGCTTGTGAATTCACTGACAGATGTCCGTATCACATTCTGCTACTGTGGCCGCCTGTAGTACCACAGATGGCCTTGTGCGCCCCCTCGACACTGTGTTGATTGAGCGAGCTTGCTCTTGTTTGCAGAGATGTCCGAGGGGCTGGGGCAGGATCAGTGTGAGCCACACAGTGTCAGCTAGATGGAATCCATTAAGGACGAGACATCTAGATTTACAAGGTTTACAAGTCATGCTGCGAAAGATTGCCGTGGCCGCGGCTTCTAAGCAGAGATCAAGCAAAATGGTGAGAATTTCTACATAAAAACCTCCAACTGTCCACACTACTGAAATCAACTTCAAAGTGGACCAGGAATTTGAGGAACAGATTGTGGATGGCAGGCCCTGCAAGGCAAATAGATGTAATCTTCTCCTCCGTTTATACATCAGAAAAACAAGCCTGCGTGCCACCATACCCCCTGACCCGAACATGCAGCGTCAAGACTAGTTGGTGGCATGGAATCCCTCTTGAATCCTGTGCCCCTGTGAATGCTTTGTGATTCCAGGGAGCTAATATGACCCTCAAAACTCTGAGGAAGGTTCTGGGCTCTATAAAATGGCCCTCCTTCCTATGACTCCCTCATCCAAAATGCCAAGCGGGCGTACCACACTCTTATAAAGGTTATGTCTGGTGTGCAACAAACTCAAGTCAGTCAATTATTTTCTGCGTTCATACCCTAAGAAATCACATGTGCATCACATTGAAGACACACTCTATGATTGTATACTTGCTCACCCAAATAGTTGTGTGTCACACTTAAGCAGGTCACTGTGATTTTCTGCACCTGAATTTTAAGTCCAGACAATGTGATTTTCTGCTTCCACAGACCAAAAACACCACATGGGTATCGCATGCAAATGACCCACTGGGACTCTGTTCTCCTCGACCCATAAAAGTCACATGTGTGAATACACTCGAGACAGTAGCTGATTTTCTACTCCCACGCCCATAAAAGTAATACCTTTTTATCAATCCAACCAAACATTATGATTTTCTGCTCCCACTCTCCCAAGCAATTATTGCTTTATACTCCACCTAATCATTGTGCTCTTTGCATCTCGCATTCATATCCTGTGCACCACTGCATGCAAGTCCCCTGATTCATAGAGGGAACTCTGCACAGGAATAGGCTTGGTAAAATTGTGAAATTCTGTTCCGCCAGCCGCGTAAGCAAAATCGGTAAGATTTCGATTTGTTTCACCGCAATCCACCATTCCACCACCGCTGCATCTCAAAAGAGCAGCACAACGTTTGTTGTACCATCTCGTGAACTGAAACAAGCTGTGCAAAGTTTCTCATGCGGCTCTGTGTACCTAGCACAGAACGAAATAAGCAGCACAACGTTTCTCGTGCCACTGGGCAAACCTAGCACAAATCTAAAAGAGCGGCACAAAGTTTCTTGTGACGCTGCGCGAACCTAACACGAACTGAAAAGAGCAGCAAAATGTTTCTCATGCTGCTCCGTGAGCCTAGCATGAATTAAAAAGAACAGAATGGTGGGGGTCACTCCCTCACCACATGGATTAAAGAGGTGGCATATGTTAGAAGATGTGAGGGCTTTGAGGATGCAAACATTGGATGGCTGGCTTCTCAGGTTGCTTGGACTTCAGCTCCACTGCTGGCTACAAAACATGTAAACTAGTGTGCCAGCAATAGCTTTATATTGGAATTTGCAGATGGAAAGGAGGTTGGTTGAAGTGTATCGGATGAACCCCCACCCCCCAGACCTATAAGGTAGATCTCGATGGTTGAAATATTTGGGGGACGCTTTACAGAGTTGTTTCTGTAGCGGGCACATGATATTGAGTTTCAGATAACCAATTGAGAGCAGGCCTGGTAGCAGTGACATGTTCACCTCTCTTAAGGCTGTGATTAACCAGTTTGACAAGCATATAACATCTTTATAAATATAACCTGTGCTAAAACACAGAGGGGCACACAAATAACTGAGTATGTGTGGTGTCTGACAAAGCATTTCAAAGAAAACTAGTGAACGCAAGCAGCATTTTTCAGTTTGGAAATTACTTTAGTTTTTTTATGGAAGCGTGAAATGCGCGTTTGGAAAACAATAGTATGCCCAGCCTATAGAGAGCCTGCATAACACGCAAAGGAAGGGGCACATAAATTATAGGATATTTGTGTGGTAGTCCAATAAATGTCTTTTTATGAGACAGCTACTAATAAATAATAATGCAACAAAGAGGTTTATGAAGTTCTTAATATAATCGTGAAGGCATATGTTGTTCCATCTATTTATAGAGGGGAAATAATCGGGCCCAAAAAATATTGGTAAAAATTCAGAGGTTTATAAATATCCCCATCCCGATATCGCCCGCTGGTAGCTCTCCACTATTGGCTTCCACTACAAGTAGCTCTAGCTAACATAAAGGTTGGAGACCCCTGCGCTAGGGGTTAGGCAGCCTTGCCAGAGGTGGTACACCACCAAACAAGCAGTGACGTTCTGCTTTAGGTCCCCTCCCAATCATCCCCAGTAGAGGGGCGCATTTCCACCTTCACCCACGCATGGGAGGGGATCACTTCAGACAGATGGGTGCTGTCCAGTGTCCGGAGGATATGGCATAGAGTTGCTAGGACGCCCCCACGACCATCCTCCGCGACAGAGAGTACACTCGCTGTGATATCAGAAGATCCTCCTCGAGGAGATCGCCGTTCTGCTAGCAAAGGATACCATAGAAGTCGTCCCGGTCAACCAGGTAAATGGGTATTTATGCAACCTACTTCCTTGTGCCAAAAAAGATCTAACAATGCACCCAGTATTAGATTTGTGCCCTGCAAACACGTATGTCAAGCCACAAAAATTCTGCATGACTAAATTACAAGAGGTAATCCCTCTACTAAAAAAGAGGTTTACATGGCAACATTGGATATGAAAGATGCCTATTTTCATATTTCAATGTTCCCAGTGCACAGAAGATTCTTGCGTTTCAGGATACACAACCAGCACTACCAATTCAAGTTGCTGCCCTTAGGAATAGCCTCGGCTCCAAGGCGCACCTACGCAGGGCGGCTAACCCAGTGTACCCTTACCTGGACGACTGGCTCATCACAGGGGAGACCCCCTAATTTGCAGAATAAACATCCAAAGAACAATCTACCTCCTATTCCAATTGAGCTTCTCAGTCAACGAGAAAAAGTCAAGCCTGATGCCAAGCACCTCAAAACAGTTCCTAGGAGCTGTCCTAAATGCCCAAGAGGGGTTAGCCTTTCCATCAGAGGAAAGAATTCGAAATTTGTTGCTGCAAATTCCTCAATATCAGACCTGTCACCAGATAAGGCCATTTTCAGGATTGGAGCCATGGAAATAGGACTGTGTAGCGACAGACACTCAATAAGATTTGTGGTTGTGGTGTGTACGTAAAGTGTGGCCGAAGGTCTCTTTGTACAAAAAAGTTCTGAAGGCTATGGTTGAAGAAGGCAGAGGAATTGGCCAGACATCCTGGGTGTATGCATGAACTGTATGTACTTGTTTGAAGTTCTTAACATGAATGCAGTGCTGTTTGTGAGTGATACATTTTGAAAAGTGTGCAATAATTGGGGTACTGTGGGGGGAAAAAACGAAACATGTGCAGTGTACAAGGTAAGTGGCAGGCTTCCTACTGTCATAAATGCATTCTGTGTATATCATCGTATGATGTGCAATTGTATGCTATGGCATGCGTAATGTCCCTATACACACATTTAGCAAAGCGCAACGAGGCAAGGGATGGGGGAACAGAGGGGAGACAGACAATTAACCTACTAGGCTAGGTGTGACTTACATCGCCCACGTTCATGCGTTGGGGGAGGGGAAGGTGCAGTACATGGGTAGAAGAAATGACAATAAGTAGAAATAGAGGCTGATTGTGCCAGGTGCAAGGATAAGTGCATACATCAGGTGGTGCATGAACTGTTAGGGATACAGAAAACAGTCCCCAAGTGCAGGGTTTGCTAGAAAGGTAGTGGTGGGGTTTGCTTGGCGGGGGGAGGTGGCATGGGCCCGACATCAAAGTCTCCAGGTAACCAGTGCAGAATCAGCTTACATCAGGCAGTCAGCCGGGGAGGTGAAGAGAAAAAGCAGACGCAAAGAGAAAGGCTTTGAGGTGCTTCCGCAAAACGGCGATGGTTCTCCTCAAGTTTCAGGGAGGCTGTTGCAGAGGGAGGCTGCTGCCAAAAAAAAATCTAACATTAACTGGTTGCTTGCAGAAGCGATTGACCCTGAGGGAGTTGGAGGCAGATGAGGGAAGAGCTCGAGCAAGGAGATATATAGTGGGAGTTGAAGGTATTGAGGTCCCAGGGTGCTGAAGGCCTTGTGCATAATGCACAGGGTTTTCACCTTATGCCTCGCAGCAACTGGGAGCTATTGCAGACATTTCAGTGCAGTGGAGATACCATCCCCAGTCGCATAGTCCTCTTCTGGATGCGTTGCAGAGGGCAGAGACTAGAAGCGGGCAGATTTAAAAAGAGCCTGTTGCAATAGTGCAGTCTAGACAGAAGCACAGCTGTGCATATAGTGACCTTTTGGAAACTTGCTTTAGGTTGCTAAGATGCATGCAGTGCTGCTTTTGGTGGCAGATCTACGATTTATGTAGGAGATGGGTTAGTGGGGAAAACATTTCGTAGCATTGTCAGAAGGAAAGCAGAGAGCTCCTCTTTTGATATTGCAATGTATGATATGGGTAAATGAAAACGTTGCAAGCACCTACCACTGAAGTGCCACTTGATGGTAGGGGATGGGAAAAAAAGACAGTATGCTTTTAAACAACGTAATGGACGATCAGTGGCAGATACTGTGCGCAGAAGCACTTAAAACACAGTGGTAAACATACTGCAGACAAAGTTTTAATACCTCCATTTTATGGTGATGGGTGCGCATGTGGAGGCATGTGGATGCACAAATCTTTACTGAATTTTTTACTGAACTTTCTACTGCACATGCTTTCGAGTGACGGGACAATTGCTGGCTGATTTTGTACCTATGAAGTGTTGTGCAGAACTGACAGTGTTGGATGCTAACGTCTTGGATGGCATTGGTGGAATCGTGTGTGCCTATTGACCTGTACCCAATGAGGTAGTGGTCAACAAAAGATGGTGAAAAGGGAAGGACTACTCCTGCTTTTCTGGGGTGTGGCCCTCGCAGTATTTTGGGAAGCGCACGTGCCACAATCTGCGCTTCTCACCATGCTGGCCAATGGACATGGGACGTTAGGGATTATCCAATCAGGTACTGTTTCACAGGAAGGGGCGGTCATACTGTTGAACATTACTGTGCGTAGTGAGGCTGGCTGACATGGCGAAACGCATTGGCCTGACTTTGGGTGATGCCTTTGTGATAGATCTGCACAACTATGCCCTGGAAAGACACTTTGATGGCAATTTTGGTTTGGAAGGAGTAGACCCATTGTGGAACGATGTCTACGAGCGCAGTTTCGCCGACATTCATGCACTTTGCAAAGACCTGGACACTTGTTACTGCCGATGTCATCGTCATCCACTACGGCGGCATGCATATGGTTACATGTCTTGTTTAGGTTTGTTCCGTCGACTGAAGAGGTTGCTAAATGTAGTGAAGTGGCTTTTCCCCACTGCCAAGGTGCTTTTCTCATCCATAACACAGCGAAGAGTATGGGACAATGCTCCTGGATGTTCCGAGCCAGAGGCAGGAAGGTGTCTCATCAACAGAAGCTTGTATAATTTTTTGTCCACTGGTGGGATGTTCTTCTGCAACAATGACCTCATTAGTTGTGGAAATGCAGAGTTTTTCCAAGCAAATGGCATTTTGTTGTTGCCCATTGGTAATGCTATTTTGTTTGCAAGTCTACAATATGCACTGAAGAGTTTACTGTAACAATGTCAGCACAAGAAAACACAAAATCAAATAAAAACTGCAAAAAAGGTGTTTCTCTAGAAGCATCTCTTAAAAAGGCTCTTTTCAGAGCCGCCCCTTACAACAAACTCTCCCTATCCTGGTTGCAAGTTATTCCTCTACGCCTGCACTTGGCACGAAAGCCATATCCGGGGATTTTGAGGATGGTGGCCACGGAAATGGGATTGTGGGGATTGTCCAATCAGGTGCTCGGTGTGCGTCACGGAAAAGGGCAGCAATAGAAAGGACGACTCCTGCTTTCTGGGGCGTGGCCCTCGCGGTACTTGAGGGAAGAGCACTTGCCACATTCGGCGCTTCTCACCATGCTGGCCAATGGAAATGGGACTGTGGGGATTGTCCAATCTTTTTTTCATTACTCTGTGTAGTGAGGGTGGCCGGCAGAGATGGAGAGACTCACTGTCTTGATAGTTGGGGATGCCTTTGTGGAAGATCTGTTCCAGTATGCCGTTGAAAACTGCATTTATGGCAATTTCGATTTGGAGGGAGTGGAGGCTTTGTGGTGCTGTGACGATGTGTGCAGTTTTGGCGCTGTGCTTGCAGTATATCGACGAGTGGCCGCTTTAGCTACATGGTGTGTTCATGCACTATGAAGCGTTGCATTTGGGTTCCATGGCTTGTTCCCGTGTGTACCGTCAACTGAAGATGTTGATAAAAGTAGTGCAGTGAATTTTTCCCACTGTCAAGGTGCTTTTTTCATGTATACCACCAAGAATAGTATGGGACTATTCCAATGATTGCTGTCCCCAGCCAGAGTTTGGAAGGGGTCTTATCAACAGAAGCATGTGTGACTTCTTGAGTGCTGCTGGGGTGTTCTCCTGTGAGAATGACAACATTGGTTCTCCATATATACACACCTTTTCAAGGCAAATGGCATATCTTTGTCGACCAGTGGCAATGATATTTTGTTTTCCAATCTACAGGCTGCACTGAAGACCCTATTGTAAGAATGTGAGCTGAACTACAAAACACAAAAATACTTATAAAAACTGAGAAAAATGTTGCTTCTATGGAAGCACCTTTACAAAAAAAGGCTCTTTTCTGAGCCACCTCTAATGAAGAGCCCCTACCCTGGTTGCAATTTATTCCCCCACTCTGCGTGCGCACAGCACGAAAAGTCTGCGGACATTGTAACGCTCACCTGATTCCCACGGAGGCGCAGGTCTGGCTTTGCTGATGCTTCTTCAATGGTGAAGCGCCGGACTCTGAAGATGGACAGGAAGGGCCCCTCTATTCTGGCTTCTCTGGCTTGCAGGAATATACCCCTGTGCGTGAAAAGGGAGTATTACCTACTGACAGAGTAATGCTCAAGCCTCCCACTCTCTGCCAACCCTCCATGATACCCTTCCTCGATTCCCTGTGAAGTCTCACCTTAGGGTTTGGAAGGATGAGTTCTCCATCCTGCTTCTGATGCAGGGGCACGTTGAAACCCAGTTACTTCACTGGATTGAGGTTAGATGGGAGTTCAAATAAGCTTGACTATTCAGGGTAGGCGCTGTAAAAGTTCTGTTGCAAGTTCAAAAGTTCAAGCTTAATTATAATGTTCATTGACTTATTGCAGCAAGCGCTAATGCTTTTGTCTTTTTCCCCTTAGGGGCCGGGGTTCGGAATGCCAGAGATATGGCGCCGACCCGAAGTGAAACGTGCAGTTCCAGTAAATGACAGGTAAGTTCTGGATGAGCGCTCGGGTAATGTCTTTGCATTCGCTCATTCAATGTCTTTGTCTTTTTTCCCCATAGGGGCCGGGGTCCGGAGAATGCCTGGAAGCGGCAAGACCCGAAATGAAATGGGAATGACCCAACAGGTAAGTCTTATTCCCTTCCTTCTCTCACCTTTTGTTCTTGTCTTTATCTCTCTAGGCTCTGGGAAGTGGCTGTGTATCCGGATGATCGCTGCTGAAGATGGAGGCGCCCAGGAAAGGTCAGTGAAATGCAGCGCTGCAGCGATCGTAGCGAAATGCTTTTAAAAATGTCTTCCTTTTCAGGATCGTTGGTGTGATGTCTCCGTGGTGCAGATTTAGCAGGTAAGGTCTCTTGTCTCCCTTTGCAGGTGACCTAGGATGCTGACAGGCGTGGCTGAAGTCCAGATGCAGAAGCTGACACGGTGAGCGTCCAGCTGCGAGGAGCAGAACAACGCGAAGCATGAGTTGCTGATCGGGCGTGGTTTAAATAGCTTTGGAAGAAGTTCCAAGTATGTATCCTTCCACCGATCAGGTATGTATCCTTCCCCAACCACACCCGGGTGGAAAGTAGTCCCACAGGTAAAGTAGTTCCATTCAGGCCTCAAGAGGGCCTGGATGTAGCAGCATGGTCTGCATCAGGTAAGTGCACATTAAAACACTAGAACACATGTCTAGCTTTATGAGCCTGGCGCCTAAGGCGCCAGGACAGGGGTCCAACATGAGCCTGGCGCCTTAGGCGCCAGGACTGCGTCCAAAGGGCCCCAGCTTGGGCCCGCTGGCACTCCCCTGGGGAAAATGATGCCTGCCTCTGTGGTTGCTGGGTCGGACCTGGCTCCTTGGAGGTAGGCATCATGACAGACATCGCAAGAATTGTAGGATTGCACGTGTCACATACACCCCTTTTGGAGATGGCGGCCATAGAAATGGGCCAGTGGAAATACAAGAATGCTTACAGCAACGAGAAATGCAGCTTTATTACGTGGGGCAGGAAGATGATTATTTTGCGACACCCATGCGGCTACACTATTCAAACCACCACTGATATTCTGTGCGCCTGAAAGAATCTGTGCTTTCCTTACTTCTCTTTACATGCACTGGTATCTGAGTGCCAAGGCTTCACCAGCTTTGCCATTTTGCAGACTCACTACAAAATGTGACACCTGCAGTATAATGTTTTCTCCAATTCTACGACCCGCAGGCGAACCCTTGACACTTTTCGTCACAGTGCTCTGTGCAGAGACAGTGTGTCTGTTTCAAGGGTCATGGAAAGGGAAGCAGCACATCAAAGTAATGGGACTTTTAACACGCCCACCGTACACTGAGGGTTGCTGTTCCTCGTTTTCCAGTGGTCCTCACACAGCCTGGCGTGCTGCAGCCATAAATTGGTAGGTTTGCAGAGCAACCTCGCCAGGACTACTTGAAATGCAGTAGCCTACCGTATGAATCCATAGGGCTGGCGACAGGGGTGGTGTTGCCAGGACACAGAGTATGCCCTACGCATGCGCATAGCTGTGCAAAGGACAGACATGCGCTCCAACAAACTAATTAAAAGTGCATTAGACGAATCGTCCATGCGGCCAGTACTGGAGTCCAATGGATACCGGTCTTGTGATTACACATACGCCGGCCAGGTGCAGTCTCCCTACGAAACTCCATATTGCTTACCGCACTGATCTCGGGCAGCAATGTGCTGCACAGACTCGCCATGCAATGTTAACACAAAAAAGAAAAACCACTCGCCCACTCACCAACACTTAACATGTACACCTTCAATTTGTAAAATACACTGACACTATTAGCAAAGGGAAGGGGTAGCACAAATGGATACATACACAGGGGAATTTGGGCTTTCAACAAGTTTGTCATGAGGGCAGCCAAGGAATCCATAACAAAATGTTAACGGGACGTTATGGTACAGTTGCGGTACCAAACACCTATCACCTTTTCAGAAAAAACTATGCTAAAGCAACGTTCCGTTTACAGTGCCCTACTAAAAACCTATCAACTTCACTAACAAAAGACATTATTTATTTTATTTGTATTTGTATAGTGCGCAGCAGCCCTGAGGTATCGTGGTACTTTTTACAGAGAATGAACATATTTAGTTGCAGCGATATACAGTTGTCATTTACACTTATTGAACTTTTATGATATACATAATAATTACATTACGATTATATTACATTATAAAGTTAGAAGAGAGAGGAGAGAGGAGGGAGGAGGAGAGTTAGTTAAGGAGTGTGGTTTTGAGATTTTTACAGAAGGTGTGGATGGAGGTTTCAGTTCTAAGGGTGGTGGGGAGAGAGTTCCACAGTTTAGGTGCTATGTATGAGAAGCCTATCCCTCCGGCATTGTTAAAGGGATGTTATGGTTAAGTTGCGCTACTAAAAACCTATATCTTTTACTGAAAAAACGATGCCAAAGGAAGGTTCTCGTTACAGTGCCCCTAATATAAATCAGATGCAGTGAAACACTTTGGTAAACGGATGTTATGTTTCAGTTACCCTAAGAACAACCTACCAAATTCAGTGCAAAAACATTTGCTTCAGGGACGTGAGTTACTTTGCACTAACACCACCCTATCCACACTATGGTTACAAGTAAAACCAAAAAACCCCAGAAATTTGCCAGTTATGGTAAGCCAAGCAACCATAACTCGCGCCACCACTGCAGCGGCTTTCGCTTTGAGTCTCCTGGGATCCCCTGACCCGGGGGAGCCCAGGAGACTCAAAGCTGAAGCCACCGCGATCTTAAATACAACGTTGTATTTATAATTGCTGCGCCTTTGCTTGTAGGAAAGTGCAGGCAATTATGAATACTTAACCGGCATCCGGCAGAGTTTTCATAATTGCTTCGACTTTCTTTTCTAGTTTCCCACATGGGAAACTAGAAAAGAAAGTGGCAGCAATGATATAAACTCTGCCGGCAGCCGGCGAAGTATTTATAATTACTCTACCTTTCATTTTATGTTTTCTGTGCTCCTGTGGGCTTGGGGAACACTGAAAATGTAAAATGAACGTGAAGGCAGCCTCCTCCATGTTAAGCTCTGCTGTGGCTGCAGTAAGCAAAAGCTCCCAATAGGGGGCTTTTGCTGCTTGATTAGTGCCGCCAGGGCAGAGCTTAACATGAACAGAGGCTGCTTGGAATGACAAAATGGATGCTCCCATGTAAACACATTGGGCCTCCTTTGCTCAAAAGTTTACATAGGAACTTTCTTTAAAAAGATGTTTAATGTGGGTTTTTGATTATTGCCCATCTTTTGGGACAATAACATTTTAGAGTGAAGTATTCCTTTAACAGTATGCCATGTTCCTTCCCACTCTGTTATTACTGAAGCATACATAAATGAGTAACGCCCCATTTGCTTAATTGTGCCACATTCAGTATAGTTGAAGGCCATTTGTAGCAGGAGAAGTTATGCTGCAAATGTTACCGAAAGAAGCAAACTGGCAGAGAAGAAATAAAGTTTTATGGTTTTTTAAAAAAATTTTAATGAAAGATGTATTGACAGAAAAATAATTGCAAAAGTAGCCAACAACATTTTTCTTTTGTGACAATACTAAAACAACGGCACTCCTAAGCAGGTTGGTTGCGAACATCATGTCACTCACACAAGTCAACACTGAATGCTCCACTTAGGAAGACTTCTCCTCTCTAACCGTAAAGAGAAGAAAAATGTAAGGATCAACTAAGGGTTGGATGCATAAATAACCAGCACAACGTGACGTATGACAGCATGAACATATTGATCAATTATTGGGTATTTCAAATGCGCCTATACAGCAAATGTTTCAGGGCAAATTTATAATAGTGTGAAATTCAAAACTACACCGTACAGTTCATCACAGTAAGCAAAATGGTATGCAGGTTCAGGGCCAGATGTCCCCTGACAAAGGATACAGTAAATTGTGAGCATATTGTCACAGTTCTTGGGGTCTGATCTCCTGAGGAGTTCCAGCACCCTGTTTACCTCCTTTGTTCTCACTCAGCATACCCTGTATTCGCTAGTATAGACTTAACCTACATAGGCAATAATTCCCGAGCCGGGGGGCATTACTGTCTCAGGTAATGCCCACAGGGCCCATAGTTACAGTCCAGAGCAAAGAAAGACAGTAGATTGGCACGAGGGACACGCTGCACCGTGTACAGGCTTACCACGCACCAATCGGCACGTTGCTTTCATTTTGTTTTACGCGCACTGGGTAGCAATGTCCCTTAATGTTTTGGGGATATTAACAGGCTTATCCTACACTGCATGGCAAAGTACCACTAATTACTGAAAAGAGGAAAAAGCCGTCAAAAGCAGGGCAAACATCGTATAGAGAACACAATAAGATGGAGGCGAGGAAGTGAGGATTAGATACCTGAACCCCCTTCAGCCTTCATGGGATACTACAAGTCTCATAACGCCTATTCCCCACAGTACCGCTCATGGTCATGCACTTTAAGTTGACCATGCCCCCCTATAAAACGAGAGATCAGAGAAAGCAAGTTGAACGAGTAGAAGAGCAAGTCGCAGTTGAGCCGGAGCAGCCCAGAAGGTGGAGAATGGACGCTGAGATGCTTATCGACTGCAGAGTAAGGCTGCGAGAGGAAACGTGTCGAGGGAACGGTCTCCAGGAAGCCAGAGAAGGGAGCCCAAAGGCGTTGATCCTTTTGTGAGCCTAAGCAGTTGCTTGTTCCCCTGGGCAGAAAGGTAAGAGCTCGGGAGTGCCTGAGGGGCAGGAGGTGAGACCCTGACCTAAGCTGTTAGAGCAGAAGCTAACCCATGCAACAGCATGACCAGTGAGTTTCAATCAGAAGAAGAAACCAGGTACGCGAGTTAAAGTTGCTGAATTACATTGTCAATGCGAAAGCATGCAGGCGGCATGTTAATAGAAAGCTCTTGATTTAAAGCGAAGCCAACTAATGAGATGCAGACAATGAGATAGTAAAACCTTGTATCAGAGTGGTCACGCTTAAGAAAGAACATTGTCAAAAATCTCTTCTATTGTAGGACAACTGGAAAGTATCCATTTTATTAGTTGAGACGAATGAAAGGAATTGAGAATGGCTTTTGGTGTGAAACAGCTGAAGGGGGAGCTACGCTAAGAGGTATAGTGTGAGCAAAACCCCACCAAAGCCAGATAATGAGGGAAATTGCTAAAAAAAGTAAAATGTGACGAAGGCAATAATGTTTAAAGATAAAGATGAGAATTCTTAAAGATAAAGAAATATATTAAAAAAAGATACATTTTGTGAAATGGAATTACATGAGGAGAGCACATCAAAAGCCCTGGACACCTGGTTGCGCGACCTGCAATGGGTGGACTGTGCGGTTTGACAACTGTGCCAAGACCATGGGCGACCCGGTTGAACAAGTGAACCATGTGACAAGCTAAAAGTGTACAAGTCAAGAGGACTTGGAGTTCGGGAAAGGGAAAGAGTCAAAATGAGAGGGTTTGGAGTTCGAGAAAGGGTATCCGGAGAGGCCCACAGAACTTGTGAGAAATAAGGTACTGTGAACTTTTAACAAGTGAATACTGAGAGTCTTGAACTTGAGGAAGGGAGCTAGAGGAGCTTCAGTGCCAAACTACTTTTACTTTGAACACTATGGAGTTTATCAAGGCAAGCATGGGTTTTGACACAGACAGTATTTTATTTTGGACTGCTAGACTTAGACTTCCCTTAGTTTCCTTTCATGTAGGGAACATTCCCACCTTGGAGGTAGGTAAAGGTAGGCATTACACCATCCAGACCATTCAAATAACGGTTTTTGAACTTCATTTTAGTTGTCTGTGTCATGTCTTGATAAGAAACCTGTCTCACATCTACATTAGTGCCTTCTGTGGGTATCCATTTTCTGTGTCGGTTATTAACCTGGCCCGGCATTCCCCCCCTTTACGCCGCTGGTATCTCCCGGAATTCCACACCCAACTTCAACATCATACCACCACTTCTCTCTGTCTGACTTCTGCTCTGAAGCGGTCTGTGCACCTGCTGCTAATCAAATTTCCTTCATGAAAATAGTAAAGGCACATTGTCACTGGAGGCGGAACATGGAGGGGAAACCTGTAATGCAGGGCAGCCAGAACTCCAGGATGGTTGGAGTGATGTCCCTGGCCTTTGACGCTTGTCTCCCGTGTTGGATGACCATCCACAAGTCCAGCGGTGATCCCAGTGAGCCCTGGTAGCGTCCCTATCCGTTCCCAGTGGGGGACGCTGCAACGCATGCAAGCCAGAGCTCCGGAACAGCCGGGGTGCTGCCTCTGGGTTTGGGCACCTGTCTCCCTTGTTGGTCGATCGTCCCCAAGTTTAGCGGCGGTCCCAGGGAGCCTGGCAGGGTCCCCTTTCCTCCCTGGAGAGAGAACCTGTAATGCAGGACAGCCAGAACTCCTGGATGGTCAGGGGTGATGTCCCCAGCCTTGGGCACCTGTCTCCCATGTGGTTCGACCATCCCCCAGGGGCAGCGGTGGTCCGGGGGAGCCCTGGTGGCGTCCCTGTCCAGTTACAGCTTTTCCCTCCGTGAAGGGACGGGGACTCTGCCGGGGCTCCCCGGGATGGCCATTGAGCTTGGGGGCCATCCACCCAAATGGGACACAGGCACCCAAAGCCGGGGACATCACCCCGACGGTCCTGAAACTGTCTGGCTACATTACAGGTTTTCCCTCTGGGTAGGGATGGGGACCCTGCGGGGGCTCCCTGGGACTGCTGCTGGACTGCTGGACTTTGGCACGATCGACCCACATGAGAGGCAGCCGCCCAAGGCCAGGGGCAGCAACCCGGCTGTCCTGGACCTCTGGCTGGGCTGCGCTAGAGCTTTTCCCTCTGGGAAAGGATGGAGACGTTACTGGGGCTCCCTGGGACCACCGCTGAGGTTGGGGTCAGTCAACCTACATGGGAGACAGGCACCTAAGGCAACTGGCAGCAACCCCGGCAGTCCTGGAGCTCTTGCCGTGCAGTGTTACAGCTTTTCCCTCAGGGAAAGGATGGGGTCCCCACCGGGGCTCTCTGCGACCGCCGCTGGGTTTGCAGACGGTTGACCACATAGAAGACATGTGCCCATGGCCAGGGACATCACCCCCTGCCCACCCTCCTGGAACTCTGGCTGCACTATGCTAGAGCTTATCCTTCCGGGTAGGGATGGGGTTCCTGCCGGGGCTGGACTTGGGGACAATTGAGCCACATGGGAGATAGGTGCCAATGGCAAGGCACATCACCCTGACAGTTGTGGAGCTCTGGCTGCACTGCATTAGAGCTTTTCCCTCTCAGAAAGGATGGAGACACTGCTGGGGCTCCCTGGGACCACCGCTGAGGTTGGGGTCAGTCAACCTACATGGGAGACAGGCACCTAAGGCAACTGGCAGCACCCCTGACAGTCCTGGAGCTCTGGCCATGCCGTGTTCCAGCTAACCCTCCGGGAAAGGACTGGGACCCCGCCGGGCTCTCTGCGACTGCCTCTGGGTTGCGGACGGTCGTCCCAAATGGAAGACAGGCACCCATGGTTGGGGACATCACCCCCCCCCCCCCGCCCACACTCCTGGAGCTCTGGCTGCACTGCGCTAGTGCTTAGCCCTCCGGGTATGGATGGGTATCCAGCCGGGGCTCCCTGTAACCGGCGCTGGACTTGGGCACGATCGATCCACATGGGAGATAGGCGCCAATGGCAAGGGACAACACCCTGACAGTTGTGGAGTTCTAGCTGCGCTGCATTAGAGTTTTTACCTCTGGGTAGGAATGGGGACCCTACTGGGGCTCCTTGGGACTGAAGCTGGGCTTTCCAACGGTGGACCCTCATGGGAGACAGGTGCCCATGGCCAGGGACATCACCCAGACCGTCCTGAAGCTCTGGGCTGCACAGAATTGGAGCGATTTTGGTATAGCAGTGGTTTAGCCTTTTCCCTTTGTGCCCATGTAAGTGTACCCACACATATGAGGCACTGTTTTTGTTGGGACGCCTGTGGGAAGCTAGGACAAATGTTTTTGCCGGCATGTTTCAGTGGTTTCCTGGTGGTAAATGTCTGCAAATTCTAGCTTGAGTTGCGCAAGTCAGACCCCCTGTGGATTCCCATAAGCGTCTTTTCAGAAATGCATGGGGTTCTCAGTTTTTCTTGGTGGCTGCGAAGCCCTAGGGCTAAATGTGTTGGTTATCCACAATGCCAAATCCAGTCAAAATGTGATCTTCCCAGGCCCTTTGGTGTACATCAACACCAAACATCCTCAACACTCTTTACTACTTTCCTACATACACTAGCCCGCTGCCTTAAGGTGACATATGGAGAGTACTCATTTAAATTTTGCCCCAAGTGCAACCGCAAGTACCCTTGGGTTGACAAACACGCCACCTGTAATCTCTGCTTGACGAGGGACCACCCTGAAGCGAACTGCAGAGCGTGCAAGCTTTTTAAAGCAAAAACACTCAAGGACCGCTCCACTAAGCGTTGGGCCCACCACGCCAGGCAGCTCGAGGCCATAGAAGCGGTGGGTGCCTTCAGTGATCGCAGCGACGCCGTCCTTTCGGACGGTGAGGGCACAGGGGCATCGAAAGACACCCAAGCACTAGTCCCCGACCTCGGAGGATTGTCCGGCAGGGCAGTTATGGGGAACACACCCGGTGACACGAGCGCTACCCAAACTACTACTACACCTAAACACACTAAGTCCAACCGAGACTCGACACGCGTGTCGAGTTCTTGGAAGAAAGAGGCACGTAGAGAGCGGTCCACGGAATTGGTGTGTCCTGGGCGATCCAGGTCGAGATCGCTGCACGACACACGGCAACTGTCCACAGTTGCCAAGAGTGCCTCACTCCCCAAAGTCACAGAGGTACGTTCGTCAGAAGACTAATCCGACCTCCACCCCCAAGCTGCACACCGAAAGTCTACTCTGGCAGCCCATCTGGGATCTGCCTTCGAGTCCCGACGTGCACACTCGGTAGAGAGAGACAGTACCCCTGAATCTCGACACAAGCGTCAAAATATTCAGAAAAGCCCAAACCAACAGGGAAACACTCTTCCACTCATGAGAAAGGGGACAAACCGCAGAAAGTATCATCACATTCAACTTCTGCACCCCAGGCACACAAGGACATACACAGGTCGTCAGATCAGAACAAATCTAAGACCACAGTCGCTACACCCAGGCTCATTCCGCCCACTCCTCAGGATATGGGACTAGAAGAGGAACCTCAACAGGAGGTTGTCATCCCCAGTTCCAAAGAATGGAGCACTGAGGACATGGACAGTGTGATGAGGAGAATGTCTTCCTTAGCCAATTTTTATGAAAAATCCCTCAGCATTTTCTTAGCTATACCCCTGGCAATGCTACTCCTTCAGGATCCAAGGACCCTCAGCCTCCTAATAATAGATCTCCGTTTGATACTCCAGCTCAGGGCGTGACTTCAGACCCTTACTACATCCAGCAGTATCAGGATGACCCAGATATACAAATGCTGGACGACCAAACAGGGGTCGAGTATTATGGAAATGACGAGGACCAGGATGAGGAGGAGGAAAACTAGGAAGAAGTCTACAATATGGACTCTCTGGTTCACAAGAAACCACAGGTTACTGACTCACCAATGGATAACCATCCCCTTCTAAATGAGGTCTTGTCTAAAGCTGCAGAGCACTTCCACATAGACACTCAGGGGGCGCAAGAAGAGAGGGGCTTTGCAGAGGAGCTAGTAGGGGACAGGAGGCCCATTGCTCAAGCCATTCCTATTCTCAAGTCAATCCAGCGAAGAATTGATCCTTCACTTCTCTCTCCTAATCTCACTAGGGCTGTAAACCCCAGAATTGTGAAGTTGTTCAGGGCCGCCCAGTCAGACCCACTTTACATAAGGGGTCAACTTAGGCCCGACTCTTTGGTAATCACAAACACCAGGAAAAGAGCGGGGACACCTCTATCTTCATCTGAGGCTCCCCCAGACAAGGAGAGCAAGAGAATTTGTGTTAGGAAAGAAAGTGGCCTCCACTTCCGCTTACCAGGCAAGAATCGCCAATACCACCACTCTGCTGGCAAGCTACAATTGCCACCAGTGGGAGCAGGTAGCTGCTCTCATTGACTCCGCTCTGGAACCACTAAAGGGCAAACTAGTCCAAATTGCGTCGGAAGGTAGAGCCGTGTCTGGTTGCATTCTGAAGACTACCTTTGACGCCTCAGATAATGCAGGCCGGCTCATAGCATAGAGCACTGTCATTAAGAGGCACGCTTGGCTAAGACAGTCAGGGTTTAAACCCGAGACCCAGGCTACCCTTATTGACATGCCGGTGGAACCGAATGTCTTGTTTGGCAAAGCAGTAGAGGATGCACTCAAAACTGCCAAAGACGAGTGCGATACTCTGAAGTCCTTGGGACAATTGACAAATAAGCCCACCAATCAAAGAGGGAATAGTAATTTTCGTCGCTCACGCGGCCAAAATTCCCAGAGGGGCTCCAATTACGCACAGAGACAGGGTACATCGTGGGGTGGCAACCAACAGACTACCCAGAGTTACGGCAGAGGTAATAAAAAGGAGCCGTGGTAGAGGAAGAGGCAGCCCAGGCAGAGGCGGTACGCCTCCTGCAAAACAGTGACATTCCGCTCAGGGTCCCTTCCCACGCATCCCCAGTAGGGGGCCGCATTTCCAACTTCACCCAAGCATGGGAAGGGATCACATCGGACAGATGGGTGCTGTCCACAGTGTCCGCAGGATACTGCATCGAACTGCTGGATCGCCCCAGCAACCACCCTCCACGACAAAAGATACATTCCCTGGACCACCAAAAGTTCCTCCTCGAGGAAATCGTCAATCTTCTCGCAAAGGATGCGATAGAACTCGTCCCGGGCAACCACGTAAACAAGGGTATTTATTCAACTTACTTCCTTGTGCCAAAAAAAGATTTGACAATGTGCCCAGTATTAGACTTAAGCCCTGCAAACAAGTATGTCAAGCCCCATAAGTTTCGCATGACTACTCTCCAAGAGGTAATCCCACTCCTAAAAAGAGGGGATTACATGTCAACATTGGACATGAAAGATGCCCATTTTCATATTTCCATGTTCCCAGCGCACAAGAATATTCTTGCGCTTCAAGTTGGACAGTCAGCACTACCAGTTCAAGGTTCTGCCCTTCGGTATAGCCTCTGCTCCAAGGTACTGGCGGTGGCGGCAGCACACCTACGCAGGGAGGCAATTCCAGTGTACCTGTCATGATGCCTACCTCCAAGGAGCCAGGTCCGACCCAGCAACCCCAGAGGCAGGCATCATTCCCCCCCCCAGGGAAGTGCCAGCGGGCCCATGCTGGGGCCCTTTGGACACAGTCCTGGCGCCTTAGGCGCCAGGCTCATGTTGGACCCCTGTCCTGGCGCCTTAGGCGCCAGGCTCATAAAGCTAGACATGTGTTCAAGTGTTTTAATGTGCACTTACCTGATGCAGACCATGCTGCTACATCCAGGCCCTCTTGAGGCCTGAATGGAACTACTTTACCTGTGGGACCACTTTCCACCTGGGTGTGGTCGGGGAAGGATACATACCTGATCGGTGGAAGGATACATGCCTGGAACTTCTTCCAAGGCTATTTATCCCACGCCCGATCAGCAACTCACGCTTCGCGTTGTTCTGCTCCTCGCAGCTGGACGCTCACCGTGTCAGCTCCTGCATCTGGACTTCAGCCACGCCTGTCAGCATCCTGGGTCGCCTGCAAAGGGAGATAAGAGAGAATTGGAGAGAAAGACCTCCTTACCTGCTAAAGCTGCATCACGGGGACATCACACCGACGATCCTGAAAGGGAAGACATCATTTTAAAAGCATTTCGCTTCGATCGCTGCAGCGCTGCATTTCACTCACCTTTCCTGGGCGCCTCCATCTTCAGCAGTGATCATCCGGATCCGCACCCACTTCCCAGAGCCTAGAGAGAAAAGACAAAAAAACAAGGTGAGAGAAGAAAGGGGAATAGGAAAAGCTCAGTTTCCTTCTAAGACTTACCTGTTGGGTCATTCCCATTTCATTTCGGGTCCTGCTGCTTCCTGGCATTCCGGACCCCGGCCCCAATGGGGAAAAAAGACAAAGACGTTGAATGAGCGAATGCAAAGACATTCTCCAGCATGGGGTCTGGCATGGATTCACATGCTCATGAATATTCCCCGTCGTCAGGCTGGGAATCCTCGGTAAAGAAAAAACCAGTATCAGTTTCGTTTCTGATCTGTCTTTCGTAGTAGTAACCAATCACTGGTCTCTGCGTCATACTGAACACAGCCAATGACTGCGCTCTACCTAAGCACCGCCTCTGGCAGCCATCTTCAGATTTTTACCGCACGTTCATGTGTTGGGATCCTCGTGCTATTGCTCTCGAGCGTTAGTGCTATTTTTTCACGTTTTTTCTCAAAAACTTCGTTTTTTCGGTCAAAAGAGCCTCAAGCTCCACCGACTCTCTATCCGATCGACGGGGACCCGTGTCGGATTCGTCTGCGCCCCTCAAGGGTGAAGATTTCGTCGAGCTACGCTTTTGGAGGACTCCAGAAGTTTCTTAGGCCCGGTCATGGCCCAGGAGAAGGGAAGCTCGACGCCCGGAAAGCTGTTCAGGGTCTGCCCTGGATGCCAGCTGCAGAACGTCTTCAAGGAGGACGAACACTCTTTTTGTCTCTACTGCCTACATGAGGACAAGACGCACGTGGAGAAGGCCTGTGCGTTTTGCGGCAACATGTCGGAGCGGACCATGAAGGACCGCCATCAACGTCTCGCCAACTGGCTAGAAGGGAAGAGCCCGTCCGGCGAGAAGAAGAAGAAGAAGAAGAAGAAATCCGAGCGGTCTTCTAAGACCTTTGAGGACGCCCCGGCGACGGGGGTCCAACATAAGGCCAAGCACCGCGAGTCCACTGGCACCGGGAGCGCCGAACGGTCGGGCTCTACGGGCGCCAGGCAGGGCGCACCCTCCCCGGCACCATCAACCACGAGCCAACGCTCTGGGTCGGGTAAGAGGAAGGCCGAGCACCCGGCGAAGCTCCTGGAGAGGCCCCGGTCGAGCTCGAAGGCGGAGGGGGAGCGAGGCGGTGTTCCCCCCCCCCCCCTCAAGGATAAGGCGGTGAGCGCACCTAAGGTGGTGAAGGCCTTAATCCATCCGGCCAAGCCCTCTATCGAAACTGTCGCGGCGGCCCTGGCTCAGCCTGTGCAGGCTACACCAGTGGTGGCGACCTCGGGGCTCAGAGTCTCCCTGCCACCTCGGAGGGAGTCCTCTTTTCTGCCCATCGATAGGACCCCCGTGAAATCCCCCGAGGGGAAGAGAAAGGGGGGGCAGGGCGTCGTCGTAGATTCGGCTTCAACCTCGGAGGAGGAATTGGTCGAGGTCTTAAGCCACGGCCTCGGCGTGGAAGAAGACCGGCCCGTCGGGATGGATCCCGACGCAGGTGACGACGACATCGTCGAGGGTACCGACGGGGCCCCTGATCGCCCGTCGGATTCCCCTCTGCCAGCACCGCAAGACAACTCGGCGGCCATTTTGTTGGCTATACAGTCCTTATGCTCAGAGATAAGGACGAGACTACCGTTGCCGACGGAGGAACCTCTCCCGTCGGGGGACCCAGAACCGGGACCTTCTGGTGTTCCCCCTACTAAGAAAAGAAGGATCCACCCTCCACCTCCTTTTCAGCCGTCGCGCCCCGTCCAGCCCTCCTCCCCGTCCACCCGAGGGGATGATACGGGGACTGACACGGCAGCGACGGGTACGGACGACGAGGTATACGATGAGGATGTACCGTCGTCGCCTCCCACCAGGGCTTCTCCGCCCGACGAGATTGGATCGTTCCACTCCATGATCACCAGGGCATCCGAGCTTTTCCAACTCTGCCCTGAGGAGAAGAAGAAGGAAGGTTTCCTTTATCAGCGGCGCGAGGCCAAGAGGAAGACGGTCCTCTCAGTGCCTCTATTGGACGACATTTGGGATGAGGGCCTCACCCTCCTCAAGAACCCTTCCACGACGCCAGCTAGAAGAGACCGGTACGAGAAGAACTACCGGGTCCCGGACACGGCCCCCCTGTGCCTCTGGGCGCAGCCTACCCCGGACTCCGTCGTCTCCGCGGCGGCCAGGAAGAAAGCGGGGGGAGGTGCGGCCTCCACATCGACTTCCCCACCGGACGGTGAGGGAAAGAAATTGGACGCTATGGGACGCAGAGTCATCTCGTCGGCAGCGACGACGATTAAAGCGGCCAACGCCTTAGCTATCGTGGCCCGCTACGACAGGGAGCTCTGGTACAAACTGGCTCCCCTGCTGGACTTCCTGCCGGACGACAAGAGGACAGAGGCCCTGGAGATCCTGCAGGAAGGTGAGGTGGCTTCGGACCACGCCATTACCGTTGCGACGGACATCGCCGACACTGGGTTCCTCCAGTTGGGCAACGGCGTTTGCCTTAGGCGGCGTGGATGGCTCAAGGCTACGGACTTCCGTCAAGACGTTCAGACCAGAGTCCTGGACATGCCCTTCGATGGGAACAACCTGTTTGGGAAAACAGTGGACGATTCCCTTCAGGCCATTAAAGCGGACACTGAGACGGCCCGGGCCCTGGGAGTTCTGCAACAACGACGGACGCCCTTTCGGAGCAGCGGAGGCAAGGGCGCCTCCAAAGGTTCCGGCGGCGGTTTCTCCACCTACCGTTCGAGCGTTCGAACCCCACCTGTTAAACCTGTCAGTGCAAATCTTAACAGACAGCACGACAGCGATATTTTAAATAAACAAACA
This sequence comes from Ambystoma mexicanum, assembly GCF_040938575.1. Taxonomy (NCBI): domain Eukaryota; kingdom Metazoa; phylum Chordata; class Amphibia; order Caudata; family Ambystomatidae; genus Ambystoma; species Ambystoma mexicanum. The sequence continues at coordinate 370,915,980 of NC_090921.1, forward strand.
AGGAGTGACTCGTTCGCCAAATCTGTCCAGGCTTGGCCAGAAAATTTGGACATGGGCACTCAGACAGAACATTTACCTGTCATCTCAACATGTTCCAGGAGATCTCAATTCACTAGCAGACTGTTTAAGCAGAGATCCCCTCCCAGGAGAACACGAATGGTGTCTACACAGAGAAGTCGTAGAAGACATCTTCTCACAGTGGGGTTTCCCCACTATAGACCGATTCGCCACAAGCGAACAGGCAATGCATAGGATTCGAATCCAGGTTCCCCCAGCCAGACTCCAAGGGGAACGCCCTGTGGATGAACTGGTCAGGGATGTTTGCTTATGCTTTTCCACCAACCCCTCTGTTGAGGAAGGTGGTCAACAAGATGCACAGGGAATCGATGACGCTCATCCTAGTTGCTCCCATGTGGGCGAGGCAACCATGGTTCCCACACCTACGCAGACTAGCAGTGTGCGAACCCATCAGACTACCGTGCTGGCACGACCTACTATCCCAGCACCAAGGTCAAACAGTGCATCCTCAACCCAGCTCAATGAACTTAGCAGCATGGCTCCTAAAGACATAGAGTTTGGACATCTCAACATACCACAGAGAACCATGGACATCCTAAAGGAATCTAGGAAACCAAACACGAAGCACTGTTACTTCGAAATGGAAAAAATGTGTTTTGGTGCCAGAATAAACAAATCAACCTGGTTGATTGCACTCCTTCCAATATTGTCACCTACATGCTCCACCTGCTGGATGCAGGGTTGGTATTTAATTCACTCAAGGTACACCTGGCAGGGCTGTCAGCCTACACCTGATCCCATAACAAGGTGTTGTGGTGGATTGTACCAGTGGTTAAAACCTTCCTGGAAGGGGTAAAGAGACTCCACCCTCCATTGTCAAACCCACCACCAGGATGGGACCTTAATGTGGTGCTTGCTAGGCTCCTGGGCCCACCGTTTGAACCCATGCATAAAGCCAGTCTCAAATACCTGACCTATAAAACTGCCTTCTTAGTAGCCATTACATCCGTCAGAAGGGTCAGTGAAATTCAGGCTCTGTCAGTGCAGGATCCTTTCTTTAGTGTTCATAAGGATAAACTGGTTCTACGAACTCACCCTAGGGTCTCACCTACATTCATTTCTAAATACCACGTTAACCAGTCCATTGAGCTTCCGGCCTTCTTCCAAGAACCCAAAAGCTCTGCTGAGGTGTAACTACATACTCTGGATGTGCAAAGAGCGGTCCTCTACTATGTAGGCAAGACCAGGCCGCTAAGAAAAACAGACCAACTGTTTGTCTCCGTAGCTACAGGCAGAGAAAGATATTGCGTCTCTAAAGTTGCCATATCGAAGTGGATAGTCAATTGTATCCAGCTATGTTACTCCCTTTCTGGAAAAACTCTGCCTTTTACGCCAAGAGCCCACTCTACAAGAGGCACTGGGGCCACTCTGGCTTTCATTGCATATGTACCCCTTGACACCATTTGCAAGGCAGCTACATGGAACTCTATTCACACTTTTACTCAGCACTACCGCATTGACACTCATTCCAAGACAGATGCTTAAGTGGGACAAGCGGTTCTAAGACATTTATTTGCTCATGACCCTTCTCACATACCACCTCCTTCTTCTAACACTGCTCGCTCATCTATGCACAGCATGTGATCTAAGCAGATTCCACAAGCCTCAGAAGGGATACATTACTCACCGTAATCGTATTTCTGATGCTTGTATCTGCTTAGATTCACATGCGCTCGCACTTCCTCCCCTCTGAGAGAAGGTGCATGGATGCTTGTAGTCTTATCTATCTGCTTGGATAAACTGTACTAGCGCTACTTCAACTCAGAAAAAATACAATCTGAGGATCCTACACGCGTGAGGGATCATGGGTACAGTGGACGTCACACTAGGATAGTATTACTGGCACGCCCTATGTCGACGCCCATTTTTGAGTTTCGAAAAACAAACTGTAATGCTCTGCAGCTTCCACTAGATGTCGGCTTATGCACAGCATGTGAATCTAAGCAGATACAAGCATCAGAAATACGATTACGGTGAGTAATGTATCCCATATATCACACCAGAGCAGGTTGTGTGTAATAGCTGCACATCAGTTACTGCGTCTGCGAGCATTAGCCTACGCAGGTAATATTATATATGTAGTCACTTACACCAGAGCATGGTCTTTGTAGTAGCCGTACAGCAGTTACTGCCTCTGCGAGCATTGCAGAGCCTAAACCGTACCGTAAATGAGCTTCGGAGCAGCTACTTTGTCTACAATACCAACAGGTTGCCCTGTGTAATTTCAAAACCAGATGTTTAGAAAGTCACGTACTTGCAATGTTTAATTTCAACATGTGATAAGTACAATACAAGGAATTACAGCTTCAATAAACAATATACCAACAAAGGGGGTGAGAACGTCTAAATTGATGGATGCTAAAAGAAAGGCATATAAAATTCACTACAAGAGCTGGATCGCATGCTGATGCTGCCTTGAAACTATACATGAGCGTTTCTTAAAGGGTAGTGTCTAGTTACTATACGAGAAAGACCATAGCAACGCCCCGCCTCCACTTAATCACGTGGGCTGCACAGCATCACTTGGGCTGCTCCTGAATCATGTGGGTTGCAACGTCCACTTCATCACGTGGGTGTTACATACGCCTCACGTCCCACATGCGCAGTGACGTGAGGTACACGTTAAAATAATGGGCCCGTCCTGCCAGAAGGCAGCCAGTTCCGGGAATGAGCCAGAGAAAGCATGTCGTCCTTTGTTTGCTCCGTAGAAGGGCCCTGACACAGGCCCCAATTATCGCTCACTCCACCGGCAGGGAGAAATCTAATACTGGCAATGAAATGAGCCAACTGAAATCACGCACAGCTGTTCACAGGCTGTAACCTGGCCCACACACCCCTGGCACGGGCACATTTTTGGTAACACGGTGGGGTACCAACACCCACCCATTGCCAAGGAGCACAGAGTGCCACTGCGCCACCCAAAATGATACTGATAAGCTGGCAAATCCATTGCTGCCCACACGCATACGGGGTGATTCCAGCACAAGGGCATCATGGCAACTGGCCTTTCCACACCCATGCCCAGTACACCATCAAGGATCGCTGCATCACTGACGCCGCCGGCAGTCTCCTCGACCTCATGGAGTGGCCACAGCTGCATTCGGCCTTTCGACCCCTACACCGATCCATCATCAGTGGGACCCCGCTGGATGCTGTGGATCCAAACGTTTGAGATGGTGATGGACTGCTGCAAGGACATCACAACGCCCAGGAAGATGAGGTCTCGCCTTCTGCTCAACGTGGGTGACGACATCCTACGCATTTTCAATATGCTGGTCGTTGACGATGGTGCGGACCGATACCAACTGGCCGAAGACTCCGTTGCAGCACATTTCATGCTACAGTTGCATCTGGACTACGAAACCTTCAATTTCTGCACCACACTACAGATGGAGGATGAGACACTGGACGCTTACCACACAAGGTTTAGGAAACTAGCACTCGTGTGAATTCGACAACGTAGAAAAGGAACTAAGGCGCCAGATCGTCAACGGCATGCACTTGAAAACTACGCAGAATAGTGTTGGGCGAAAAGGGCATCGCCCTAGACGGGGACCTTGAATATGGATGCCAAAGAGTGCTGTTGCACGCGAGGGTGGCACACATGGGCACCAGGCTACAGAAGCTCCCAACTGGCGCCAACGACTGGGTAATAGCGCAAATCATCAACCGCCAAGCACAAAAGGAAGACTACAGTGAGGCGAGCAGTTCATCACAGTGGCAACCGAGGATCCCGGGGCCTACCGAGTGCGGATGGTGTGGTGGTGCACGTCATGGAAGAAAAAACTACCCAGTGCAGGGACCACATGTGGGGCATGTGGCCGGAAGGACCACTACGCACGTGTGCAGATCCTCTGGGCAGCCTCAATCCCCGCAACACCAACCGCAACATGCTAAAGTTTTCAAGAAAAAGAAGCAAGCGGATACGCATCGCGTAGAGGACACCAACTCGTCGACAGATGAATTCCGGAGACTATGGTGACCCAGCAACAGACGAGGGGACTGGGGGAACGAGGAGAAGAAAGGTCCATTTGATCTCAGCACTTGAGCACAGAAGTACAGAGCTGAGGAAAAGACAGAGAAGACACACATGCCTTGTGTCCATACAGGACCAGGAGACACTCATGACGATAGACACGGGGGCGTTAGTAAATGTCATGCCATCAACAATGTTCCAGACACTGCCTTCTCAACCTGACCTCAGGCCAACTGAAACTCTCCTGTTTGCCTACGGATGCAAGACGCCACTACCAGTGGAAGGACGCTTCAGAACACCACCAAGCAGGGCCGACCGAGTCCTCCAATCAAATATGTTGTCAATGCAGGAATCGATTGCCTGCTTAGCGGGGATGCAGCGTTAGACCTAGGACTGATCCGGTTCATCTGCGACGTCACAGACTTAATGGACATCTCCGACCTCCTGGACAAGTACCCGGACATCCTCAATGGCATCGGATGTTTGAAAGGCAAACTCCTAAAGCTTCACATCGACCAGACTGTACAGCCCTGGGCGGTACGCCACAGGAGAACCCAATTTCATATGAGAGACCTAGTCCAAAAGGAGTTAAGTGAACTCGAAAAGGCTGGCATTATTGAACAAGTTACAGGACCAACGCCCTGGGTCTCGCCAATGGTGGTAACGAAGCAACCGGGGAAAGTAAGGATTTGCATTGACATGCGCCTACCAAAGGCAGCAATCAAAAGGGATCGTCACATCACCCCCACGCTAGATAATTGCGGACCTCACAGAATCGAAGGTTTTCTCGAAGATCAACCTGAATGCTGGATACCACCAGTTGAAACTACACCGCGAATCAAGGTACACCACAGCTTCTCCACACACCTGGGTCTACGCCGGTACAAGAGACTGAGCTTCGGTATCTCCTCAGTGGCGGATGTGTTCCAGCAGGCCATCCAGGAAGTAATCCAGGGAATCCCAGGGGTGCTGAATATCCGTGATGACATCCTTATCCACACCAGCGATGGGCAGGAACACATGCGTTACCTCGAGATGGTGATCAGCCGGCTGGAGACTGCAGGCCTAACCATCCACCGGGACACATTGGAGTTCCTGAAGGAGGAGATTATATTCTTCGGGTACGTCTTCAACAGTGAGGGAGTGTCAGCTGACCCACAAAAGATTGCGGACATAAAGGAGGCCTCCCTCTGACATCACGCACGGTGGTATGCAGCTTCTTGGGGATGGCAACCTATTGCGTGAGGTTGATCCCAAACCTGGCAACCATGTCCGAGAAGATCAGGGAGCTCACCATGTCGAAGACCAAATGGACCTGGAGCTCTGAATGCCAGGCGGCGTTTGAGCGAATCAAGATGTCCCGGTCATCAGAAACAACTATGGCATATTATGACCCAGCGTTGATGACTGAACTATAGGTCGATGTAGCCCCGTCGGCCTCGGGACTAGCCTCGTTCGAATATCATGGACAGGTGAAGAACAGCCCATTGCATATGCCTCACGGCCCACTGAACAGCGATACTCTCACATCGAGAAGGAGCCCATAGCGGTACTCTGGGGCTGCTGCCATTTCCACATCTATCTCTATGGATGAAAATTCAAGGCTTGCACAAATCACAAGCCACTCATCCCTATCTTTACACGGTCATCAGCACACCCTCCGGCCAGAATTGGGAAGTGGCTGCTCCACCTTCAGCAGTATGAGTTTGAGTTGGCCTACCAAGCGGGCACGGACAATCTGGTGTATTTCCTATCCAGGCACCCGAGTGCTGCGACCTTGGGGGAAGCGAGTGAAGCAGAGGAAACAGAGGAGCACATATTATTTTGATTTTTTTTTATTTTCTATTTATCAAAAACAATTTGATTTTAACAAACTTAGATGACTCTTCTTTTTCAACAAGGCATTGGCAATCTGTTTAAAATGTCTTACTTTACATGTAGTCATTTGCCATTTGCTTTATCATTGTCCTTCTCTTTTCTCTATCAGCATAAAGGCATATTGTAATATTTTTACCGTGGCAATTGACCAGGCCGTTTTTTCCCCGCCTATTAGGCGAGGCCACCAAGTCTCTTCCTCGTGAAATGTATTAGGTTCTAGGAGGGTTGCCAGATAAGATTGTCTAATGCCTTGTAGTACTTGGCATGATGGAAGTAGGTGTCGGATTGATTCCATGGCCTCCTCGCCTTTGCACAGCCTGCAGATGTTTGTTGAGCTTTTGCCTCTGATGTGTAAAATCTCATTTGTCAGCAGTAGATTTTAGCCTTTTAGATTAGCCTTGCTTTTATGAAAAGCTGTCTCAGCGGTCTGCTTGGGAATTTTTTATAGATTGTCCCTGGATTATGTTTCTTTTGTAGAGATGGTAAGTTGGACAGAAATTTGTTCTTTGCAACCTTCTCTTGTGTAATGATCCAATCCTGTTCCTTTAGTTTCCTTTTTACTTTAAGTGGGTTTGACAGCAGATCTTCATGAGAACAGGCAATGGCATTTAATTGCTCCTTTTTTCCTATTGCCCATGATGTTAACATTTTGGAACATCCAGTTCTGATTTTGTTGGCCATCAAATTATACAGAATTGAGGACTCTGGAAGAAGGATTTTTCTGTACAGACACATGCTGCTGTCGTCGACTGCTGTTTTTAAGGCGATCAGCCCCTATTCTTTCCTGATTGCTGGTAAAGAGGTTGATTTGGGAACCGATAGCAGTGATCTCCAGAAGAAGCCTTCAATCCTTGGCCAGATTTTGTCAGGTAACGTGGGCATGGCTTCAACACCATATGTCAAGCATGGAATAACTTTTGTTTTATAGAAGTTTAGTGCTGGTAGGAGCGAAAAGCACCCAAATTTATTGTCTAGCATCCACGCTTGTTGTGTGGTCAAAGTGTGCGCTTTCGAGCAGATAAAGCTTTGCATGCTGGTTTCTTGCCTGGAGTTATCAAGCATGACCCCCAAATACTTGAATTTGGGGACTGTTTCAGTGTGTTTTCCAAATGCCATGCCTTTCTAGGGGCGGACTTGTTGTTTTTGCCCATGATCAGAATCTTCGTTTTACCCATGTTAATCTGGAGCTTGTTTTTGTTGATGTACTCCGCTAGATTGGTTAATTGGCGTTTGAGCCTGATCGGGGTCTGGTCCATCACAGTGATATCATTTGCGTAAAGGATTCTAGGCACTTGGATTCCTCCAACATTCGGTGGGAAGGCCTTCACGGCTTCTGTTGATTTCTTGTAGTCCCCAATAAAGGCAATGAATAGGGCTGGAGCCAGAGTGCATCCCTGCTTTACCCCCCTTTTTGTTGGAATACTTTCTGATAAGGCGCCATTTGCGTTTAGCTTTACCTGCAAAGATGTTTCTGAGTAAAGAGCTTTTATCGGTCCCATGATGTTGTTTGGGCAATTTGCTGCTTGAAGTTTATCCCAAAGTAATCGGCCTTTCCACCTTATCAAAAGCCTGGGTGAGGTCTATGAAGGCTAAGTAGATGTTAGAATTTCCTTCCAGTGACTTGCTCTTCAGAAGGCTGAGGATTAGAATATTTAATGAAGTTCCTGAGTTTTTCTGAAAGCCAACCTGAAAAGGGTCGTGTAGTGGAGCTCCCTTAGCCCATTGTTGGAATTCATGGAGCAATAGCATGCCAAAGACTTTTCCTATACAGTCTAAGAGCGCAACCTGCCTGCAGTTGGATGGATCCGTTCTGTTGCCCTTTTTAAAGATTGGGACCACCACAGATGAGGTCCAAGATCGCGGTACTGTTTTTGCGGTGGCGCAGATTTCAAAAACTTTACTGATAAATGGTGCCCATTCGTCTGAGAATGTTTTGAGATCTAAATTTGTCACTCCATCCGGCCCTGGCGCACGTGAGGCTTTTAGTTTCTGTAGGACTGATTTTATGTCATCTTCATTAGAGAGATTGCACCATGAAGTGTTGGGATTCTTGGCCTGCTCGTTGAGTCAACTCCTCTGAACCCTGAAAGAGTGCTGAGAAGTGCGCTTTACAAGTTTCTTCATGCACGCAGTTTGCTTGCGACGGTGAGGGGTGCGCCCCTGATGTTTTGATCAGAGACCAAAATTCTCCCGTGTTTTTACTCCCCAATTTGTTCAACATCTCTTCTAAATCTTTTTGATACATAGACAAACTATATGGTTTCTCAGCCACACTCTGTATGATTTGGCTTCCATACTTGATTCTTTTTGAGCCATTGGGGTGTTAGTTGCTTTTGCTGTTCTTTTTAAGCATCTCACCAAGGCTCTTCTTACGACTAGGATCTTGTCGTATTGATGGGTGTTGTATTCCGTTCGGTAAGCTTTTTCCTGGTCTTAACTCTGTACAGGCTCAGCAGTGGCTGGTAATCCAGCGTTATTGCTGTTTTCAATCTGTTTCTCTGCATTTTTTTTTTGATAGTTGACCTTTAAGGTTCTTATTCTTTCTGCTGACAACTTGAGGCGGTTGCCTTGCACGTTGGATTCTATTTCAGATTCACAGTAGAGGGTCGCACGTTTTTGAATTTCCCATGTGGCCTTAAGCAGATTATGGTCACTGGCTTCTGTCTTAAAGATTTCAAAAGATATGGCCAGTTTTAGCAAATTCTCTGAAGCAAAGTTATAGTCAATCGTGAAATTAACGGTATCTCTTTCCCAAATTGGTAATAGATTGGGATTAGGGAAAGCCTTATCCAAGTTGTGGCAGCCACGTGAAGCCATTAGCTCAGACCATCTCTTCCCCTCTTTTTTCGGCTGGGGTCTTTGGTTGATATGTTGTGTCCCTGGTGGATGGGCATCTAGCATTTAGGTCACCACATATTTTCATGTGGTCCCCTTTTAGGTCGGTAAGATTATGATCCAAAGTTTTTTCGATCAACCCCAAAAAGTCGTTGGCTGGGATGTTCAAGGGGTTCCAGTACACAGAAATTATTGCCACTGTTGTCTCTTTTGTAGCCTTGGTATTCTGATGAAACATAAGCTAGTCAGGAGTGCCAGATGGGTTAAAGATGCCGACACTGTTTTCTGAATGCAGACCCCACTCCCAGATCGGACTGCCAACAGGATCCCAGCCGATGGGTGGCCCAACACACCCTTTTTGGCAGGCAAGAATTCCATGCATCCAAGTGAGGTGTTTCCAGTAGTCCGTTTCCTGCAGAGTTAAAATTGCCCAGGTTTACGTCGCCCTCTTTCAGCAGATGTTGGTAACCCCTCGTATTCCATGAACCCATCTGCAAAGAGTTAAGAGGCTGTGTGTGTGTTCCTTCAATCTCCCCTTTACTTGAACTTCCTTGCCGTGGGTTGCGGGTTGCTATTTCTTGGCGTATGCTGATAGTGTTTTGGGTAACCATGCCCATAGTTGTTTGATGGGAGAGAGTGCTATTTCAGGTTTGGTTGACTGTTGTGTGTTTGTAGCTGGTATTGGTGAGTTGGCTCGTATTTGAAGAGCTCTTGACACAGCTGACGCCCTTTTCTCCCTGCTCTTTGGGCTCGTGTTCGTGCTCTTAAAGGAAGCTATGGATCCCTTTGATGGAACATTTCTGTCGCTTGTCTCTTTATACCTTTTGTGCACTTAAATCTGATGGAATTCTGATTTCTTTAGTTCTTCTTTCAGAGGGTGTTGTCATATGTCAGGGTAGCCTTTGCGAGCTATATAGCTCCTCAGTTTTGGACGTGAATCGCGTTGATTTACTACTAGGGGTCTTCGCCGATCCCTCATCTCCTCTGTCCTGTTTAAATTTGGTATCGGCCACGATGGATGGGTGAAAACCACATTGTAGAAGCTCTTCTAAGGCCGTATTGATTGAATAGGGCAAGGCCGCCACCTTTATGTGGATATAAACCTTTGCAGTCGATCCTCTGTGATACGGTTCTACCCTCGTGTAGTCCTCTGCTCTCAGACGTTTCAATGTATTGATGTTACTGAAAATCTTTCTTACCATCCTCCTATTGAGCACCATCTTCTTGCGGTTTTTGTGCGACTGTTCTAGTTTCAGGGTTAGGATTTCCAGAACTATCTCCTTCTTGCTCGATTTGTGTATAATTTCTTTAGCCTTTGATGAATATCTGCCATTTCTACGTTTTCTCTGTCAAATCGGCCTCTCTTTGCTGTTTTCTTCGCGCCTGTTCATGATAGGACGATGAACCTGGCGTTTTGTCTCTTTTCTTACCAAGCTCTTTATTCTGTTCGTTTTGATTCTGTGTTTCCATATTCTTCGGGGTTATCGGTGAGTTTGCCTGATTAAAGTGCTCTCTAATTGCTAGCTGTCTTCTCTGGTGGTCTGACGGCTTACTGCATTTTGTCAATTTTTCACTATGAAGGTCTTCAGATTCATCTTCTGACTCGCTGTGCGAGTACTGGGAATAAATCTTGGCTGATTGATCTGCTAAAAAGTCATTGATAGTTCTTGGAGAATTTGTGACAAGTTTTCGCTGGTTTTTCTCTTCAGCGATCTCCTCAATGTCCTTTCCAATTTGAGGCTTCTTTCTTTTTTCCTTTTTATTTTTCTTTTTCCAAAAGTGAGTTTGTATTGCTTTCTGGTGTTGAGCGCAAATACTTCTCCGGCTTCTTGGAAAGTTTCAATAGGACTTCCTTATTTGTCGTTTTTGGTTTGCCTGTGTCTGTTTCCCTTTACTCAAGGTTGCTCTCAGTTTTCTTTGGTTGAGTTATTTCTGGGTAGTAGTTCCTTCCCTCTGACTCTTGGCCTGTGTGGTGCTCTTCGGAGAACTTGCTTTGAAAAGGAAAACCTCAGGTAAGTTGAGCTTGGCCGCTTTGTTGTTTAGGGAGGGGTTGAATATGCTGTAGTTGATTCCATTCAGGTCTTTCAGAGGTGCTGGTTTACCTTGAGGTTGCTCAGTTAGTGTGGTTTGCAGTACCTGCACCACCTTTATTGGCGATTCTTTGTTTGCATTGAGTGCGTTGATTTTAGTTGGCCCCACCAATGCGCATCTCCCAGTTAGTACAAGATTTTCCTTTTCTGCTTCACCAGCTTTTTTTTTTTTTTTTTTTTTTGGTCAACGGCTGTTCTATACCCTTCTAGGTATATGAGCTTGGTGTGCATCATAGCTATCATCGTCACCTGATCTTTTAAACTTTGTTTATGGTCTGGTAGAGTTGCAGAAGGGGGTCAGTGCTATGGTGATTGCAGACATTATTGTTGTCATGTCGGGTTTCTTTATCGGAGTTTCCTTAGCCATTACTGGCCATTGGTCTCCATAGCTCTGACACCTTTGGTATGAAGTTGTGGAGGAGTCGTGGGAGTTAGCCCTCATGGGCGAGTCATGTTTTGAGTGATTTGTCCCACTCTTACGTGGTTGCAATCCCATATCCTCTAAGGTTCTTTCCCTCCTTTGTCTCTGTGCAGTGGCAGGTTCTCTTTGCTTATGCGGTTCTTCCGCATATTGTGGATGTCCATTACTTCTCAATGCTGCTCCTATCAAAATGGTCTTTGGCTCTAAAGTTTTGTTGCTGCTGCTTGTAGCCAATGTTTCTGATGTTAAAGAGTCTTTGCTGTTTTCCTTTGATTGATCCCTATTCCTCATTACTGGATCAAGTTTCTTTTGGTTGTGTTTTACACTAACCACCTCCTGTGTCGATGCTTTAGTTTTTTTTCCTCCTCTGTCCGCGTCGACCCTTTTTGAGTCCCACTCCTGCAGTATGAATCCCTCAGGAGCGGCGACGCATCCATTTCCTGACGCCCTTGGGGCCGTTCCGGAGCCGCTCGTCCCTTCCCGCGGGCTGGAGCCACGCCCACCAGGCACACTCGCGGTCTGTGGAGCAGCCGCGAGGGGCTGCAGAGTCCAGCTCCGCGCCTCGACGACCCGGGAGCACCCGCTGGTAAGTGTGCTTTCCGCCTCCGTAGTATCCGGATGTGTTATTAGTTGTTTATCCATAATCTCTGACAATAGCAATTGTTTTGGTGGGACCTCAAGTAGAGCTGACAGTTCAGGCGGAGGGAGTTCCTCGTTGATCTCGAAGTCACAGGAGTCGTAAGCGGGTCCGGCGCGGAATTCCTCCCCGGTGTCAGGGAGAGCCCACCGCCAGAGTCTGCTGACCATCTTTTGATGTTTGAAGTTTGCCCACCTCGTCGTCCTCATTCACTACATGCACGGGCTTCGGCTGGTTTTCGCCAAAGCAGTCCGTGGCGGCGTTGATCTGAGCCGTAACTTGCCATTTCGTTTGCAGCTGTGTTGGGAGCGCGAGTTCTCTGTTCTGTTGATGTCGATTTACGCACAATTTTGATGGCGCTGACGGAAGTCTATTTCTTGCCGCTTGCAGACCCGCTGGCACTTTTCATGTCCAGCTGCAGTTTTGAACTGCGTAAGCGCCTTTTATCGCCCTCTTTGGCGTGTTGGCTCTCTGGGGTACTCAAAATCGTACTAGTAGCCAGGGTTGGAGACATGTCTAGCAGTCCTGCCGGCCTGACAAGGACTGCAAAGACTGCTCCAACCTCAGCAACAAGCTCTGCGGCCGCTCCGTGGTTCACAGGGGTATATATGGGTCCTCCCACAAATGTTGAGGTAGAAAGCAGACTCAGTAGCTGAAGCACAGAAGAAGAGAGCTGCCTGCAAAGACTGCTCCAACCTCAGCGACAAGCACATATTCCAAATCATTCAGACCATGAAGCCCAAGGTGGTCAGCATCGAAGACATTGTTGAGGCCCGCACACTGACCCCTACTGCGACATAGTCAAGAGCACTAACATAGTGGGTGATTGGAAATCTTTCCTCTACCATGTACATAACCGCACCCCAGCGGCCAGAGACTTCCTTACTGGCATGTTTCCAGTATGCCAGGAAATGTCTGTCCTCAGCGAAGGGTTGATCCTGAGGGGAACCCACATTGTGATCCCCAGCAGCCTGCAGGACAGAATCGTGGCAGTGGCACATGAAGGCCACCAGGGAATGGTCAGAATAAAGGCCAGAATTCGACACTCGGTGTGGTTTCCTCACATTGACACCAAGGTAGAGCAAGTCATTACATCCTGTCTCCCTTGCCAAATCACAGGAGCACCTCCAAACCCTGAACCCATTCTGTCGGCAGAGCGTGGGTCATCAAGGTGGGATGCCATCAGCGTCGACTTCTGCACAGTACAGGAAGGAACATACCTGCTGGTGGCCATGGACAACCACTCACGATACCCAGAAGTGGAGATCATATCCTCAACAGCAGCGGAGACTGTGATGCCTCCGCTCGAGAAGATGTTCGCAACTCATGGCTTGCCAAGACTCATCAGGAGTGACAATGGACCACCCGTCCAGGGGGATGAAGCTCAGGAAATACCTGGACGATTTGCACATCAAACATCACCACATCACGCCCCGGTGGCCAATGGCTATGTGGAAAGATTTATGCGAACAATTAACCAAGTGCTACGCATATGCAGGGCTCAAAACAGCCCCTGGAGAGTGGATCTATACAGATTCCTATGGAACTACCGGGTGGCGCCCCACAGCTCCACGGTTTTACCCCTGGCGGACCTCATGTATGGGACATTGATAAACTCAACCATACCACACCACCCAAGCAGAGGAGTTGGCACTTTTGACAGCGACCGCACTCAATGGAGGAGAGTGGCAGCAAACTAACACATGAGCCTCCGGAGGCACGCTAGAAGGTCGAGACACAGGGTCGCTGATCGCGTATTGGTGTTGCGAAACCCCACAAGGTCCAAGCTTGAAACACGGTATGACTGCGCACCCTGGACAGTCACCCGAATAGAAGGAACGATGGTGACAGTGGCACGACGGCATCAGACGATTGCCAGGAATGCTTTATGGTTCAAGTCGGTACCCTGACAAATGTGGACTGATGGAGACACAGTTCAAGGCTGCGGCAGAGATGCCACCAGACGTTTGAAGTCCCCGGGGTGAGGGAAAGCGAACGAGTGGACAGCCCGAGGAGCAACCATTAGGATCTGAGGGGGTGTACCCAGAAGATGAGGGTGAGCCAGAAGGGGGGACCTGGCCCTGAGAACACTCCCCGGCAAAGGCCCAGCCGGTATGACCTAAGGGCCGCCCCGAAGGCTCCGGAGTGGCTGAGAGACTGAGTGGTGAAATGACAAGGTGGAAACTGCAGGACTAGATTGGCACAGGAAAGTTAGTGATGTTGTTTGATATGGTTATGGTTTGTGCGTTGTTGCGTTTGGTTGGAAAGAAAGAGGAATGTTACATACGCCTCACGTCCAGCATCCGCAGTGACGTGAGGCACACATTGAAATAAAGGGCCGCCCTGGTGGAAGGCACGCAGTTCTGGGCACGAGCCAGGGAAAGCATGGTGTGTCCTTTGTTGGCTCTGTAGCAGGGCCCCAAAGCAGGCCCTGATTATCTCTCCCTCCACCTGCAGCACCGGCAGGTTTCAGTAGGGAAAACCGAACAGTGGGCTGCTCTGCACTACGAGGGTTGCAACGTTCACTTCATCTTTTTTTGCACAAGCGGGAGCGATTCTTCCATTGCAAAGCCCAATTCGTATAGTTATTTGGTGCTGGAATTTGGTTGCTGGTTAAGTCTTAAAGTTATATCATGTTGATTGTTACTTTAATGCAGAGCGGCAATATTGGGACGGGGGTATTTCTGTGTATTTTGGTGGTTTGTAATATACATCAGGGGTGTGATTTACGTAAAGTACAGATTCGGTTTTGTTTTTTTTCATTTCCGTGAGTTTTGGGGATATGTAATGTGCATCACAGGGACGAGGCAATATTGGGGAGGGGGTATTTCTGTATCTTTTGGGGGTTTATAATGTGCATCGGTGAGATTTACTTAAAGTACTGGCGGATTCAGTTCTTTTTTCGGTTTTCTAATGCAGATGTGCGATTTGCCAGGGGGAGAGGTGTTTTATGTAGTGGGGCTGACCAAAGCTCGTTTCTCCCTTCCCAATGGGACTTACACTGTACCAGTGAACAGTTAGTTATCCTCCCCATCAGAGGGGGGGGGGGGTCGAGGGGCTTGGAGGATTTGTTATGTGCAGCAGGTGGGAATGTGTATGTGCAGCAGGTGGGAATGTGTATGTGCAGCAGGTGGGGATAGGTGTTTTATGCAGACAGACGCATTTGGATACAAATTTCCAGCATAACAGTTCCGTTCTTTTTTTCTCCTGCATGGGGGGGGGGCGATTTGGCATTTCTCGGGGAGGGGGGCGGGGTGTTCATTTACCCCTTTGCAATGTGTGGCAGAGAAGGCTAAACGGAAGCCTTTTATTGCTTTCATTATCAATCACGCATTTAAAGTCCCTATAGCATTGTGTGTTTGTTTAAAACTTTGCCGATCCTTTCTAAAATGCCTTTACGGCGTCATGACGTATTTCTGGTACGTCGTCGTGACGTTTTCACGTGGGACGTCTACGTGCTTAGGAAGAGGATCACGGAGGAAGGAGCGCTCCATGCCGTGCACGGGCAGGTATTTATTTTTTATTGCGCATTTATGAGGGGCTTATTGATGTCGGAAAAGCGCCAGGTATATTTAGGTGCCGATGGGTTTGTTTTTACTATTTCGATTTTAGTTTCAGAAACAGCGGATCCTTGTGTCTTGCTGGCTGGTGGTATCACCATCCTTGGCTCCCCCCGACCCCCAAGCAGAAGTGATTTATGACCGTGCTGCGCACGCCGAGGGAATTTCAGGGCAGATTCAGCTGCCTGCAGAGAATCGGATTATACGTCATCTTCACCCTCAGGGCAGTTTCATTTGGTGCCCAGGGCGAAACACTAGGAATGCTCCCCCCCATCCCGTGGGCCACTCCCAGCCGCAAACTACTCCGTTAAGGAACTCCTACCCAAAGTCAAACACTGCTACACACAAGGATTGCATTGCCATTTGCAACGGGCCACTTTTTCATTGGTGCCCAAGACAATTAGATGCCCCAGTCCCACTTAGACTGCAGATAATGAGGACTGGGCACACCAAGAGACAATGAATATGGCAAAGGATGTAGTATATACAACCAACAAAGAACACAATTTGGAGGCAACCTAACCCAAAAGGGCAATGACAAGGAGACACCTGAACCCAATAAAGAATCTTTAAAATTCTTTGAATGGGAATCACGTGTATGCTTTGATGCAGTAAAGTCTGACTTGACTTGTTATAAGGATGCATGTACTCGGATTATTAATTTATTCATGCAATGTTTGTTGGGTGCCTGTATATTTATTTATGCAATGTTTGTCGGATACAGGTACCCGACGTCGGATACAGGTACCCGACGTCGGATACAGGTACCCGACGTCGGATACAGGTACCCGACATCGGATACAGGTACCCGACAAACATTGCATAAATAAATCAACCGGGTCGTGGCTTAAAGAATATTTACTCAGCAGCACTGGTCAAAACTTTTAACAGCATAATGAAGAAACTCATCACCAGTGCCATGGAAGTGGTATTGATATATCGTTTGGAAAAGAAGCCGCATGAAAGAAATAGGGCTGCTTTAAACTATTTTGGGCATTTCCTGGGCTTGCAGGGACGCACCGTGGGCCCAAACGGTCACCGTTTGTACCTTTTCTGGGCCCAGGGTGTGTCCCTGCAGGGCCAAGACCCTTCAGTTATCCCCCCAATCTTGGAGGAAGAAATGAATAAATACTTAAAGAAAGAGAAACAAGGGCATACAGTTAAACGTTTTAAAGAGCTTTTTATGCTGCAATATTGGTGCTTGTATGAATGCGAGTCAGAGAGTGTGAAGTGTTAACTTGCACACACGCAGGGCAAAGCTGCCTACAATTCACACCCACTGCACCTCCCCTGCCATCACAATGGGGCTGGTCTTAGCTGCATGGGGAACTGAAGTTTTCTTATTGTTGTGCTTATGCCCCCACCGCAAGTGTCGGGAATGTGCTTGAGGGAACCTCTGACTGTCAGAAGAGGCAGCACCAGTAACTCTCCTCACAGATATCGCAACACCCCACAAACTGGGGAATTTCATCCCCTCAAGCCTGAAGTGCCTCCAGGGAGGTTGGCAATTGCGTCCTCTGGGCAAATGCGCCCCAGGCAGCCGCCTTCCTCGCCTCGCCCGGGGCCAAGAAACGGGTGTGTTCACCCGTATCTACGCAACACCGCTTTCACTGTAAAACAGCAGTGAGCTCACTACGACGACTTGCAGTCCCCTTGGCATGATCTCTGTAAATTTACTGCCTTTACAAGGTGAGGGGTTCTGAACATTGCAAGGAGATGCGCTTAACCTTACCGCTCAGTGCTGCCAGGAAGTGCATTGAGCTGTACCGGCCAGAGTCTGTACCACAAGATGTCTTTCTTGACCCCCTCAAACCCCCCCCACCCCCATTTCTTCCTCTCTGTATAGGATCGACTTCCTTGATGTCCTTGCGTTGTCTCACTGACTAGGTGCCTGGATGTTGCTTTGCTAGTATACAGTGAAAATACTTCTATGTAGTCTTGCCAGCAAGATAACAATTGAGTATTTAGCCCTAAAAAATAGCCATACTGTTGGCAGAGGTCTTCAATCTAGGGCGTGTGATCCAGGACAGCGAGAAAAGAGAATATATATATATATATATATTTTTTTTTTTTGCATCACTTAACTGCATGGCGAGCCACTGGCCCCCCCATGCACATGCTCAGTCAGTTCAACGTGATGGGGGTGTGCCCAAAATGCAGCCTAGACGTGCGCTTTACTGCATTTGGATTGCGCGTCCACGCTGCGTTGTTGCTTCCTGCTGGTGCCACCAGCGTCTTCTTGCCTGGTAAGGGATGCCGCTTCTCGGCTCAACCCGCCACACCACAGTTGGAGGTGGTGCCGGGAAGCAAGCATTTCAGGCCTTTGTCGGTCCCTCTGCTTCCCCCTCCCCCTTTGGACCCACGATGGCGAACGCGTGGGGAAAGGAGGCGAGCAGGGGGCCCGGATCACTGCAATGCTGGTCCTCCTGCGTACCTCTCCCTCTGTGCCCCCACCTTGGTGGCCATGGGGGAAGAAGAGGCAAGTGGGGCGGCATGCATTGCCAGGGTTTTGATGTCCGGCGCCCCCACGGCAGATTGCTGGGCTCTCCAGCAATCTGCCGTGGGGGAGCCAGATATCATACAACACCAGCCCCACTGCCTTGTCACCCCTCTGGTCCATGGGCCGGCTCTGGCCGGGTACGAGATCCAGCATCAGATGTCTGGCCGTATCTCGGGACCTGACTAGGCTTTGCCAAGCCCCCAGCTTTACCATGCGAAGCTGGGGGCTCGGTAACCTAATCTTCGCAGTGCTCCTTTCCCCAGCCGTCACTTGCGCATTTCCTGGCTCTGTCTGCTCATCCGGTTTGCTTTTTCTGTCCTGAAAGGGACACCATGGAAATCAGTGGGCCGTGAACATCATCACTGTGATTTGTGGGAGGAGGGGTGGTCACTGTTGAAAGCAGGCATTCTACATGCTGGACACATTGTTCAAATGTGTATTTTACACATTCAAAGGAAAAGTAATTTCCAAACTCAATAACGCTGCTGAAATTGCGTTCACTAGATTTCCTTGAGATGGCTTTTTTTTTTGTCTGAGCACCACACCAATACTCTTTTTAACTTGTGTGCCCCTTGTTTTGTGTTTTATCGCAGGTTATATTTATATATAAAGAGGTTATGTTTACAAATAAAGGCTCACAGCAGTTCTTCGGAAATTAAACTGCGTTCATTGGTGCCAAATGGAGGCCGAAATATCCCACCAACGCATCCCTTGGCCACTTTATAGCACTCCCTTATTTGCAGAAAGTCATTAAATTAACAAGTTTTGTGAATTTTTTTTGTTTTTGTTTTGAATAAATTCAACCATAAACACATTTTAAAGAAGCAACAATATATCAATGCACATAATTATATTTTGCATATTTGTCTCAGCAATGGTCTGTCAACCTGCTGAGCTACCCCGGGAGCCATCTTCTATAGAGCAAGTCTATGCATACCTTCATGTACTAAAATCATTGCATTACCAACAGTACTTTTTGGGCACTGCTGCCATAGCGGTGATTTAAAGTGGAATTCATGTAGATCTTCCTGCTGTGGATGCAGGGCATTCGCATGCATGTGGCACCATATGTTGCAGAGAAGCCAGGGGCCCTCGTGTCTGGTATGGCAGCAGTGGTAGTTTACTGCTACGTCAGCACTGTCACCGAACTGCAGTGTAAGCTACATGGGTATTACTCAATGTTTCCGAAAGTTCGCTCTGTGAGTTGAGAACTACTGTCGTATTCTATGTAAGATATCTAGATGAAAGATTGGAATGCCAGCAGGCTTGACTTCTCAACTTTTCTAGGCAGGGAATAGAAAGGGTAAAATATAACAAACTGATGCTCTTTCTCTCGCCCTATTATTTTTTGTCTTTGTGACTGAGTATGAGTCACGTTTTCAGATCTGTGCTCTGACTGCTTTCTGTTCTCTCTGCCAGCTGGGGTGGACGGGCTTATAGGTGCACCATGCAATGTATCCTATGTAATGTTTTGACCTATGCAATGTTATGTACTAGTGTCCTATTGTCTGCATCTGTAATACCATTGTACTTGTTAAGATGTCTGTAACAACGCCGTGATACCGGAGGGTTTGGGCGTTTAACAAATGTAATAAATAAATCAAATGGGGAACTTTGGAGATTTCCCGGTTGGATCCTGCACCCTTTTGTGTGCCGAATGAAACAATGTAGTGCGCAAATATTGGTATGGTCAATCTGGTACGTCTATAATATTTTTTTATTGTACTTTTTCAATTGCAGGAACACAAATTGGCTCCTGCTGGAACACACATTGGCTCCATCATCCCATCTTGGACAGCAATGGCACCATAAAAAATCCTGACATCTGTAGTAGGACCTGCCGACGGTAAGAATGTCTTTTTTAAAAATGCCTGTATTTTGCTGTGGGTGATGGTGGGGCAATTTTAAAGGTATAGTTGGGAGTCAGAATCGGGGTTTTCAAACCTATTTTTTGAGGCTGTTCCTTTCTCATGTCCAGTATGGGGCAATACTGAAAGTTTGCGTCTCATGTGGGAGTTGCATTTACAGTGCACTGTGTACTCTCTCCTGGTTTCCCAGCGTTCTGTACTGCTTACTAGCTGATGCCTAACACCGAAGAACTGGTTTTTAACCCCTGCTCATCTAATCTTAATTTTGAAGTCTCCGGTAGACCATGTATCCTTGACTGTTTGTTTTCATTGCAGCAGCATGCGTCGGTGTGTCAACCTAACCACCTGTGTCCAAGCAAGAAAAATCCAGTGAAGCACTTGACCCAGCCATGCAGACAGGTAAGGATTTCCTTTCCCTATAGAACGTTGTTTGCGTAGAAGTGCTGAAGGTTTATATCGGCCCAGTGCAATGTGCTTGAAGGTGTGGTTTTCGCTGCTAATCTGTGGCCTAGTCCAGGACCACACTTCAACAAGAATTTCGAGCTAGAACTTCACGATCTGAACAGGGAATCTTCTGAGACTTGTATCAATGTAGTGTTTTTTTTAATCCAGACAGTATTTCTGACCCATTGGGAACTAGAAAAAAAAAAGAAAATTCCCCCAGCCTTTTCACGTGGTTCGTTTTAAATCTTTGCATGTGGTTGTTGTCAGTTAAATATTTTTAAAGTATTTTTGATAACTTGAAATGGTTTTTAAAAAGTAACGTGACATAATTTAACGTGGGGTTTTTCAATGTTTTTAGGCAGGATCCTTTTTTAGGTGAATTGTAGGTACTAAGTGAAAAGAACTTTTTCACTGTACTGATTGGGGCTGGGAGGGGGTCCGATTTAGAAAGCGCTCCAAGACCGCACAGAGCGGTCTTACTAAATCGAACTATCATACGTGTTAAACCCCTGTCGCACACGAGTGTGCGCAGGGGCTGACGGGCACTGTGAGCACCAGTGGAGTTGTCACAGGAGGCAGAGGTGAGTCTTGGACTGTATGTATGTGCGTGTGTGTATGTGGGTAGGATGCATGTGGTGGGTGGGGAAATTGGGGGATTGGGGGGTTCCTCCCCGATTGACGAGTTAATGAGCAAGTGGGGAACTAGGGGACCAGTATGTGATTTACACACTTTGAAGCCAATACAAATATGGACGGGAAAAAAATCAGTTTTTTTTGTGTTCAGGCTTTAAAATGCAGAAATAACACACAGAACCAGATTGTTTCCTAGTGCCCAAAGATGGTATGAATCTCAAAGCGGAAGGAGAGGTGGAAACAAAAGAAACCGTCTCCATGATAACTTTGGTATCATAGGTCAGGCCCTGGCGTGGCTGACTTCTTTTGCTCTCTGATCGACCCTCCCTGGTTTAACTTGTGTCCTTCCTCTTGTTCATCTCTATCTCTACCTGTGGTGTTCCCCAGGGGTCTAACCCTCTCCCTGGCTGTCCAACCTATACCTGGCACTTCTTGCCCACCGCATTGCTATACTCTGCCCCAACTTCTAGTGCTATGCCGACGACACCCAGCTCATCTTCAGGCTACCCTCAGCCACCTCTTCTCCCTCTCTCATCTGACTGCTTGCCTGCCATCCAGGAGTGGTGCGCCGCCAGTGCTCTCTGTCTTAATGCCAGTAAGACTGAGATTCTTCTCATCGGAACACCTGCTCCCTCCTTTCCTGTCACTCTCTGGCCGGCCTCCCTTGTCCCTCTTCCTGCTCCCACCTGTGAGTGGCTAAAAACTTTGGGGTCATCTTCGACTGAGCACTCTCCTTCTCTCCTCACATCTCCGATGTCTGTAAGAAGTCATACTACCAGCTGCACCTCCTTAGAGGTATTCTTCCTTTATGCTCCTTCCCCCAGAAGCTCACTGTCTCCAGGGCTCTGTTTCTCTCTATGCTGGACTACTGCAACAGCCCCTTTCTTAATCTTCCTGCTTCTACTCTCCGCCCTCTGCAACTCATCCAGAACAGGACTGCGAGAATTGTCCTGGGCATCAAGCCCAGGGATCGTATCTCTCCAGGACTGAAATCTTTGCACCGGCTCCCAGTGGCTGCGAGGATTAAGTTAAACGCCCTCTGCAATGTCCACAAGGCCTTCTGGGGCCCGGGCCCTCAATAGCTTCAGCTTTCTTCCTAAATACCTTCCTTCTCGAGCTCTTCGCTCATCCGCCTCCAACTCCCTCAGGAGCCGTCGCTTCTCTAAGCAACAAGTTGGTGGTAGATCTTTCCTCAGCTGGGGCCTCCCTCTGGAACAGCCTCCCTAAAACTTGAAGAGAACCATCTCCGGTTCAGGAAGCACCTCAAAACCTTTCTCTTTGCTTCTGCTTTCTCTCCTCCTCTCCCCTGCTGACTTCCTGGCTGAATCTGAAATTGCACTGGTTACCTGGCCACCCTCTGATCTCAGGCCCAGGTCCCCTCCCCCACCAGTAGCACACCTGCACTGCCTTCCTGGCAACCCCCGCACTTAGGGACTGTTTACTGTTTCCCTACAGTTCCAGCACTTGACACCTCATGTCTGCACTTACCCTTGCACTTGCCACTGATCATACTTCACTATTGTTAGTATACTTATCCCTTGTACTGCACTTTTCCCCTCTCCCCCCTCCCATGCACTTGCATGATCTGAATGACACCTGGCCTAGTAGGATTGTTGTTTGTCTTCCCTCTGTTCCCCTCCCTTGCCTCGTTGCGCCTTGTAACACTTGTGTACAAGTGTGTTATAAATGCCATATCATATAAAAAACACAGAAATATGTCATCTTAATTGCACTTTGGGTTCACATGGATTGCAGTTGCTGGACAAGTTATGCTGCAGCGTGTGGTTTGTGGCGCTACATTAGCAAGCCTGAAGCCAACACAATTAAGGCCGCATTTGGAAACAAAACATGCCGATTTTAGCAAAAAAGACCAGGGATTTGTTTGTACGGCAGCTGCAAGGCATACACAAGCAAAAAGACAGTTAAAACGTGGCCTCAGTTACCTGCAAATGCTTTGGAAGCTTCTTACCACAATACCTTGTCATAATTGGGCGTACCCAGGACTGGAGCGTTACATAAGGCGCTCCTCAACGCCATGTACCCCTCTTCCATCTCTTTGTTCCATTCTAAAGATACGCAGTTTTTCTCACCCTTCAATGTTTTTAACAAGGGCTTAGCGATTACTGAGAACTCTGGTATCCAGTGCCTACAATATGACAAAATTCCCAACACCTTTCGGAATTCGTTAAATGTTCTGGGAATCGGCATAGCCTGAATCAACGCTACTCGGTCTGTTGACAATGACCGCCCTTCCTTTGACAAAACATAGCCCAAATAGTCCACTTGTCGCGGTACATATTTCATTTTTGCTAAACACACTTTGTGATTGTTTTGCCAGGTGAACCAGTACCATAACAGTCACTTCTCTGCAACCTTCCTCTGTATTGGCACTTATTAATATATCTACGTACTGGACCAAGGATATCCCAGTTGGTAGCATACGTTCGTCCAATTGGGCTTTCAGTACCTGGCTAAAGATGGCTGGACTTTCTGTATATCCCTGTGGGACCCTGGTGAAGCGATATTGTCTCTGGGCCAGAGTAAAGCTAAACAAATACCGGGATGTTGGTGCAATAGGTAGACTGAAAAATTAGTTCTTCAAATCAATCACGCTAAACCATTCGGCTGTACTGGGAATCGAGGTCAGAATACTAGCAATACTTGGTACGACTGGAAAGCGTGGTTCCACTATTTTGTTAATTTCTCTCAAATCAGTAATAAAACAGTAGGACACGGCCTCATCGCCCTTTTCATGGACTGGAAGCACTGGGGAGTTACAATGGCTATCGTCTCATTCTTCCACAACACCAATATCAATTCAATCTCTAACGGTCCTAATCAGCTCAGCCTCCCCTTCCACTGAAATCTTGTACTGTTTCACACGCGGGAGCCTTACCCCATCCTTCAATTTTATTACAATTGAATCAACCGCTAGGGTCCATACATCATTACTGTCAGTATCCCACAATTGTTCTGGGCACATCCTAATATCACTGCTTGAATCCATAATAGACATCCGCACTCCTCCCGGTGAGTAATAGATGGTGGCATTAAGTGCTTTAAGTGAATCAATGCTGAGCAAAGTTTCGGGACGTTTTTCTGTCAACAACCATCTACCGTGCCGCTTACTTCCATTTCTTCACTTACCGGCGTAACTATGGGTTCCCCGCCAAATCCTGCTTACGTCTTATTTGTTCCCGAAAGTGGCACAGAGGAGACGGCCTTGGTATCAACGGAGCTGTGCATAGCCCTCGTATCTACCAAACATTTTATGGCGGGTTGTGGACCTATTCGTAAGGATACATACGGACCCTTCTGATCGATAGGTTCAGGTACCGCTCCACCACGGCCCCTTCATAGCAGATTGCTGGTCGAATCTTGTAACATCGCTGGGTCATTCCCAAACAGCACACACCCCTCTACCTCACATTGACTAGTCTGTGTCTTCTGTCTTACCTTAAGATCAAAGAGGTTCGTCCCTGGAGGGGCAAAGCTTTCTTTCAGAGTCAGCGGTATGCCGAACTGCCGAGGAGGGAGGCCTGGGCCCTATTTGCGGAAGGCCTGTTCTTCAAGCAATGCTCTTTGGACACTGGTTCTTCCATTGGGCAGATTTCTTGCAAAAGGCGCATACATTCTGTGGCAGGCCATCCGGTCATACATAGGTATTCACCTGGGCCGGGTGGTTCCTGGCATTCTGGACTCGCCATTGACTGGGTGCGGGGTACCGCTGGTTCCCTCCTTGCAGCTGTTGTCCGTGCTGCAATTGTTGCATTAGCACCATAGTCTTCAACTCTTTCTCTGTTTTTACCTTTGTCTGCACCCGGGCCTGCGCATTTCATCCATAATATCATGCCATTTCTAGTAGTTCCCTGGGCGATTTATATTGTCACACACTCTGCTGCTCGCAAGTCCCTTTGTATAGGTTGGTGCAAACCGTCCACAAAACTTCCTGCAAAATATCGTTGACCTGTCTCACTCGTGAGGACCAAACCGCTGTGAGCTTTAAATGCTGCTTTGTAGTTTACGAAATATGACACAACATCCTCAGTTGGGCTTTGGGTCACAGCGGCTAGTTTTTCAACATTGACATCTATTGGCTTAAGGACCTTCTCCAACGCCCCTAACACATTCATACCGTATAATTTCAGGGCGTCAGTCAATTTCTCATGTGGTTTCCTAGCATCACTCGCCTTTGTGACCGCTGCCCAGTTTATTCCTACTTCATTACTTGCCCTGAATTGAATCCACACCTCTTCTTGAAATGGGGACATCATGATGTTATCCACATATTCCACCGTATCCTGACCAGGCCGGAACAGTTTCCTCATTTCCTTGTAGAAGCCTGCTGGATCTATCCAAGGGTCAGGGATGCTTTTGGTAATGTGCATCAGTTCTGTTCTCGTCAACGGGACATACACATATGTCCGGACGGGTTCGTTACTATCCCCTGTCATGGGCTGACCTTCTCGCAAGGGAAAGGCAGCCGTCCCCCCTGAGTCCCCTTTACTCTTTTTATCCAAGGTCTCCTCCCAAGTTTTATACAGTTCTAATGCCCGCTTCAGCATCCTTTCTCCTCGACCTTGTTGTACCACTTCCTTCTGGTACCCGTGGATCTGGATCCTCCTTTCAATAGTCTCTGAGACCCTGTAACTGTTACTCTGAATCACCATCAGCTTCATCAATCAATGTGTCTAATAGTTTGATCATATGGATCAAATACCGGGCTTGTTCTTCCCATATGTGGATCATTGTCATCAAGTACCTTGCTTACTTCTCTACCTTTTTAACCTCCAAGTTCTTCCCAGTTCCGAATGCTTCCGACATCTGTTGCTTCCTTATTTCTAATTCTTCAGCTAGTTCTTGTTTCCATCTGGGTCATATGTCCTTTTTGAATTTCTTCTATGATTATTTCCATATATTCCCATAATGCCGATTTTGTCCTACCTGCCTTTTATTCCTGCTTCAGCGTCCAGATAGGACTGTGAATACTTATCCTGCGCCTGTTTTCTAAAATTGTTGTAATTTTCCATCATTAGTCGTGCAGTCTTTTTAAACTCCACTGGTCTTAATCTGCCCAATTTCTTCTAAATATCTTCCCCCAACCTCTCTACTCCTTCCACTTCCTTTGCTAGGGTTTCTAAGTATCTTACTCGTTCCGGGGATATTAAAACCGTCTTAGTGACCCCCACTTCACCATTCTCACCAAACCTCATTGGAAACTCACCACCTTCAGCGGCCTCTGTTATCAACCTGGGAGCTGTGGCTCCTGGGAATAGGAGATAGTTTGTGATTAATTCAGATCACCTAGTAATGTCCTCCTATCTTGGGGCAGGGATGGACGGGTACATACCCTTACTCTCCTTTATCATCTTTCTCCCTTATGCATCATTTGTTCTCGTAACTCTTTGACATCTGTCTCGCCTTTTCTACAGATGTTCGTCTAATTTTGCTTCTGCTCAGTTTTTATTTGTGCCTTCTTCCTCCTAATTTCCTCGGCCCTCCACAACCTGATTTCCTCAAACTGTGCTGGTCGGACACGCCGCTTTGCCAATTCTATTTCTACTAGGCCAATGCTCTTCAAATCAAATGGGCCCTGCCCCCCCCCACTTATGTTAGAGTGAGTCTTTTGTATATTCTGTTCACCGTTTCATAAACAAGATTGCATTTAACCTGTGATTAATTAACATTTGAAATGCCGGTGTACCCTCTAATGGGTCATACCAGGCTTTAGCCAACCCCCCCTCCTTTCTTGACTATGAATTCCCCCATATCCTTTGTTTCACTTATAACCTTTACATCTGGACCGGTCCTTCACATGAAACATCTATCCTTCCTTTTACTCTACAAAACAGACCTCAACAATAATAAATAACATAAAACTGATACTCTTGTCCCAACGGCCTTACCAACTGTTCCTCCTACCAGCACTCACCTTTTGTGGGGTCTCCACCAGAAGTCTATCGAACCCGAAGAGCGGCCGCCTGCTGTCCTGTCGTCCGACGGGACTGGCGGAGGAAGGGTGACACGTGTTTTCGCATTCAATGGTGCAGTTTTTCATTGGGGCCCTAATACAGTTACCCATCCAGCCTTTCCCTGGAAGGCCTCAACCAGTGATGGGCTACCACACCTTCGGGGTCCCTTCGTGGTCGGCTAAACTGAGGATACACCTCTCCTCACCCGAACCTGGTACAAGGGAGCCCACCAATAAGACTCAGACCAAATAAGTGAAGTCAGCCATTTATTCAATTTAGGCTTTCACGAAAGGGCATGACTCCCTGCACACTCAGAAGACTGCGCAGGAGTGAGCTAAGCATTCACAGTTCATACAGCTTATATACATTTTGGTTAACATTGCATTCAATAGCTGGAACAAGGTCAAGGCAAAAATCATTGGCAGCTGGTTGCATGCCCTGTTTCACGTCTTTGTGCAAACTCATTCCTGTAGCTTAACAGTTATATCTGCAGCTGCACACACACACACACACACCCCCCAAGCCTGCCTTAACCTCAGGCGGCCTAGTTCGGGGAAATCGCTTGTGTGGTTGCATAATTAATGCATATCTTCTGAGACAGACATGCCTCCCACCCCTGTTCTGCTCTTCTTCTTGGAATACCAAAGGTCTTAGTCATAAACTATCAGCCCTTCCTCCTAAAGTGTCGAAGGCTTCTGAAAAGGGTTTATCTTGCTGAAAACATGAGCACCAACTAAAGCGACATGGTCAGCCCTCCTATTCAGAATCCACACTTCTTCAGAAGGGGCAATATAATAGCAACACACAAATGCACTCAAATACACACTTAGTTTCTCTAAATCAGCAAGTACCCATTTGGGGTGGCACACACACTTCCTACACCCTCAGGTGACTTAAATAGCTAGGAGACTGTGGACATTAATATATCACTTATACATTTAGAGCAATACTGAGATGAGTCAAAAGGGATATTTGAATAAAACAAGAGATCAGACAAATATTCCTGAACAGGTAAGTACTTTTTGACCACCCAAAGTCAATTGAGCAAATGTCTAGGTGAGCTGAAGCACTTGCAGATAAGTAAAAAAATCTTGCACAGTGTTTTAAGAAGTCTTTGAAGAAAAGTAGAATCAATGTAGGCCACAAGCTGGTTAGGCTTGTGATGGGTAAAGCTGTAAGCAACTCTACAGGAGCAACCAAGACTAGTCTCCACTGAGAACAAGTAAGGTTACAAGACACGACTTAAGTTCTCTTAGACTGTACAGTACCATTGGTTAGAAGAAATGGTTCCAGCTGGCCTCAGTTCCCATGCAGCTCTGCAGATCCTGGGTTCCTGGGCCTCAGTCGTGGGGACAAGAGGGAGGACTTCTGGGGACTCCTATACTGCAGCTTGAAGGTCGGCGGCAGCAATGGGAAAACTTCAATTCAGCTGCACTTCGCGGTTTCAGCTCCTCGCGTCTCAGCAAATAGCACCACCGTGGATTCTCGGATGTCGAGCTGGACTTTGCTTTCTTCTGGGGTCCAGCACTCTGTTGTGGCTCAGGCTTGGTCTGTACTGCTTCCTGGGAGTCCGGAGGACCTTCATGGAGCTCGGTTCAACTTAAAAGTGATGCACTCCAAACTGGTGTTCCTCTCCCTGGCACTTCGGTTCCTGAAGCAGCAAGGAAGTACAGCCAGCTCCGAGAGGATGTCCAGACGAGTTCCCACCAACTCAAGGGAACTGAATGGAAGAAGTCGTCCTTGCAGGGCTGCTCTAGTCGAGGCGAATTTGGAACTTCAGCACAGCATCAGGGCTTCCCTGGGCAAACCAACGGTCCAGGAGTTGCAGCTGGCGTCGCTTCCAAGTTCTTTGGATTCCTTCATCCAGTGGTCGACTCTGCCTTCCAACCCAAAAAGCCTTGCCTTTTTAAATAGCTTTCTCCCATTCATTGCAACCTAGCGGTCATCACCCAGCAGGGTGGCTGTTCTTGCCGGTCAGCCAGCCAATCACCTTACGGTGCATTCTGGTTACCCAGGAGACCAAGCACAGGGAGTTTCGGGCGCCTCTCTCTCTTCCTGCCCCTGCCAGACACCCTCTAGCCAGAGGTGGGTTTCAGCAGTGAAGCCCGCCAAAGACCAGACAAACAAAGGGACCAAACCCGGTTTGGCACGCAGAGTAATTCTCAAAGGATCTCTCCAACAAGAAACAGCGAAAAAAGACAGGGCCATTTTGACAAAATGAACACCTATGGATGCTTTACTGCAGGTGCGAATACAGCCTTCTGTAAAAACACACTCCAGTAATTCAAATTAAACCACTGCCACCAGCCATTCATTGTAGAAAGGGTAACACAAAAATGTCACATGAGAAACTAGACTATGGGGATACTAAGTAAACCCTCCAGCACCCTATTGTAAAATAGTGTGTGTGTGCTGGGTCTAGAAAGTCTCAAGTGTAAGTAAAGTCAATTTCACTTCACTGCTCTTGGAAACAGTTTATCCAAGAGAAGGTATTTAAACCTTTTAGGAAATCTTAAATACTTCCCTGTGCAACTGCACTGAAGGAGCTGTGTCACAATGTAAAAAGATGATGCTTATGGAGTTTGTCAGACTCCCAAAACCAAAAGAGAAACAGGGTTCAAATCAGATAAAAATACATGTGTGGGAAAAAGTTCTCACTCTCTCCAAGTAAAAAATCAAACGTCCTGGAGTCCAGCAAAAGAGCTGGCTGTCTCTAAGGTAGAGAGGAATTGGCACATTTCTGAGATTTCTTCCTAACATTCCCACTGCCTAAAGTGGGAGGTGTGCGTTATTTGCATGAATGGTGCTCCTTCAATTTGTGGTGCTAGAGCTGGATTAAAAGCAAGTGTTGGCAATAGCTTCACATATATTGTGGACACACTGCGTGATCCCTGGGAAGCTTTGCCTTTGCGCAATATGGGGAAGGGACTCTGAGGTGCTGACTGCTGTTGTAAAGATAGTGCATTTTATTAAGATGCACCGCACAAGAGCCAGTCTGTTTGCCACATTATGTGCATAAATGGGAGCTGAACATGATGCTTTGTTTCACACGGAGGTCAGGTTGTTCCGCAGGGGGGGGGGTGGGGCAGTGTTAAATCGTGTTTAGGAACACAGGCACAAAGTGAGACACTTTCTCCTGGGTTTAGACCTGGCGAAAGAAGAGCCTCTCTTTGATACACACTGGCTTATACTGTTGGCTTACTATGGCAACCTCTTTGAAAAGCTACATTTTCTAAACCTCTCCCTGCAAGGCACAGAAAAGAAACCACATCATTGGCTATGAACGCAAAAATGTCAGCATTCAAGATGAAGCTGGAGCTTTGGAGAAGGAGGGTTGATGTCTGCATTCCGATGCGTTTCCATTATTAGCAGATACTCTTGAGGAGGCAGAGTATGATCTTTCATGCATTGCTGAACTAATGGGAAACCATCTCAGAACCACTCTCAAAGTACTTTCCAGAGAACAATTGTAGCATCAATGACTGAGTGGTTCAGCCTTTCCTAGCAGACGTGGGGGCCCACCTCCCAATACACCTCCAGGAGCAACTAATGGAGCTTCAATGTGACCGCCTACTGGAGAGCCGATTTTAAAAAAATTGTCCTTGGGTGGATTTTTGCAAAATGCATAGTTTCCAACTTTATCCAAATGTGCAGTCAATATACTGTTACCTTTCAGCACCTTGTAGCTTTTGCACGATTGGATTCTCAGCACTTGCAGCCCTAAAGACTAAATATCTGTCAAAGCTGGAAGAAAACCTGTGGATGGCTATTACAAAAATTGAACCCAATAGTGATAGGCTGGCTGCTGAAAGGCAGACCCACCCTTCACACTAGTTCACCAGTATGCCACTGTCCAACTTACAAGTGACTGCATTGATAGTAATCAAGTTGTTGTAATTCAGAAACAAATTGTTACATGTCCTACATTACTGTAGGAAATATCCAACACCACTTTAAGTCCTCTGTAGCATTCTGAATGCTGTTTACAAATATTTGCCCTCTAATCTTATTTGTGTTATTGCAAGCAATGATTTTGAAATAATTTGGTACCTATACCTCCATTTGGGGCACCATTCTAAACTAGATAAACATTTTGGAGTCCATGTGTATATAGGGGCCTAAGCCAGGTACTTTGTCTTGCTCGCTAGAGGTGTGGGCTTGAATGGCGGAAGCTTAATGTACTAAACAAACCTTTGCAAACCCACTGGTTGCTTTTTAAAGTGGTCCATTATCCACATGCTTGCTGTGCACGGCGTTGCAATGTGTCCGGTACATATACAGCTTGTACACATGACTGCACCTTCAGAGGGTACGCGCAAAATCATTCCAGTGCTTTACTGTGAAGGAAAGAGTTGCACGGAGACAGCGATACTCAAGATTTGACTGTCTGCTTAAGAACATTGTAGTGTCGCATGGCTCCTGTGAGAGTGTGTCTATTGTATATAAAGGGCACTGTGCTTGTAATTTTCATTGGGTTCCCCAGACAGCTGCATGCCGGTGCACAGACATCCGCTGGCATAGATTTCCCTTCTGTGGGGATTGTTGATGTGTGGCTCGTGGGAAGTGTGTGTGACTGTCGCAGCATCTTTAATATTGCTTACTTCTGAAGCAGGGTACCAAGTGGCAAAGTTTTGTTTGGCTGGCATGAAGGCGGTCTAAGTTTTGAAGTCTGTGGCAGACTGTTTGAGCTGCTTTGTGGTGTGGGGTGTGCTGCACACACCGCCAGGTGTAGTCTGAGGCTGGGGATGGTTGAAATGCCCTGATCAATGTGGTCTTTGATTCCTGCTTCTGGTGGCACAGGGCGCTTTGGGCTTTACTTTACAAAAGCTCCAATTAGATTTGTTGTGATTCTGCACACAGAGAATGGCTGCAGATATTGGCCATCCAAGCTCTCATGAAGAATGGAGAGAAAAGGCTCCTCTAACCAACAGTGGACAGATGCCCCCCCATCTATTTGTTTCTCTTAACACTGCTTGCTTGCAACCTGATCATTGCTTTCACTTAAGCCATTGAACACCAGCCAACTAAAAAAAAGTGGCATCCATTAATTACCCAGTAACTGAATTTGCATTAAAGGGGAGTCTCGACCCCTTGTGTGTCTGTTCACAGCATGTGCATCAGTTTGAGATTTGTATAATGTGGAAAGTGTACAGGGCAGGTACTCTGAAGTTCAAGGTCAAAGCATCCCTTTAAGAGGGTCTGTAAAGCTGCCCCCTATAAAAAGTAAACTGTCATTTTGTATTGTAATGCTTTTGAATATGATGTTTTCATTGCTGGAAGTTACGGATGATATACCCGTGAGGCAGAACTTTTTACGCCGTTTATTTTAAAGAACACACAGATGGCTTGTTAACGCCCATTTTCCATTGCCTTTTCGGTTCACAGTAGGACTAGTTGTGCCAGCCTTTCTGTGCAGGGGACCGTGTTCGAATTCCCCCCTATGACTCGTGCTCTACTCCATCTACATTTAGTTTGTTCAACACATTAGCAAAATCGCTACACGATTTAATACATTTCAGGGACCCTGGATTACTGCATGTTCTCGTTAAACATATGTCACATTCTCTATATAGATTGATGAGGTTCCCGGAGGAATTTTATTGCCCCTTAATACGGTCTGATTTTTTTCCAACCACTTGACCTCAGCAATTAATTGAAGATAGTTTGCCTGTAAACTTTATTGAATGCTTGCTAGGGATAGTGAACCCTGTCATTAATTTAGAAAATACATTTTTGGATCATTGTTTGATGATCTGTGGTGAATGCGTTTTATCGTGACGGTTGTTTTATTTGTTGTTTTTTGTTTTGTCTCTAATGATGGGGCCAGTTCATTCTCGTTAGATGTTGTCGCGCATGGGGCTATTTTCTTGCTTGTCAGGATTTTTTAGCAGCTTTGTGTATCGGAGGACTGGCGAAGTAGTAGGAGCTTTCTGACGTAGGCATGAAAGGAGTGCGTTTTAATTGCTTTGCTATTTGAAAATGGGAGGTCACTTTATTCCCATAAGGCAGTGGTCTTAGCTTTTTTTATGCTGAGTCCCCCCCCCCCTGAGTAAAATAGTTTCTGCCCCCTGCCTGCCATAAATGCTTCTATTTTCTATTAAAAAGTCACCATAATCATTCAAGCCCCTCACTGCCTGGCATCCTTCGGGCCCCACCAGTTTGAAGGCCTCTGCCTTAAGGCACTCAAGCTGTTCAGCATACAGAGGCCCCCTTTTCATGGGTGGGGCGACTCCTTCCCAGTTCCACACAAGGACTGTTCTACTGATCAGGCTGATCGCTTTCAAATTGTCGCTAAGTTGGGGATAAATGATCCTACTGGCTGCGCCTCTCTGGCTTTAACCCTGTTGCTGCTCCAATGCCCCCACAATGTTCCACCCAAATAGGTCCATGCCTTCCTCAGAAAGGTGCACCTGACTCTCTAGGTTATCTATATTTATCTGGCCGTGGCGCATGTTTGTGAAACCATGCCTCTGCAAAATATACCCATGGTTTGGTTTACCTTTTTTGCAGGATTTTTCCATTATGAGCGCTGCACTAGTTCAGCTGTAGTGCATAATTTATTGTACATTAGCAATGCTTATGGGGCTGAGGGGAAACTTCTGACCTGGCTCATATTAGCAAAGGCCTTCCTGCTAAGGTGTAATATTTATTTTTTGTTCCCCCAGTAAAGATCACTTTGGTCATGGGTTCTGTCCCTGCATACCCTCCTATTTCCTGTACATGTTGCTGTCTGCAAACTGGGACGCTCAATGGTTTATATTTACATTTAAGAAACTGAAACAGGTGCTTGTCTTTTAAAGGACACACAAAATAACTGCCGCATTTTAGGTACAAGAGCTCTGCAGTTAAGAACATATTGCCTCTCCAGAAAACCCACCTCTAATGTTATTAGCAAGCAGATGCTGCTAGTTAAAGCCACAGGATACCGCCAGACGGCAGGTAGCTTGTCCCAACAAGCATTCATCTCCGGCAGAATGGGACGCATTTCGCAAGGAGATGATGGCGATTTTCGGATTGCAGGGCTCCGTTCCGTCCGCGCCTTCGAGAGAAGCCATCAAGGAACGCGCTAGGGCCACCGCTCGTACGCCTTTGGGCTCGGGCTGTCGGCACGATCATCGGGAGCCGTTGAGGTCCCGATCGGACAAGGTAGATCGCTCTAGCCATGCCTGCTCCAGGTCCCGGACCTCGTCGCCCTCGAGACAGTTGGAGCCTGTGAGGCCTTTTAAGAAGGCATCGCACCATGTTCGTCGAGGGGCTCTCACGAGGCTTCGTGTCCGAGGAAGTCATCGGTGCCAAAGCTGTCGAAGGACGCGCTCGGGGCTCCGGCGTCAAAGCCGTTGTCGAAGCAGTCGGCACCGATTCCGTCGACGCCTTTTGAGGAGGCTTTATCGGAGGTGCAGCCCCGGAGACAGGTGGAAACCCAGAGGAAGGCCCTGAGTAAATCAGTGAGGCCTGTATTTGAGCCTTGTTCTGTACCCTCATCCAGGGATTTATTCCAGCCTTTGGATTACATCTCGGAGGTGGGTGAAGGGTCAGATGTGGAGGGGTTTGTTCCTCCTGAGGTTCCTGATGACCTGTTATCAGGTCATAGCTAGATGGAAGACCTGCATCAATCCTTAAATGACGCCAGTGGTCTGGACATCTCTCCGGAGGTTGAGTTTGGCAGCCCTGAGCCTGGTACACAAGCCGAATCGTCGTCCAGGCGTCTCATGTCAAAGGTGACAGAGTACTTGGGGTGGTCTGCTCCACCTGTGGATTTTCTGCAAGATGACCTGACAGATATTTTGGTCCAAGGTCCTCCCACTGACCCGGTGCTGCCATTTCATATGGCCTTACAAAGAAGGGTGGTGGCGGCTTGGACTGCTCCGGAGAGTCTCCCGTCAGTGAATAAGTCACTACTGAAAAAATACTGTGCAGCCAGTGGCGACCCCTGCTACTTGTTTATGCACCCCACTCCGGAGAGTTTGGTGGTGCAGATGGCTACAGCCCCAGCAAAGCAGGCTGCGTACCCTACCATCTCTCCGGATAGGGACGACAAGCGCTTTAACGGTTGGACGAAAAAAGTGTTTTCATCTAGGGGTATGTCTTTGAAGGCAGCCAACTCCATTTGTGCCTTGGCAAGATTCACTCACACTCTGTGGAACTGTGTATCTTTGGCGGCTGAACATATTCCCGAAGGCGAGCAACGGGATGGTTTTCTTGCCCTCGTTCAGGGTGGCAAGGATGCCATGTGTGAATCCGTTCAGTCAGGTCTGGGCGTGGCAGACTGTGTCAGCCGGTCCATGGCGGCGAGCACCGTGATGCGCAGATTTGCTTTGTTGCGGAAGTCTGGGTTTGCTCCTGATGTACAGTCCCGGCTTCTCAACATGCCCTTTGATGGTGACCATCTTTTTGGCAGCAAGGCTGACTAGAGCCTTGAGAGGTTGCAGACCTCCAAAGCTGCAGCGAAGTCGTTGAGCGCTGCAGTACGTCAACCTCCGCCTTGTTGTCCTAGGGGAAAGCAATGGAGGGGAGGTTCCTTTCGATACTACTCTTCCTTTGGTAGATCGAGGGGAGCTGCCAGTCAAAGGGGCCAACGGTGGAAAGCAAGGTACTCAAGGTGCCAAAGCCACTCGGGCAGTTGCCTCTTTGCCCTCAAGCACTGCTGCAGCCGCTTCCGCTCAGTCATGAGGCCATGTCCCATGGTTGGCTGGTTGGGATAAGGCTGGCGCAGCATCTTGTATAATGGCGTGCCATTACTTCATATGTGTGGCTTCTGGAGATCATAGCCCACGGCTACTGTCTTCCTTTCCGGCAGAGGCCTCACGACAATCCACCGGGGAAGCTCTCTTTGAAGAGTCCGGATCTGCTCCTTGTGCCGGAAATCAAATCCCTGCTGGCGAAAGGTGCCATAGAACTGGTGCCTGTAGCGGAGAGGAACAAGGGATGGTATTCCCCATATTTTTTTATCCCGGAAAAAAACGGGGGTTTGAGATCCTTCATGGACTTGCGGGGTTTGAACAAGCTCCTCAGGAAGGACAAGTTCAAGATGGTTACTCTCTCAAGTCCTCCAGGCCCTTCAACTTCAGGACTGGTTGGTGTGTCTCGACCTCAAGGATGCTTACTTTCATGTGCCGATACATCCCAAGCACCGGAAGTACCTGAGGTTTTGCGGTTAGCGACTCACATTTTCAGTTTCGGGTCCTGCCGTTCGGATTGACCTCTGGCCGAAGGTCTTCACCAAACTGATGGTGGTGGTGGCAGCGTATCTCAGGAAATTGGGGATTCACGTCTACCCCTACCTGGATGTTTGGTTGATCAGGGTGCGCTCTCCCGAGCAAGCCCTAGATCATCTGTCGGTCACCTGACACTCCCTTCACAAGCTGGGCTTCTCCCTCAACTTAAAGAAGTCTCATTTGATATCTACCCAGCGGCTCCAGTACATTGGAGCAGTGATCGACACATCCCTGGGGCAGTGTTCGCCTCCCTAGGTGAGGGCTCATCACATTCTGCAGATGGTGGACAAGAGTCTTCCGGCGTTCGAGTTCTTGTGGTTGCTCGGCCTCATGGCATTCTGCATTCTACTGGTGCCAGAGGCCAGGCTGCGGATGAGGTCTCTGCAGTGGGCTCTCAAGATGCAGTGGTGTCAGTCCTCCGGCCGGATGTCGGATCCCATTTAGGTGCTGCCCTCGGTTGCCCAGGATCTTCTGTGGTGGGCCGTCGAAGGCAATTTTATGAAGGGGACTCCATTTTGGCTACCCTGGCTGGAGTTGACGATCGTGACGGACGCATCCCTCACGGGATGGGGAGCTCATGCCAACGAGCTGACAGTCAGCGGTCGTTGGTCTCCAGAGTCCAGACTACATATCAATCTGTTGGAGCTGAAGGCCGTCAGGCTAGCCCTGAAGACTTTTCTGCCGTCTGTGCGGGGGAATAATGTCCTGATTCTGACGGACAATACAGTGGCCATGCACTACCTCAACAAAAAGCCGGGGGCAGGGTCTCTCCCACTGTGCAGAGAGGCGATGCAGCTCTGGTTCTGGGCCATCCAGCAGGAAATTGCGATCTCGGCAGTTCATCTGGCAGGAGCCGAAAACGAGGCGGCGGACTCTCTGAGCAGGCAGAGCGCGGTCTCTCACGAGTGGGAGCTGGCTCAGGAAGTTCTCTTGGAGATCTTCGCCCTTTGGGGGACCCCGCAAGTGGATCTCTTCGCCACCAGTGTCAACCGGAAGTACGAAAGATTCTGCTCGCGGGAATTTCCTCCAAGAGGAGCCTTAAGGGACGCGTTCGTAGTGGAGTGGTCCTTCCCACTGCTGTATTTGTTTCCTCCAGTTTCTGTCATTCCGCAAGTGTTGCAGAGGTTATGGAGGTTCGGTTCCGGAATGATCCTCATTGCTCCGGCGTGGGCCAGGAGAGCGTGGTACCCGGACCTTCTCGACATGTCCATCTGCCCTCCACGCCGTCTTCCCTAACGAGACAATCTGCTCTCACAGGAGGGGTGTTGGGTTCTCCATCCAGAGGTGAAGTCTCTCAGCCTTCATGCTTGGCATCTGAAAGGCTGAGGTATAAGGATTGGGACCTCCCTGAAGACGTGATGGTGTTGCTTTCGGCCAAAAGGCCTGCAACAAAGTCCCTGTACCGTTGCTGTTGGAGAAAGTTCTGCGACTGGTGCAGGGTACAGAATGCAGATTCTTTTGTGTTCAATTCCTGTGGTTCTGTCTTTTTTGCTTTCATTAGCCCACACGGGCCTGCAAGTGGGTACCATTAAGGGTTACC
This sequence comes from Ambystoma mexicanum, assembly GCF_040938575.1. Taxonomy (NCBI): domain Eukaryota; kingdom Metazoa; phylum Chordata; class Amphibia; order Caudata; family Ambystomatidae; genus Ambystoma; species Ambystoma mexicanum. The sequence goes on from NC_090921.1 coordinate 370,953,627, forward strand.
TGGCGGCGCTGTCCATATTTAAACGCTCATCTGAGGAGTGTTCTTATTTTAAGATTCCTTTGAATTCTCAGTTTCTGAAAGGGCTAACTAATATTTCTGCCGTCACCTTTCCAGGTGCCCGGTTGGGATTTGAGCTTAGTTCTAAAGTTCCTGTTGGGAGCTCCGTTTGAGCCCTTACATTCTTGTCCATTGAGACTGTTGTCCTTTAAGACTGTATTTTTAGTTGCTGTTACTTCCGCTTGCAGAGTGAGTTGCAGGTACTATCCGCCAAGCCACCTTTCACGGTGTTCTATAAGGACAGGGTTGTCCTTGGGGCTCGTCCTTCTTTTCTTCCGAAGGTTGTGTCGGAATTTCATTTGATCCAGAAGGTAGTTCTTCCAGTGTTCTATCCTCCTCCGCATCCTGGTAAGGAAGAGGAGAGGCTCCATAGGTTGGATCCTAGGGGAGCTTTAAGTTTCTACATCTCACGCATGTCCCGGGTCAGAGTGGACGTTCAGCTATTTGTCGGATATGCTGGAAGGCGTTTGTGTCAAGCTGTTTCTAAGCAGACCTTGTCCCGTTGGATCATCTTGACAATCTCTGAATGCTACCATCTCACGGGTAAGACCCTCACTAGGGGTGTGGCTTCCTCCACTGCTCCGCAGAGGGGTGTTCCCATTCATATTTGTGAAGCAGCCACATGGGCCTCTGCCCATACTTTTGTAAAACGCTACTCTCTGGATTCTATACATGGGCAAGATTTGGCCTTTGGTAAGGCGGTCCTCTATTCTGCAATTTGATTGGGCATTCTAGAATTCTAAATTCTTTACCCACCTCCATACGTTGGTACTGCTTTGGGAGTCTGTCATAGATGTGGAATACGTCGGAGGACACAATCCCCTCGAAGAACAAGTTACTTTCTTACCTGGTAACATTCTGTCGATGGGATGTTCCTCCGACGTATTCCACATCGCACCCTCCCAGCCTACCCCTCTACAGAATTTCTTTTGCGATTGCAGCTTATATTTCCACAAGGCTTTCTTTAGTCGTACTGGCAGAAGACTGGTGTCACACGTTCTGTGAAAAAACCTGTAACTGAGGCTACGGGCGTCGTGCGTCCTACATATAACATCCGGTTATGTCCGCGCTCGATGGAGCCCCTCGAGGGACTGCGTATCGACGCAGATGCAGAAAATGTTTCCGAAGTAGTACAGCTGTGGTGATTAAGAACGTTACCAGGTAAGAAAGTAACTTGTTCATCTCAGCCCAGAAGCATGGGGAAGGACATTTTGGACAACTTAATGTTCCTTCTGCATCAGGATGCTCAGTTCCTCTGAAAATACGCAGTTGCCCCTGGAATATTGTTTTTGGGGTGGCAGAGATTAGAAATCTAATCCTGCGTAGCTCTTCATCCCCTGCCCCGGGTCCTAACATGCTTTCCAATGTGGTACTGAAGGGCAATATTGATCTTTGGTCAAAAATTCTTCGTTCTTTTTAAGGATATACTGCTTGTGAGGACTATTCCTGATAGCTGGCATGGCCAATTTACAAGAGGGACGATGGGGGCATGTCCTCATAATTACAGGTTTATCGCCCTTTTGGACGCTGAGTTGAAGATCTTTGCTGGCATTATTTAGGAACATATTCAGGAGTGGATGGATTCACACTGTATTCTGTGTTCCAGTTTGGATTCAGGAGGAATATAGGCACGGGGTTTTCCTGATTTCCATCATGTAAGAAAATGCATGGAAATCTGCCGATTTATTTGGCCTCTATTGATCTTACGTCAGCATTTGATCTTGTTGATAGAACTACCTTGTGGTCCAATCTATACCAGCTAGGGATGCCAGCTCCTTCTACATGAAGGTACGAGAATTACAATTCGTCTAAACTCTGATATGTTATTTAAAGACATCAGAGTATGTAATGGACGTGTTCTTGTTCTTGTTGCGCCCAGTTACCTACAGGTTTGGTGCGCCCTACAAATCAATAAACCATCTTGGACGGGTGCATTTTTGCACTGACTGTCTTTAACCTTTAAATCTCCCACGTGGGCATTTCTTTAGGTGGAGCAAAAGCTGTGGTTTCCAGAATTGAAGGACAGAGTGTGTTGGACCGCTTATGCTGATGTTATCTTGTGTGATCACACCACTCTTGGCCTTCAACGACTTCTTAGTGTATTTAAGCAATATACCGTGTCGAGTTCACTGCATATTAATAACAAAAAGACTGTAATTATACGATTTTCTTACAGGAAAAGCCCTATCAAATTCTCATGGTTTCTGAATCATGAGAAGCTACTTGTAAGACATAATAAGGTATTTGGGATATCCTGTTTTTGGAGATAAAAAGTTACATTTTCGTGAATATCTTGAGAAGAAGGCTGATCCTCTTGTATCTCAGCTGAGAAAAACTGATTTTAAGTTTGGGAAATTCTCAGATCTCCCTTGTTTGCGCCTTTATAGAAGCAAGACTATAGCTCTGTTTTGCTATGGACTCGAGCTTGCACCGTTATGGTGCAGGAATGAACTTGCAAAATACGAGTGTAGAATTTTAAAAGCTATTGTCAAATGTTTGCCAAAATGTGTTCCAGTTTCAGCTCTTCGCTGCAAGCTTGGGCTCATGTCTATCAAAAGTGTTGTAAAGTGGTGAAGATTTTCACTTTATAGAAAGCTGATTACTTACAAAAACACCACATTATATGCAATTATGTGCCATGGCCTCTGCAGTGTCCCTGCAGTGTCCCTGCAGTGTCTCTGCAGCTTCTGTGTACTTGCGTGATATGGAGGCAGACGTTTAAGAAGTTCTGAACAGATTCGGAATTCCTTATGAAATCCTTATATCCAATCCCTTGAAAGTAAACAATTTGTTACAACATTTTGATTGGAATCAGACTGTAGAAGATGTCTCCAAATATAAATTGTACAACATCTTGTATCTTATTATAGTAAAAGAAATTTGAACCATTGAACCATACTTTTTGAAATTGCTGGATGGGATATGTAGACAGGATTTTATGCGCTTATGGTTTAATGTGATAAAAACTGATGAAATCATTGATATTAGAGAGGGTGGTAGTAGTAGCAATCCCTCCTTATGCAGATGCTGTAAGCAAGCAGAATTTCCTGAAACATTGAAGCATATCTTAACTGAATGCAATGGTCTAAGATTGGAACATATAAATAGCTTTAGCCAATGTGTCCCTAATACAGCAAATGTGGATCTGGAAATCGTGTGGCTAGAGATGCTTCGTGGTAAGACTTAAAGTATGGACATTTTTTATTTTAGTTTTAGTGCCTTGGGTTAGAGGTACAGGAATATTTAGAAGGAAGATTCGATAAACTAATATCTTTTCAAAGAAAGTGTGATGGCCTTGTGCACTTGAACATTTATGCCGGAAGACTGGCCAATTTAATATTCTTTGAAAGTATTTTGGTATGTTCAAAGTGGTTGTGGTAAAGGATTGGAAATGTATAACTCAAAATGTATGTATGTATCTTTTTTTTTATTTTGGTACAGCTGAAATCGATCAACTTATCAAAATTACATATACATAACCATCAAATAAGAGAAACAATTTAAATTACACTTTCATTTCACAATCGGTTACATTTCACATAGGATACTTGGAGACAGGAAAAGGAGCAATGTTAAAAGAAGATAAAATAGAATAAGTAAAAAGGGTAAAAAATATAGATAAAAAGCAGGAACTCAGCCATGGGATCAAAACAGATGTAAACAGCTAAAAAGCATTTTAGCACTGACTGCACATTTATCATTTTTACTGACTCAGTTCTACTTGATAATCAAGTTATTTCAGTCGGTAAGATTTTTCCAAAAATTGTACCAGGGATTTTATGACAGCAAACCTGGGGCTGTTTAATAAAAAGCTCCATGTCTCAATTTCGTTCCTTTCCATATGAAAATTTAACAAATTAGAAAAATATTTATTTCTGATCTTCAATTTAGGACATGATACTACCACGTGTTGCAAAGTTTCTCTTACAAAATGAAGCTCACAAAATCGACAATAGTTTAAATTAGGGGAAAGAATTTGACGCCTCACTAACTGCTCTCTCGTAGGCCATAAGTTTAGCCTTATACGCAAAAATGTTTCATTTATATGGAGAAATAAATTGTCGAGTGATTTTAAGGAAAACTTGTAAAATGTTGAGACATATGGATGTATGAATATGTAAATTTGTATGTTTCTTATACAATTTTCTAAAGGTTAATGTGTAAAGAATCGGGACACATCAGGCAGGAACATCCATAGCAAGCCCACTATAAATTAATGGTTTTGGGTACAGACCTGGTTCACAAATACTTGAGCATACTAAATTTACCTTTTTTTTTTATTTCTTCTTTTCGGCAATAACTCAAACCATGTCCACCACTCATTTACAGCAGAAGCACTTTGGATTAAAGCGCTATATAAACACAATAAATACAAATACAAATCTCTTTCCTCTAGAGAAACTCTAAAATTCAGATCTACTGATTTCTCTTTTTATTGGCAAAGCGCTCGGGGACCGTAGTCCAGGTCAGAGTATGTGTGCAGCTAGGACAGATAACTGATTGGTATTGGCGAATCTCGCTCTTCCTCCTTAAAGTTAGGTATACATTATTTTAGAATGAAAGTAAAACAATATCGGATTATTCATTTGTAGGTGAATTTATTCCGATAGTCAGCCAACGCCTATTTGAACCTTAGCCATCTCCAAGGCCTTGAAATTGAACACTTGGTATGGTGACCAGGTTTGGAAGTTTAAGTTCATTATCAATTTTCTGATGGTACTTGATGATAAAGGGTTGAGTCCCGAGAGTCAATTGCTGGCGCATTGTGCTAATCAGTCTTTAATGGTGCTTGGACGTCCCGGATTGGTTCCCCAAATCGAAATTCCTTAATCTTTTTTGAGTTCTTCTTTTTTTTACCTTGAATGCAATCCTGAAAATTTTGTCCACGGGTTGGGGTACCAGTCCAGGATGTTCTATTCATTCAAGGTCTTTATGTGTAGACCTTGTGGAATTGGTGACGTAGCTCACCACTATTTATAAATTATAGTGGTCAAAGCGCACTCAAGGGTATGTACCCATATACACCTTTGTGTGCAGCTAAGTTGTGGGGAACCAATCCAGTATGTCCAAGCACCACTAAAGATTTATTAGCACAACACACCAGCATTTGACTCTCGGGACTCACCCTTTTATCATAAAGTACTATCCGAAAATTGTTTTAAGAGGAGAGCAAGAATAAGCAAAAATCCCACGGGATGGATAGGATCGCGCTCAAGGGGAGTCACCCCAGTGTACAGCTCAAGCTAAATGTTTGTTGTATTGGTAGTCACATTATGAAGTTTAAACTTTCCTTTTTCATACCCGCAGCCAAGAACACTAAGACACAGAAAACATTTGATGAAATAAATAAAACCCATTGTGATACAGAGGGACTAATTGAGGCTTTAAAAGAAAGGTAGAGGAGAAAAAGCAGCTACTGGTGGAATCCGGAGTGAACCTACAAGAAGATGCAGTGGAAAAAGAGAATTATGTTGTATAAGCTGATGGGTGAAAACTGACTATTCCAAAATATATTAATGGCTGTTCACAAAAGCTGGAAAACCTAGTCTTTTGGCAGGGATGGCTAGTTAGTGTTCTTCATTCCTCCTATATTCCTTCCTCAGAACCCGCCTCTTACTTCACCTGTACAATTGATGGACACAGCATTAAATCGGCAGATGGTCTGTGTAATGTTGCAGTTCCCAAAGATGTAGCTGCGCAACAACTGCAAAATGTTGGACTATAATGTAAGTCAGTTGTGTGCTACAAATGTTTTGTCGGACAGATCTAATTCGACAAGCTCAACTGCAGGCCATGTTGCTGCGGGCCCCTCGTGCCAGCAAGGTGGCAAGGGAGCTCCTGGTCAAGGGTATGACCTGCCCTCCCCCCACTTAAGACCGGGTGTTCCCCAGAAACTACCTGAGGCATTGGGCCTCCAGGGTGCTGGTGTCCCATAGTACACAAGGGGGCTGACTGGATGCCCATAGCCGGCCCCCGTAACACTCCCTCAATTAATATGTAGTTTGTTACTAATTTCTGTCCACGGACAAAAAAAATGCTGCAATACTTGTTATCTTGCCATGCTGATCAGTCTACTTTACTTGGTTGTTGAAGCACATTTCTCCTAACCTAATGATAATTGCATCTCTGACTGTATTTTATTTATATTTATATAGCGCGCAAGTAACCCACGGGCATTGAGGCGCTGTTACTTGCAAAAATCTTAGTTACAGGCATATAGTCATTCATAGGTACATTATGAGTTCGACAAAGTATAGAGCTGACATTTTGGTTGGTACAGTATGTCATTACAGTACAGTTTATGCATTAGGAATATATGAGATGTATTCGACTAGTGCAACGCATCTTATGTGAATAAGATTGTTTTCAAGGTTTTGCGGAAGGTGCTGAGGGAGGACTCGCCTCTGATTGTGGGAGGTAGGGCGTTCCAGTGCGTGGGTGCGAGATATGGTAAGCTGGATCCGGCCACTCTGACTTTTTTTACTAATGGCACAGAGAGCATGTTAGTATATGGTGATCTGGTTGGCCTCGTAGAAGAGACGGGGTGGATCCTCTGGGTAGTCGGGAGCAGTGAGGTGAATGCACTTGTGGGTCAGTGTCAGTGTCTTGAAGATGATTCGTTCTTTTATTGGGAGCCAGTGTGCTAGCTTTCTGGCCTCCGAGATGTGTTCCCTTTTGGCAATGCCTTGGGCTGCCCGGAGAGCACTATTCTGAATGATTTGCAACCTCTCTAGGTTTCTGTTGGAGGTGCCTAGAAAGAGTACATTGCAATAGTCAAGCCTGGATCCAGTGATGGCTCTGGCTATGTTAGTGCAGTTCTCTTTGGAGAGAAAGGGCCTGACTGCGTTGATAAGTTTGGCATGGTATGCAGCTGCAGAGGCTATAGCGTTGACTTGTTTATCCATGGATAGGTTGGAGTCCAAGTAGACTCCAAGGGTTTTGACTGATTCTGAGACAGGTATTTTGATAGTCTATGGTGAAGTGGCTGAATTGGGAGTCTAGATTTTTCAGTGTGTCAGGTGAGCCTACCAAAAGGAGTTCAGTCTTGTCAGAGTTGAGGCATAGTCCATTGTCTGCCATCCAGGCTTGGATGGTGTTGTAGAGGTTGTTGAGGGTCATGGGGTCAGTGTCATAGTTACCAGTGAGGGTTAGGAGGATCTGTGTGTCGTCGGCGTAGTTAGTGTATGAAATGCCCATGGCGTCGAGGATGAGAAAGAGTGGTCGTGTGAAGATGTTGTAGAGGGTGGGTGAGAGGCAGGAGCCTTGGGGCACACCGCAGAGAATGGTAGTTGGAGATGCGGATGCTGAGTCCGAGAATACTTGCATGGTTCTGCCTTGTAGGAAGGAAGTGATCCATGCTGTGGCTTCAGGGGAGAATTTGGCAGTAGAGGAGAGGTGGTGGCATAGGACGTCATGATCCACGAGGTCGAAAGCCGCGGATAGGTCAAGAAGTAAGAGAAGTGCTGGTTTGGCCATGTCTCTGGCATCGTCCATTTGGTTTGCTATGCAGGAGTGGTGTGCCACCAATGCCCTCTGCCTTAATGCCAGTAAGACTAAGATTTTCCTCATCAGCACACCCGCTCCCTCCTTTCCTCTTGCCAGCCTCTCTTGGTCCTCTTCCCGTTCTCACCTGCAAAGCCAAAAACCTTGGGGTCATCTTCGACTCCACACTCTCCTTCTCTCCTCACATCTCTGACGTCTCCAAGAATTCACACTACCAGCTGCACCTCCTCAGAGGTATTCTGCCTTTCCTCTCCTTCCCCCAAAAGCTCAGTCTCCAGAGCTCTGGTTCTCTCTAGGCTGGACTATTGCAACAGCCTCTTTCTAAATCTGCCTGCTTCTCCGCCCTCTGCAACTCATCTAGAATAGGACTGCAAGACTTGTTCTTGGCCTCAAGCCCAGGGATCGTATCTCTCCAGGACTGAAATCTCTGCACTGGCTCCCAGTGGCTGCATCGTCAACAAGGCCTTCTGGCATCTGGGGCCTCAATACCTTCCACTCGCTCTTCCTAAATATCTTCGTTCTCGAGCTCTTCGCTCATCTGCCTCCAACTCCCTCAAGGTCAGTCGCTTCTCCAAGCAAAGAGTTGGTGGTAGATCCCTCTCCTTGGCTGGTGCCTCCCTCTGGAACAGCCTTCCTACCTCCCTTAAACTTTAGGAGAACCATCTCCGGTTCCGGCAACACCTCTAAACTTTTCTCTTTGCTTCTGCTTTCTCTCCTCCTCTCCTCTGCTGACCTCCTGGCTGATACTGGCACTGCACTGGCTACCTGGACACCCTCTGATCACGGGCCCATGTCCCTCTCCTGCCAGCGTCCCACACCTGCACTGCCCACCTGGCAACCCCTGCACTTGGAGACTGTTCTGTATCCCTACAGTCCCCCACCAGACCTTGATAGCTGTTGTCCGCACTTACTCATGCACTTGCCACATGCTGGCCGCTATTTTACTTATCTATTCCCATGTACTGCACTTTCCTTCCTCTCTTCTCACGCATTTGCGAGATCTGAATGACACCTGGCCTAGTAGGATTGTTTTTTGTCCCCCTTGTTCCCCTCCCTTGCCTCGTCGCGCCTTGAAACACTTGTGTATAGGCGCGTTATAAATGCCATATCATATCTTTTGTAGGATTATTTTCTTTAGTCTAATCTTAAAAATCCACGCTTCGCTTTCTCCTGTTTGCATTGTATGCAGTCTTTCCTTCCCCTCGCCTACTCGGTTAGTCTTTCAGACACAACAGTAGCCTTCCTTCTCCAGCATTGGATCTTTCATAGATTCAGATGCTTGAATATTCCCCGTCGTCAGACTGGGAATCCTCGGTGATAAATTAAATAATAATAATAATTTTCTTTTAAATATATATATATATATATATATCTATACCTACACTGCCACCTAGCAGTGCATGTACATAGCCCATTATAGCCTATGAGCCACTTCATTGTGTAGTCCCTCCACCTCACTTTGGTCCTTTATGGCCCCAGCCAATGAGGTGGCAGGGCTTAAGCTCCGCCCCCGGCAGCCATCTTCAGATTTTTCACCGCAGTCTATCAGACACAGGGAATCCTCAAGCTCTCTGAGCTTTTCCAAATTCTTTCTACTTTTGTGTGGAATATATTTGTAAAATATATTCCATCTTGTTCCCCTTCCTAGGGGCTTTCTTTCCAATTAACCTTGGTGGCAAAACTTGTTGTTTTCCTCTCAAAATCGTCGACTGAACTTCTCTTCAGAAATGGAGGCACCTCAGGCTGTCAGGAAGCCTTCCCTGTTCAGGGACTGCACGAGGTGCAAGAAGAAATTGGTTTACTACAAGGACCCCCACGAGCATTGCATTTATTGTCTGTACCCACATGACATTAAAAAATGCGAGATTTGTAAAACTTTTTCCACCAAGACCCTTCATGACAGGCATAGAAGACTCCTTTCATACCTGGAATCCAGGGATCAATCTTCGGACGAAGAGTCTGTCAGAACAGCTCCTGTCCAATCCAGCACTCCATCTGAGAGGCAAACTCCAAAGAGAAGGGCCTCTTCAGTGGAAAGGAGTTCCTCTCCCAAATCCAAAAAGAGGAAGCTGGAATTGATACCCTTTCTGCCTCCAGTTGACCTTTCAAGCCAGAAAATGTCAGCAAAATCTGCCTCCAGAGGTAAGGAGGAGTTTGCAAAAAACGGGGGGGGGGCAGTCGTCGGCGGGTAAACCGCCCACGAATGAAGGGAAAGGTAAAGGCCCGTCATCGGCCATACCGTTGACGAAACCAGCATCGACGACGACGCTTAAGACATCGTTGACAGTTAGATCATCGTCATCGGACGTGTCGACCACGAAGCAATCGTCGACGAGCAAGAAACCCCACTCGTCCACGAAGCATTCATCCATGACACAGTCGTCCACGGAGCACACTCCACATTCGTCAACGGGAAAATGTCAGTCGTCGACGGGAAAATCTCAGTCGTCGGCGAAGCCCTCGTCGACGAGAATAACACCATCCATAACGCCTTCAGAGGCACCGCAAATTTCGGCAGTTACAGAGGAATTACTGCCTCTTACTCTGGAAGCTCCTGTCATTACAAGCAATATCATTGAGAAGAATACTGTAACTGAACCTCTGGTGCAGCAATTTTCACCTTTGGGGCACATGGCAGAACTTCCGGATATAATTCTTCAGGAAGAATTCTCTGATGCAGAAGTGGCGGAAGAGTCCAGCGGTCCCTTACCGAAACAATACAGCCCTCCTTGGCACCCGTCCACGGGAGAATCCGAATATCCTCATGACCCGGTGCTCATGTTATCCGTGCAGAGGATTGTAGAAGAATTTTACAAACGGCAAAGGGAGAAGCAAGTTCCGATTAATCCCATTCCTAGAGAGTCATCCCCGATTCCAGGCACATCGGGTTGCTCTCCTTACAGGAGTAAACCGCAAAAACAGATGAGATCACCTGCTCGAAGACCGAGGAGCAGCACCCACAGTGCTTCACCTACAAGAGTCCCGTCACCACAGTCATCGCACAGACCGCGATTTCCGGACGTAGATCCCACCATGGTACCGTCCACCATCTCGGTATCGGACTGGCAGGAGGATCCTTTTTGTTGAATTTTCGGAACCAGAAGAAGGAGAAATAACTCAGGAGCCAGACGCACACAGTGATTGGGATGACTACGTCGTCGAGAAGCCCAGGAGGAGAGACTCGCCGGGCAAGGCCTCACCACCGGATGATCTCGTTTCTTTCCACACCATAATAGGTAAAGCCGCAGAACTGTTTAAAATTCAGGTTTCTTCGGAGGAAAGGCAATCAGTGCTCTATGAGCACAGGGACAAACGAAGGAGGACAGTGACCACAATTCCCCTCCTCGATACCATCTCGGATTCCGGATCCAAGATCCTATCTACGCCCTTATCGACTCCGGCGTTGGTGTCCAGGCCAGAAAAGAAATATAAAGCTCCGGATTCGGCACCGCTTTGTTTAAGGGGTCATACGAAACCGGACTCAGTTATTACAGTGGCGGCCAGAAAGAAACTCGCCAACCCCTCCTCACCTTTGTCACCACCACCGGATAAGGACGGACGCAAATTGGAAGCCATGGGCAGGAAAGTTTCATCTTCTGCATCACTTACAATCAGAGCGGGTAATGCACTGGCCATGACCGCACGATTCGATCGCGAGCTTTGGCTCCGCATGTCTAACTTGGCGAAACAATTACCACCGGAGCTCCAGGAGGAGGCAAAATCCATTATCGCGGATGGTGAAGCAACATCGGATCACATGATCGACGCGGCAGTTGATGTGGCCGAATCAGGCTTCAGGCAGATGGCGCACGGTACAGTGCTCAGAAGGCAGGCCTGGATGAAGGCTACTAACTTTAGACCTGAAGTTCAGGCGCAGATTCTGGACATGCCATTTGACGGTCAAGATCTCTTTGGGAAAAAGATAGACGACCATTTGAAAGCAATCAAGACAGACACTGACACAGCCAGAGCCATCAGTTCTTTAAAGGACAAAAGTAAGGACCATCGGTCTTTTCGTCCCTTTAGAGGTTCATCTTCCAAATTCAGGGGATACAGTCGTTCCTCCTCCTATGGTCAGAAAGCGCAAGGCGGCACGTACCAAGGCAATAAATATAAGTCATCCAACAGATACACCCATAGAGGCAGACGTGGCTCCGCCCAAGGGAAGTCGCAAGGCAAGCAGAACTGACGACCAATCTCCCCCCCCCCCTTCGCCACGCCCCGGTGGGGGGGAAGGGTGAGCCAGTTTTTCCAGCGCTGGCGGTCAATTACTTCGGACAAATGGGTGTTACAGGTGATCCGAAAGGGTCACACCTTGGAATTTCTGGACCAACCTCCTTCCCTGCCTCCAATTCCCCGCGGAGTACATATGTTAAGCCAGGTCATGTCCGAAGTGAAAAAACTGCTCCAGAAGGCAGCAGTAGAACCAGTACCCTATTCTCAGAGGGGAAAAGGTTTCTACTCCCGATTCTTCCTGGTCAGAAAGAAAAACGGTCAATGGAGGCCCATCTTGGACCTGAGGGCTCTCAACAAGTTCATCAAGCGCATAACTTTCAAGATGGTAGCTCTACAAGGGGTGCTACCTTGGTTAAACAAGCACGACTTCTTGGCCACTTTAGACTTGGAGGATGCTTATTTCCACATCCCGATCCATCCAGCACACAGGCAGTTCCTCAGGTTCACAGTGGGAGGGCTCCACTTTCAGTTTCAAGTGCTTCCGTTCGGCCTAAAATCGGCGCCAAGAGTTTTCACAAAATGCCTGGCACCGGTAGCGGCAAGTCTCAGGAGAGCAGGAACGGACGTTTTTCCATACCTGGACGATTGGCTGATAAAGGCAAGTTCAGCTGCAAAGGCTCGTTCGGCAGTGTCGAGGACGGTCAACCTCCTAAAAGAGTTAGGTTTCTCCATCAACCAGACAAAGTCCTGCCTGGTCCCCAGCAAGGTAGCTCTCTTCCTGGGAACCGAGCTAGACTCCAGCATTCCCAGAGTGAGACCATCCACAGAGAGAATAGCAGCGATTCTACGCTTAACTTCGAACTTCCTACAGAAAGAGACAACATCTCTGCGCTCTTACAAATCCCTATTGGGCATGATGCCATCATGCATATTCCTCATACCGAACTGCAGGCTTCGCATGAGGCCGGTTCAGGAAGCTCTGGACCACCAATGGAAACAAGCTTTCGGATGCTGGGAAGACATTGTCCAGATTCCATCGACGTTGCACAAGGCCCTTCGATGGTGGAACGCTCCAAGGAATCTTCTACAGGGAATGCCGTTTCAAGCACCGACATCGACCCTCCTGCTGCGGACGGACGCTTCCTTATCAGGCTGGGGCGCTCATCTTGCGGACCTCCAAACCAAGGGATCTTGGTCGGCACAAGAGTCCCAACTCCACATCAACGTGTTGGAGCTCAGGGCCGTAAGGTTGGCGCTGAAAGCCTTCCTACCGGTTATAGCTGGTCAAGTTCTTACGGTCCAGACAGACAACACGACCTCCATGCACTATACAAACAAGCAGGGAGGCACGAGGTCTCAGATTCTGTCGCAAGAAGCCCAACAACTATGGGCATGGGCCTTGCGCTACGGTATACAGATCAGGGCAGATCACCTTCCAGGAGTGGACAATGTCCTAGCGGACAGATTAAGCAGAGAATACACAGCGTCACACGAGTGGGAGTTGGACGACAGAGAAACCCGACGGATATTTGCCTTATGGGGCCATCCGCAGATCGACCTTTTTGCCACCAGGAACAACAAAAAATGCAAAAGATTTGCGTCAAGATACCCCGAGCACCAATCGCTCAGAGACGCGTTCTCAGTGGATTGGTCGGGGAAGCTCCTCTACGCCTTCCCACCCATTCCCCTCATTTCGAGGGTACTTCGCAGGGTGAAAGAACAGGATTGTTCCTTGATTCTTATTGCACCCGATTGGGCACGGCAAGTCTGGTACCCGACGCTGAGACATCTATCCTGCAAAACCCCGATTCGTCTCAAATCACATCAATATCTACTGACACAACAGAACCACAAGGTCCTCCACCACGACCCGAGGAGCCTGTCCCTCAAAGCATGGTTCCTGAGCAGCGTAAACTGATGCACCTAAAGTTACCATCAGAATGCTGGGATATCATCAGGGCCGCTAGAGCCCCGTCCACGCAACTCATCTACACCAGAAAATGGACCAGGTTTTCCAAATGGTGCGAGACCTCTGCGATCGATCCCCTCACGGCCTCGGTTGACCAAATTCTGCCTTACTTGTTGCACCTGGCTAAATCAGGGCTCTCACTGTCCTCTATCAAGGTCCATCTGTCAGCCATAGCGGCCTACACAGTAACCGCGGAGACGCAAGCCTTACTCTCCTTACCAGCGATCAAGATCTTCCTGAAAGGACTGATGCATACTTATCCGCCTACACCTACACCAGTTCCGGACTGGAGCCTCAACACCGTCTTAACAGCCCTCATGCAACCTCCCTTCGAGCCCATACATAGACCGCGTCATCTTAAGGCCTCACCCGAAGTTCCTCCCCAAGGTACTTTCGGAGATGTCGTTCACTGAGCGCATTGTTTTACCAACCTTCTTCCAGAATCACGCTTCGGAAGCGGAAAGGACATTACACTCTCTAGACGTTTCTAGGGTGTTGAAGTTTTACTTGCAAAGAACCAAGGAGTTCCGCTCCTCAAACCGGCTATTCATTTCCTTCTCTGGCCGTACCAAGGGCCAACTTATATCCAAACAAAGCCTGGCACGCTGGGTATCGTCCTGCATCACCCACTGTCATCAGTTGAAAGGCGACCCTTTAACTAGACCGCCGTCTGCGCACTCCACCAGAGGAAGGGCGGCGTCAACAGCATTTCACGCAGGGGTGGCCTTGAAAGACATATGCAGAGCTGCCACGTGGAGCACTCTACATACTTTCGCGAAACACTACTGCCTGACTGAAGATACCAACAAAGAAACTGCAGTTGGACAGGCAGTGCTCCGCCATCTCTTTGTATAAGGTAGGACCAGCCTCCTTTCCCACCTTTCCCGAAGTATGTAACCGTTGTGTTGCTGCATGGTAAAGGTTTGATCAGAAATATGTTTTTCTGTAATTATGCATATCTGTTTATAATGGTGGCATGTTTTAACTGCTTGGTATTCTATTCAAGCATCTGAATCTATGAAAGATCCAATGATGGAGAAGTCTTAGTTACTTACCTGTAACTGTATTTCTCCAGCATTGGTATCTTTCATAGATTCACATGCGCCCGCCCGCCTCCCCTGAGAGGCTGCTCCTATGCTCGGCATCCATCATACTGTAATCTCTACGGTTCAAAATCTGAAGATGGCTGCCGGGGGCGGAGCTTAAGCCCTGCCACCTCATTGGCTGTGGCCATAAAGGACCAAAGTGAGGTGGAGGGACTACACAATGAAGTGGCTCATAGGCTATAATGGGCTATGTACATGCACTGCTAGGTGGCAGTGTAGGTATATATATATATATATGTGTGTGTGAATCTATGAAAGATACCAATGCTGGAGAAATACAGTTACAGGTAAGTAACTAAGACTTCTCTTTCCATGACACTGTCTTTCACTCTCAAACTACCTACTGAAGTCTCTTCTGTGGCCATGTGACGCCGCGGCTCTATGTGTGAGGGGTGCATTATTTGGCGGCAGCTGTGGTGGAGGAGGAGGAGAACGGGAGGCCGAACAGGGGATCCCTGTCCGGCCACCGGGGAGCGGTGGCGGCACTGTGTAAGACTGCTGTTTCACGTCTAGTCCAAAACCGAATCTGAGACTACTGGTACACACATGCTTCCACACCCCTACACACTTTGAGGTGCCAGTCGAACTGTGGGCCAGAGGGGGAGGTACAATAGACCTAGCTACTGGTGTGGTTCTGCCTTTCACCACCCCTGTTCACATTGACCCGTCACCCACCCAGGATTTCTTCTTGCACATTCCCATGGAGCCGAACCAGGGTCTGTACTCAGTGCCCACTTAGGTCTCGGGTCTGGGGACTACTAGAAAGCCCCATTAGATATGCCGCAGTCCTTCTGTTCGAAGGATACTTTTACGGCTGTCCCTGGGCGCTGTGTATTGATGCCATGCTTCTCCCACACACCCTTCATGCTAAAATGGAGGAAGCTGTTGAAGTGTCACCCTTTGCTTTATCCGCGATCATTACCGAAGCACAACTACTAGTATACCCTATCAATCTGGAGACGAAGGGTGAGCGTATTGCTTTACTTAAACGGGGGAGGGCATATGTACTTGTGCATTCAAGTAGCTGCGATGCAATCTATTGGCTCTCCATCCAACAGGAAGAAAGCCGAACAAGAGTGGAGGCATGGAATTGGGGCGAGGGGTCCGCAGGAAGAGCGCAGGCTACTGTCCTAATTTGTACAGGTATATGCCATGAGAAAAATAGGGACACCACAATCCGTAGGGCAGGAAACATCACCATAGACACAAAAGGTGCTAGATGGCTCCATCAGCATGATGGAGGGCATATAAGCGGAACTGCAGCAGGTTCTGGGAGTGTTAACTTAAACTGACTAGGTGACTGAACTATTAATAGAATTGGGAGAGGTTTGGCGCCATCAAGATGTGGTGGCAGGATGGTGAGATCCAGTGTTGGATGAGCAGAGTGGGCACTTTTCTTTCGCAAGGGACAATACAAGACTAACCGTATGATTTTCGTTTTTTTTTTAAACACTTGTAAAAAATCTCACAGTAATCAGTAACAACTAATGTTTCAAAACATCTTAAGTATCTCGCATTGAACATTCCAACAAAATAACCATATCATGTGAAACATAATAAACTTACTGACGGGTATACACAGAACAACAATGGACAACACAAACGGGTAAAAAAAGGAAAGGAAGAAAGAAAGATAAAGAGGAAAAAAACAACCAAAACCCCCTCCCCAACTACTCTCATAATTACCACACCCATTATCACATTTCCACCTCCATATTAATCATAAAGAGCCACAAACGGTCCCCATAACATTAATCTTATCATATCGTGATACAACCTGTAACTCCATCAATCACTCTTCAACGTTAGGTTTTTTCCTTGTTTTCCAAATCCTGAGGATGAGCTTAATCGCCACTATTATGGCCCAGTCAATCCAGCAAGTATGCCGCCTAGTACGCACACATCTTTCTTCATGTGAGAGTAAAACTAGGTTTGCTGCAGATCTTTGCAAGGGTATTCCAAAAATTAAATCCATCCCATGTATGGACAGTCTGGTACACTCTTATTGTACTCTATCAAAATATATCAAAATATCCCTGAGAATGGGAAATGGGACAAATGGCACCAGTGAGGGTTCCTGTATGCTTTGCATTAGGTCACAGAGCATTGGCGGACTAGAACAGTGCTCAGAGATCTCTATATTGGATAAACAAGTCTGTGATTAAAGGATTGTATGTGTGAATCTCTAAATTCATAATAGATGCATCACTGTTCACAACACTCACCCTAACATTAAAATGATTTTTTAACCATACATATTCATTTGGACCGCTTACGTTTTTAAATGCAAGTATAAAATAGCTGTAACATAAGCCACTCAAATGGGGTTTAAGGGCTCTTTTGCTTGTTTCTGAAGAATTTTAGATGAGGAAGGGCTGGGCCTCAGTGTGAGCATGCCCAACCCCCAAAGCAGAAACATCTTTTGGGAATTTTATCTAGAGACATGACCGGCTACAGTACAAGAGAGTCCCAATAAACAATGCACAGAAAAGCTACACAGAAAGGATTGTGCCTCTTACAAACTTTAGCCTGACCAGTAATAAGCTCATAAAGCGTCTTAAGAAAAACCAGCTACTAATGCATGGTAAAGGGTCCACAGTTCCTCAGCCACTACCTCCTCACTACTACACAGGCCTCAGGGATTATTTCTGCAAAAACTAGCTATTAGTGCTGGCTTGCAGCTAGTGAAAATCATGATGTGGCAGTGTAGAAAGGGCGTTTGGCCTAGTGGATGTACAATTTGAGGCTGCTACTTTGATTGGTTTATGAATTTAAGTATGGACACAGTATGGCATTCTTGACAGTCACATACACAACATTTGTATTGACATTGGACACATCAGACAAAAACAGGCATATGTGCTGTTATATACGTGAGCGCCACAAAGACACCATTAACCAACAGGGTGGTGGCTTGTGCAGAGCACTAAACATTTCTGCAAACATATAGCTGCATTGATTTGCCATGGACTACTGTCTGCAATCAGGCACGCAATGAACTCTGCTTTCCTATTCAAGGTGCCAAGTGACATTGAGATGCCATCATGTGTGCGCTAGCTAGTGGCTGGCTTGTTTAGAAAATTAAAAAACCTTGATGCTGAGTGGATACATTTAGTCAATGTCCCAAAGCAGCCACTAGAATACTTAAGCTGGAAAATGAAAGGGATGTCCCATAAATTGGCAGAGAGCAGCCAGCCGAACATCTCGGAGGAGCACCCACCGGCATATCAGGCTGCTTAATCTTTTTTCCAGCAAGATCAGAGTCAGCTTTCTGGGTGGGCCCCCTACTGCACCCCCTCCTGAGCTATTTAGCTCTGTGCCCCGGGCCTGCGCCGTAGTCAAGAAAAGGGGCTGATCATTAGCATGATATGGGCAATATAGCACCATAACAGGAATGGGGGGTTTAGCTGCTTCAGCAGGGAGAGTGGGTATTGTGGCATTTGTGGTATGAGATGGGTGAGTGGCATCGGCAGGATCTGGGTGGTCAACCATTATTGGTAGAATTGTAAGGGGCAATAAATGTCTTGATCCGAGTGTGGACTTTGGTTGCAAGAGGGTCTGTGTACAACATGCTTACAAGACAGTAGGTGGGAAGCATTCTGATGGGGTAATGCTGTCAACCAGAGATGATGCGAGCATCATCTACTGAAAGCCATGAAAGTTGGTTTGGTTGCTTCACCCAAGCATAAAAGGGCACCACCATTCACAGTAGGCAAAAGTAGTATATCCCTCTTTTTACTGTTGAGGTGTATTTCCCGGTGCATATTTTGCTGTTATACCATATACCTAATAGTTGCACAAATGACAAGTTCGGAAGTTGAAATTGCTCTATACCTTATGTAGCATCATTTGTATATTCTAGAACGGGGTGCAAAATGTGCACTAGCCGTTGGCTAGTGATATTTGACTCTTGGCGAGTAAGAAATGGTGTGCTGTGTTGAGGTGGCAAGTGACTTTTTGTGGCTGGCTGGTAGCATTTTTGCTGTGTCCCCTAGAAGACCCTGTTTAGGGTGACATCGCTCCAGCCTTGGCCGATTTCTGTAATCACTCATTCGCCACTGGATCTTCCCCTCTCTCGTCAAGCACTTCCTTGTGCACCCCCTTCTAAAAAAGAAAATAAAAATAAAAAAGCCTTCTGACAATCCTTCCTGTCCGGCAAACTATCGCCTAATCACCATCACTCCTTTCCTGGGCAAACTCGTGGAAAGGCTGGTCATCTCCCAGCTAATCCTCCACACTGAATCTGTTGGTTGTCTACATGACAAGTCAGATGCACACATTCACGCCATCCTGATTAATTGTCTCTGCGAGAACCTGGGCATCACGGATCAGGCTCTGGCGTGGCTGACGACCTTCCTCTTGGACCGACCCTCCCAGGTAAGACTTGGTAAGACTTGGGTCCTTTCTATCCACTACCTCTGTCCACTTGTGGGTTCCCACAACAGCTATATCCTCTCACCCTGGCTCTTCAATGTCTACTTGCCCCTTTGGCCCACCTTCTCTTCCAACTTCCAGTGTTATGCAGATGAGATGGCTCTTTTTCAGACATCCCTCAGCCTCCTCTCCTTCCTCGCTCATTCCTGACTGTCTATCCGTGATTCAGAAATGGTGCGCCTCCAATGATCTCTGCCTCAACGCCAGTAAGACTGAGATTCTGCTCATTGGGATCCCTGCTCCCGCTTTCCTCCGCGCACTATGGCCGCCCTTCTTGGGCCCTCTACCCTCACCCTCTTCGCAGCAAAAAACATGGGTCATATTCGACTCCACTCTCCTTTTATCACGGACCTTGCCAAGAGGGCCCACTTCCAGCTGCACCTCCTCTGAGGTATTCTAAATGTTCTCACCTTTCTCCAGAAGCTCACTGTCTCCAGAGCTCTGGTTCTCTCTAGGCTGGACTATTGCAACAGCCACTAAGTTCAAGTCCCTTTTCATCGTCCATAGGTCTTTCTGGGGCCTTGGCCCGCACTATAATCCACCCCTCTCTGCCTAAATACCTTCCTTCTCCAGCATGGGGTCTGGCATGGATTCACATGCTCATGAATATTCCCCGTCGTCAGGCTGGGAATCCTCGGTAAAGAAAAAATCAGTATCAGTTTCGTTTCTGATCTGTCTTTCTTAGTAGTAACCAATCACTGATTTCTGGGTCATACTGCCCCCAGCCAATGACTGCCCTCTCCCTAAGCCCCGCGTCTGGCAGCCATCCTCAGATTTTTACCGCACGCTCAAGTGTTGGGAGTCCTCGTGCTTTAGCTCTCGAGTTTTTTGCTGCGTTTTCACACTTTTTCAGGAGATTCTAATTTTTTCGGTTTAATCGAACCTCAAGCTCCACCGTTTCTACTTCTGATAATGGGGGCCCGTTTCGGAATTCTTCTACGGCCCTCAAGGGTGAAGTTTTCGTCGAGTTTACATTTCTTGGAGGATTCCGGAAGATCTGCGGCCTACCTCAACGGACATGGCCCAGGACAAGGGAAGCTTGACGCCGGATCCAAGCTGTTCAGGTGCTGCCCTGGATGCGGATTGTAAAACGTTTTCAAGGAGGACGAGCATTCGCGATGTCTCTACTGCCTTCATGAGGACAAGACGCACGTGGAGAAGGACTGTGCGTTCTGCAAGAACTTTTCGGAACGGACCAAACAGGATCGTCGTTCCCGCCTTGCCGCCTGGCTGGAGAGGGGCACAGCAGGTGAGAAGGCGAAGAAAAAGTCTGAGCGGGCTTCGAAGTCCTGTGAGGGCGCCCCAGCGACGGGGGCCCAACAGAAGGCCAAGCACTGCAAGTCCGCGGGCACCGGGAGCGCCGAAAGGTCGGGCTCTTCGGCTGCCAGGCTGGGCACTACTTCCCCGGCACGTTCGATCACGAGCCAGAGCTCTGGTTTGGGGAAGAGGAAGTCCGAGATCCCAGGTAAGCCGCTGGACCCGGGGAGCGAGGCGCTGTAGGCGAAGGCCCAGGACGCACCTAAGGTGGTGAGGGATTTGATCCAGCCGGCAAAGGCCTCTATCGAAGTGGTTGCTGTGACCCTGGCGAAGCAGGCTGAGACTACGCCAGTGGAAACGGCCTCCGGGCCCAGAGTATCCCTTCCACCGCGGAGGGAATCCTCTTTCCAGCCCATCGTTAAGACCCCCGTGAAGTCTCTGGCGGAAAAAGAGGGGGGGGGGCGGTGGCCATTACAGACTCAGAATCAGCCTTTGAGGAGGAGCTGGTGGAAACCGAGAATGGCCTCAAAGAGAGGTCCATAGGCCTCAACGAGAGGTTCGAGAAGGTTCGATCCCTGCTGACGTGATCGAAGATAGCGACGATGACGACGACGAGGGCCCAGTGGAGCGGCCATCCCTTCCGTCGCAGCCATTATCCGAGCCCCAGGATAGCTCGGCGGCCATTTTGTTTGCAATCCAATCCTTATGTACCGAGATAAGGACGAGATTGCCACGGACTTCAACGGAGGATCCAGAACCAGGCCCGTCGGGAAGCCTTCCGAACAAGCGGAGGAGAGTCCACCCCGCTCCGCCCTTCGTGCCTGCGAGACCTGTGAACCCTGCATCCCCCTCGCCGGACCCTAGAGAGGATACGGTGGCGGATACAGCGACGGGGACGGACGATGACGGCAGCGATGAGACAGCGGACATCCTGTCATCAACCCCCACACCCACCACCCCCGCGGGCTTCTCCAGCTGACGAAATTGGCTCTTTCCATGCCATGATAACCAGGGCATCCGAGCTCTTCCAGCTCTGCCCTGAAGAACAAAAAAAGGAAGGGTTTCTGTACCAACGACGAGAGGCCAAGAGGAAGACGGTCCTCGCGGTGCCTTTGCTCGACGACATCTGGGACGAGGGGGCTTGCTGTCCTCAAGAATCCTTCCACGACACCCGCCAAGAGGGACAGGTACGAGAAGAAGTACAGAGTCCCCGATGCTGCCCCCTTGTGCCTCAGGGCCCAGCCCACGCCGGACTCGCTGGGCAGCGGCTAAGAAGAAGGCAGCGGGTGCAGCGGCTTCAACTTCCCCGCCGGACAGCGAGTGCAAGAAGTTGGACTCCATGGGATGAGT
Organism: Ambystoma mexicanum; assembly: GCF_040938575.1. NCBI lineage: Eukaryota > Metazoa > Chordata > Amphibia > Caudata > Ambystomatidae > Ambystoma > Ambystoma mexicanum. The sequence continues at coordinate 370,975,479 of NC_090921.1, forward strand.
CATCTCGTCGGCGGCGACGACGATTAAGGCGGCCAATGCCTTAGTGATCGTGGCCCGCTACGATAGGGAGCTCTGTTTCAAGATAGCTCCCCTGCTAGACTTCCTGCCTGACAACAAGTGGGTGGAGGCCCTAGAAATTCTGCAGGAAGGCGAGGTGGTGTCGGATCACGCCATAACGGTGGCAACGGACATTACTGATACTGGATTTCGCGAGCTGGGCAACAGCGTTTGCCTCTGACGACAAGGATGGCTCAAGGCGACAGACTTTTGCCAGGACGTCCAGACCAGAGTGTTGGACATGCCGTTTAACGGCAACAATCTTTTTGGTAAGGCGATGGACGAGTCCCTACAGGCTATCAAGACCGACTCGGAGACGGCCCGGGCCCTAGCGGTGCTTCAACAGCGACGGCCCTTTCGGAGCTCCGGAGGCAGACAGGGTGCCTCCAAAGGATCCAGCGGTGGCTCCTCCTTTCCCAGGAGGCCTACAGAGGTCACGGCAAGCAAGGGGGATCCCGCCGTTGTCGCCAGGGAGGCCAAGGCGGCAAGGCCGCCTCCAAGCAAGACTGACCCGTGTTGTCGGGCCCCCACCGAAGCACCCTGGTGGGAGGCCGGCTGACGAAGTTAGTCAGCGTGTGGGAGTCCATCTCCACCGACAGTTGGGGGCTGGACACCCTGGCCAACGGGCACTCGCTGGAATTCCAAAAGTGCCCTTGCATTCCTCCCGTGGCCAGGAAGGAGAATAAAGTCCCTCAACTGCTGTTGGAGATAAGGACGATGCTCAAGAAAGGTGCCATCAAGCTCGTCCCCAAGAGGCTCCGGGGCTCCGGGGCTCCGGAGTGTACTCAAGGTACTTCCACGTCAGAAAGAAGACAGGCGGTTGGCGCCCCATCCTGGACCTGCGTCGGTTAAACAAATGCATCAAGGCGCAGAAATTCCGGATGGTCACCCTCCAGCACGTGCTGGGACAGCTGGAGGAAGGCGACTTTCTATCGTCGTTGGACCTGGAGGATGCTTACTGCCACATCCCCATTCTAAAACGGCACAGGAAGTTCCTCAGGTTCGTGGTTCAGGGACGCCACTACCAATTCAGAGCCCTACCGTTCGGATTAAAGTCGGCACCCAGGGTTTTCACCAAGTGCCTGGCACCAGTGGCGGCGCGCCTGCGTCTGCAGGGGATCCATGTCTACCCCTTCCTGGACGACTGGCTAATCCGGGCAAGGACAAGGGAACTCGCCGTCGAACACACTGCGAGGACCGTCCGGTTGCTCGCGGAGCTGGGGTTCGCCATCAACTACCCCAAATCACACCTGGCTCCATCGCAAGTAGCACTGTTTCTGGGAGAGAAGCTCGATACAGTGGGGCAATTGGCCTCCCCTTCAGAAGAGAGGACCAAGACCATCCTGGACAAGGTGCGGCGCCTGTTAGCCACAGACGTGGCCAGGGTGAGGTCCATCAAGTTCCTTCTCGGGATGATGTCCTCATGCATTTATCTTGTACCCCTTTGCAGACTTTGGATGCGTCCGCTACAGGAGTTCGACACCCGCTGGTTTCAGGCGAGGGGCTGCTTCGAGGACAGGATCCCTCTCGACGAGGAGTTCCGTCGGGCGATCCTATGGTGGGGCACCCGAGCTCACCTCACTACAGGCACAGACTTTCAAACCCCGGCGTTTCAGGAGACGGTGACGACGGACGCCTCTCTGGAGGGTTGGGGGGCCCACACCGGAGATCTCCACGCAAGAGTCCTTTGGCTCCTGGAGGAGAGGTGTCTTCACATCAACATTCTGGAGCTCCGAGCAGTGTTCTGGGCTCTCAAGTCGTTCCTTCCGTCCATCAAGGACAAGGTGGTGAGGATCTTCACCGACAACACCACCACGATGTTCTACATACGGAAGCAAGGGGGCACCAGATCCCCAGCCCTATCCAAGGAGGCCAAGGATCTGTGGCACTGGGCCGTCGCCCAGGGGATGTTTCTGGTTCTGTTCCACTTGGCAGGAATAAAAAACACCATTGCCAACTCACTCAGCAAGGAGCTGCGCTCGTGCCACGAGTGGGAACTGCTCCAGGATCAAGTGATCGGCTCTTCCAACGATGGGGGCAAACCCCAGATCGACCTGTTTGCGACGGCGGCGAACTCCAAGTGCCAGAGGTTCGCCAGCAGGTTCCCACAGCCGAGGAGCATGGGCGATGCTTTCTCGTTCCCCTGGGACGGCCTGTTTCTATACGCGTTCCCTCCGTTGCCGTTGCTGCTCCGCCTCATCAACGAGCTCAAGAAGTCCAGGTGCAGGATGATCCTCGTCGCACCGGTGTGGCCGAGGCAGATCTGGTCCCCGGACCTTCTGGACTTGTCAACGTCCCCACCAGTCAAGCTACCGGCGGACGAGGATCTTCGCTCCAGTGAAGGAGGCACCATTCTCCTTCACGACCCACAGTCGCTGAACTTGTTGGCCTGGCTCCTGCAGCACGAGTTTGGAGGGTACGATATACCGGCTGATTGCAGAGAGGTTCTTGCAAAGGCTAGGGCGTCCTCAACTCTCAAGTGTTACGGTCATAAATGTAAGAGGTTCTCTGTCTGGTGTCGTGCACAGAAGATTAACCTTCTGCGGATTACGGCCCCTCAAGTACTGCCGTACCTACTGTCGCTGGCCAAAGCTGGACTGGCCCACGCCTCCATCAAAATACGTCTTGCTGCCATCTCCCGATATACCAGGACTACGGGATGGGCGTCCTGGTGGTCTCATCGCCTGGTGATAGGAATTTATGAAGGGACTTTTCCAATCATTCCCGCCGGTGAAGGCTCCTGCCCCGGAGTGGGAGCTAAATGTGGTGCTAACCAGGCTCATGGGGGCCCCATTCGAGCCTATGCATTCGGCGCCTTTGAAGTTCCCGTCATGGAAGACAGCGTTCCTTTTGGCCATAACCTCCGCACGACGAGTGCGAGAGATCCAGGCCCTATCTTGCAAGCCTCCATACTTGACTTTTCATGACACGAGGGTGGTGCTGAGGACGAACCCCTCCTTCATGCCCAAGGTGCCATCAGACTTATACATCGAGCCCTTGGTGTTACCAGTTTTCTTCCCGTCGCCGGCCGAGAGGACTTTGCACTCGCTGGATGTAGCTAGAGCGCTGAAGTTCTACGTGGACCGCATGAAGAGTTTTCGGAAGACGTCACAGCTATTTGTGAACTTTGTGTCTGTGAATCAAGGGAAGGCTCTCTCGAAGACTTCCATTTCCAGATGGCTCTCCGGCTGCATCATGCACTGTCACCAGTTGGCAAACCGACCGCTGCCTGGCCGTCCGAGAGCCCATTCGACCAGAGCGATCGCTGCTACCACGGCGTTCCTGTCTGGTGTGCCCCTGTTGGACATCTGCAGGGCTGCTACGTGGAGGTCGACGCACACCTTCACAAGATTCTACTGCGTCGATCGGGACTCCAGGGAGGAGTCCAGGATCGGCCAAGCAGTACTGCGCAACCTGTTTGCCTAAGGTGAGCCTGGTGAGGAGGTAAGAATTGCTTAATGTTGAGTTGGTATGTAATGCTTAATGTTGAGCCTTTGCCACCTCCCATGGTTGTGCATGTGTATACTGCTATGTATTCTTTTATTCATGAGCATGTGAATCCATGCCAGACCCCATGCTGGAGAAGGAACAAGTTACTTACCTGTAACTGTTGTTCTCCAGCATGGGTCTGGCATGGATTCACATGCGAAACCTCCCACCTACCCCTCTGCGGCTCTTCACTTGTTCATACTGCCACTTGGCGTGCTACCAAATCTGAAGATGGCTGCCAGAGGCAGGGCTTAGGTGGAGGGCAGTCATTGGCTGGGGGCAGTATGACCCAGAGATCAGTGATTGGTTACTACTAAGAAAGACAGATCAGAAACAAAACTGATACTGGTTTTTTCTTTACCGAGGATTCCCAGCCTGACGACCGGGAATATTCATGAGCATGTGAATCCATGCCGAATCCATGCTGGAGAACAAGTTACAGGTAAGTAACTTGTTCCTTCTAGAGCCCTTCGCTGTGCTACTTCGAACACACTGAGGGTCAGATGTTACCTCAAGCTGGGCGGGGGGGGGGGGTAATCCCTCTCCTCTGCACGTGCCTCCCTCTGGATGGACCCCCTGAAGTCCCAGAAGCTGCTCCAGACCTTCCTTTTTTACTCTGCCTTCCCTCTCTCTCTTCATTGCTAACATGCTATCCTGTCTGCCTACCCAAGTACTTTTTACAACTCGCGTGCCCTATAAGAATACCTTTTTGACGTTAACTCTTTATGTGGACTTCCCAGGCAGGGAAGACTAGATTCCGTCTCTTAGTATCTCTAAGTTATTGAGTTCTGGGCTACGATCAGCATTTACAATTTCATGATTTTAAAAGCTGTTTTTATTATAGGTAGGGATGAGATGGCAACTTCAAAATATCCAGTTGCTCTCCTTGTTTAGGCACATTTTCCTTATGTATTTGTCTTCTGAATTGGAACTACTGAAAGTCATGTAGCGCCTTTCACCACACCATTGAGTGGTTTTAATTATACCAGTGCCCTCTATGCTGGTCTCCTGTGCTGCTGTATTTAAAAATCTGAGTGCAAAACGTGACAATCGGGCTAATTTTTTGGCTTTCACATGAGTGACCACATCTTGGGGGCTTATTGTCCCTGCGCTGGCAGTGACAGCCAGGTTACAGGCTAAACTTCAATGCATGGCCTTAAATTGTTTTCATAATCGGTCTCATCAGTCCCAGAGTAAAATGCTGCACCATTCTATTCCCTCCAGTTATGTCAGAAGTGCCATACGTCTTTTATGAATTCAACTGCAGTTCAAACTTTAGTCCAAAGGTGGTTGCCACTTTGCAGTACAGGTCTTTAAGTCCTTGACTGGTCTACAAGCCAGGTTTCTAAATCTTGATTCTCTAACTTCTTTCTGGAAGTATGTGAAAGGTTTTAATTTCTATTGGCAGTTAGCAGTCGGGTGCCTGAGAGCTTTAGTTTGGGTCGCTGTAAGTGTTTATCATACACTTGAGTTGGATTTGCACAGGTTGTTTATTGGTGACTGGTACAAGCAGCTGTTGGGTTTGAGGGTGTGGTTCAAAGATTTTGTGTGATGGTGGCCTGTTTGGTATGATAGTAGGCTTGTATGGTTTTTGACTTTCTGATAAGGGGGGGTACATGGGGACACTCCTGTATGACAACTGAACAGACGTTCTGGTAGTTAAAGGCCATGCATTAAGCCCATGAACAGCCTCCTGCTTTTTTAAGACCTACTGTGCCTTCGTCTTTTGTTTGCACTCCAAAAGTACCCCCTAACGCCATGTAGGTGGAAAATGCCCTGCCTTCTTGAAGTCCTGGACAAATTGCTGTAGAAACCAACCCTAGTCAGCCTCACACACGTGTGGCATGCTCATGGGATGAATTTGGTGTTGACCTCGGGTGTCCTCCCATATCTACTTGCAAAGTGAGACTATATCCCAGACAGCTCTTCCTTGCTCCATCTCTCAATGGTATCAGCAATAGATACATTGGTGAAAGGTAAAGAAAAGGGCCAGGGGTATTTCAGGTTGCAAGCTATCAGCCAACCATAAATAGTCACTTGCTATGTCAGCTGCACAAAGCTCAACACTCATTACTTGCCAAGAGTGCACATCTTAAGCCCTGAAAAAGGATATCTTTTTGATACTGTGGAAAGAGGGGAAGAGTCCACACTGAGCTGCATCCCCGGGGAGCTGATTTGATAACTCTGTCTTCCCTGACTTCTAACTTCAGGGTACGAAATTTCTGGGAGATATTTAGCTCCTGCTTCTACCCCAGGAGGATTGGGGGGCTTGATTAGCTTCACGCCAACAGCTCCCAGGAGATACCTTTTGGTTCCTCAGGCCAACTGGTACGTTACAAACATGTGACATTAACTTGGAGTGCTTTAAAATGTCAATAAACAAGGAATCTGATACGTATAGAGAACACGTATCTATAATGGATCATACATAATAGGCAAAAGGTTAGTGTGCATCTCTTGAAGTTATATTTGCAGTGCACTTTGTATTCACTTTTACTTTCCCAGCAGTTGCTCCTGCCTAGTGGGTGGCCATGGGTTGCTTTTAGCCTCACGCTTGTCGAAGCTTAATTTCGAACCCTGAATTTACATGTGGGTTTCTAGTATTTCTCTATCGGCTCAAATTTATTTTAAATCCCCTAAAGTTGGCTCTTGGGGCCTCCCTGAGGGACCCATCTAGAGACAATTCAGTGTGAACGGTGCATATTACAAGTAATCAACTTTGTCTGTTTTTATTTCCCGTTCTGTCCTTGGCCCTCTCCCCTCATGTCCCTGTGCGATTTGAATCAACCATGGGTGACTACTTGCCACCAACGCAGGGTGGGGAAATGGGTATCCCACAAACCACTGCAGCCCTTTCCCTGCGGAACATCCCACTGCAGTATTTTTATTAGGGGGTAGAGAAATGAGGAGTATAGAGATGGTAGAACAGAGGGGGGGTGCTATAGGTGCTGGCCATCCATAAAAAGGGTAGAATGCCGTGAAATGTCCACTGCGATGTAACGGCTACCCTGAGGCTGCTTCAAACCGCAGAATACAAGAAAGGTTATTTCTGAAGGAAGGGAGTTGGTAATGGAGTGCAAATAATTCTCCGCCTCCTTGTTGGGGTTAATGAGAAATTGAGATTCAGAATCTGGATTGGCTCTGTTCGAATGGCAAAAGTTCTAATTTAATGGCACAAGCTTGGCTGGATTTCAAAATCTGATTAGTTGGCATTGCTGTGAAAGGGAAAATGCTACGTTTCTTACATTGTGCATTAAAGGCGAAGTGCGCTCTGAAATATGACTTTCCTGGCCTATTACCTTAGTTTTTCTCACTTTTACACGTGCGAAAACGTGTGGGGCGTGGCCATCTTGTGCTAATCTTTGCCGTTGAGGCATCGCAGTAACTTCGAAGGCGTTTATAGGGAGAATACAGATCACCCGCCCCTGAAGCTGACATCACTATTCCAAACAATATACTCCAGCTATTTTCATAATGTTCGCGGCCAGCGTGTCCAAATGCGCACAGTCATCGCTCACGTCAGAGTGTCATTTAACGCAGAACAAGGACGATAAACACAAACCTCCTCTCACAGTGCGTCCCAAATTGTTTAGGAAAACACTATTTCTAAAGAAAACATGATTAATCTGCAAAATAGCAAGTGATTTTATTTATCAAACAATGCTCCCAAAACAGTTTTCGCCATGCAAGTAATAGCTAGCGAAGATCGCATTCTTGTTTTTTTAAAAATGTGTATAAATTCTTCCGGTTTTCTGATTTTGATCAATGATCGATTAATCCCAGTAGTCCAAATGGAAGCAGTCTGTATGGCAGCACTATCGCATCAGCATTTTGCTAAATTGGAAATGATGACAGGTTGCTCCTTGTCGCTGGTACCACCAAAGGGCATATTGGTCTTGGTCTGTCATCCCACATAACGGTTACGCAGTAAGCACAGTGTATGCTTATCTGCCATTGTTGATTGAAGATACTGTCTGACGGCAGATGGAAACTATGGCATGTGCAGAACAGAACAATATATCTGTGTAGATAACAGAATTTAAATATATTTTATTAGCTGTTCTTTAATCAAATCTAAACATTTACTGTGTAATTCTGGACCAGATTAAATTTAATCATACACACATCACCCATAATTAACACACTAATGACAACATGGGGGAGTATTTGAGACCACGACGTGCACGAAAGGTTAGCGCTGTGAAGTAGGTATAGCTGCCAATGGGATGTAGAATAAGATGGATATGGAGAACCATTGACCAATGGCATAATGGAACTGTGAAGATTATTGATCGTAAAGCGAACCAAGTTCCCTAGGAAAATGTCCAGCCCCCGTGGATTCAACCCCACACGCACTTTTTGCCGCACTATAATGCAACGTTGACAGCACACCCTGTAATTCTATGCGACATAACGGTTTGCGTATCACTATCCCGATCAATACTTCAGAAAAAAGCATTACCTCAATTAACTCCTCTTTAGACTTTTCACAAATAAAAAATATTGCTAGTACTCGACTTTTAAAGAAAGTGAGTTACGCTTTTGGTTTGTTATATTGCACCGAACATTTACAAACCAAAGTCAGCACAGGGAAACATGTACATAGATGAGAATACCAACAATGAGAGATCATAACTAGACCAGCCGTCTCAGATAGGGCAAGTTTTCTTGGCAAGTTGGAATACAAGTGGTTATACCCACTTGGTTGAACATCTGATAAAAAAGAGAAAATGGTGCAGTTCAATATAATCGCCCTTCAAGAGACGTGGCTAGTTGAACAACCTGTATGGAATGGTCATGAACTATTATTGTCAGCAGCAAAATCTAATCACAAAGGTTCGGCCTTCTTCAGGACTTCTAGTAGCTGTGAATACAAGTGAAGGATTGGAAATCTTTCCTTGGGCTAACCCAAGCATTCACTTGCAGTTGGGTAAAATCAAACATACGGGTGGTATGCTAGCACTAATAAATATGTATAGGAACCCACTGGCTATGTCTGATGAGTTATTTAAAGACCTAGAAGATCTATTTGATCTAATATTGCTGAACTCAGAAATTATGAATACTGTGTTGGTTGGAGATTAAAACTTGAAATGTTTATCCCCAGGTGATATAAAAAAATACCTCAACCACTCAGATGGTTGAATCTTATAATAAAAATCGCCAGTTTTATATGCAAAATGGCGCATTTAAATCTGACGTTCCACTGAAAAGTACGTGGAAACGCGGGCGAAGTGAATCCATTATAGATTTTATATTTATGGACAAATATACATTTGGAAGAACGTTAGATTTTGAAATGGTGAGTCAAGAAAATGGTGACCATGAATTGCTCACTATGTGATCATTTGATTTGTATGATGGGAAAGTTCCCAGTAAGAAACGATATCCAGTGATGTTGAATATCAATAACCCCACAACACGGTTTAAGTGGGATGAAATAAATCTTGAATCCCTATACAAGAGGCTTACAAATTCCTCTTACTTACTGAAAAATGAGCAATATACTTCATTTATGCAAATATATAAATGTCAAGTTGGATCACTCACACTGCCATCAATAACCGAAACATCCATTTGACCCAGAGATCCAAAAGCATAAATCGTTTCTCAGAAAAGAAAAGATGGTCATGCACTTCCAATTTTGACTCAACCAACAGCATTACAAAAACTAAAATGCAAATATACAAATTGGATACGTTCATACAGAGCCCCATTATATCAAAATGATGGCGAATCGATGATACGAGCAATCCAATCTAAGAACAGCTCTGAGATCTGGGGTCTGATGAATGTTGCAACGCATGCTAGGCAACTTACTGTGCAAATTAATGGGGTGCTTCAACATCATTGGATATCATACTTCATACATCTGAACGAAGTCCCAAAAGATGACAATGAGGAAATGGTGGCTACCTTCCATGGCTTTGATGAGCTCCTGATAAGAGGAAGATATCCACCATTTTATCAAGAAATCAAGTAGATCTAGGGCACCTGGACCAGATGGGTTAAGTAAATATATGTTTAAAGAACACACTTGGTATTGGGCAAGAATTCTTCTCAGTATCTTTTTAAAGGTTGTGAGAACAAGTAACCTACCCGATTCATGGCGAAATGCTGTTGTGGTTCCAATTTTCAAGAAGGGCAATAGGTCCTGTCCTATGAACGACAGGCCGATCGCCCTTCTTGACGTGGCTGGGAAAAGCTTTGCCAGGTTCTGACTAAGGGATTTCAATCTATGGAGTGTAAAAAATCAAAAGTGTAATCCCTTCCAAACTGGATTTGTACCAGGAATGGGAAGAATAAATCTACTTACGATTAAAGCAATCTTAACACACCACGAGAGCATTAATCAACCCATTTATCTCACATTCGTAGATCTGAAGGCTGCCTTCGATTCAATATCCAGAAAATTACTGTTCTTAAAATTGACAAATGCAGGTTGTCTGCCTTACTTGATAAATTGCATTAAGGCTTTTCACACGAAAATGCAAGTAAAACTTGATTTAGAGGGCAATTTGACATCTGAGATTGAAACATGAAGAGGATTGAGACAAGGTTGTGTACTTTCCTCGACGCTTTTCAATTTCTTTATTGCAGATGCACAAAAAATATTTGAGGGAGTGAAATCGGATGCCCCAAAAATGGGAGATAAATCTATCCCAGCTTTCTTTTACGCAGACTACTGGGTTTAGCTTTCAAAAACTCAACAAGGTCTTCAACGGCTGCTAGATGCATTAGATGAGTATGTAACGCAGAACTATTTAACCAAGGTAATGGTTTGCGACAAAAAGATCAAGAAGAAAAAACATACTTGGAAATTGAATCAAGCTCCTTTAGAGCAAGTCTCTGAATATCTATACTTGGGTATAATTTTGGCAGACAGAAATGATTAACAAATATATAACGGATGCATTGAGAACATACTTGCAATCTCAATGTCCCAGGCAAGGCTCATTCAAAACAAATATGGAAAATGTTCAATCAAACCCATTGTACAATTTTTCCAACAAAAAAACACTGATACTCTTGTATGGAGCTGAAACCACAAGGGTTATAATGGAGACTGTGTGGAGTAGATTAGAAGCCAAATTCTGGAGGGGATTATTGAAACTACCGAATTGCACCCCAGGACCAATGATAAGATACGAATTGGGATTGATCTCCTTGAATGCCAGGTATTTATGGAACGTAATCTCTCTATATCCAAAGTATCTCCTAGCAGATAATCCTAAAAGCATAATCTGGTTGCTGTTGAAATTTATGAGTCAAGTAGATGACATGTTTGTAAGTGGATGGAGGAAGAAAAGTAGACAATTTTTGGAAAATGCAGAAATAACTGAAATGCTAATCCAAAACCCAGTAAGAGCCAAAACCAAATCATTCCAGCATGACTGGATATGTACTCAGGAAAAATGTATGAAATAACCTTTTGTGAAACAACCATTTGCTGCAAAAAAATAAGGTGAAATAGAATTGTATTTGAAAAAATCCAATTCTTTACATATAGCACAGCCAGTGCCTCCAAGTAGAGGAAACAATTAGTTTTCCAGTAACAAGAACCCACCTAACGAAGATGTAACGCTTGACACTACGGTACTCTCTGAAGTAGATCAACAATCGTTCATATGTAGTGCGACATCTGTGGAATTGGACCCTAAAGTTCTTAAGATTGGTCTGGCACTAGAAGCAAGGGGGTCCCGAAATCTAAACCGCTCTGCCCTTATGGTATTGTTCAACAAAGTACCATCGCTGAGCATTCTAAACTCAGGATATTTTGACTTCATAGAATCCCTCCGTTCCCAACCAGGCAAGGTAACAAGGATTTTTACAGGTCCGCCGGGTGGTAACATTCTGGCAGTAGAGGTGTCTTAACAGTGGTGGACTGGAACAGCAGGTTATGCTAATAGTCATCATCTGTGACCCTCCTTGTACTAGTACCACAGAAGTTATGTTTGATAACCTTGTACAGATTTTGTTTCAATGGGGGGGACTTAGCAGCTACTCACCAGATTATTCTTTGTGGAGACTGGAATACTAGATGTGTGGACAGGGCAGGTGGTGTGGTGTATAAAAACGTGGCCGACTATTTCAACATGTTGCATCAAATCTCTAATGCCAAGGGTAAGCACTGCTTGGCTATCTCCAGGAATGGAGCCTGTCCTTATTAAATGAACTAACACGGGACTGTCCTGGTGTACCAACTGGGTCTGCAGGCATAAAAAAGGCCACCTTGGATTACTTAATGGGTAAAAACTGTTTGAACGTGTGATTTCACTGAAGATAGGCTTTTAACGAATTTAGCGACCACGCAATGCTTAACCTATTTTTTGATGCGAATAGCAGAGACATGGAAGTTCGAATGTGTGGTGACCTGACGCCTAACTATACGGGGAACTGTTAGCAGGAATCAGAGCAAAATAACAATTACGCACCAGTCTTCTCAAAGGTGCCATTTGATTGGAGAAGGATCAAAGACAAAAATGCTGATGAAATTGAAGACTGGCTCTATCAGTTGGCACATGCCGTTGGGGCATGCCATAGAAAACCTACATTAACGAGACACCAAGTTAAGTAAAATATTTGATATAGAGATTCGTGATTGCAAGCGTAAGAAATGTAGGGATATTTGGGCTTTAATAGCGTTGGGTGATCCCTTTGGCTCCCACGTTTTCGGTGCAATGCGCAATCACAATCCTAAAAAGAGAGTGCCATACCTGGTTAAAATATCATCAGCTGTTTATTCAAAAGACAGACTGGCTGCAATGTATTCAACTTTATAGTACAGAGACACTAGAGAAATATGGACAATACTGGCCACATCTCTGGGTGTAAAGTTAAATAAGATCGAGAACCCGATTTCTGGGGTTGAATGGAGTAGTTGCATCACCTCTACATTTTCTGACCCTGCAGCTCCTCCAATGCTAGATCAGAAGTGTATTGGCCACTGCTGATGAGTAGGAAGATTCTGATGGCTGCCATCATAAAACCTAAGACATCAAGAGCACCAGGCCCGAACGGCTTAGCGAATGCTGTTCTAAAAAGGGACCCCGATAATTACTCACAGGTGTCACAAACTGTTTTCTCGTATGCAGAGAAAGGATACTGTCCTCATGGCAGCAGTCTGTCCTAGTACCTATTTTTAATAAAGGGGTGCGGTCAAACGTTAACTAGACTGCTCTCCACGTTGGACATTACAGGTAAATTCTTTGCTAGGTTAGTACTAAGAGAGCTACAAAACTAGGTGGACTCTATCAACATACTCCACCAAGCTCAGACTGGCTTTCGGACTGGATCAGGTACTACCCATAACATCAGAGCTTCAGATTACCTGACAAAGACTACTTGCAGTAAGATGGATAGCACACTGTATATTACATTTGTGGACTATAGAGGTGCGTTTGACCAAGTGAATAGGGATACACTCTGGTCTAAATTTAGAAAACTTTGATGCCCTGATTGGTTTGTGCATATTTTGATCCTTTTCATAGTGATAATAGGGCTCGAGTGTCGTTGGATAACAAAGGAACTTTCACAACTATATCCCTAAATAAGGGGAGTCGAGCAAGGGTGCATAGTGGCTCCCCTGCTGTTTAACTTGTACCTAGTCGACCTCTTATTTCGCCTGCTTAGCAAAGCAAATTGTCCCCCTAAAATAGGTGAACAACCTATGGTGGGTATGTTGTATGCGTACAATTTGGTCCTGTTTGAGCGCACCTACTCCGACATGAAGAACGTGCTAAATGAACTTAGTTTATGCTCAACAACATGACCTGAAAATAATTTTGGAGAAGAATAACATAATGGTGGTATCAAGGAAAAAGGTCAACAGGATAAGGATGTTAACCTTGCTTGGGACCATCGATTATGTTCATGTTATCCCTATTTGGGATTAGAGATTAACGCTAATCCTGATTACAGCCACATAATCAACAACAAAAGTAGAAGAGCAAAGCAATTAAGCCTCCAGACTTGCAAGTTTGCAAAAAGCTGTGCTGGATACTCTATAGCTGGTATAAACACGCTGTATAGGCAGTGTTTCGTACCTGCAGTAATTTATGGCCTTGAGTCCCTTGTCATGCAGGAATACTCTTGGTTGAATAAACAAGAGGGCTCCTTCTGGCGTGCAGTCCTGGGATTGAGCCCCTCGTTTTCTATAGAATATATACGACTCGAACACGGGCTAAATTCACTGAGGGGAATGTCGCTTTGTGTTTGAGGGGGTTTGTATATAAAAACTAGATTTTGCGCTGCCTGTAAGTGTTTGACAGGCTTGGGCCATAGTTTTGATGGGGAAGTTGTACTTGCGGGCTCCAATTACAAGACTTTGAACAAAGCTATTTTTCTGATATCAATTGGATCCCAGATTTCAGCAAAGGTACACCTTACACATGAAAAAGTATTTTGAGAGGAGATTTAACAAACGGGACTGGTGAGATAACTATTCCCACCTTTTGAAATTAAAGGGATACAAGGCTGTGTCCCATGTGGTGCATCATTATAGGATGACTCATCCACGCTTGTTGTTGTGACCAGATCCTGCAAGAAGGCAATTCATATTGCAGCTACGGTCAAAGCAATTACCACTATTTGCTCTCTGTAATCCTCAGTTGGACATAGCTGCTCAGGATCGATTTTGTCGGTTGCCAGATAAAGCTGAAACTGCTAGGCATGTGTTGACCCATTGTTTGCAAATGGGCCCTATATATATGTGTAATTTTGGGAGCTTCGTTCACAGCTATGAGCCCATTTTTATTTGAATCATTTTGGGGCGATTCCTCGTAAATGACCTTTTATATAGGGTTTGGTTACAGGTGAATACATTATCATCATTGTTGCCCGACAAGGCAATTACTTCAGGGTGAGGTATCCGTAAGGGAAGCTACCTTTAAAACATTCAAGGGCTTGTAATACAAACTGAGTGAACAGACTGTGCTACAATTGAATTTAGTTCAACAAAGCTTAATGTTTTTAAATGTTTTAAATGAGTTATAAAAAAATGAATTGTTTCAATCTATTGTGGAGTTTAACTCTAAAATCCTTTGCAATCTTTGAAAATTACTTTTGATTGTAGGCACTAAGAACATAAATTGTATAAAGGTTATAAAATTGTAGGTATGTTTGATGGAAAAGCTAATGAAGACGAATTGGATTGATTGTTTAAAGTTCTGAATTAATTTTATGGACGCTTTATGCGTAACGGTCAATTTGAACTAACCACAATAAAATATATTTTATTTTACATAAATGTGTATGTTTTATACACTGGCTGCAATGTCTAGCCCAGTTTTTGATCAGGTCGTCTTTCAACTCTTTTCACGCGTTTTGTTGTGAAGGATACAGCAGTATCTGTAATTAGACTGGCCAACTCTACCTTCTCTTGCAGTTTTGAGGAGGCTTCTCTGACTTGGAAGTTGCATGATCTCTATTTAGGCCCCATGTATCTGAGGTGGCTAAAATGGATCATAGCTGGCTAAAGGTTACTCTTTTCACTGCAATGTTATGTTATTTATATATGTATAGTGCTTACTACCATTTTTATGGCTGCAAAGCTCTCTGGGGTTGAAGACCCTTTTGGAAGACTATACTTTGTGCAAACATGTAAAGAAAAAGCATTGCATGCAACTGGGAATTGGAATTGGAATTGGGAGACTATTCAAATACTAGCAGAGGACTAGTTTAAAACATACACATCATGCAGAGAATTGTGTTCAGGCACAGAGATGACTGGCCTGTTAGTTACTGTAACAACTGGTCTGAATTTGTAGCTGGTCATATAGCACAGCAAGCTAAGCTCTCGCCCCTGATATCTGTGCGCAGCCTGCTCTGGCAGGGCCAACTCAGCCTTTCATCCTTTTGAAGTCGATAAATTGAGTACCACTCTGTGGGATAATGTCTTCTGTTATTTCAGCACTCTGAGACCTATGGGTGTATAGCACTATATAAGAAATAAAATATTATCCTGGGTCCCTGCTGTAATCTATGGGTTGCAGTGCAACATGGGGGGGATTTGATATTAGTCTATCAGCCTCTAGGGCAACTGTCTACACTTGACAGCTCAGCTATACTTTACATGCAGACGATATGCACACTGAATAACATGGTCACATGCAAATTACATGCACTACTGTCAGATTATTATAATTCTAATCAGGACATTCATTGAGGGCAGATCTAGCTTCGTGACGAAACAGTGATTTACAATCATAACGGGATGAAAATGGTGAGGGGTGCAGAGAAAAAATGGAGTAGGGAGCTAACAGGGGAGGGGGAAGTGGACAATTTGTCAGAAAGGCATCTACAAGCAACCAGGGGAGAAAACAATGGTCATCAGATCACCTAGTCTCAGGTAGTGTGGGGGAATGGAGGGTGTGTGGACCTAGGCATTGGGGAGGAGGGGCGGAGCCATTGCTTGAAGAGGAGGGACTTGAGCTCCTTCCTGAATTGTAGGAGCAAGTGGTGCTGACTGGGAGGCGGTTCCAGTGTCTTTGTGGTGTATACAAAAACTGCTTGTCTTCTGGTTCTTTGCTTCCTGCACCAGTGAAGTTCAAGTCTCAAATATGTCCTTAGTTCTGGTAGATCGTAGGTCTCCAGAGATGCACACTTTCTCAGTGAAGTAACTTGGGTACTTCAGGGTGACACCCTTGTAAATGATGCAGCAGGATTTGAAGATGGTACAGACTTGCAGCAGGAGCCAGTGCAGTTCGATGAGGTTGGAGTGATGTGGTCAGATTTGCGCCCTCCTTTTGAGTCGCGCTGTTGCATGCAGGACACAACGAAGGGGTTCCTGGGTAGTTGTGGAAAGCCTTCCTGAAGGTCATTGCCACCATTCAGATGAAAGGAGAAACAAGGCTTGGGCAGCAGATCTGAATTTTTCTTTGAAAGGCTAGTTTTTCCACAGGAAAAAAAGTTGGTACCAAGCTGCTTGTCTAACTTGCTAGGTGCTATTTGGAAGAGGTGTCAGTCGAACCCAAGGGACGTGGCGCAGGTTTGCAGCTTGGGTGTGAAGCCTTCAAGGTGTATCGCAGAGAGTTGGGTCTCGATGTTGGGGTGTTTTGATGGTCTTGGTCAGGAGGAGAAATTCAGCGTTGGAGGGGTTGAGCTTCAGGTAAGCACTGGGTATCTATGGCTGGATCAGTGAGACATGCCTTCTGCTTGTGGATGTCTTAGATGGGGGATATCTTGAGGTAGAGCTCTGTTCCATCTGCTGATTGGTGGAAGTTGTATGGCGTGAGGATGGTTCCAAGTGGTTCCTTGCAAAGACTAAATGTCACAGGGTATAGGATGGATCCTTGCGACTCTCAGCAGATGATGCGTAGAGTTGGTTATCTGAGGACTCCATTTGTGTGATCTGGCTGGTGGTGATTAGCAAGGTAGGTCTTGACCCAATGGTGAACCATCTCTGATCCCCATGCAGCGATTTAAATTGTCGGCGAGTATCTGGTCTACTGTATGAAATGCTGCTCAGATGTCAAGGAGAAACAGGAGGCAAGAACGACCATTCTCAACATTGATGGTAGCCAATTCTGTGCTGTAGCTGTCTGAATCCAGATTGGTAGTTGTAAAGGAGGTTGTTGGCTTCAATGTGTTGGATTTGTGTGGGTACAACTTTCTAAAAGATCTTTCCTAGGAAGTGAAGTCGGGCGATGGGCTGTAGTTACTCTGGTCGCCTGGGTCCAGTGATAGTCTCTTGAGAAGTGGGAAGATTGGTTTGGTCCTGAGGGTCAAGGGGAAGGTGACTTGAGTTAGGGATCTGTTGATTATCGGGGAAGGGTGCTTTAGTCAGAAGTTTCTTGAGGTGGGACCAAGCCTAATTTGCACATGGTCTTTCCCCTTCTGTAATGGCTTGGCAGGCGAAGAACAGTGGTTTTGGAGAGTTGCCCAGAGCAATGCCATAGGTTAAAACATATTCTAAACCTTCCAGCCATCACCCCGAGTGGTACAGGTCTGCCCAGACGTGGGTCCCATGCCTGCTGGTGTTAGAGACCAAGCTACTCCTCTCTGATCACGAGCAATAAGCCTGAAACCTGTCTGGGGATGCTTGTGGTCTCGTGCAGAAGGGATGTGACCTAGCAGTTCGTGCTGGGCTGCTCCTTTGGGGGTGGCACCGAGCCTGATTTGCATATGGTCTTTCCTCTTCTGTAATGGCTTGGCAGGTGAAGGATGGTCTAGAGGGTTGCCCAGAGCAAGGCGTCGCCTCCTTTGTTTTTCTTGGGTTTTGAGTATGGAGGCAAGGATGATGTAGTCTGTGCTCGGTGGCCTTGGAGGATGCGAAGGTAGCCGTGAGTCCATAGTGAGAGTCTTTAAAGTTCTCCAGGTAGTTTCGAGATGGGACGTGTAGTGTATTGTCAGTTGTGACGTTGATGTTTCTATTTGTGGATCATGCATCTAGTTGATGACTGTTTGGTGTGGTACAGGTAGGTTGGGCAGATGGCTGATATAGCGCTTGCGGCTATGGTGTTTTGATGGTAGTTGGCCGTGTTAATCAGTCGTCTGGGTGTAGGACAGAGTTCCTTGAGTAGAGCGAAATTGGATGCGCTGCATGATTTTCTCTAAACCTCTTCTTGTTTTCTGATTGTTTGTTGAAGTCGAGTTCTTGAGTGTACCACAGTGAAAAGGTTTAGGATTGAGGTTGTGTTTCACTGGGGCACGGTGGTTCATGTTGGTTGAGGGTGGTGTTGAGCTCTTGGAGATGCGAATTGCAGTCCTGGTTAGTCCGAGGTAGACCAGCCCATGTTATGTGGGGTTTGGGAACGTCCTCAGTGAGAGACTTCAGTGGTTAGTTCTTGAATGACCGGTGGGCTTGTTTCTTGGGTTTACAACCAGTTTGCTTGACTGGTGTGACTAGTGTCAAAGGGGATTGCTGGATGCTCTGACTATTCGAATTGAACTGAATTGATGAGCTGTGATGGCGGGTACAGAGGGCGGTGATGATGTCTAGGATGGTACCTTTACTATTAGTTGGGTCTTTCATGTGCTGTGTGACATTGAGTGGTGAGTAGATCTTCAGAGGAAGATATTCTTGGCATGCATGGGACATGCTAGTGATCACGTTTTGACGTCTTCAATGAAGGTGGTGTTGTGCTTGGGTGTTCTGTAGATGAAGTGAAAATGGACTGTCCTTTGAGAAGAGCGTGAAGTGGCATGAAAGGTGTTCGAAAGAGCCAATGGTGGCAGCATCCAGTTGGGTGCATGGCCATAATGCCATGTCAATGATAGTGAGGCCTCTGCCGTCCCTATTTGGACAGTCTCGCTGTGGAATACTGTAGCCATTGGGGACGAGGACATCTAGGCTGTGGATGCCATCCAGGTCTCAGTAATGAAGATGGCGTCCAAGTCATGCGTGGTGATGAGGTTCATTAGGTCTGCTGCATGGTTGATTGCTGAGCGGACATTGGCAAGCATCAGTTTTCAGGTAGTAGCGGATGGAGTGCTGATGGGGGTCTTAGGGTGAGGTTGCTTGGATGCAGTGTCCATGATCGTGTGGATGAGCAGCGTAGTTGGCGAGGAGTGGTTATGGCAGGGTTTGGCCATTGGGCGAAAGGTGAGAAACGCATTTGAGGGAGTTCACCCGATGTTGGAGGAGCAGGTGTAGTGGTCCTGGGTCCTTCTGGTCCAAACAGGTCGTAACAGGAATTGCCTTTTCTTATCTGCACCTTCACTTGGGATGTCAGGTGAAAGACACTGTTGATGGAAGAGTTAAGGAAGGGGCAGAGCAAAGCAGGTGGGTGGGACATAGGACATGTGACAAAGATCCACTTGTACCTACTCACCGACTCCTAAAGAAAAGAGACTGGATTGTTGCTTAAGTAAGGAAAAAGGGCCACAAAACAAGACAACGAAAGATAAGCCATGATTGACAGTGGGTGGTATTAAATGTCCTTTCTAATACCGGCGATTAATCGTGGGTGCCCAGCCAGTTGACATAAGCCAGAGTCATGATTGCTGTGTAGTGGGGATCTGACAAGGCAGATCAGGGAAGGGACAGTTGGAGTGGAAATCTAAACCTCCCTCACCTCAGTAATGGATTTCGTCCCCTATGGGAATGGGACCTGGAGCATGATGTGTAGCACCATTGTAAACTATAAAACAAAACTATGCTCTGATTGGATGTGCGGCAATGCCCTGCATTGATCCCCCTTGTTTGTCCTCCCAACACCCCCAACAGCTCTTTTCTGTGTAAAAGGGCACTGTTTTTTTCACTTATTCAAAATAAATTCCACCTTCACGCCTGGTCTCTGCTCTTCAGGGTTTAGAGTCTCTCTTCTCTTAAAGTGTTCCGACAGAACACTTTTTTTTCTTAGTTTGGGATTTAAAAACTTCTGGTGAAACTGTGGCCTACAACATTTTCTCTGGTAAGGTGTGGTTACATTGTACACAAGCACCCCTGCAAGGGAACTAGTATCCAATTACTCTGAGTGGCTTCCAGAACCATGTATGGTGACATGAGGTGCTGACATGATCATTAAGAAATTCTAAGACGCAGTCTCTGCAGACAATTATTGGGGTTTATGCTGACATGTCTGAATTACCAAATACTTATCGGGATGTATTCTGTAGACAGTTGTGCTCCACAACTGTTACCTCTACTGTGCCTCTAGCACATCTAATGGTTGCTGAGAGTTTACGTGGTGTATCAGTTTTGGCGCTATTGCGTCACCTACAGGTACCCTCTTAGAACTGTTCAGAAAACCAGTGATGGTCACTGCATGTGAGCCGACTGACTTTTTATGAGCATCTGATGGAGCCTCTAAACAGAACAGCTATCAGGTTATTTGTGCCACCCCTAATCTGCACAACTTTAAAGTTGAGTTTCATGCTAAAAGCCAAGCTGAGATTTTCTGCACACCGCACTCGTTGGGATCTTTACCTTGCATCTCATTTGTTAGTTGTAATATGGTTTGACTGGTCAGCACCTATCCTCTTGGAATGGGATTTCCAGCAGTGAAATACTTGATCTCGTGCAGGCTGCCTGAACCGTCCACTACAGTTTCAAGGCACAGTCGAACGTGCAGTTATTGCCGGCTGGCTCAATTCCCTCTTGTAGCATACAGTTGCCACAACAAAAAGATAAGCATACCGTGGTGAATATCCTGACCGGTTCAATTCTCTCTGCAATCTTCTGTCTGAAGGGAATTTTCTTTATCGAAACGGCTAGACACTAATAGTGGTATGATGCACATCACAAACAGATAACAAGGGTAAGTGAGACTGAACTGTTTCTGGGAAACACTGCGCACCACCCTGACATATGACAGAAATTTTTATCTAACAGAAAGATGTCCTGCTGTAAGCTAAACTGTGCTTAAGGGACACAGACCTGCTTTATCATATCCTGGCAGCTAATCTCTTCAGGGTCCCTGGGTCTTGTTCAGCCTCTTGAAAGTTTCAAAGTTCAGGTTTGTTCTGGTTTATGTGACCGATATATTATGGCAGAATGTAGAAAGACAAAAATAGCCTAATAGTCCCCCGTTTTAGAGTGTACTCCTCTAAACTCTTATGCTGCAATATTAGTAAGCCTAAGATATTGTTCTTGAGTTAGTTTGTGATCGGTTTCTCCCGCACCTTTGTCAGGGAATTTTTTTGAAGCTATTGTAGTAATCTAGTTCCTACTACTGGTG
Source organism: Ambystoma mexicanum (assembly GCF_040938575.1). NCBI lineage: Eukaryota > Metazoa > Chordata > Amphibia > Caudata > Ambystomatidae > Ambystoma > Ambystoma mexicanum. Next base: position 370,996,646 of record NC_090921.1, read on the forward strand.
CACCATGCAGTGAACAACTTGGAAAAAATTAAGCAGCCATTTACTAATGGAAGTATGCCTTCCTAAAGAAACATGAAAATCTTTGATCCCCACGCACCAAACATATTTGTGAATGTTGGCCATCAGTCCGTAGTGATATGTAGGGACAAAGGCGGTGTTCCTAATGTGTGCGGCATGATCGTGTACATCTTGTTCATTATCAGGTGCGAATACACAGCAATGATATTTAACGTTCACACACACCACCTTGTACTGCTAGTGTCATGTCAAGCGCCATCCTATTTTCCAGGACCATTGTCCTCATTTCCCCTTGTTCCTTCGTAATGGCATGTGCAACCTCCTAGTCCCCAAGGAAGCATCTTAATGTCCTGTTGAGCACATTTTTCACTGTCTTCTGAAGGAGCTTGTGTGCCTGCAGTTCTCCTCTCCGCCCACCTCCTCCAACTTTTGCATGTATGTCTGCGAGGAAAGTTCACAAAAACCTCAATGCTTCCATCGCAACTATCTACTTCTACCTGTTGGTGTGCGCAGGTACAGGTGGTTCTTTCCCACCAATCTGCTGCTAACAGTTCCCCAATATGATTTTTCTCAATTGTCCCAATCTGCTGGTCTTCACTGTCAATTTACTTTTCTGTTCCTAAGGTTATAATGAAAAGTTCTTGATAAGTCTTAATTTCTCCAGAGCTCCGGTACTGTTAAGGGTGTAGGGAATGGTGGTGTGAGGGGGACCTCGTGCTTCACATTCGATGCGTGGATCCAGGTTGGTATGCCCTCAGACTTCACAGAAGGTTTCTGAGACTTGTGAATGGAGAGACTGGAGGTCCGAGGTCAAGGAAATCCAGTACTGCAGCTTTGTCAACACACAATGGAAGGGATGGAAAAAGCTCCAGCAGGTAAACGCATAGGGTGTGCAGTAACAATTTCATGAGGGGATAGGCCAGTGGTTCCGTTAATGTAGCCCTGCATGTACATGAATGCAATGGGCAGAGCTTGGAACCAGTTCAGCTGGTTTTAGGCGAAGAGACCTTTTATAAAAACTCGAACAAAAAAAGCGGTCTTTCTAAATCACACTGTCAGCCCCTGCGGCGCACACAAGTGCACAACCGGGGCTGACGGCACGCCAGGACTCAGAAGCTATATGGATATGTGCTTGTATGTTTGGGTGTGTTGGGTGTTCGTGTGCAGTTTGGTGGGGAGAATGGGGGTGTTGGAAGGGAGGCAGAGGGAGCTGAGGGAGGGGGGCAATCGGGCGGTGAAACCTCGCGATTTGGAGAAAATACGGGAAGGAGGTTGTCCGGGGTGAAAAAAATGTAAATATTTAGATTTTTGTAGGCTGCCTAAAATCAGGCGTTATTTTGGTTAGGCGACCTACAAAAATCAAAATAATGACATAGAACTGTTTAAGCTCTGTGTCTGTGCAGATCTTTACCAATTAGCTTTCAAGATCTACATTGGGTCTATCCACCTGGGTAACTTGTTTGTGGGGGAATCGTACAAAAATGTCGACCTGTGAATTGCAACGGCCGAAAATGCCGACTTGGGGATGGGGCGGGACGGTTTAGAGTATATTATGAGGGGGTGCGGGGTGCCTCCCTCCGTATATGTGTGTGTGTGTGTATATATATGTGTATATATATATATATATATATGTGTATATATATATATATATATATATATATATATTTTCTGAGGCTTGTGGAATCTGCTTAGATTCACATGCTGTGCATAGGCCGACATCTAGTGGAAGCTGCGGAGTATTAGTTTGTTTTTCGAAACTCGAAAATGGGCGTCGACACAGGGCGTGCCAGTAATACTATCCCTAGTGTGACGTCCACTGTACCCATGATCCCTCACGCGTCTAGGACCCTCAGATTGTATTTTTTCTGACATGGGGTAGCATGAGGAGTAGCGGGAGTACAGATAATCCGAGCAAATAGATAAAAGACTATGCACCTTCTCTCAGAGGGGAGGAAGGGTGGGCCGCATGTGAATCTAAGCAGATACAAACATCAGAAATACGATTACGGTAAGTAATGTATCCCTTCTGAGGCTTGTGGAATCTGCTTAGATAACATGCATTGCATAGATTAGCAAGCAGTGTTAGAAGAAGGAGGTGGGATGTGAGAAGGGTCATGAGCAAATAAATGTCTTAGAACCGTTTGTCCCACTTGAGTATCTGTCTTGGAATGGGTGTCAATGCAGTAGTGCTGAGTAAAAGTGTGAATAGAGCTCCAAGTAGCTGCTTTGCAAATGGTGTCAAAGGGTACATTTGCAATGAAAGCCAGAGTGGCCCCAATGCCTCATGTAGAGTGGGCTCTTGGCGTGAAAGGCAGAAAGAGTAACACAGCAAGATACAGTTAACAATCCACTTAGAAATGGCACCTTTAGAGATGCAATCTCCCTCTCTGCCTGTAACTACGGAGACAAACAGCTGATCTGTTTTCCTTAGCGGTCTGGTTTTGTTTACATAGTAGAGGACCGCCCTACGCACACCCAGGGTGTGTAGTTTCACCTCAGCCGAGCTTTGTGGGTCTTGGAAGAAAGCCGGAAGCTTGATGGACTGGTTCACATAGAATTTAGAAATAAACTAGGTGAGAACCTAGGGTGTGTACGTAAAACCAGTTTATCTTTATGAACTGTAAAGAATGGATACTGCACTGACAGAGCCTGAATTTCAGTAACCCTTCTTATACATGTTATTGCTATTAAGAAGGCCGTCTTATAAGTCAGGTGTTTGAGACTGCATTTATGCATGGGTTCGAATGGGGGGCCCATGTGTTTAGATAGCACCACGTTAAGGTCCCATCCTTGTGGTGGGTTTGAAATAGGAGGGTAAAGTCTCTTTACTCCTTCCATGAAAGCTTTAACCACTGGTATCTTCCACCACGATTTTGTTATGGGATGTGGTGTATGCTGACAGCGCTGCCAGGTGTACCTTCAGTGAGTTAAATACCAGTCCTGCATCCAGCAGGTGGAGCATGTATGTGACAATTGTGGAAGGAGTGCAATCAACTGGGTTGACTTGCTTATTCTGGCACCAGATAACAAATAGTTTCCATTTGTCAAAGTAGCAGTGCCTCGTGTTTGGCTTCCTAGATTCTTTTAGGATGTCCATACATCACTATGGTAATTTGAGATGTCCGAACTCTGACCTCAGGAGCCAAGCTGCTAGGTTAATTGAGTTGGGTTGAGGATGCACTGTTTGACCTTGGTGCTTGGACAGTAGGTTGTACCAGCCCGGGTGTTTGATGGGTTCGCACAGCGCTAGTCTACGTAGGTGTGGGAACCACAGTTGTCTCGCCCACATGGGAGCAACTAGGACGAGCGTCATTGATTCTCTGTTCATCTTGTTGACCACCTTCCTGATGGGAGGTGTTGGTAGAAAAGCGTACGCAAACATCCCTGACCAGTTCATCCACAGGGCGTTCCCCTGGGAGTCTGGCTGGGGGAACTGGATGCAAATCCTGGGCAATGTCTGTTTTCGCTTGTGGCGAATAGGTCTATAGTGGAGAAACCCCACTGAGAGAAGATGTCTTCTACGATTTCTCTGTGTAGACACCATTCGTGTTCCTCTGGTAGGGGATCTCTGCTCAAAGCATCCGCCAGAGAATTGAGATCCCCTGGAACATGTTGAGATGACAGGAAGATCTTCGTCTGAGTGCCCATATCCAAATTTTCTGGGCAAGCTTGGACAGATTTGGCGAACGAGTCCCTCCTTGCTTGTTTAGGTAAAACATGGCTGTAGTGCTGTCCGTCCGGATCTGCACTGACAGATTCAGCAGGTAGGGCTCGAACGCTTGAAACGCTCTGAATACTGCCAGAAGTTCTAGCAGGTTGATGTGATTCAATGTGATGGTTATCAAGTTCCAAAATGCCCAGCGTCTTCCCGCTTTTGACTTTTTCAGTTTGCTCTGCCTCATGGTATCTTGCATTTTCCTGGTGCCAGAGGCAGTCTGAGAAAGAGATCCCTTAAATGGGCCCTCAGGTCCCAGTGGTCTGTTCTCTGGCGGAACGATGAATCTATTTAAAGTCCTGAGCAATGTCGTGTAGGATCTCCTGTGGTGGGCTTGCGAGGACAATGTACTGAAAGGGCAACCTTTCTGTCAATCATGGCCAGAGATAACAGTAGTTACCGACGCCTCCCTCCCGGGTTGGGGATCCTATGCCAATAATCTGACCATCAGCTGTCGTTAGTCTCCATTAATTCAAAGTACACCAACTTTTTGGAGACGGGGGCAAACAGAGTACTGCTGATGGCTCTTCTGCCCTCTGTGCGAGGAAAGAATGTCCTGATAATCCTTTTAGTACAGTGGCCATGTACTACCTCAACAAGAGGTGTAGGGTCACTACCGCCGTGTGGAGAGGCAATGCAGCTCTAGTTCTGGGCACTGCAAGAAGGAATCTCTATTGGCTGTTCACCTAGCCGAAGAGGGGAACCCAGCGGTGGATGGTCTGAGCAGGCAGAGCAGTATCTCCCAGGAGTGGGAACCAGCTCAGGAAGTCCTTCAAGAGATCTTCACCATTTGGGGAACCCCTCAAGTAGATATGTTCATGTCCAGTGTCCACGTGAATTGCAACCTCTTCTGCTCCAAGCAATTTCCTCTAAGAGGAGCTTTAAGTGACACGTTTTTAGTGGACTGGGATTTTCCACTCCTGTACGGGTCTCCTCCAGTCCCAGTCATTCCTCGCGTCAACAGGAGGTTGAGGAAGTTCGGGAAACCCATGCTCCTGATTGCTCCGGATTGGGCTAGGAGGAAGCGGTACCTGGACCTTCTAGACATGTCCATCTGCCCTCCAATGAGTCTTCTGCAAAGAGCAGGCCTTCTCTCGCAAGAGGGAGGTCGGTTCTCCAACCAGAAGTCAAAACTCTAATCCTTCATGTCTGGTTTCTGAAAGGTTGAGAAATAAGATTTGGGACCTCCTGGAAGATGTAATAGGGGTGGTGCTTTCGGCCAGAAGACTAGCAACAAAGTCTCTGTACTGATGCAATTGGAATAGGTTTTGCAGCTGATACAGAGATAATGTAAATCCTTTGTGACGCACCTAATGGTATTATCTGTTTCGCCTCATTTAGCCAACCAGGTGCTGCAGGTTGGTACTGTCAAAGGATACTGGACGGAGTTATACATTTTTAAGCGGGCTACTGGGCAGGGATCCTATTTTAAAATCCCTATTGTGCAAATTCCTGAACGGGCTCTGTGTGTTCCGTCTAGTCCCTTTATTTGTACCGGTTTGGGTCCTGAACTTTGTACTGACATATCTTGTGTTTGCTCCTTCGAGCCGCTTCATTCATGTCCTCTAAGGATGTTCACTCTCAAAACAGTTTTCCTCATTGCCTTTTGCGAATTTCAGGCTCTTTCGTTTAAACCTCTGTTTATCACCTTCTTCAAGGAAAAAGACCTTTTGAGGGCCCGTCCCACCTTTCTTCCATTGATTGTATCGGAATTTCAACTTTCTCAAAAAATAGTCCTACCTACTTTTTATCCTCCGGCCTCATCCTTCTAAAGAGGTGGAAAGGCGTATTGTCTTGATCTTAAGAGAGGTTTGAGTTTTTACGTTTCTCTATTGGAAAATCTTAGACAATACGACAATTGTTTATTGGTTATACTGTACACAAACTAGGACTAGCTGTGACCAAACAACCTTTATCCAACTGGATCGTTCTTTGTGTTACTGAATGCTATAACCTAGCAGAAAAGGACTTTCTTATAGGCCTGCAAGCTTATTCTACATTCATTGGCTTTGCATAGAGGGTTGCCAGTCCAAGATATTTGTGCATCCTCTGCATACGTCTACAAAACAGTACTACCTAGACTCTGTGTGGGCACTGGAAGCAGGATTTTGGAAGGGTGTACTTAACAGCATTAATGACAAATTCGTACATCTACCTCCAACACATACTGCTTCGGGAGTGTATCAAAAGATGAGAAATACATGGGAGGACACAAACCATTCGAAGAACAAATTACTTACCCCTTGTAATGCTCTTTCGACTGGCTGTTCCACGTGTTCCTCATCGCCCCTCCCATCCTACCCCTCAGTAGAATTTCTGTGCATTACACCTTCCTCTCTTAAATGGCAGGTCTTTTGACCCATTAAATGTCTGTGCTCTGAAACCATAGAGGAAAAACTAGAACTGAAGTAACAGGCGCAGTGCTTGCTATATGTACTGTCAGTGACCTCGTGCTGAAACTGAGAGCATTGATGGACATCGAGTTTACGCACTGCGCCCTCTACTGCAAATGTGATTCGCAAATCAGCTGACACTAGGAGGAGATTATCAAAAGATGAGGAATACTTGGGAGGAACATCCAGTCGAAAAAACATTATCAGGAGAAAGTAATTTATTCTGCTTTTGTGTGGTGGGGGCATGGTAATCCTTCCATTTACTCTGGATGGATCTAAGACCCAGTGACCATGCGTTGAGGTTTGTCCTAAGTATTTAACATCAGGCTGATAAAACTGCATTTTGGATGCGGACACCTTATGGCTGACTTCTCTAGGTTATTTAACAAAAAATTAACATGGGCTTTTCCCTGATATGGGTAGCAAAGAAATAGATTGCCAACGTCCTGAATAAGCGTTGAGTCTCCCAGAAAACACATGCCGTATCGGCATGCCATGTTCTGGAAAAGGTGGTAGAGCAGTGCCTGAATCCCTGGAGGAGCCTAGTCCAGGTCATTTGGCAATTTTGATATTTACCCTATTCCCCTTTGAAAGAAGGCACAAGCAACTGAGATGCCAGTGCCAGGTGCCACTGCGGAGCATAAATCAACTACATGGTGTCTGAGGCAATTGCTAAGAGAATAGTGTGCAGGTTGGGTCCCATTAATTGCCCTTTTAACCCTGCATTAGTCTCAATTTTACCTCTAGCAATATCCCAACTTTTTCATGCACAAACAATCGGCATGTTACTGGGAGACATAGTACACACAAGTATCCCTTGGGTCAACAGGTCATCAATTTGAGTTCAACCCCCCGTCTTACCTGTGGTGTAAGGGGGTACTATTTGACCTTGGGGAATAAGACATTTTCTTCTAACGGTTTTACTACTGCAAGTGATGAGCCTGGCATCCTTGTAGCCGTTTGCACGTAGTTGTTCAGGAACATCCCGAAGCCACTTGGGCAACAGAGCTTGTGAAGTTGCAAGTACGTCAGTGTGTGTTGCTAATGTATAGGCTTCTACTGCCATGGGGAGATCTACCGCCAATATGGGATCCTAAGGAAGGTGAATGTATGAGCCTTACGGCCTACAAGAGAAGGTGTCACCCATGGCGCTGTGGCAGTCCATACCCAGGAGATCCCTAGAGGTGGTTGGGCTCAGCAGCAATGCCTCAGTTGTGGTGAGGGGTTCCAGAGTTAACACAGTTGAAGTGGTTAAAGTAATTTATTTGTATAGCCCTTTAATCCTATTAGTAGGGCCTCTCCATGCTTGTGGGTGAACTCCCTTGGGGACCTGAATAGAGTATGTAGATTAGAGGACTGAGGTAAAATGCGGATGCGCGTTCGACTGTGATAGGGGTTAGGTAGTAGGCCGTGATCCACTAAGCAACCCAATAAGGTCAGGACATGTGGATGGGTACTGGGGGAGGTCAGGAGATTTAGAGAGTGTAAGAGATTTGTGGCCAGCTTGACCCAAATACCAGGTTAAAGGTAGACTTGTTGCCCCTCTCTGCAGGACTAGTTAATTTAGGCCGCCTGATGACCAGCACTACTTCCCCTCTCCAAATTGCCCTCAATCTAGTGTTCTATTTTGGCCTTTCATTTAATGTAAAAATCTGATTCACTCACAAAGCGCACAGTACATTGGTAGAGCCTTTCCCACAGAGTACAGAATGTTTCCCTCTGCCATCAACAGGGTCTCTGATGCTGCAATACAATGCAGCGGAGGTCCCGCCCTTCCAGAGATTGCTGGGGACTTGCGTTGTCAGGAGTCCTGATGTTCAAGTGAGCCATATAAAAAAATGTGGTGGTGGATCACAAAAGAGCAACTTTAAGGGAGAATGCTCTAAGGTGAGCCAGGCCCCTCCAACTCCATTATGACTGACTTGCCTCTTTGGCTGGAGGGAGGCAGGATGCGCGACCCTGGGGAATTTGTAGCTACAAGTTTCATGGGTCCTTTAGAACCAGGCTGTTATTTCAGGGTCTTCTAACTCCAGCCCATTTCTGGACCCTTGGCCCTCAAGGCCTTCTGATATTCATTTGAGGCTCAGGCGACTATCATTACTGACCACAAACAGCTATACCTTAAATCAACAAACGACGAGGAGCATAGTCCCCAATAAATTTCAGTTGTGCACTTGGGACTGGTCCTGTCAGAAAGACGTTTCGACTGGATTGTGCCCTCCAACATATTCCACATCTTTGACATGTAATGTCCACAGCTGTGCTGCTTCAGAATTTTTTTCGGCAGAGGGCGTCCTGCGTCAAAGGCGTCGGGTCGATGTCCCTCTAAGGTCTCTGCGGAGGGTGACGTCACTGGATTTTATAAATGGGACGCACGGCGCCCGTAGCCTCAGTTATGTTTTTTCCGCAAACGTGTTTGCTTTGAGAACTCAGTGGGCCTCGTGTGATCTTCTTAGAAGAAAATATCTTCATCTGCCCTCCGACTCCACGGTCGGTTACAGACCCGCACCGCCTCTGCTTGTGGTGTATGAGCGTAAGTCATGATGGCGACGACTGCTTGAAGTGCCAGTCATTGACTGCTAAGGCCTTGCGGGAGCGTAAGGGGAAATTACAGGTAGGTTGGGTTTCTAAACCTCAAAAATCCCAAAAAACTGCAGGTATTTCCACCGACAATTCGAGGGGTGACTCTCCTCGTCAGGAGTCCCTGGGATCTGGATCCTGGAGTGGGTCCTGCCACTCGACAAGCTCGTCTCGGCACTCCCGGAAGCAGCGTCACTGGTCGCCTTCCTCGGCGGATGTTGGCTCTGCGAGGAAAGGTGCTAGTCCCACTAAATCCTCGACCCCTGAGGAATAGCAGGAATTTTGGGAGCAAATGTTGGTGGTTTTTCAATCCCAGGGCATAGTCCGGAAGAAGCTGGCAGGGAACGGTCTTGGTCCAATGGGCGCGCGCCTTCGGGCCTGGGCACTCGGCGAGATAAACATCGGCAACCGTCGAGGTCCTGTTCGGACAAGGCTCTGGTGGATTGCCAGAGACGTGCCAGATCCAGGTCTCGGTCTTTGTCCCCAGTGAAACCGCAGATATCTGGTAAGTGCTCAAGGTCGGCATCGACACAGTTTGCGCCGTGTCCTTCGAGTATGGCTGCTGAAGCTTTGCCATCAACGCCCCCGACACCTTCAGGGCAGTTTGGCTGGAATTTGCCGGTGGAGGACCCTGGTACGGTTGATCCTCCGAGAAAGGCTTTATCCCAGACGGTGAGTGAGTCCTGTTGTGGACTTCAGGCCCACTCCTGTCCCTAGGAAGGAGTACTTACATTCTCTGCATGATATTTATGAGGATGAGTCAGAAATGGAATGTGAGTATGTTGAAACTCATGAAGCTCCTGACACTGTCTTTTCTGAAGACAGTCGGTTGGAGGAGTTGCGTCAGTCATTGCATGATGCGAGGAGCCTTGACATGTCTCCTGAGGTGGAGTTTGGTAGGCCAGAGCCTGGGGCTCAGGCTGAATCCTCCTATAAGAGGTTGATGTCTAGAGTTACAGAATATCTCGGTTGGTCTGGTCCTCCGGTTGCATTCGATCAGGATGACCTGACTTATATTTTGGATCAGGGTCCGTCCACTGACCCAGTGTTGCCTTTTCATTTGTCATTTAAAAAAAAGGGGTGACGGCTACTTGGCAGACCCCGGAGGCTGTACCGGCGGTCAACAAGTCGTTAACTAAGAAATACCGCCCATCCAGTAGCGACCCCAGCTACCTATCCACTCACCCCACTTCTGAGAATTTGGTGATTCAGGCGGCTACGGCCACCTCGAGGCAGGCAGCGTACCCTACCATCCCTCCTGATGGGGACGACAAGCGCTTTGATGGTTGGGCACGCAAGCTATTTTCTGCTGGAAGTATGGCGCTGAAGTCGGCCAAATCCACTTGTGCCTTGGCAAGGTTTTCATACACTGTGGAATTGTCTCTCTAGCGGCTGGGCATATCCCTGAGGGGGAAGAAAGGGATGGGTTCCTTGCTCTTGTGCAGGATGGCAAGGATCCCATGTGTGAATCCCTTCAGTCTGGGTTGGATATGGCTGATGGCATTAGTCGGTCCATGGCTGTGAGCACCGTGATACACATGTTTGTATGGTTGCGGAAGTCGGGTTTTGCTCCGGATGTGCAGGCCCGTCTTCTGAACATGCCCTTTGATGGCTCTCATTTGTTTGGTAGCAAGGCTGACGAGAGCCTTGAGGTTGCAGACCTCAAAAGCTGCTGCTAAATCTTTGGGCGTAGCTGTGGGTCAACCTCTGCCTTTTTGTCCTAGAGGACAACAGTGGAGGGGGCGGGGGGTTCCTTTCGTTACTACTCCTCTTTTGGTAGAACGAGAGGAGCCGCTAATCAAGAGGGCCACTGTATAGGTACCTGTGGTGGGCAGGGAAATGGAGGTGCCAAAGCCGCTCAGGCAGCTGCCTCTTTCCCTTCAGGTGCTGCCACAGCCCCTCCAAAACAGCTATGAGGCCATGTTCCATTGTTCGCCGTTTGGGGGCAGACTGTCTCTGCATCTCGAAGAATGGCGAGCTATTACTTCGGATGTGTGGGTTCTGGATACAATAGCCCACGGCTACTGCCTTCCCTTCCTAAAGCGGCCTCATGACAATCCACCGGGGAATCTCTCTTTGAAGCTTCCAGATCCGCTCCTTGTGCAGGAAATCTTGACCCTGCTGGAGAAAGGCGCTATAGAACTAGTGCCTGTGACGGAGAGGAACAAGGATGGTATTACCCATATTTTTTGATCCGTAGAAAGACTGGGGACTGAGACCCATCTTGGATTTGCATTGGTTGAATAAGTTCCTTAGGAAGGACAAGTTCAAGATGGTCACTCTTTCTCAGGTCCTTCGACTTCAGGATTGGTTGGTGTCTCTGGACCTACAGGATGCTTACTTTCATGTGCCGATTCAGCCAAAGCACAGAAAATACCTGAGGTTTGTGGCTGGTAACTCGCACTTTGTTTCGGGTCCTGCCATTTGGGTTTACCTCCGCCCGAGGGTCTTCACCAAGCTAATGGTGGTGGTGGCTGCGTATCTCAGGCGAGGGAGGGGGGGGGGGGGGGGTTCACGTCTACCCCTACCTGGACGACTGGTTGATCCGAGCACGTTCTCCCGAACAAGCTTTGGATCATCTCAGCCTCACCTGCCGCTCCATTCACAAGCTGGGCTTCTCCCTCAATTTCAAGAAGTCGCATATGACACCTTCCCAACAGCTCCAGTACATCAGGGTTGTGTTGGACACGTGCTTGGGGTAGTGCAGGGGGTGGGGGAATTTGTTGTAGGGTTCTCCATCCAGAGGTCAAGACTCTCAACCTTATGCTTGCTTTCTGAAAGGTTGAGATATAAGGATTGGGACCTCCCGGATGAAGTGATGGAGGCGTTTCAGCCAGGCCGCCGACAACCCAATCCCTGTACCGTTGGTGTACATTTTGTGACTGGTGCAGAAGACACAATGTCAATCTTTTTCAGTGTTCTATTCTGATGGTTCTTTCTTTGACCCACAGGGGTCTTGAAGTGGGTTTCATTAAATTGCCTAGTATTTCGGTGCTGGACTGCCCTGTGCAGAACAAAGACTGATATACAGGGTGTTAGGCATAATCCTGTGCAGTTCCCTTAAGGAGCACTACAGAAGATTAAGACTACAAGTATATGCAAGAAAATCCCCTTTGGTATCAGTCTGTACCACAAAGATTGTTTTTAGCTGTGGCTAAGCAGTCAGAACTATCTCAAGAGGGAGATGAGCAGTATTCAGGGTTTACACATTAGGGTTCAGTACTATGGGACAAGGAAACACTGACCAAAGCTTTGTATCAAAACAAATATATACATGTATTTTACACACTCTGATGTTCACACACACATCACTATTATTAAAGCAAGTTAAAACAGTCAAGAAAAGTATACACAGCTCCCTATCTATTGTAGACAAGTTTGAGCAAGAGTGAAAACTGAGCAAAACGGCACAGTGTTGAACCAAGCAGAAATGGCACTCTAACAATTTCTCAGAAGGGAAGGAAAGGACACGTTATACAGGTTTAGAATCTATAACACACCAGCAACACTTCCCAAGTGGATTGTGAACAAGTTAGGCAAGGCAGTACTTTAGCATATGCAATACTGAGGTGAAAATCGAGCAAAATGGCACGTCACAATATTAAAAAAGGACAGGAAAAAGGTGGTTATAAGAGTTGAGTGCACCAACACATTTCTAGGTGAGAAGCACTCTAGAGAAGGCAGTTGTGACAGATTTAGTCAGAGTCAATGGTACAAGGCGATCTGCCCAGGATCAAACTGTTCTAATAGCTGCAGTCAAGTCTTTGTTTAATGATTTGAAAAGGCAGTTGCAGAAGGTAAAAGACAATGTTAGACGATCGGGCGGCCAACCTAGTCGGTAAGTAAAGGATTTAAAACACCTTTAGCGATACCCAACGAAACGGGAGGTCTGGCAGAACAATGTACCTTTAAAGTGGAAGAGGCTCCTGGCGGTAGTTCCTAGGCAGTTCCTGCAGTTCGGGAGATCCAGCAGAGGAAGAGAGGCTCTCGTCATGGAGGAAGGTTCGAGTTACTGCACTGCCCAGGGATGATGCCAGCCGCGGTGATGCCAAAAACGAATAAAAGATACGCTCCTTTAAATCGCGGTCGTGGTGGACTGGTGCCTGGCTATCCGGTCTCCGAGTGCAGGGCACTGGTGATTCGACCCAGGCAGGTCCTGGAAGGCGATTGGTGAACTGGTTGGCCCCACCAGCTCAAAGGAAGAAGACTCTTCCAGAGGAAGATCTTCTCAAGTCGTTGGAGAAAAGTGGTGAGGATCTGCAGCAGGGCTTCACTGGTGGTTCAGTCGTTGCAGGTGTCTTCAGCTTCTCTCCTCTTCGGTTTCTTAGTTCCAGTGGCGACGTCTTGTCCTCCAGTCCTCAGGACCCTGCTTTTATGCAGCAAGACCCCCCATTGATATGGCCTAGCTGTCACTCACACAGTGGGGTGGCTCTCCTGGCGGGAGAACCCCCCAGCCGATCAGGGCAGAGTGCGACTTGGGTTGCGTAGTCAACCCTGTCCAGGGTGCCTATTCCCCCTCCCACACATCCTGTCTACCCCAGAATCGGTGGCGCCGAGAGGAGGGCTTTTGTGCAGAAGCCCGCCAAAAGGACGAACAAAGGATCCCGACCTGGGTTAGGATTTCAGAGAAAGACACGAGAAAGAAATATTAAAGTTCTGGCAATAAAATCCTACCGGAGTAAAGTTAATATAAAAATAAACCGCCGGTATGTTAGAGGCTGTCAGTAAAAGTGATAGAGGGACTGTACGGTACCCCCTTGAAAATGAACGTTGGGTGAGGGGGGGAACTATTAACCCTTTCCAGTACTTCCATAGTAAGATGGGTTGTACTGGTTTAGTTCATAAGTATTGACTAGTAAAGTCAGTGGGGACTTTACATGCCCTGGGAGACAGTAGTCGGTCTCAGGGTATGGAGTCGGTTTGGGGGTCGCTACAACATCCCTGTGGTACTGCACGGAGGGTGCTGTGTGCCACACATGTTAAAAGGATGATTCCTATGATGGTGAGAAAAATCCCAGAGATCATAAGCACACAAGATAGCCTAAAACACACACTAGCAAACTGTCTAAGAGTGGGAAAAAAGGGTCTCACTCTTAGCAGGAGAAAAATATGAACCCTTCAAATCCAGCAAAGCTGCTGGGGGACTATATAGGTAAGGGAAATTAGCCTTACAAGAGAATTCTCCCTAACACAGGGATATTTGTTCTCTATGAAAGGGACAGTGAGCTAAAGACTTGGTTGAGACTCTCTCAGGGGCCACCCACCCAAGAACAGGTCAATGGGCTGTGTTTGTGCTGGTAGAGAAGCTCACAGAACCCACTTTGTTTTACCATAACAGGTTACCTGGCAGCGCTATCTATTTTCAAGCGCTCGTCTCAAGAATGTTCTTATTTTAAGATTCCTTTGATTTCCCGATTTCTAAAAGGACTCAAAAATTTGTTCCTGCCGTCCCTGTTTCATGTGCTGGTTTGGAATGAGAATTTGGTCTTGAAATTCCTGATGGGTGCTCCGTTTGAGCCACTGCACTCTTGTCCTTTGAGACTGTTGTCTTTCAAGATGGTTTTCTTGGTTGGGGTTACATCTGCCTGCAGAGTGAGTGAATTGCAGACACTTTCGTCTAAGCCACCTTTTAATGTGTTCCACAAGAATAGAATAGGGTTGTAATGAGGGTCCGTCCGTCCTTCCTACTTAAGGTATTGTCTGAGTTTCATCAGAGCCAGAAAGTCGTGCTTCCTGCTTTCTATCATACCCCCCCCCCCCCAATATCCTGGTAAGGAAGAGGAGAGACTCCATAGGTTGGACCATAGTAGAGCTTTGAGCTTTTATATTTCTAGGATGTCCAGGGCCAGAGTGGATGACCAGCTTTTTGTGGGGTGTACTGGACACCGATTGGGCCAGGATGTTACCAAACAGACCTTGTCCAGGTGGATTATCCTCACTGTTACTGTATGGTATAGATTGGCGGGCAAGGACCCTCCTGAGAGATTGCAAGCGCACTCCACTAGGGGCGTTGCTACATCCACAGCCCTGCAGCGGGGAGCTCCTATTAAGAATATTTGTGACGCAGCAACGTGGTCTTCCATCCACACCTTTGTCAAGCATTACTCCCTGGATACGCTCTGTGTTCAGGATATGGCCTTTGGTAAAGCGGTGCTTTATTCTGCCATCTGATTGGGTATTCTAAATTCTTCTCCCTCCTCGATTCGGTGATACTGCTTTGGGAATCTGTCAAAGATGTGGAATATGTTGCCGGACGTAATCCATTTGAAGAACAAGTTATTTACCAACTGGTAACGTTCTTTCGACAGGATGTTCCTCCAACGTATTCCACATCACCCTCCCAGCCTGCCCCTCTGACGAATTTCCTATGCTATTGCAGCTTGCGTTCCCGCAAGGCTATGTGCAGTCAAGCAGCAGTTCTGTACGAGCATGTTACACGTTATGGAGGAAAAAACATAAAATGAGGCTGCGGGCGCCGTGCGTCCTATTTATAACATCCGGTGAAGTCACCCTCCACGGAGGCCTTCGAGGGACATCAACCCGACGCCGTCGATGCAGGGCGCCCTCTGCCGAAAAAATTTCCGAAGCAGCACGGTTGTGGACATTACATGTCAAAGATGTGGAATACGTTGGAGGAACATCCAGTCGAAAGAACTTTACCAGTTGGTAAGTAACTTGTTCTTCTTATTGGGGTCTATGTGGCAGGATGTTATGTGAGAGTGGACTCTTATTTACTGCATGATTGAGAAGTGCCCTCCAGCATGGTCTGCCATCTTCTAGAGATGGGGGTTTCCTTTTTTCAGACTTATCAACTCATTGCCCCCTCTAAATATTGGAAGGGTTAAAGTATGACTCGGGAGGGTATGCCTTCTTTCCTTGGGTAGGAGGCTCCTAGTGTTTTTCCAATTCTCCCTCCCCCCTCATTGTGAACGTGCTTGGACACAGCTGCGATTGCTGCATTTTATTGATGGCACAAAGTTAGCCTAACAAAAACTACTCAGATCTATCTTAACTCTCACAGTGAATGTCTGAAGTCTCTGCCAGGTCCCATTCTCGATTCTCCATCCAGGGCCCGGCAAGGGGCCGGCACAACAACCATGCCCTGATTTTAACTTTGCAATATCCCTGATTGCACACTGTAGCCCCTGCACCCTCATAAGATGGACACCACCGATTTTGCATGATTACCTGGATCTCAGCCGGTTTTGCTGACGAAGGAGCCTGATTGGTGGATGGCCGCCTCATTTCCGACCCTACCTCCCAGCCGGCCTTCAGTGAAGGCCTGAGGGCAAGACTTTGGGTCAGTGTCTCTGCCGGCCTCGGCTGGCAAAATGTCTCCCGCCTACCTCCCTGACCGGACAACATTCCAGGTAAGCCTATCGCGACCTCTCCTATGTGCGTGAAAGCTAACTGCACAATGTCTGCTATTACTGGTATGCATAAGTTCCTTAATTTGCCCAGACCCACCCCATTCCCCTCCCACTACGACCGGGACTCTATTGTGCTAATGTTAATGCACCAGCATTCCCTGTTGTGTTCCTCCCCCCCCCCACCCCCCCGCTGCTTCGTTAGCGACTACACCCTCCACAAAACCTCTGGTAACTTCCCGGCACTCACTGCATATACACAGACTTGTTAGCACAAAACCAAATTATCTTCCTCTAGCCAGCCACGCAACTCCTATAAACCGCCTCGCTCTGCTTGTCAGATCTTTGGCACCAAGCCTGGCGTTCCGCTGGCACCTAAAACTGCACAAGCGTAAATCCCAATAAAAATCCCCCTGCAAACCGCGCTATTCCTGCATGCACTACGCGAGCTACGCATAGTTAAAGCAGTTACACTATTTCTCTGCTGCAATTGGCCTGCATGCCAACCTGACCTGCAAAACACCACCTACAGCAATTGCTGCTACAAGTACCTATACTGTGCCTGCCTGGCAGAACAGCAGAACTTGCCACTCTTCTCCACGGATACAGACACCTCCTCCCACTACCTATGCAAGGAGCTTCAGAAGAACACCCTGCAGACCTTCCCTATGTTGCCAAAAGCACCAATACTAGCAATTCTGTCGGGCAAGACCTACACAATAATCGTGCGCTTAATACGTGTCAGCAGAGGCCTGCAGCCTATATACCAGCGAAGCCTACAAAGGCTTATAAGGCCACCCCATCGACCACCAACCAAAGTAAACTGCAAATTACATTGCTCACACGCACCACCAATCTCCAATGCGCCACTAGCCCTGGCCATGCTCCACCTGCAGACCCAGCCCTGCACCCCCTCCCCCACTCGGCCAAGCCCCACCCACGACCATAAGAGCCCCATTCGCCTCCAGACAACCATTGACCAAACCTCTCTGGTGTGACCACAAGATCCCCGACTGCCTATGCACACAAGATCATTGACTTTATCACAGCTGAAAACCTTGACCTCCTGGCCCTGATGGAAACCTGGTTTACCCTTACTGCTGGACCATTGCTATCCCAGCAGGCTATGCCATGATCCGCTGCGACAGGATGCCAGAAAAAGGTGGTGGAGTAGACTTAATCTATAAACACTCACTCCCGCTGCATGCCACCGACACCTCCCCTCTACTGAACTGTGAACTACTCTCAGCCAAATTGAAAGGCTCACATAATGCTGCCACCACCACCATTCACCTCATCTACTGGCCGCCAGGCCCTACTCGCACCTTTTTGAGTACAACTTTATTCAACTCATTTTGTCCAAACTTTAAGCCTACCACACAACTCCTCCTAGGTGACCTGGGTTTCAGCCCCCTCCACTGACACTGAGGCTACTGCCCTGTCCAACTCACTGAAAGTCCTAGGTTGCACCCAGCTCATCACAGAACCTGCACACTCCCTTGGTCGTATCCCAGATTGGCTTGTGGGCCATATTTTATGTATTTACTTTTACATTTGTAAAGCGCCTAAACCCTCAGTCATCAGGGCGCTGTTGCAGACCAGTTAAATTAAACAACTTCTTAAGGCCAAACTTGCGCGATAGCCTATATCAAGAAAAAAAAAACACCTCCACATGGCTGCATTGTTGGATGGGAAGGCCATTGGTAAAATAACCAGGTTTTCAGGGTTTTGCAGAATGCGCAGTACGACTCCTCAGCTCTTAGTTCATAGGGGTAGAGAGTTCATTGTCTTGCTGCAACAGATGGGAAGCTTACCCCACCACCTCACTTAGCTTTTTTCACTTTGGGTAGACCAAGTCTGTAGGCGTAGATGGGTCTTACTGGTCTGTTAGACCTGGGTATTTGTCTTTTTGTTATGGGTATTGTGGGGCAGTTTTGCTCAAACATGTGTGCGTGATGGAAAGGGTTTTGAAAATTATCATTTCGTGGATACGGATCCAGTTCACCTTTTTCCTAGATGCTTTGATGTGGTCCGTTTTGGGATGTTCTTTACTGCTCGTACTGCATTGTTCTGGATAATCTGTAGTTTTAGGTTCTGTTTGGAGGTTCCTGCAAATGAAACGTTAGAGTAGTCCAGTCTAGCACCCGTTATTGCCCTGGCAATTGTCATGCAGCTCTCCGTGCTAAGGAATTGTCTAGCTGCCTTGATGAGTTTTGGCATATAGGCTGCTGAAGATGGGATGGAATTGACTTGTTTGTTGAGGGAGAGGGAGGAGTCCAGATGTACCCCCCAGCATTATTACTGCCTCAGAGATTCAGGATCTGGATTCCATTTTTTGAATGAGAATTGTTCGCGTTTTATTAGCATTGCGCGTAAACCCACAAGCAGCATCTCTGTCTTATCATTAAGGTAAAGGTAGTTGGACGCCATCCAAGACTGGATAGTGGTGTATATTTTGTTGATCATTTGGCGGGTCTTTGTACACGCCAGAGAGGGGAAGGTGGACTTTAGTGTCATCAGTGTAATTTGTGTATGATACGCCAAGGTCATCCAAGAGATCAAATATTGGCTTTGTAAACATATTGTACAAGGAGGGTGACGCAGGATTCTTGGGGGAGCCCACAGGGTATGGGGATGCGAGGGGCTGATGCTGTGTCTGAGAAGACTGATGGATTGGCCTTCTAGAAAAGAGGCAATCCAAAGCGAAGCTTCATGTGAGAAGTGAGGTGGTGGCAGAGGGTTTTGTGTTAACTTGGTTCAACATTGCAGACAGGTCCAGTAGTAGGAGTGCTGATTTGCTCTCATCCTTGAAGGCATCCATTTGGACTTTCAGATCTAGTAGTGCTGGCTCAGTGCCATGACCCGGTTGTAACCCTGACTGCTGCATCCCTGGGATGTGATTCGATTCTAAGTAATATTGGATCTGGTTGTAAACTGCTCTGTCTAGGATTTTCAGCAAGAACGGTACTGTGGTGGTCGGGCGATAGTTATTGGGCATCGCTGGGTCAAGGGATGGTTTCTTCAGGAGCGGGAGGACCAAGGATTCCTTGAGGCAGTCCAGAACCTGGTGCGTAGAGAATGATGCGTTAATGAATTTAGTGATGAATGAGACTAGGGTATCGGCACAATCTTTTGAGATTGCTGCTGGGCAGATTTCAACTTTGCATCTGGATGGCTTTAGGTTTCTGAGAATGTTGGCAGTTTCTAGTTCAGAGATTTCTCTTTATTGGAAGATTTGTGGAGCGTGAGGTTTAGTAGGGGAAGGGAGGTTAAGATGATTAGTCTTAGCTTGTTTCTTCTCTTTTTTGCTGTAGTATACATATTTTAGCTTGCATGGCGTTCTGGATGTTAGTGCACCAAGCTTCGTCTTTATTTATTAGGGTAGGTGTAGAAGGGGGGGGGTCCTCTAGCTCTCTAAGGATCTTGAATAGTTCTTGCGAATTGGATCTGGCTTTAGCTATTCTGGCATTATAGATTTGAGCTTTGGCTGCTGTGATGGCCTGTTTGTATTTTTTAGCTATGTTGTTAAAGGCCAGTTTGTGCATCTCTGAAGGGTCTTTTTTTCCAGACGGCTTCCACCTGTCTTTTCTGGCACGCAAGATTTGGAGTTCAACGGTGAACCATGGGTTACAGTGATCAGTACGCTTGGATCTTCTTGGGAGAAATGGGGCAACTGAGTTTATTGCTTTCGTCAAGGTGCTCAAGTAGAGTTCTGCTAAGTATTGAGGGTCTGAGGACGCCAGGTATTCGGGGGCCATGGGGGGCGGAGGGGCCAGGTAGGGGAGATGGATTCTTTAGAGATTTTCTTGGAGCTCTGTGGGCAATGGTGGAGGAGGGTGCTTGTTTGGTTGCCGGGAAGGTGAGGGCCAGGATGTGATGATCTGACCATGGGGTGTTAGATATGATAGTAATGTGGCTGTTGAGGTCTACTATCCAGTCATCCAGTCTAGGTTTCTGCCTTTGTTGTGTGTGGGGGTGAGGATACACAGTGTTTAAGGCGGCAGTCTGAGAGGGCGCTAGCTACACTCATGGCCTGGGAATCTGTTCGTTCATAGAGGTCTAGGTTTAGGTCCCCTAGGAGCATCACTCTGGATGAGGGTTTAATGTTCTCTCCTATAGTATGTTTAAGGTCATCCTCGCAGGTTACTGAAGGGCCTTACTGCCGGTAGAGTATGTGTATGTTGAAAGTGTCTGTAGGGGTAGTGACTAGTTTAATGGAAAGACGTTCACAGTGTCCTTCTGGGGATAGGCTGCAAGGTCTTATCTTGATGGAATCACTGTAGATGAGGGCTAGATCACCTACTCGAGAGTCCGTTCTGTCACACCGAAGGATTGTGGACCCCTCTGGGAGCAACCAGGCCTGATGCTGGTTGAAGCCAGGTTACTGTGATGGCCAAGAGGTAAAGTTTAAGAGTTTATTATGTCATGGATATCCAAGGCATGTGCAGTGAGGGACCTGCCGTTGATAGTGCTCTGTTTGTGTGGCATTGTAGTAGTTTTATGCTACTGGTAGGCGTTAGAGGACAGGGCTGTCTTGGAGTTCTGAGGACTATCATTCTAAGGTGTGAAGGCTGTGGCACCAGGTTCTGATAGGTGCTCTTCGGTGAGGTTGGTCATATTCGAGTGGTGCAAGCTGGGGTGGAGGGTTATAGGTTTGACAATGTCACTTAGACTCGCTCTGGTCTTCTCTCATGGGCTATTGCTCACTTTATTTGACTCCCCCCCCCCCCCCCCCCCCCCCACTGAGGTAGGCGTGTTGTTGTGCGTTTATGTGGTGGGAGGGGAGGGCTAGCTTACAACCTTGCGCTCAGGTTACTTTTTCTCCTAGAAGTAGGTTCTTGGGAGGTAGGGGGTGGGAGGGGACAGGTTTTGATTGTTCTGGAGCGAAGCCTATTGTTTCTTTCCGGGATATGGTTTAAAAAACTAGGGTAATTTTGTCTCATGTTGATGATGTATTCGGTGGGTTGAGTGCCGTGCCCGTTCGTCGCTGTTAGGGCGGTCTGGCAGGGGGTTGGTGTGTTTGGGCATCTGTGCAATGGGTGGGCTTGCTGGTCTGGTGTTTAGTAGGGGTTAGCTTGAGGATGTTTGTTAAGGGGGGGGGGAGAGTTTTATCTAGGGGCGCTGCAGATCTCAAAACCGGGTTTGTTGAGGAATGTTTGGGGTTTGTGTCCGTTAAGTAGGGTTGGTCTGGTGTGCAAAAAACGTTGAGGACTGTAGGCCTGAGTAAGTGTAGGGTAGGCGAGGCGAACTGGACTGCAGCTCTGAAGTGATGGGGCACGTATCTCTCTGCAGCCCTAGCTGGCGTATTGCGTGAGTGATGGACCAGGGTTACATCTGAGCTTTGTGGCACATATACTGCTTGTGTGTTTGTGGGATTGGTGACAGCGTCAGTCGCGCACTTGCGGGAAGGAAGGTGGATTTGCATGCTAGGTTGCACTCTCGACAGGGAGTCTGGCACGGGCTCTGTGAATGGAGTGGACAGACTAATAGACTGAACAGAGTCTCCAGCTTATAGCGATTTTGCGACCCCGCAAAATGCCGCAAAACTGCAGTTTTAAAAAAAAATCACAAACTTCACTTTTTGCAAAAACACCCACAAACGGCTGTTTTTGCAAAAAAGACGGTTTTAAAAAAAGACACAAGGGGCAAGATTCTCAAACTTTTTTGAGGCAAGAAATAAAATGCGCAAGCACATCTAATCACTTGCTATAAAAAAAAACAGCCCAATCCACTATGCCATCTGAATGGGTGCATCTTATATGCGCCCATTCAGATGGCCTTTTTCACCCCTTTGCGCAAATCAGGGGGTGTTTCTGCACATTTAAATTTAAAAGCGCATCCCAAATTTACAAAAGATGCACCTTTAACTGTGCAGAAATTGTAGGCAACCCCATAGGCCTGTTTCAAATAGGCACATAGTGGGTGTCACTGTCTTTCATGACTCGGACATGTAATTTATTTTTTCCTTTTTTTTAGGTGCGACAGCAGTTATGAGCCGCTGTTGGCTCACTTAAAAAATAAATATGAATGGGACAGGTGGTGGGTGAGCTGTGGAGTGGTAAGCAAGAAAGCAGAGGGAGAGCAGTGGGTCAGAGGGGGAAGCAGAGGGCAAAAGAGCAGAGAGGAAACAGTGGGGAGGCAGGCCAGAAATCAGAGGGTGTGGAAGTACAGCAAATAAAGATAACATGGGTACAGGGGGGGGGCAGTGGGTCAAAAAGCAAAGATGGAGTGGTTGGCCAGAAAGAGGCAGTGAGCTGCAGGTTGGGATAAAAGATGAGGGAAGAGTGTAATGGAATGGAAGAAAGGATGCACGATGCAAAAGTAGCATGAAAGAATGAAGGACTGTGTACTGCGGGAGGAATTGGGAAGCATAAGGTGTGAGTTTGGAGTTTGATTTGGAGTGTGGCAGGGACCTGCAAATTGTGACTTGGCAGTGTGACAGAGCACGTGAGTATGTGTATGACAGTGAATGTTCGGGAATGCAAGTTGTGATAGGGAATTGGTGAGACGAGTGATGTGTGTTGGTGACATAGGTGTGTGGGTGTTTGGGGATAAAGGGAATATTTTCAGCATTACAATGGATAATGATCAATGCTGTCAATAATATTAAATAAGCATCCACATTAAACCAAAAACATAGTGTTAGGAACTCATGGTGGCAACAGTAAAGACACACGTGATCACAGTTCAAGGGTGTTTATTAAACTGAATAAATGGGTGAGAAAAATGCCTGATCTAAGCCTAAATCTAAGATGGGAGCAAGCTACGACCATCAAATAACACTAAGTGGATTCTAGTCAAATCAAAATGGCCTATACCAAAGAACCTATTGCCAATCCTTACTGCAGTACTACAAAAATAGTGTGGGATAATGTTCACAAGAATAGAAAGAAGTGTTCATGAAATAAGTCAGGATGGTATTGCTGTGGTCTCCCCTCCCCACGTTTTTAGCACCAGACAAGGCTGTACTTCTGCGCACAGCACACTCCTGGGCCTCTCCAGCACGAGGTTACACTTCCTTTGAACTATATCCGGACCTTGTAGCGCCAAGTCTCTTTTCTGAAAAGTCTCTTGCCTTAGAAGGCCTGCTGGACCAACAAATGAACAAAAGTTCCCTCTGTAATCTTGCACGTTGGGCGATTGCTCTTCGCCCCTTGGATCCCCTCAGCCGGGCTCTGATCCTTCTTGCAAGGTGAGACTACCTCAATCGGGTTCACTACGGCCTGTCATTCACAATATCAGCAGCTTGTAACATTCAAGAGTCTTTAACCCCTTAACTGCCATGGGTTTTCCCCCCCCAGTGCCAAGGCCTTTTTATTAATTACAGTATTTCACCGAGCAAAACATTTTCTCCTTCATTAACCCCTTAGGTGCCACCGACGAGCCGGCTCATCGGTGGCAACCGGGGGGGGGGTTCCACCGACGAGCCGGCTCATCGGTGGCAACCGGGGGGGGGGGTTCCACTGACGAGCCGGCTCGTCGGTGGCACTTAAGGGGTTAATGTCTTTTTAAACAATTGTTCACTGTGGACATCGATCGGTCGGTCGGGTTCACTCTTGCCAACGCATGTTCTCGGGTGTATTATGCTTCATCCTGGTTCACAGGCGTCCCTCAGCCAGTTTCACATTTGCCAGATACACAGTTCGCTTTGCTTTATCACAATGTGGGAATCACTTCAACTTTCCGTTTGGCATCCATCCGTCTGGTTCACACTTGCCTCAGTTCACAAGAAAGTTACTCTAGACCTCTTAGGCTCCCATTCTACCTAAGTCCGGATCTCAGCCCCCAGTTAGGCTTCACACAATTTTACTAATAGTGTTCTCGGATGTGTTACTGGTCACCCGTATTAGTAGGTTCCACATTTGCTCCAGTAACATAGTTAATTTTATTTCCTTAATGTGGCAGACTTTCGACTGTACAAGGGGTGTTGCATGACCCTTGTATGACCACTTTGACATCTTCACCGTCCTCTCCTAGGGCCTCTTGGTATCTGTAGTTTCAATAAAAGGAATCAGCCATAGTCTTTTGAAGAAGTGCCCACGCGGCACTGGACTAATCTGCAGCTGGCCCTTCCTTGGGTTTTCGAATAAGTCCATGAAGACACAAATTCCTTGTTCACACATTCTTTGAGTCCACATAATGTTGCTGATTGCAAACTTCGGGTCAGCACAGTCTGGCTTACCATCAGCTCTTCCCGACTTGTTGGCGTTTCTTGTTTGAGTCAAGGACGGTACCACAGCCTTGTGCACTGTTGACATTTTACACCACATGCCTGCTGTAGTTCCTGGTCTTAGGATTCCTTTCATGGAGGCTTCGCAGGTCTGAGTGGAAAAGGGCAAGGACACTTCCCTCCTTGTCATTTCAGGTCTCGCTACCTTTCTTCTTCTTTTGAACTGCCGTCCTGGAATAGCTGCTTCCTTCTGTGGTTGGACTTGTTCAACGTGTGCTCTCATGCTCTGCCTTTCGTCCCTGTGGGGAAGGGCCAGGGCCGTCGGGGGTGTGTAGGTATTGTCAATGCATGACTCTTGTGTTGGGACATGCCAGGTAAACGGCTCTGGTGTTAGTCTATTGTCTTTCACGGTGTACGAAAGTGTTTGTGTTGGAAAAAGGGAGATGGAGCTTCTAAATATCCTACAGGTAGAATGGGGAAAAGTTGTTACAAGGAAGGCGTTACCGCATCTCAAACTTTGGTGTCCCACTTCCACTCCATGAAGACGCCTCATCCATGCGATCCTCATCCACTGGTCTACACCCAGGAACTGGATCCAACAGTGATGTCCTGGCCACCCGGATGACAGATCTCTGGGGGACTAGCGAGTGAGATACCTTCAGGTTTCTCACAATAGCCAAAACAAATACTGTTTTGACAAGTCGGAGATATCTGGGACTCTTCCTATTAAATTGATATAAAAGGTACAAATAATGACACCCTGGCTCTCGTGTAGTAGCCTTGCACACTGCCTCTCTTTCCTGCAATATGCCAATTTTAAACCCTCCAGTCAATAAAAAAAGTACTGCAAAAATGGCACAATAAATAAAGGTTTGTGCTGCAAAATTAGCCTTTATATGCTGCAAAATTTGCAATTTCATGCCGCAAGATCCTGGAGGGTCTGACTGAATACAGTTTTTACTGACATTTAGACGCCGGCAGTACACCTGGGTAAGATTGGCTTAGCTTCTTGAAGGGCGATTAGAGTCCTCTGCACGATCTGCTGTGGCAGCTGCGGCAAGCAGCGGAGCGACAGAGATATCCAGTGGCCTTAGACTTCTGCTTTCGTATGAGGCCAACTACACCATCCGGCACAAATCGGCTCCGGTCACACGCTCGTTCATTGGCCAATTGGTTGGCACCCTCAGTGCAATGCAGGTCTGTAGGGGGATCTTCGTTGCAGCTGCAGCCATCTAATGAGGTGCCTGTGCTTCTTGTGTGGTGGAGAGCTGAAGTGGCCTTAGACTTCAGCCTTCGAATAATAATGCATAATAGTAATATTTCTATCCTATCAGACCACCACTTCATCTCCGTCCCCACTCCCGCCACACCTACCAAGCCAGCGGCCAGCCCCCTGCCCTCATCATGGCCAGCAGTACCCGCAACTTGATCAGTGACTGGATCATCCCTCTCCTCAACCTACCCACTCCTCCCACTTCGGATACTACCTCCTTAGTACAACACGAAAACACCTTGCTGCGCACAACTGTAGACTACTTAGCCCCCCTTAAAGCAAAAAAAGCAAATCCAACCCGCTTCAATTCCTGGTTCATCCCTGACCTTTGCTTTGTGGCGCAAAGAGCTCACTGCTGTCAACAAAACCATCTTCTAAAATCTCCACTACAAACAATCTATGCTGAACTTGAAAGCAGCCATCTACAACGAGAGACTCTAAAGCTGCCTAGAGCTCCTGCAAATTCTTTTCCATCCTTAAGTAACTAGATACACCCATCTCCAAACCCCCCTCCATTACAAAAGGCAATGCCTGGTGCAATAGCATCCAAGACCTCCTTACAGGCATAATCTCAACTACAAGGAAAAATAACTAAACAAATATCCTTACTAGTCCCGCTATCTCTAGCTCTCACGGCCCGACAGCCACCTCTCTCTCCCAGTTCCAACCGATCAGCGCCTCTGCCCTCCCAACATCATTAAAGGCCTCAAGCCCTCCCACTGTAAGGGAGATGCCTGCCCAGCCTCCCTAGTATAGGAATGCGCAAAACGCCTACTTCCCCTCATGGTTACCATCAACAACACGTGCTTTTCCACCTGCACGGTCCCTGTCTCTCTCAAAGAATCCTGGATTGCCCTGGTGTTAAAAGAAACACACTCTAGACCCGGGATCCTCACCAGCTACTGACCAATCGCAACGGCCCACTTCTACTTGAAAATCATGGACAGTTTCATACCTGCAGATATAATCATACCTCCAGCTTTTCTACATCCTGGAGACTCCACAATCCAACCTCTGCCCCAAACATAGGACGGAAACAGCCCTCCTAAATTTGAAGAACCAGCTTGACACTGCGAACGACCAGAGGACCCTTTCACTGCTCCTACTGCTTGATCTCTCTGCTGCATTACACCATGTGGACCACGAGATCCTATGCCGAGCACTCAGCTTCTGCCCATTTCTCCTTGGATGTTGCCAAATGGATTTCCTCCTTCCTGGCCGACAGATCCTCCCGAGTCTTGGCCGGGGAGGCTGCTACCAACCTCACCTCCACCTTCAATGGTGTACCACAAGGATCCTGCGTATTACCTACACTCTACAATGTGTATACCAAACCTCTATTCGACCATCTGGATGCTCTACACCAACTATGCAGACGACACGCAAAGCCTCATTCCTCTCACTGGCGACCATCCCATAGATGCCCACAGAATAAATTCCTTCTACGAAACCATCCAGTCCTGGATGGCCACACACTGCCACTGCCACAATGATGAGAAAATGGAGCTCCTCATGATTGGCCCACTTGGCTAAACTCCATGAGGCATACAAAACCTTCACCATCGATGGCCACAAGATACTTGTGGCCTCCTCCGTCAAGACCCTAGGCTCTTACCTAGATTGTTCGCTCAGCATGACACGCCACGTCAACCCATCACCTCTTCCTCAGGGCACGCCACCAAACTCATTAGTGTTAGCAAACCTTCCTCACTACCCAGAACTCGCTTGAAATTGCCCGTGTCCTAATAGGATCCAAACTGGATTACTGCAACTCCCTATTCTGTGGCACCTCGAAAAAAACATGCACACACGTCAAACAATTCAAAATAATGCACTCTGTGTTGCACTGGACATTGGCAAGCAAGCCCGCATCTCGGAGGCCAGAAAGGCTGCCC
This sequence comes from Ambystoma mexicanum, assembly GCF_040938575.1. Lineage (NCBI taxonomy): Eukaryota > Metazoa > Chordata > Amphibia > Caudata > Ambystomatidae > Ambystoma > Ambystoma mexicanum. The sequence continues at coordinate 371,024,057 of NC_090921.1, forward strand.
ATTGCCTAACGCTCAAGGATAGAATTAAGTTCAAGATACTGTCCAGTCACCCATGCCTCGCCAAGGATGCCCCTCAATACATGGCAGAAAAATAAAAAAAAACTCAACCAGACCCGTAAAATAGCTTACTAACACTGTCTTGTCACACTGACATACAACAGTAAAATGAGTGGGAGGAGCCAGTTTCCCAGTCCATGCACCAGCTCTCTGGAATGATCCCAATCTCCATATGTGAGAGACGAACCCCCCTACTATGTCTTCAGGAAACATCTAAAACCCTATCTCTTTAACTGACAATCCTTGTCCCACCCTGTTATGTGCCCTCCAACTGCTTCTACCACTTTTTCCTCCTCTGTAACCAGCACCTAGATGCCCACGGGCTTTGCACACTTCTTACAAATATACAAAATAAATACATAAATGAACCTTCTGTTCCTTACCTGTCCCAGTTAAGGTGTAGGGGCTGATCATCCGCCCATGCCCTTAATGAGCTTTGTCTTGCTCCATGAGAACTTGACTTGCAGGTGCTTTGGCGTTTACCATGGCCACATAGTAATTATGGCAGCCTGGAAATCTTGTACTGCGAGTCCAGATTCCAGTGGTCCAAGTTTGTCCCTGGTGCTTGGGCAAGGCGACTAAAATCTGAACCATGAAGCTACTCTCCATTAAACAAAAATTGGCACTTTTAAATGTCCTGCAAAATTTGTGAAATGCCACAAAATAAAGTTTCAGTTCGATCAATCTGTCTTTCTGATATAAAGCGCCCACAGCATCAGTGGGTCCAAACATTCATTTGAAGGCACAAGGACAATCCAAATGGAATTCTGTACGTTTAATAGCTCTCTACGACTATTCTAATTAAGATATTAATTGAGCATAAATGCAGCAAAATGTACATATTTGTTCTGCAGTAGGTTTGTTCCCTTGCTGAAAATTTGGAAATCAATGCCACAAAGTTTTGAGAAGGGGCTGCCTAGTGTTTCAGAAGCATGGTGGTGCTCTTCATTTACTTCTAATATTCTCAAATTCCAGAATTTAATCTCAACCAGTAGCAGAGTACTAATATTGTATTCGGAAAGGTTAAATAAAAGCAAATCCGCTCTCTAATCGTCTATCTTACTAGGGCACTATGCCCAAAAGAGATCCAGTGTGATCGTACAATGAATTGTGGACTGCCTTCTGTTACTATTTTCTGTGACCTACCTCTGCCTTGGCCAAGTGGGCATGAAGGCACAAAGTCACAAATGTTTAAGGGCATTCCCTCGTAGAGGACATTCGTGAGGCAACTACATGGGCTAACTTTCACGCATTCACATGCACTTCTCCATAGATTCCAGATCCAGAGAAGATGTGGTTTTTGCAGGCAGTTTTATTAGATGTTTTTGGCCTACGCCTTCTGTTACAGATCTAATTCATGTTTCATGGTTCTGAGGTGTTCACACATGCAGAAATTGATCCTATGCCGTAGAATGGTTGATGTCATAGCAATCCATAACCAATTTCAATTGTGCTCCTTTGTGGCCACTGTTGATTGCAATATGCGCTTGAAGGGTTAAAACATTTAGGGCAATTATTTCGATATGTTTATAGCGCCTTTCACAATAGTTTGTCATCCATGGCAACTGCCATCATGTGTATGTTGAGGCTACCCAGATTTATGTAAGAATATCTATGTGGGCAATGATGACGAGCAATAGACTGACCCTGTCCTGGCACTATTGCATTGCCTTGATGCATTAAACTACAGTCTTTATGCTTAACTCTGTGGATAGAACATATTCATTTGTTGTGCCGAATAGTTTTTCTTGCCCACAACACCTTCTGAACCTACTCCAAATGCTCTGATAAGAATTACCCACTGATACTCGGAGGAAAAGAAACTTTCAAGGATATTGGGTCCTCCGACGTATTCCATATCGCTGTCATAGAAATGGAATACTTCGTCGGACCATCCCATCGAAAGAACGTTACCAGGTAAGAGCAACTTGTTCAACTAATTGTATACTCCTCCAGGACAACGGAGAAAGCTAGAAAAGAGGAGGGTTTGTGTGCGCTACATAATGAACACATTAGATCATTAGCTGTGTCACCCAAGGAATGTGGATAACTCCTCACTGATCTGAACTACAACCATATTAACTTGCCCTCGCTGCATATTCAGACACCCTACCTATAATGCTCCCTTATCAGAAAGTTTCATCTACTTTTGCCAACATTGTGTTGAAGCATGAGCACTAATCCTATTGGGAGGGTTCAATATTTGGTTAGAAGAAAATAAATAAACTGGTACCAAATATTTGAGCTGCTACATGGCCAGCGTTCCCCTTAAATACTCAAGGGACGGCACTTTCTGCCGGGGACACAATGGATGCAGGTTTCTGCAATGGCCTAATTACAGCTCCTCCTATCCACATTCTTGATGGACGACCTCATGCTCCCTACTCCAAAAGCACAATCTGCCATCACCAGAAGATGCTGGAAAACTCACCTTAGTGGAACTTAGAATACAAAGGGACAACATTAAGTCAATCCGATCAGATATTTGGGTCCTGCAGGAAAGAAAATATTGGATTTCGAAAGCCCTGGCCATTCTTACAACTTTTTAAGCAATTCACACCATCAAAGAAAAAAGCAGCAGTCAGGTGGTTTACCTGTTGTGAATTCTGAAGAAAACCAACCAGAAACTTGAACAAGCTTTGGGGATACATTGCAGTTAGTAAGACAAAGCAACATACCAGCGACTAATCTGACACTACAAAGTTATACAAGGCTAGTGAAGAACATTACTCTGCATCAGAACGGCAACTTCCCCTATAGATAAATATTCAAAATCGTAAAAGAAATTAAAAAAAACTCTGGCGCCTACAAGAAGACATCAAACCCACACATTTTGAGGCCTGACATCATTGGAGCGGACATTCCGACGCACAGAATAGCATCCAATCTGCAATATTTACAAATGTTAAAGGATTGCATTGGTAGCGCCTCGAAGCCCGCGGGCTGTGTGAATGCTTTAAAAATGCAAGAGAACCTCATGGTGTCTAGGCTGGCAACATAACTGTTTAGCTGCTGTGTCCTCCATGACATCCTGATTATAGCTGTCTGCACGAAGGGCAATGTTGGGCAACTTGGAAGAGGTACAGATGGATCCTAGGTTAACAGCAAATTGATGAGCGATGGATTCCGCATCCAGCCTTACTGAATTGCCTCCCAATGTGTCACAAAAAGGGGTGGGAGCCCCTCTACCGAGAACTAACATGGCCAATTATCTTATGGGAAGGTGCCAACTTTGGAGGGTCTACAACCATGTTTTAGATCACTGTACCTTTCACAGAGGAGAAAAATCCATTTGCATATCAGTCTTGTCCCACCCACAAGGGCAGTCCAGCACCGAAATGCTAGACAATTCTCCTCTGAACAAGAGTACCAACAGCAACCCCAGACACATGTTTCAGCCTGGTCAAGCCTCATCAGTGAGGTGAAGCTGTGCCTCTAAACACAATGGACAAGGGGTCCAAGTCTGGATTCCCCTGGGTAACTTGGGGTGAAACCCAAAGTTCCTAAAAATGCACAAAGGTCTGGGAGCCCCTCTATTGAACGAATTGCCTCCTAATATCCTCTGCGCCTCAGGATACCCATGTAGAAATGTTTGTGCAGATAATGGCTGAAGTAACACTTCAGATTGGCCAACTTTAGTTAACCCTGGTACAACAAGGTCTTAGAATGCCGGAATCATGAAATAGACCTCCAATAGATAATAGAGTTGGGTCAGCAAATAGTCGCATTGGTGCATTAGCAAGGAAAAGGAACAGGCCATCCATCTTCCCCACGCATCCTGGATGAAAATCTGTAAAGTCCATGTGCTCATGCTGCTGTTCACTTGGAGGCTCAAGTTTCATCAGTACCGATCCGCAGGATCTGTGGGGACATTTGGAATTTCAAAATGGCGCCTACCTTCTAAACTGGACTCTCACTAAACACATGATTATATTGCTAAAATGTTCTACGTTTCCACTACAATCCAGCTTCTGTAAATAGGCCCCCTCCATTCTTCTCGCTCCACTTCAACATCTCCTTCTACAGTCTCCTCGTCCTAAATCGCCTAGGGGGGCTGGGACCTACGCCCCTGCTTCCCAACAGTGGCAAAAGAGATGACTTGCAGGCCTGATTCCATTGTAGTGACCGGGCAAGGCACTCAATACCGTATAGCAGTTACTTGGTGGATGGGATGAGCCTTCCTTAAGGCTATTACGAATGTGTGCTGGAAGAAAGTCCCAGAGATTGTTGGTCCGAACTGGTAAGATTTTAATTACAACAAATGGCTATTAGTTATTCAATCTCAGTGTTCTGGCTGGTCTGTTTTGGGAATTTGTGGTTAAAGCACAGACCGATGTGGTGATATGCAGGATGCAGAAGACATTTAACTTGGTCCTCTAGCATGTGGAGCCAATGGATGGTTCAGGTTTCTGGCAAGATCCAAACCTTGCTTACTAGCATGAATATGAAATGAGTGCCTGTGTTCCGGACAACCTGGTTCTACGGATTTTTCTGGACCTAGAAAGATTCTGTTCCAGTAGTCGAAGCAGGTTGCAGTTAATGTGTTGACAATGACAGTGTCGTCTGCAATATCTTGACCTTGGGAAAATAAATGTTTTTGGTCACTGAGTTCGTACCTGTATCAAAATCTAGATTTTTAATCTGATGCCCAGGTTTCTGGCTTTCTGTACTGGGGTGGGGCACATTCTTGGCTGCCATTAGCGCAGTCTCTTTCTGCATTCGAATCTGAAAGAAAATCTGGTTAGGTTTTTTTTCTTTGAGTATTTTTTCTATTTCTATGCATGTGGGTTTTTATTTTCTTGCACATGACAATTAGTTTAGTTAACACATTAGGCCAGACAATTGTTTTAATTACAATGTATCAAGCTTATTGGCTTGATAGCAGCTTCAGTTTCTGACTGCGCGCCCATTCACGACACAATGCGGTCACGTGATTATAAAAGTAAACGTTGCTAAGGCAACGCTTCGATGCGGCAGCCACAGTCTTCGCTTGCTGGCAGCAGGACGACTTCTCCCTTCCCGTGTGATACACGGTAAGCTTCCTAATATTCCTGGGTTCCCCCGCACGAACCAGGCTTCCACCCATAATTATAACAGCTTTCTTTTTCCCACATCCACAGCAGTGAAGGCTGTTTTTCTGCCCTGATTACACGTCAGGCAGTCCATACAAACACCCCATGGCTTCCATGTCTACTCTGTGCCACTCATTTACCTTGCAAGTTACCATACTCTGGTAAAAAGCCTTTCTCCATTAGATTATTTAATCTTACATCAATACCGACCAGTCACTTACTTATTTTTTTCTTTCTTCGTTTCTTCTTGACTACTTACCTTCTTTTGAAACTTCAACCGGATGGTATGTTTTTTGCTTCACAATTATGCTGTATGACACTTATGCTTTGTTTATGCATTATTATGCTGCTTGTTATGGATTTGTTTTAATTTGATTTTGAACTCCAATGTATTACTTTCAGACTGGCCCCAATGAAGGAAATTGTTTTCCGAAATGCATTGGCATTTATGGTCGGATTCATTAATAAGTTGCGGCAATTACTTCCTCACTAAGAAAATATTAGTGACTTCTCTACCTTGAGATCGTTTTTGATCAAAATAATTCTGAAAAACAACGAAAGACTTTTTTCTTTTCTAACCAAATGCATTACTGTTGCTACATGTTCTAATCGACATTAACTTTGACGAACTACATACCTAAGTTGGGTCCTACGAAGCGCGGCAGCGTGACTTAGTATTCTACTCGGTCTCCTGCTATACATAGGTTTTCGTTAGTGGCAATGGACAAGGATAGCTTTGCTTATTTTCAGATGGGAAGTACTCAGACTCAGCATGCTGGTATGTTTCTAGGTGATTTGTGGTTACATTTGCCGGTATCTTTATCTAGACGGGAGCTTTTTGCGAGGATATTGATATTTTATTTCTATTGCGCTCGTACACAAGTGTTTCAGAGCGTGGCAAGGGAAGGGAACAGGGGAGATCAAAACAGCGATCTTACTAAGCCCAGTGACATTGAGAACGCGCAAGTGTATCGGAGAGTGGGAGGGGAAAAGTGCATGGAAGGGGGGAGAAGTGGAAAGTGCGAAGCAGAGGAGAAATAGATAAATAACAATAAATAAACAATAAAGGCAACAGTGGTAGTGCAGCCAGCAATTTGCAAGTGCTAGGTTTAAGGCAGCAGACAGGCTAGGTCTCATAAGTGCAGGAAAAAAATCGGGGGGCTGTATGGTTACAGATACAGACCCCAGTGCAAGAAGTGGCCCAGAGGCAGTGCGGGAGGGTGGGCGAATGAGCAGGTACCTGGGCCCGGAGGACAGAGAATGGCCAGGTGCACGGTGCCAAGAGAGAACAGATCAGCAGGGAGAGGGGGCCCGAAGGCAGAAGAAAAGAGGAAGTTCTTGAGGTGCTTCCGAAACCGGAGATGGTGAGGCTGTTACAGAGGGAGGCCCCAGCCGAAGACAGATCTAACCCCAGCTTGTTTCTTTGAAAAACGACTGACCCTGAGGGAGTTGGAAGTAGAGGAGCAAAGAGCTCGCGAGGGGAGGTATTTGCGGAGGGATAGCTGACAGTATTTTGGCCCCAGAAAGCCTTATGGACAATGCAGAGGGTTTTGAATTTAATCCTTGCATCCACTGGGAGCCAATGGAGAGATTTCAGAGCTGGAGAGATACGATCCCAAGGCTTGAGGCCAAGGACAAGTCTTGCAGTCCTGTTTTGGATTAGTTGCAGAGGGTGGAGAGTAGAGGCAGGTAGATTTAGAAAGAGGCTGTTGGAATAGTCCAAGCTAGAGAGAACCAGAGCTTGGGATACCATGAGCTTCTGGGGGATGGAGAGGAAAGGCAGAGTACCTCTGAGGAGGTGCAGTAGGAAATTTGACTTTTTAGAGAACTCAGAGATGTGGGCGTGAAGTCAAAGATGACACTGAGGATCTTAGCTTCGCAGGTGGGGGTAGGAGGAGGACCAAGGGAGGCCAGCCAGAGAGTGAGGGGAAAGGATGGTGAAGGTGTCCCGATGAGTTGGATCTCCGTCTTGCTGGCATTCAAAGATCATTGGCGGCACACCAATCTTGAATGGCAGTTAGGCAATCGGAGATGAGAGGGAGAGGAGGTGGCAGAGGGCAGCCTGAAAATTAGTTGAGTGTTGTCAGCATAGCACTGGGAATTTGAGCAGAAAGTGGCAATGCAGTAGGCGAGAGTTGCCAGGTATTGGTTGAAAAGCCAGGGCGAGAGGTTAGACCTCTGGGAACACCACAGGTATTGAGGAAGATGAATGAAAGTTAGGACCCAAGTTGGACCTGGGAGGGTCGATCTGAGAGGAAAGAGGTCAGCCAGGCCAGAGCCTGATCAGTGATGCCCAGGTTTTCACGGAGACGGTTGAGCAGGATGGTATGGTTGACCGTGTCGAAGGCAGAAGAGAGATCGAGGAGGATGAGGACAGAGGGAATGTTAGTCAACGTTGGAGAGCAGATCTTCACGGATGTTCAGGAGAGCAGTCTGAGGATGTTCGGGCTCCAACTGTTGAAATTGATAGAGAGTTCCGTTGATTTTAGTTTGTATTGAAAGATTGTGTTCAATTGCTTTATGTGATTGGCTTTTCAAGTGTGCACAGTATTAATATGGAGGGAAGTAGGAATTTGAGTGGTTAGTGAGGGGTACAGACAGGCGGGTTCACAACAGACTCTCACAGTATCATTGGCAAAACAACCATGCAAACATCCTGGTGATGAACATTTAATAGAAAAATCACATGGCGGGTATTCAAAGATTCAAATGGGAGAATGGTCTTCGAAGGGACATGACTGATCATATTGCAGGATGTTGGTGAGTTGCATTGAGGTAAGAAGCTCGTTTCTCATTGACATGACTCCTTGTAGGTTCACTTTAGATTTGGAATGACTCATTAGCGTGGAACTGGTGGTGGAAGGGTGTAATTGGGTTTGGCAATGTCTGTTAAGTGTCACTTATAAGTGTTAGGAGGGAGGCCTTCAAACAGTCTTAAACAGGGAAGCCTCTTGGTTGCTTGGAGAGACTGACTGGGTCATAACATTTGTAGATTGAACAGTTACCTTGAGTTCCTGAAGGGGGCAAATGACACATTGGAAACTACCACTCTCCAGTGGCTACGTATTTAGGGGTCGATAGACTCATCAGCAGAAGTTCCATGGCCAACCTTCTCAAACTAAAGGGTTTTAGAAAAGGTCTTCAGTATGGAGGTGAGGTCCAGAACTGTTTTCAGTTGGATTCTCAAATCCAGTGGCGCTCATATGGCTCACCTTGTTGCGGCTTAGTATGAGCATCCTAGAGATGGGGGGTAAGGGGGGACTGCGGGATGGGTCTGCGGGATGGGACTGCAGGTTCACAAAGCAACTTGGAGGCCTCTTATACTCGGATTCTGTAGTCTCTAAAATCATTTATATTACAAGACCAGTAGAACAAGATGTGTGCACCTTTTTTTCATTTTTATTATCTGCCACTCACTCTTAAACCATCCGATTCACAGTTAGGTTAACACTGCTCGGGGAGATGCCATGCCCAAGATCAGAGTGAAGTGCAAGAGACATTTTTAAACTGCGGCTCCTTACAGTAATCTTGTGCCTTGCCTGCTTGGTGCGTCCTCGTTGCTGACGTATATTACGGCTGCTAGACTTGTGCAAGCATTTTATTTTTTATCGATTACCATGTAGCTCAACTATTAAAATTGTCAATTTCCTTTCTGTTTTAGTCTCGTAATTTGTATTTTACTTCAAGCTGTTGGGATGTGTGATTTGTAAGAGCTTATTCGCCTCCCCTCCTCTCCCCCCACCTCAACCTTATACGATTGCACGAAGAGAAATAATGCAGGTTTCGGTGTTAATACCTTCCATTTTGTTATGCAACGCTTGTAATGTACAGCTCTGTGAATGGAACCAAAATGGCAGGGCTTAACCCTTTCTGGGCCACTGCGCTCAGCCCCCGGGAAACTTGACCGAGCAGGCTGGAATGGACGTGGGCGGTGGGAGGGGGGAAGGGTAATGGGGTGGGGGTTGGGGGAGGGCTGAGCATAGTTAGCAGTAAGTGAGCATGCTGGCATTATTGTTTGTCATCTACATGTTTCAGCACGCTGCATATCCTTTCCCCTCCTCTTTAGTTTTTACAGTGATATAATAATTAGCATCATGGCTTATCAGCATCTCTCAGTGGCACCCATGTGGTGTTTTCACACAGTTCCTACAATCGTGTTTTTTAAATGTTCTAGTTTTACATTTCTTTACCCATGTTTTTAGCCCTCGCATCTTAAAGTATAATTAGAATGTTTTTTTTCTCACTTTTTTTTTTAAAGTAGAACAGCCAGTCCAGAGCACTGATTGCAGTGATCACACAGACGTGTTATTCCCTCCGTTATAAGGGAAAACCGGTCTCTGAAGAAAAATTGATGATCATAATGGATGCATAGAAAGGTTTACTTTAGGTGAGGCGCATAACCTTGCACCAAAGTTCATATGCTGTTACCCACCACCTATCAATATCCGAGTGGAGCCTTCAGGGAGAGTGTATGTGTTGGGGTTTCCGCAACTTATTAAGCATCTTTTCCTCTCAGAATTTCATGTTCAGTATCCAGGTACTGCATTTACTGTTGTGCCCCCATTGTAGGTGTTTCTAACTCTAGCAAGGTATACCAAATCTAGGTGTTTGCTGCGCCACACCGTGATGGATTCTCCCCCAACCCCGTCTCCCACGGACGATCGTAGGTCGCTCCCCTGTCCCTCCAGACCCTCTCCCACTGCTCAGGCTTTTGGTCTAGGGAGACCACAACTGGCAAGACCAGCCAATCGCGTTGGACCTAGAGGGGCGACGTCAAGGATGAGCTCCCTCAGAGTTTGGGGTATGTATGCCTTGCACCATGTCCGTGGATATGGACGCGGCCACCCATCCATGCACTTTGGAATATAGATATGGCTGTGCAGTTGCGATCTGGTGACTCGTGTGGTCGTCCACACTAGGACCCCTGACATACCATAACACCTCTGCCATTGGTGTGCCGTGACAACCTACACATGGTTTCGGTCTGGTGCGCATGCATCAAGTCTCTGGCACTATCACTCTATCCTGCATCACCCATAGCACCCGCTCACATGCCTGACCTTCAGGCTGCCTGCTGGAGCTTAGCCAACCCACCTTGGTCCTGGCCTGGCAAGATGCGCGCACACACATCTTGTAAGTCTGCTCTTGGAGTCTCCTACACGTGGACTGGGGGCCCAGAGGGCGTTCCATGCAGGGGCACGTTGAGTCCATACAAATGTGGAGAAGGCGCTATGTGGATGGTAAATACAATTCAACTACCCCCTTTCTCATTACCTAATATCCTCCTCAGCCTACTTATGCTCAGCAGCAATAGTCTGCATTTAACCCATTTGTATAAAGTAGCCATTTTGAATCCAGCCTTTATAGAAAAGGTAACCATACTTTGCATTAAACTAATTGGGTTAGTCAGCCAGTTTACATTTTGGGCAGTTATGGATGGGGTAAAATTGTGAAGATTAGCCTTGCGTAACATCTAGACAGAATTGAGAAGATTAGACTTGCGTGTAAAATGTAGACAGAATTGTGAAGTTTAGCAGGAGTCTCATCTAGATAGTGATGCCACTAACTAACCCTACTAAAATAACTCACCCCTCTGCATACACCTCTCAAACTCCGAATTAAACACAACAATACCTCTAAAGTACAACAAACCACACGCACTTCACTACACCGCAACAAGAAAACAAACCACACATTACCCACATTACCTAGCACAACAACGCGTGACTGCTACCAATCAAAAAACACACAGCGAACGGTGTAAACCGACCCGAAGCTGCCAACAGCACAGCACATCACAGCTCTTGCTCTTTTCTCTGGCTCAGTCCTATCTTACCCCCCATCCCACCTTACCCTCTTGCACCACGCATGTGGTGATAGTGCACGGTATAAAAATACTGTAACATGACATTCAGTGGAGTCCATCCCTTAGAGATTTTCCTTCAAGGCCTGGTGCTTGGGTGCAGTTGTTTTTTAAATTTGTTTTGTCCTGGGTTACACACTGCAAACACTGTAGGGAATCTCAATAAAGAAATTGTTCGCCCTTTCCAAAGGTGGTCAAAGGAGAGGGTTACCAATGGACAAGAACATATTAGAGATATAAACTGCCCTCGCCCCATTTAATTTTGGGCATGACTTGCAGAATGCCTTGACTATTCGGTTTTCAGTATAGGCTAAGTTAGGTTCTGTGTACCCACATAATGCTGCAGCGGTTTACTGTTTGTAGGAACTCTTCACATGCAGACAAACCCATTCAGTGGGTGTAAACATCTTCTAATTGTAGTCTTCCTGCTTGTCCTCATTTCAACTCTGGTCAGTTCAGGCAGGCATTAATTGTCCCACACATGGAAGAACGTGCCTGTCACCTCTCCCAGATCTAACGCTGCGGAAACTGGAGTAGCTGTCTGAAGTTGTGATTGAGCTATTTGTTTTACATTAACTACATGTATGCAGTAGTTTTCATGTGAATAGTAGTGTACATAAACGAAATGTATATCGTCAACATGCACGTTTTGTTAAGTGTGTCGTTAGGGTTGTAAGACTGTGCATGATAAGTATGTGCGTGTTGCAGGAGCGTGTCGTACACGTTTATTATGAGTACATGGTGTCAGTGTCTGGCATGTGCTTGTGAGCCGGATAAGTAACGTTTGAGTGTTTGGTATAAAAAGCAGATGTCCTATATGCCTCTTATACATGTGAAAACTTTGAAGTCCGGTTTGACTTTTGATGTAAGGTTTCAATATGTACAAGAGGCGTATATTAATTTTAGAGTTCACACGTACGCAATTTACATCTCCTGAAAAATAGCAACAAATCAGTTCGACTTGGATGCGAGTTTTGAGACGTACATTAGTGTACTTATAGGAAATATCCATCTCACACACGTGTATTTTGGATATAAGATGCACATTCACTCTGCTCATAAATTGTATGCCTCGTACATGTGTGAAAACTCGCATTAAAGTGAGTTTTAAATATGTACATGAAGTTGACATTTCGTACTTCTATATCATTTACATATCCTGAAAATTAACTAAAGTCAGACCTGAGTTAGATATGAGTTTTCAGGAGAGTTAAGTTGGTTAATGTATAAACACTGCAACCCGAACCCCCTTGTACAGTTCTTTTCAAATATGCACATTCATTCTGCGCATGCAGCAACTATAAATGCACCCTAAAACGATAATATCACAGTATTGGCCAGCTTGATTTTCAATTTTGTTTTTATTTCATCAGTTAATATCTAGGTGAAAGTAAAACATCTTAGAAATATCCGCAGCCAGTTTTGAGGAGTTTCCGCCCATGAGAAAACCCACTCTGAACTAAACATTTAAAACAAAAATGAAGCATATGACATTTTCCAAGCAGCAGTTGGCTACATCGAAATTTTACTCTGGAATATTTTCAGGTTTTCATCGAAGGGTTCAAAAGTTTAGAAAATCCATTGACAGTCGCACATTCTACAGTAACCATCGCTGGATTTCCACCTCCAGTACAGAGCTACATCAGCAAGGCATGAGCATTGTAATTAGCCCAAATGCAAGCCTTTTGCTGCAGAAATGTGTCTACAGGGCTGTGCCACTTTATACATAGTTTTATCAACCCAATGCAGACCTTTATTCAAGGACATAGACCATTACATACCTGGTTCCACCCTTATTTGGTATCCTCAGTAGTATATCTTGACAGCCTTGTGGTTGGAGCATTGGCGCATGTTTGGCAAACACCAGCAAAGCTTTTTGCGAAGAGTGAATGATCACTTGCCAGTAGGAAATGCAGATTTAGTGAAAATTAAATTCCTAATTATGCTGTTAGTTTGTGAAATTCTTTCTTTCGGGATCTGTAAGATTTGTGCTATAGAAGTGATGTACCCAAGATGGGGCAGTGTAAATTAGTGTTAATGTTCTTTGTGTGAGCTTGCGTACTCGAGATTAATGGGAATGCACAAAGAAAGGCGACAGTCTGAAGCAGTATGGGCAAGGACCCTCCAGTGAGTTCTGCCATGCCCCATTCCAGAGATGTGAGGATTTGGATTGTTGCTAATTTAAGTTCTCCAGCATGGGGTCTGGCATGGATTCACATGCTCATGAATATTCCCCGTCGTCAGGCTGGGAATCCTCGGTAAAGAAAAAACCAGTATCAGTTTCGTTTCTGATCTGTCTTTCGTAGTAATAACCAATCACTGGTCTTTGCGTCATACTGACCACAGCCAATGACTGCCCTCTACCTAAGCACCGCCTCTGGCAGCCATCTTCAGATTTTTACCGCACGTTCATGTGTTGGGATCCTCGTGCTATTGCTCTCGAGCGTTAGTGCTATTTTTTCGCGCTTTTTCACAAAAACTTCGATTCTTTCGGTCAAAAGAGCCTCAAGCTCCACCGATCCTACATCCGATCAACGGGGACCCGTGTCGGATTCATCTGTGCCCCTCAAGGGTGAAGATTTCGTCGAGCTACACTTCGGAGGACTCCAGAAGCTTCTCAGGCCCGGTCTCGGAGATGGCCCAGGAGAAGGGAAGCTCGACGCCCGGAAAGCTGTTCAGGGCCTGCCCTGGATGCCAGCTGCAGAACGTCTTCAAGGAGGACGAACACTCTTTCTGCCTTTACTGCCTTCATGGGGACAAGACGCACGTGGAGAAGGACTGTGCGTTTTGCGGCAACATGTCGGAACGGACCATGAAGGACCGCCATCAACGTCTCGCCAGCTGGCTGGAGGGTAAGAGCCCGTCTGGCGAGAAGAAGAGGAAATCTGAGCGGTCTTCTAAGACCTTTGAGGGCGCCCCGGCGACGGGGGCCCAACATAAGGCCAAGCACCGCGAGTCCGCTGGCACCGGGAGCGCCGAACGGTCGGGCTCTACGGGCGCCAGGCAGGGCGCACCCTCCCCGGCACCATCAACCACGAGCCAACGCTCTGGGTCGGGTAAGAGGAAGGCCGAGCACCCGGCGAAGCTCCTGGAGAGACCCCGGTCGAGCTCTAAGGCAGAGGAGGAGCGTGGCAGTGCCCCCTCCCTCAAGGATAAGGCGGTGAGCGCACCTAAGGTGGTGAAGGCCTTGATCCATTCGACCAAGCCCTCTATCGAAACGGTCGCGGCGGCCCTGGCCCAGCCTGTGGAGGCTGCACCAGTGGTGGCGGCCTCGGGGCCCAGAATCTCCCTGCCTCCTCGGAGGGAGTCTTCTTTCGTGCCCATCGATAGGACCCCCGTGAAACCCTCCGTGGGGAAGAAGGGGGGGCAGGGCGTCGTCGTAGATTCGGCCTCAACCTCAGAAGAGGAACTGATCGAGGTCTTAAGCCACGGCCTAGGCGTGGAACAAGACCAGCCCGTCGGAATGGGCCCCGACGCAGGTGACGACGACGACGTCGTCGAGGATACCGACGGGGCCCCTGCTCGCCCGTCGGATTCCCCTCTGCCAGCGCCGCAAGACAACTCAGCGGCCATTTTGTTGGCTATACAGTCCTTATGCTCCGAGATAAGGACGAGACTACCGTTACCGACGGAGGAACCTCTCCCGTCGGGGGATCCAGAACCGGGACCTTCTGGTGTTCCCCCTACCAAGAAAAGAAGGATCCATCCACCGCCTTCTTTTCAACCGTCGCGCCCCGCCCAGCCCTCCTCCCCGTCCACCCGAGGGGATGATACGGGGACTGACACGGCAGCGACGGGTACGGACGACGAGGCATACGACGAGGATTTTCCGTCGTCGCCTCCCACCAGGGCTTCTCCGCCCGACGAGATTGGATCGTTCCACTCAATGATCGCCAGGGCATCCGAGCTTTTCCAACTCTGCCCTGAGGAGAAGAAAAAGGAAGGCTTCCTTTACCAACGGCGCGAGGCCAAGAGGAAGACGGTCCTCGCAGTGCCTCTGTTAGACGACATTTGGGATGAGGGCCTTTCCCTCCTCAAGAACCCTTCCACGACGCCAGCGAAAAGAGACCGGTACGAGAAAAAGTACCGGGTCCCGGACTCGGCCCCCCTATGCCTCCGGGCGCAGCCTACCCCGGACTCCGTCGTCTCCGCGGCAGCCAGGAAGAAAGCGGGGGGGGGTGCGGCCTCCACGTCGACTTCCCCGCCGGACGGCGAGGGAAAGAAATTGGATGCCATGGGACGCAGAGTCATCTCGTCGGCGGCGACGACGATTAAAGCGGCCAACGCCTTGGCTATCGTGGCCCGCTACGACAGGGAACTCTGGTACAAGATAGCTCCTCTGCTGGATTTTCTGCCGGACGACAAGAGGGCGGAGGCCCTTGAGATCCTGCAGGAAGGTGAGGTGGCCTCGGACCACGCCATCACCGTGGCGACGGACATCGCCGACACTGGGTTCCGCCAGATGGGCAACGGCGTTTGCCTTCGACGTCGCGGATGGCTCAAGGCGACGGACTTTCGGCAGGACGTCCAGACCAGGGTCCTGGACATGCCCTTCGACGGGAACAACCTGTTTGGGAAGACAGTGGACGATTCCCTTCAGGCCATCAAGGCGGATACTGAGACGGCCCGGGCCCTTGGAGTACTGCAGCAACGGCGGACGCCCTTTCGGAGCGGCGGAGGCAAGGGCGCCTCCAAAGGTTCCGGCGGCGGTTTCGCTTCCTACCGTCAAGCGGCCCGCTCGTCGTCGCAAGAGGCCTACAGAGGACGAGGCAAGGCTGGCGGACCCCGCCGTCGTCGCCAAGGAGGCCAAGGCGGCAAGGCCGCGTCCAAGCAGGATTGAACCGGCCGTGGGGTCGGGCCCCCACCGAAGCACCCCGGTGGGAGGCCGGCTGGCGGGCTTCGTCAGCGTGTGGGAGTCCATCTCCACCGACCGTTGGGTGCTGGACGCCCTGGCCCGGGGCCACGCGCTCGAGTTTCAAAGAAGGTGCCCGCGCGTCCCCCCCGTGGCCAGGAAAGAACTTCACGTCCCTCAACTCCTCCTGGAGGTAAAGGCGATGCTCAGAAAGGGCGCCATCGAACTCGTCCCAAAGAGGCTTCGGGGCTCCGGAGTCTACTCGCGTTACTTCCTCGTGAGGAAGAAGACGGGAGGATGGCGCCCCATCCTGGACCTGCGACGCCTGAACAAGTTCATCAAGGCGCAGAAGTTCCGGATGGTCACCCTCCAGCACGTCCTGGGTCAGCTGGAGGAAGGAGACTTCCTATCGTCGTTGGATTTGGAGGATGCCTACTTCCACATTCCCATCCTGAAGGGGCACCGAAAATTCCTCAGATTCGTGGTCCAAGGGCGTCATTACCAGTTCAAAGCCCTTCCCTTCGGACTACGGTCGGCACCCAGGGTTTTCACCAAGTGCCTCGCACCGGTGGCGGCGCAGCTGCGCCGCGAGGGGATTCACGTCTACCCCTACCTGGACGACTGGCTCATCCGCGCCAAGACGAGGGAGCTCGCCGTGGTCCACACGGCAAGGACCGTCCAACTCCTCACGGACCTGGGATTCTCCGTGAACTACGCCAAATCCCACCTGGTGCCCGCGCAAGTCGCACTGTTTCTGGGAGCGAGGCTCGACACAGTGTCCCTTCTGGCCTCCCCGTCGGAGGAGAGGACCAGGACCATCTTGGGCAAGGTGCAACGGATGTTGGTGGCCGACGCGGCCAAGGTGAGGTCCATCAAGTCCCTCCTCGGGATGATGTCTTCCTGCATCTACCTCATTCCCATGTGCAGGCTCCGGATGCGCCCGTTGCAAGAGTTCCTGGATGCGCGCTGGATCCAGACGACGGGCAGCTTCGAGGAAAGGATCAAGCTCGACGAGAGTTTCCGACGAGCGATACGGTGGTGGGGCACCCGCGCGCATCTGACGGCGGGCATGGACTTCCAGACCCCAGCCCACCAGGTGACTGTGACCACGGATGCGTCCCTAGAAGGGTGGGGAGCGCACACCGAAAATCTGCACGCAAGGGGACTCTGGCTCCCGACGGAGAAGTCCCTGCATATCAACGCCCTGGAGCTCCGTGCAGTGTTTTGGGCCCTCAGGTCCTTCCTTCCGTCCCTCAAGGGCAAGGTGGTGAGGATCTTCACCGACAACACCACCACCATGTTTTACATCAGGAAACAGGGCGGAACCAGGTCCCCAGCGCTGTCCAAGGAGGCGCAGGACCTGTGGCATTGGGCCGTCGCCCAAGGGATTCTTCTGGTGCCGTTTCATCTGGCAGGGATAAAAAACACCATCGCCGACTCACTCAGCAGGGAGCTGCGCTCGTGCCACGAGTGGGAACTACGGCAGGATCTGGTGGATCGCCTCTTCCGACGGTGGGGCACACCCCAGATCGACCTGTTCGCGACGGCGACGAACACCAAGTGCCGGAGGTTCGCCAGCAGGTTTCCCCAGACGAGGAGCATGGGCGATGCTTTCTCGTTCCCCTGGGAGGGCCTGTTCCTCTACGCGTTCCCTCCCTTGCCTCTGCTAATCCGGCTCGTCAACCAGCTCAAGAGGTCACGGTGCAGGATGATCCTCGTCGCACCTGCGTGGCCGAGGCAGATATGGTTCCCGGACCTTCTGGACTTGTCGGCGTCCCCGCCAATCAAGCTGCCGGCGGACGCGGATCTACTCTCCAGGGAAGGAGGCGCCATCCTCCACCACGACCCGAAGTCGCTGAACTTGCAGGCCTGGCTCCTGCAGCGCTAGAGTTTGGAGGATACGACATACCGGCCGATTGCAGAGAGGTTCTTGCAAAGGCCAGGGCGTCCTCGACTCTTAAATGCTACGGACACAAATGGAAGAGGTTCTCTGTCTGGTGCCACGCACAGAAGATTAACCCTCTACGGATTACGGCTCCCCAAGTGCTGCCGTACCTGCTGACGCTGGCCAAAGCTGGTCTGGCACACGCGTCCATCAAGATTCATCTTGCTGCGATCTCCCGATACACCAGAACCACGGGCCGGACGTCCTTGTGGTCTCATCGTCTGGTGAAAGAGTTCATGAAGGGACTGTTCAGATCGTTCCCGCCGGTGAAGGCTCCGGCCCCGGCGTGGGAGCTCAACGTGGTGCTGACCAAACTCATGGGACCTCCTTTCGAGCCTCTGCACTCGGCCCCGTTGAAGTTTCTATCGTGGAAAACAGCTTTTCTCGTGGCCATCACCTCTGCACGACGAGTGGGAGAGATCCAGGCCCTTTCCTGCAAGGCCCCGTACTTGACTTTCCACGACACGAGGGTAGTGCTCAGGACGCACCCATCCTTCATGCCCAAGGTACCGTCGGACTTTCATCTCAACGAACCCTTGGTGTTACCTGTGTTCTTCCCGTCGCCTTCGTCGCCGGCTGAGAGGACTTTGCACTCGCTGGATGTAGCTAGAGCGCTGAAGTTCTACGTGGACCGCACGAAAGGTTTTCGGAAGACGTCACAACTCTTTGTGAACTTTGGACCTGTCAATCAGGGGAAGGCTCTCTCGAAGGCTTCCATCTCCAGATGGCTCTCCGGCTGTATCATGTACTGTCACCGGTTGGCAAACCGACCGCTGCCTGGCCGTCCGAGAGCCCATTCCACCAGAGCGATCGCAGCTACCACGGCGTTCCTATCTGGTGTGCCCCTGCTGGACATATGCAGGGCTGCTACGTGGAGGTCGACGCACACCTTCACGAAATTCTACTGCGTCGACCGGGATTCCAGGGAGGAGTCCAGGGTCGGCCAAGCAGTGCTGCGCAACCTGTTCGCCTGAGGTGAGCCTGGTGAGGAGGTAAGATGCTTAATGTTGAGTTGATGTGATGCTTAATGTTGAGCCTTTGCCACCTCCCGTGGTTGTGCATGTGTGTACTGCTATGTATTCTTTATTCATGAGCATGTGAATCCATGCCAGACCCCATGCTGGAGAAGGAACAAGTTACTTACCTGTAACTGTTGTTCTCCAGCATGGGTCTGGCATGGATTCACATGCGAACCCTCCCGCCTACCCCTCTGCGGCTCTTCACTTGGTCATACTGCCACTTCACGTGCTTCCAAATCTGAAGATGGCTGCCAGAGGCGGTGCTTAGGTAGAGGGCAGTCATTGGCTGTGGTCAGTATGACGCAGAGACCAGTGATTGGTTATTACTACGAAAGACAGATCAGAAACGAAACTGATACTGGTTTTTTCTTTACCGAGGATTCCCAGCCTGACGACGGGGAATATTCATGAGCATGTGAATCCATGCCAGACCCATGCTGGAGAACAACAGTTACAGGTAAGTAACTTGTTCCATGTCTAGTACATGGGCTCCCATTTCTGATTATCATGTTAAGTCTTTTTTTGCTAGGGGTTCAATAATTTTGTTCTGGTGCTACACAGGATGCTTGTTGGGTATATCAAATTTAATCTTTTCATTGCCTCTGTGCATAAAAATGATGCCTTCTGGCTCATTCCCTTTCCTCTATACTTTGGATGTCGTGTCTGCCCGGGACAATCTTATTTTTCACAGCCAATTGATGCATATTTAAATGATCACCCTATCGGGAACAGGGCACATATGAATCCACATGCTTAGCTCTTCAGTCCTTTCCTCTACACCGGCTAGATCAGCCATTTCTGCACAAAGTAGGTGCTGTATTTTTTTCTTTCCTCTGCTTTTCTTTGTTGTACGAGTAAATACTCTACTTACCTTGGTCCCTCAGGCTCATTAACTTGTCTGAAATGAACCCTTCTGGGACAACTGTTAGCTCCACAACTTCCTTATTGTGCCATGCTGTAGCAACACCAAGCACTGGCAGTGGACGTTGAGTGGGGCCCACCTGCAGCAGCATTTTGTGATTTCATCAAACTAAAGTTGCAGCTTAAAGTCCTGCTCCTTTCTTCTCTGTTTCTTCCTCTGGCAATAACTTTGTTTCTGTGCGAGGGATACCGGTGATTACATGGTGACTGATCCCATCAGATAAGGAAAAGCCCCGAGGTTCACCTCACAGGGGCCAAATGGGGCAGAGGGTATCCTCAGACCTGCCTAAAAAACATGTATGGCAGTGAGAACATATAGAACGTTGCCAATATTTCCTTTTTCTCCTCCAATTTGTATGATTTTGCACTCTGGAATGCTTGTATTATGTGATTTATCAATCATGTATGTCCTGTTGTAGTGTCCATAGATCTATTAAATTATATTGCATCGATTTATGAATGTGCTATTTAGTAATGTTTTTGACACATTTGTCAAATAGTTTTGATAAAATTGATTTATCATTGAAAAAATTCATGATTTTGATTATTCTTTTTAAAAAAAAATAATTCACACGGTAGAAGGCCTCAAAATGGATGAGGCATGGCTATGTGCTTGTATATATTTATCTGGCTTCAGTTGTGCTGTGGTAGAGGAGCAGCTGGTCAAATTTATTTTCATTTTTAATCAAAAACCATCATTTTTAACGAGTGTGGGTACCCCTCTACTGAGGATAACCATGGTTCAAATAACTAGTTCTATGGAATTGCTTCCATTCCGGAGTGTCTACAACAATGTTTTGGCTCACTGACCTTTCAAGGGAGGTCTAACATTTGCATATGTCTGGTTCCACCCACAAGGGCAGTACAGTACTAAAAATGCTAGTCAATTCTCCTCCGAACAAGAGTACCATCTACAACCGCCGGCACAATATGTTTCAGCCTTGTTGGGTCTGCTCTGTAAGGTGAAGCTGAGCCTCTGCCATTTGTGTATTAAGAAAGACAATCGGAAATCATGACACAAGGCGAGGTATAGCAATCTGCATTACGGGGCTCAATGTAACTGTAACATCCCTTACCAATGGCAGCAGTTATACTTTTTTGACATTGCCAGGAATCAATCTTTTTAAATCTGCACCCTCCCTTCTCACATTTAGGAATACAAATATTATTTTTTAACAATAGCATAATGTATGGCAATCCGTTTGACCTACAACTTTCAGTAGCTTACCTCAGCCTCAAATTCTTTCAGATATCGCCATCCCATCCCATTCCATACCCACCCACCACAGCCTAGTCTCCAGATAAATCTCCCAATACTATGATCTAATACCTACATTCCTCTCACTACCCAACACAAACTGCATCTCCTCCATTATTGCCACTTATCTACTTTATTTGTAACTCCCAAGTTACACATATTGCATAAATCTTCACAAACGGTAATAATTACCCTCACCATGAAATACTGACTCGTTTAACAAGTGCCAACTTCTCCATCTGATCTGTCTGCTGGCTCAAGTTTCCATTCTTTTTTGCATGGGAGGCAACATCTTTTCTACATCGAAACCAAGCACCCTCTAGCTTCTAGTACCATATGAGCTAACCTAGAATTGTCCTCTTCCATAGATGGTAAGCCAAATAGAATAAGAATATTCCCAACAGTCCAGGTATACCCTCAAGCTCATTGATCAATGACAGGGCCTCACACCAGCAAATTCGTGCATATCTGCTCACGCATCGTAGATGCTAGTATGTACCAACCCGGGTGCATACCCTCCCAACAAAGCAGACCAAGTAACATTGTGGACCATTTGTTTGGGTAAGTACTGCCATCTATGCATTACTTTCATACGATGTACTTTGTACTACAATATAGAACTCTTAAATGGTTTTACTACAAAGGGTAGACCAATGTTAGTCTGCAAGGTCACTTGCCAAGTTTTTCTCTCATTGTGTCATAACCCCATTGTCTCATCCGCACCTCTCCTTATTAAGTCTTTATAAATGCAGAATATTAAATAGTTTGTGCCTTTGTGTATCACATTATTTTTCTAAGGGTATTACCTCCCTACAGAACAGATCCCCCTTCCCTCCACTTCCATGTAGGAGACATGAAGGTGCCCTTCAGTTGCTGATAGAGCTCGTAAAATATAAATCTTCCAACAGGTGAACGTTTCTATAGTTTCCCTTAATCTCCATCTTCCCCGCCCGTACCAACCCTACTTGATACCATGTCTGAAGTCTCGGATTGAAGGTGCCCAAATGCAACTTGATGTGGGAACAGCCAGCTCCACACCTCCGACAACACAGCCAGTACTGGATGGCTTTCAACTCTTGATAGTTTCTTAAGTGGAACCCATAACTCTTGCACAAGTGAAATTGGGGAGAGAACTCATTTTCCAGGGGATCCCATTGTCCACTTAAACCCTCTTTTGAGCATTCCTATAGTAGCCTTTAAACCCCTGCAGCTCCCATAACACCTTTTCTACTTTTGAAGAGTCAGAGTACAATTATCAATTGTAGGATCTGGGGGCTTCCTAAAGGACATTTATAAGTAACATTTGAAAGAGAATTAAAACCCATTATAGCATATTCTCATGGTTATTTAGAGCCACATCCAAGACAGTCAGACTACCACATATCCATGTCCGAAAGAAATTACCTCCAAATGGAAGGGAGCATTTAGTACTCTTGGCAAACTACATGATTCTGTTGGCCAGACTCCCAGGTAACTGAGTTTATTGATTTCGAAATGGAAACTTTGTAATTGTCCACATTGTATCATTCCCTGAACCCATCTGCTTGAGTAGAGACCGATTTGACAATTTTTCAAAATCCTAATGATCCCCTGTACTTATGGGTCTCTTCTAACAATGCAGAAATAGGTATCTGAGGCTTTGCCTTATTCACTAGAACATCTGCAAACCGGACCAACTTATGTTTTGTCACGCATCGTAGTGCCCCCAGGATCTCCCGATTAGTCCTAATGGCTTTTGGAAATTGCTCCATAACCAAGGCGTAAAGTAGAGGAAACCTGCAACATCCTTGCTGCAGTGCCATCCCTACAGTAAAGGACTCTGACTGTATACCATTGACAACCATCCTTGCTGTTGTGGTGAGATACAAAGATTTGATCCATTGCCTCCATTTCTCCCAAAACCTTCAAAAACCTTCAAAAAGGAGCAAAATATCTGGTCACATTCTTTCAGCCTCCAAGGATAGTCAGACTGGTGTCGGCCATTCAGTTTACATGGTATCCAGTGATAATGTTGTCTGGAAAAGGTCGCCAGGGGGTAACAGATCGCCAAATTTGCACTCCCACAAAAATCGAGCACTTTTCCCAAATAGTCTAGGACCGGAGTTAGAATTTAAAAAAATTCTACCCATCCTAGAATATTTGGGAGGCTTTTTGTTTGTTTGTTTGGTTAATAAAACCTTTACAAAATCTCAGGGTATAAAAAAACACAAGCGTTTGTGACAGAACATGTGAAATAAAATTATTACGTCTATAGATATCTAAATGTGATTTTGAAACAACCTTGACAAATACAAATAATCAACAGAGATTGAAACTATTACTTTCAAAAAAGTGACAATATCCCTCATTACATAAAAATATTCACCTTTACAGCAGTAAAGGATGGAAAAAGGGTCTTCCCCTATTTCCTTAAATTTCACAATTGTTCAATTCCGAAGTTGCTAAATCTTTTTCCGTGACTTTTAAAAGATGATCTAATGCAAAAATTAGTGGATAGTATGACCCTTACATAAGTCTGTCCATTAAGTTTTCAGTAAAGTCTGCATTTCTTGTGCCCTCAAATTTCATTAAAAACACTGTACGAGAAACTTTGAATTGTGGACATTCCAATACAAGATGTTTCAAAGTTTCATTTGGTTCGTCACAGTTAGAAAATCTACATCTCTTCGTCTGCATGAACAATGGCATACCTTCCCAATGACCACATCTCTCCTTAGTTCTAAATTGGTTCAATTAGAACCGAATAAACAGATCTTATGGGTGCATTAGGAAATATATGAATGTATGCACAACAGGGTAATCTCTTGCGTGCCACTTTGGCATATACTGTGTAGGTTGAATACTGCTGTAATTGTTATTGTACGGATCCAGTCGCACTCAATTTTCTTCTGACATAAGCTGGTCTAAAACAAAGATCATAAGAGGTTACAGCAAGCTCTTCTAATGTTGATTGCATCCGTTTTTGATAATGATGGAATGTGATGTTTTTGTTTCCATCATATTATGTAAATCGCTGTATAAACAATTACTTGGCGGAATTAAGAATTTTGCATAATTAGATAATGATCTCCATAGTACTCTTCATGATAGAGAGATGAGACTAAACTCATGTCTAATGACACAGTTAGGTATGGAAGTTGCTATATTTACTGCGCCTTTCAGTAATCGACTTTGTACGGAATCCAAGTAAATACTCATGTCAAAGGGACATATATCAAGGATATAAATCAATATTGCATGGACTTTCATTATTAAGAAATCCCTTAATGGTTTGAGAGAGAAGAGGCAATATTTGGCAAAGATGATCTTCATTTGACTAGCCAATGGTCAGGCTTTCTGGTTAAGTTGTTCTTTCCATATAGCAATTGATTATTTATTGCTTACATGGTAACCTAAATAGCGTATCTCCAGTAGTTTTAAGATCATTTCACCAATTTTCCACGTGAATGATTTTAGTTTTTTTCCAGCATGGAAAACCACTATGCTGGTTTTATTCACGTTGGGTGCTAGATTCAAATCCTACGCATATTTTTCAAATAGCTGCAGTTTCATCTGGAGGCCTGCAGGTGTAGAATCCATGATCGGCAGATCAGCAAATGCAAGCCAATGCAATCTTAGACTGCTCTTTCTAACAGAGTACATTCCCAACCTATTCCATAGATCGTCCAGATTGCACAAATATATATTAAATAAGATTGCCGCAAGATTGCAACCCTGTTTGAGACATACGGCAGTGCTAATGGGTTCAGTAATTGCTCCTTCTCTATTAATTTTTACTTTGTAGGCAGTGGTGGAATGTAATCATATCAGCCAAAAAATACCACCTTCAGGTATTCTTAGTTTTATTAGTTTACGCCAAAGCAGATCCCTTAGTACGCAATCAAATGCTGCTGAAAGGGGTGCAGAGAAAAGTGTCATCGACCTGGTGACTTTTCCCCAGAGGACATTATTGCATGGAACAGTTTACATGTGCCATCCTGTAATTGGTTTGTGGACATTGCTGGCACCTTGACACCCCTTGATGAACCGGACCAGATCACTGTAGATGAGATGCAGGGGGATCTTGAACAAATCTGGAAGATACATCAGTAAAAAGATGTCATTCTTTAGAGAAATTGTCCTATTGGAGGCACAGCTACTGAGCTCTCCTGACCATCTCTCTCAGCATAACCAATACAGAAAGGATGAGGGCATCGGCTCCACTGCTACCATCCTTTTGTAAACTTTAGCTAGGAAAGGCGCTGGCGTATCTCCATCTCTAATCGACGGGCCCTCTCTCCAGGTTATTTGCCTTCCTTTATCTGCTTACTAGTACAATAAACCTCCTTGGAGGTTATGGGCACTTCACTTGAGTCACAAGTGCTTGAAAGTCAGGTCATCTTCCATGAATTCAAACAGTCCTTCACTTAGTTCATATTGGGAATGTGGCCCTAACTGGTCCCTGTTAGAATGCGCAAAGCAACTATCCTTTGCACAAAGGTCATATTGTTATTCCCCCTGATTATCCCATTCGTCCAGCATGGGGTTTGGCATGGATTCACATGCTCATGAATATTCCCTGCAAGGCTGGCAATCCTTGGTAAAAAACAGTTTCACTTTAGTTTTAAAACTGTATTTCTCCTCTAAACTAATTGCTGTCCTCAAGATCCTCAATGTAGTGTGAGCTTCACCAACAACGGAACCGAGAAGACCCAGGCTTGGGTCTACATCACGCCTTTTCACCATGACCGAGGATATGAGATGCCTCTTCAAGCTCTGCACGAAATGTGGACTAAGGAAAGTGTTTTTTGCCTAGGATCGACACCACAAATGTCTTATACTGTCTGCATCTGAACCATGATGAGGAGTGATGCGAGATCTGCCATGGTTTTTCGAAGAAGACCAAGAAGGATTGCTACCGCATGCTGGCGGCATGGTAAAATCTGGTAAGGGCTCTGACTCGGCCTCCTGGCATGGCATGCTTCCCTAGGACCGCCAATACCATGATCAAACTCCTCCAGAAAAGAGGTAGAGGTCCTTTTGAGGATGCCCCGCCCACAGGGGTCCAAAAGAAGGCAAGGCCGCACACCACTGATTCCACTGGGTTCGCTGCCAGAGCGGGTCCCAACTTGGGAAGGATAAAGGCACTATCGCTGACACATCCACAGTGAGCCTACCGGTAAGAGAAATTCCATGACCCCTTTGAAATTCTGCTTGCCATTGGTGGACAAGGCGACGAAGGAGAAACCCAAAGTGGACGCTTTGCTCTCTCCATTGGCATTTCAACCAGCCAAGACAACAGTGTAACTTGCCACATCGACAACTGCTGTTGCCACCCCGTCGACTGCCTATGCTGCTCCCTGGGTGTCCCTACTGGCATGGTGTGAGGTAATTGCTCTGGCTTTGGCGAAGACACCTGGAAAGGAGACATTGGCCGCTTCCACCCAGAAGTCTCAGGAGAAGGAGTAGGGCTCTGACAAACCTTAGGAGGTGTACAGAACAAGGGGCTGAACCGTGTGTACCGGGGCACATTTATACCAGCTCTGATGAGGGTGATGGCCTGCCCGAGGGCTACTATTTGGACACCAAAGGGGACCAGGGATCCTCGTTGGAAGGTAGTGTCATGATCTCTGCTTCCAAAAGATCAGGACTTGCCCGACTCCCTTGGAAGCAGACCCATAACCCTGGTTCCGAGTGCCAGCCAGTCCCAATTGGGACCTTTTGGACCCTGTCCTGGCGCCAGTGGCACCAGGCTCATAAAGATGCCCAGTCCCAGCGCTGGAAGCGCCGGGCTCATAATACTTGGGTGGACTTACCTGCAGCAGACTATGCTGCTTACTTACCTGCCAGTTGAACCCCTGATCCTCTTCTGTTTGGGACTACTTTTCCTGTTGGGTGGGGCAGGAGCCACTCCCTAGGTTCAGAACACTGGAACGCTTCTGGAAAGCAGGAACTCTTTTCTTACCTAGGCGTGGCTGTGGAAGGAGACACCTAAGCACTACAGGAGGCCATTTAAACCACACCCGATGGATGAATCTTGCTTTGCGTTATTCTGCATTCTCTGCAGCAGAACGCTCATCGTGTCTTCTGATCCTGGGCCTAAGGGAACAAAGGCTTACCATCCTGGAATCCAGTCTTCAGCAGCACCTGTAAAGACAAAGAAAGAACAGGTTAGCACTACGGTCTTCAGTGGCAGCTCATCTCTTACCTAGTCCATCGGCTGTCACCAACGCCTCGCGCTGCATTCCGGCATCTGAAAGACAAAGGCTTACCTACTCTTCGCATGCTCCGGAGGTCTTCGCACTGCATTCCGGCATCTGAAAGACAAAAGCTTACCAGCTCTTCGCACGCTCCTGGGGCCTTCGGCGCTGCATCCCGCATCTGAAAGACAAAAGAAGGTGCGTTTAAAGACATTGGGCAACTTTATTACTCACGTGCCATTACTCCTTCCCACGCCGAATCCAGTGGGTATTCCAGCACCCTTCAGCTTCTCTAAAGCTCCGAACTTGTACCTGCAAGATAAAAGGGACAGTTAGTGCGCATCGTGAAGCAGGCTACAAGCGCTTACTTACGTGCTTCCAGGCGCTTCTATTCCTCACGTGGGTTCGATCCTCAACTCTCATCAGCCCGCCATCCGCCATCGCCGGAACCCTGCAAGACAAGAGATATCGTTACAAAAGACTTTTAAGACATTTGAAGTGCCCAGAACTTACCGTTCGTGCAGTTAACGACAGACAGCAGTCCTCTGAGGTCAAGAGGCCTGCACCCTTATCCAGTGAAGAAACTGGTTACGGCACCCTGCCCCGAGGCAGATGGAGAGCTCGGCGTTCACTTACCTAAGGTGAGGGCGTTAACCTTTGGGGTTCTACAGGAGAAGAGAAAGGGAAGAGGAGAGAGACACCCAATAACCCCAGTTCATTAATCCCATATTTTCTATCTGCAGACATCTTACTCTTCGAGTCAGACATACAGTGCACAGAGGTCCAGCCCAAAGAGCCAACCGTGTGTTACACATCACCTTTGAAGATACTGCATTCACCCAGTCAAGACCGGCGCCTCTGCGGGAATCAGGTGAGCGTTACAGGTAGGTCACCTATCGTCTGTCTCCCGAAGAGGCGTACCTGCCCGGAGCCTCCCCCCTCTCATTCCACCTACACTTCAGCCCAGGGACATTTCATTGGACATTCTGACCATGCTGCAAATGCTGGTTTCAGAAATTCAGCAGACTGCTGCCCACACCGGGCGCTGCTCAGTCTAGAAGTTCTCCAAGACCGCTTTCCGGAAGCCCTTCTATGCGCATGCACAAATCAAAGGACCCTGCTGGTCCAAGGCGCAATCTGATGCCACCGCAGTCCCCACCTGGGGATTTGACCCCAACAGGAGATCCTGCACGCACATGGTCACGGAGGCTACCACGACAGACACCGATGAGGCCAATGACTTTTTGCCATTGGAAGGAGAGCCAGCATGTGCGGATGACCAGCACAGGGCCTCTCCACCGGATGAGGTTAGCTCCTTCCACTTAATGATGTCCAGGGCCTCTGAGCTTTTTCAACGGGTGCCTGAGGAGTCGATAAAGCAATGGTTTCTTTATCAACGTCGCAAGTCTAGCCGGAGGACCATCGTGTCCGTCCCTTTGTTGGACGATATCTGGGCCTCAGTTGTGGGGAAAAGAAGGAGGACTTCTGGGGACTCCTGCACCACAACGGGGTGGTTACCGTTGGCAACCGGCAAACTGCAAACAAGTGGCACTGCGGTGTTTCAGCTCCTAGAGTCTACCGCAAACAGCACCACTGCGGTTCTTGGCTGTCGAGATGGCCTTTCCTTGCTTCTGGGGTCCTGCACTATAAGGGGGCTCAAGCTCGGTCAGTCCTGCTTCTTGGGAGTCCGGAGGACCTTCCTGGAGCTCTTGGCCAACTTAAAAGCAACACACAAGTGGTGTTCCTCTCCCTGGCTATTCGGTTCCAGCAGCGACTGCATTGGAAATTCAACCAGCTCTAAGAGGATGTCCAGGTGCCTAACTTTGGAGTTGATTGGTCCCACCAACTCAAGACAAGAAGTCGTCCTTGTAGGGTTTCTGTCGATAAGAATTTGGAGCTTCAGCACAGCAGCAGGGCTTCACCGTGCAAACCAACGGTCCAAGAGTTGCAGCAGGCGTCCTCTTCAAGTTTTTCTTCCGGTTCCTTCGTCCAGTGGCCGACTCTGCCTTCCAAGCCAAAAAGCATTGCCTTTATGCAGGTTTCTCCCATTCATTCCAGCCTAGCTGTCAGTTACCCAGCAGGGTGGCTGTCCTTGCCGGACAGCCAGCCGGCCAATCACCTAAGAGTGCATTCCTGTCTCCTAGGAGACCAAGCATAGGGAGTTTCGGGCACCTCCCTCGCTTCCTGCCCCCACCAGACACCCTGGAGCCAGAGGTGGGCTTCACTCAGGTATCCCGACAAATACAAAATGAACAAATGGACCAAACCTCGTTTGACGCACAGAGTAAATCTCAAGAAGGACCTAAACAAAAAGAAATGGCGAATAAAGACCACCGGGGCCATTTTGACAAAAATGGCACCCATGGGTGCTTAACTGTAGCTGCGAACGCAGCCTGCTGTAAAAACACAACACAGTAGCAAAAAGTATCCACTGCCACTAGCCATTAAATGTGTAAAGGGGTAACATAAAAAAATGTTAAATGAGAAGCTAGAGAAAGGGGCTACTAAGTAACCCCGGCAGCACTCTATTGTAAGATAGGGGGTGCTGGGTCTAGAAAGTTACAATGTAGGTAAAGTCAATTTCACTTTACTGCTCTTGGCAACAGTTGTCCAGGAGAAAGGTATTTAAACCATGGGAAATCTGAAAGACTTCCCTGTGTCACTGCGCTGATGGTGCTATGTGTGACACCATGCAAAAGGATGCCTATGGAGTTTGTCAGACTCCAAAAACCAAAGCAAACCGAGTTCAAATCACAGAAAAATACATGAGCGAATGGGGGGAAAAAGGGTGTCACTCTCTCCAGGTAAAAATGAAAGTCCTGGAGCCCAGCCAAATGTACTGAGGGTCTCTAAGGTAGAAAGGAATTAGCACATTTCTGAGAATTCTCCCTAACACTGCTCCACTACGCAAAAGGGTACAGAGTTTGTCAGCATGCAGAAGCGGGCAACCAGCGCCGCCTGCAGGGTCCCAGCACCGAAACAGGCCTGAACAAGCCTGGACTCGGTCCCCCACTTTTGCATCCCAGTGGGAGGTCGGCTGGCGAGGTTAGTTGGCACGTGGAAGACCATCAACCCCACCAACAGATAGGTGAAGGACGCTCTCGGACAGGGGCACACCTTGGAGTTCCAACACAGGTGTCCTCGTATTCCCCCTGTAGTTCGACAAGAACAGCACATTGCGCAGATCTTGCAGGAGGTCCACGCCATGTTAAAAAAGGATGTACCCGAAAGAAGACAGGAGGGTGGAGGCTGAACTTGGACCTGCAACGCCTCAACAAGTACTTGGAAGTCCCAGAAGTTCAGGATGTTCCCATTGCATCACATGCTCGGCCAATTGGAGGAAGGCAACTTCCTGGCGTCTCTGGACCTGGAGGACACCAACTTCCACAGCCCCATCCATCGGAAGCACTGCAAGTTCCTGCGGTTCATGGTGCAGTGGTGGCATTATCAGCTCAAGGCACTTCCTTTACCGTCTGAAGTTGGCCCCAATGGTCTTCATGAAGTGCTTGGCTCTGGTGGCGGCACATCTTTGTCTCGAGGGCATCCACATCTACCCTTACCTGAAAGATTGGTTTGCGAGCCAGCATAACGCGAGCCAGCATAACGCAAGCACCGTGCGTTGCATAATGTATGGAGAATCAAAGATACGTTAGCAAAGTCCTGCTTGGAGCCATTGCAGAACGCTCGTTTTTGGGAGCCCGACTCAACACAGTGATTTGCCTGGCATCTCCCTCGGAAGAGAGGGTAGTAGCCATCCTAGGGAAGGTGCAGCGCCTCTCGGCGTGGTTGGCTACTGTGCGAGCTGTCAATTCGCTACTGGGCATGATGTCCTCCTGCATCAACCGCAGACTACAGATGAGGCCTCTCCAGGAGTTTCTGGATGCGAGGTGGCTACAAGTCTTGGGATCCTGGATTGACAAAATTGTCCTTGACGAGAAGTTCTGACGAGCAATACAGTTGTAGGGCGTGCGTTCTCATCTCGCCCAAGGACCCCCATTCCAAACTCCTCCTTACCATGAGACGGTCACCACGGACGCTTCTCTGGAAGGTTGGGGAGCTCACACCGGACTGTTGTATGCTAGAGGCCTCTGGCTGGCAGAAGTAGACACTTCAAACAATGTCCTGGAGCTCCGGGACGTCTTTTGGGCCCTCAAGTCCTTCCTGCTATAGCTGAGTGGCAAGGTGGTGAGGATCTTCAAGGACAACACAACCATCATGTTCCACATCCGGAAGCAGGGCGGGACATGCTCTCCGGCGCTCTCTAGGGAGGCCCAGGATCTGTGGCACTAGGCCATTCGTCAGGAGCTGTTTCTCATCACTTTTCACATGGCGGGCACCAAGAACACCATCACAGACTTGCTCAGCAGGGAGCTATGTTCCTGCCATGAGCTGGAGCTTCACCAGGACCAGGTTGATTTTCTATTCCCCGAATGGTGTTGATCACAGATCGACCTTTTAGCGACGGCGAGGAATTCCAAATGTCAGAAGTTCGCCAGCAGGTACCCGCAGCCAAAGAGCATTGGGGATGCATTCTCGTTCCCGTGGGAGGGACTTTTCCTATATGCTTAATCTCGGTTCGCACTCCTGCTACAAATGATCAACCCATTCGGAAAGTGTATTTGTAGGATGGTACTCGTTGCTCCGGCGTGACTGTGGCAAAACTGGTATCCAGACTTGCTACGGCTGTCGACTGTTCCGTCCATCAGGCTGCCACTACTTCCGGAACATCTCTTCAGAGAGGGAGGAACGATTGTACACTAGGACCCAGCGTCGCTCAACCTCCTGGCCTGGCTCTTGCCTCCCTAGGTTTTGGACATTATTCTTTGCCTGCTGAATGTAATGATATCCTGCCCAAGGACGCATCACCAGATCCCTATATGGTGGCACTACAGGCAGGATTTGCTGCAGTCAACACCAAACTAGACATGGACATAGGAAGCACTATAACGTCCATTAAAGCAGATGGGGTGATGCGGATATTGCGCTCCTTGGCCCTGGTGTAGCGGGCCATGAGACTAGAGCGTTTTTGTCCTCTATGGTGACGTTTGTAAATGCGTCCATGGGCCCCTTTTTATGTGTTTTATTGCCTCTGGGCGTGCTGAGCGTGGGCTGTGACACGTGGCCAGTAGCCCCAAGCTTGGCCTCAGTTGGATGTTTCCTGTATGTGGTATGGACTGGCCCCACAAATGTCACTTAATCGTGCTGATGGGGTCACTTGGTTAGCACGGAGGACTGCTTTAATTTCACTCGCCACCCTTCTGGAAACCGTGATTCATGGCCGTAGAGTCCCTCAGGCCTGCTGTCAGTCAGGGTGTGTTATAACACTTCTTCCACTGCGTTATACGTGCTGGACCACCTAACCGTAATATTTCATTTGTGTCCCTCAGTGTTATGGGCTCTCAGCACTTCCCCCCCCTCCTGTCCAGAAACTTCCCCGTTCGGCATTTGTACCTGTTCTTTCTGGACTTTCAATGGGGCCCCGGCGTGGTGTAAGTTGCGTGTATGCGGGGTTCCGCTCTTTGCATGCACCTATATGGTCACTCCCAAAGAGCGGAAGGGGCTCGCCCTCGACCCAGCCGCTCGCTCGCAGTGCACACGGCGGCCTCTGGGGAAGGGATGCCCACACCTCCAACTTACTTGTGGGGCTTTCGGAACCTCCGCCCAAACGATGCCCACAGCCCGTCTGTCACCGTGTTGAAGGGCTCCCGTCGTGTCTCCGTTGCTCTGCACCCCTCTGCTCGCAACTCTGCCCTGGGTCGAACGCGGCTGCTTCCTGATCGCGCTGGAGGGCTGTGAGCTCGCAGTAGGTTAGGGAGGTGGGAAGCAGGCCGCATTAACGCTTCCTTCCCTGCGGCTCTGCCGGATCTGCAGCACAGGTTTTCTCGGCATCTGGTGGTCTCTGTATCCCCCCAGGGGTGTCCTCTGAGGCCTCAGCTTTCTCGCCCTCCACAGCACTTTAGTGTATATTCTCTGGATTTACAGCATTTTCATGAGGATTTCTTGCACACTGCGCAGCTACACAATTAAGCGGCCATTTTCATTGGCGTCGTACAGCGCCCTGCATTGTTAGTGCTTTAGTTAAATGTTGAGTTCCATTGTCATACTACAGTGTGAGAGTTCTTGCACCTCAGGTTGGTTGCTGCCCTAGTCTGTCATCTGGAATGGTGTTGACTGGAGTGAGGAAAGATTCTTTTGCAGGGACTTTCATACTTTCAGGCTCGGTTAGTATAGCTCGTCTTGGAAGCAAGCCAACGCCCAGAAAAAAAAATAATATATATAATATATATATATCTATCTATCTGAGGCTTGTTGAATATGCTTAGATCACATGCTGTGCATAGGCCGACATCTAGTGGAAGCTGCGGAGTATTAGTTTGTTTTTCAAACTCGAAAATGGCCGTCGACACATGGCATGCCAGTAATACTATCCCTAGTGTGACGTCCACTGTACCCATGATCCCTCACGCGTCTAGGACCCTCATATTGGTTTTTTCCACCATACTGGTCGGAAGCATTTTGCAGAGTTCCCTGGCTTTAGCCATACTTTTGCTAAAATATTGTTATATTTCCCCATTTCTCCACCCAAACGTCAAGTCACCGAACATCCACACTCGACGCCGGCACGGAGAAAGAATCGACCGTCGAGAGCTGCATGACAGATTTGGGCCTCGGAAGGCCTCTGGCCTCGGCCCGGGCCTAGGAAGGCCTCTGGCCTCGGCCCTGCAAGTAGGGAGAGTGGGGGGTGGACATACTCTACACGTTTGGTATATAGGTACATTCTTATATATTCCTACACTTATTAGCCCGCTGCCACAAGGTGCGTATGGATGGTACCCCTTTCCAATTTTGACCCAAGTGCAACCGCAAGTACCCTTGGGTTGACAGGCACGCCACGTGCAATCTCTGCTTACCGAGGGACCACCCCGAGGCTAACTGCAGAGCGTGTAGTAGGTTCAAACCGAAAACACTCGAGGACCGTTCGATCAAGCATTGGGCCTACCACGCCAGGCGTCAAGAGGCCATGGCAGCGGAGGGCGCCTTCAGCGATGGCAGCGACGCTGTGCTTTCGGACGGCGAGGGCAAGGTGGCGTCAATTGACAGCCAAGTGCAAGTCCCCGACCTCGGAAAGTGATCCGGCAGGGTGGCTATGGGGAAGACCCCCGGCGACACAAGTGCTACCCACAGCACTTCCACAAAACACATGTAGTCCAACCGAGACTCGACACGCACGCCGAGTACTCAGAAAGAGGCACATACAGAACGGTCCGATTCGGTGTCCTCTGGGCGTTCTCGATCTAGATCGCCGCATGACTCCAGGCAACCATCCACTGTTGCCAGAAGTGCCTCGCTCCCCAAGGTAACGGAGGTGCGATCGTCAGAAGACGAAACCGACCTCTATCCTCAGTCCGCACTCCAGGAGTCTGCATCAACAGGCCATGCAACGGCTTTTCCCAAGTCCCAACCTGTCATGATGCCTACCCCCGGGGACCCAGACCAAGTCCAGCAACCCCGAAAGCGGGCATCAAGTTATCCTAAGCAAGCCCAACAGCCCCTGCTAGGGGCTATTTGGGTCCAGTCCTGGCGCCAATGGCGCCAGGCTCATATGGAGTCAGTCGGCGCCAGGGTCATAGATTAAAACTTACCTGATGCAGACCATGCTGCAAGAGATCCAAGCCAAAAGAGGCTTGGAAGGAACTATTTTTTACTCGGGCGGGTCTGGAGAGGAATACTTACCTGGGACTACTTTGGAGGCTATTTAAACTACGCCCGAAGAGCAGCACACGCTTCGCTTTATTCTGCATCCAGCAGCGTAACGCTCACCGTGCCTGCAAGTCTGCATCCAGTCTTCTGCCATGCCCGCCGCGAGTTTGGAGCTCCTAGAAAAAGGGAGAAGGAAGGAGAAAAGCTTAGAACAAGAGCAATACCTTTGATCCTTACCTGAATTCCCGATCCATCGCGCCTTCGTGCTGGAAGAAAGAAGTTATTTTATGCGCGTCGCCTCGCCTGCTGCAGCGCCGCACTGAACTCACCAGCCTTCGCAGCATCTTCACATTCGACCGCATCCTCCTGCATGTTCCTGCCGCACTCCGGCACCTAAGGAGAAGACGAGAACAGCAAGGTGAGCCAAGGGAATACACAGAGGAATATTAGTTACCCCCTGCCCCCCCCCATAGACTTACCTGATTTTACCACCGGGGGTACTATTCCTCTTCACGGGTCGGCGCAGCTTCCACTGCATCTTCGCCGAACCCCGGCCACTAAGGGGAAACAAAAGGACAGCAAGGTGAAACAAAGGGACTATCAAGGGGAACCCTCCTCACCACAATAGACTTACCTGATTTTACCGCCGAAGGTATTATTCCCCGAGACTTCATACTTTCTCTCAGCGCCTGAATAAGGGAGAAAGCAACAGGTTACATATTGACATTATTTTATCGAACTGTGTTGGAAAATACAAATCCTTACCAGAATACTATTGATTGCCACAAGGAACTCGTCATTAGGGTCAAGCTGCAACCTGCAAGGAATAGGACAAGAGTGAAAGTCAGGCATTTGAACTCTTACGAACTTAATACTTACGGCGTCTTGCCGGGAATCTCGGAGTCAATATTGTTCTGGAACTCACCAATTCCTTCGAGCCAGTGAAGCAACTGGTTATCAACGCGCCCCTGCGCTCAATGCAAGATGGAGAGCTCATCTTTTCAAACCATCAGGTGAGACTATAAAAGGGGACATCAAAGGTGATCTGTGGGGAGAACAGCGGGGGTGGGGGGGATTTACGCTCAACTCCATGGGTGGTTAATTCCCTGTCTCCATTTGCAGAAGAATATTCCTAAGGGGCAAGCAAAGAAAGCTAGGTGGTCCAGTCCGTCATCTCGGCCCTACGCGTCACATTGGTGGAGACCGCAGCTGTCCAGTTCCGATCGATGCCTCTGTGGGAGCCAGGTGAGCGTAACGCAACCTCCACTATACAGAGATAGGGACACTACCCCCGAACCTCGGCGCCAGGCGTCGAAACTCTCCGGAGGGGCAAAAAAACAGGGTAAACACTATTCCACACACGAAAGGTGAAAAACAGAGGAAGCAGTCTCAGCCTACTTCCACACCTAAAAAACTTTCTACCCCACTTAAACAGATGGACAAGTCTCAGTCTTCTGTTATCCCAAAGACCCCTGTTCAAACCAGTAGGTCTAGTCTAGATAAGACAGGGAAAGGCCTTCAAGAAAGAATCATTACCAGTTCAAGAGAGTGGTCTACTGATGACATATAGACAGTCATGTCAAGAATGTCATCATTGGCAGATTTCTACGCCAAAAACCCTGAACACTTTCTCTCTTTTCCCTGACGGGTCAACTCCCTCAGGCTCTAAGGATCCTATACCCTCAAGTAAGAAGTCCCGGGTTGAAGCTCCTACTTCAGACCCCTTCAGTATACAGCCCTATTCTCAATATCAGGGAGATCCATCCCTTTATGAGGATCCAGATTTGGGCATGTTAGAAGAACAAACTGGGACAGGCTACTATGGGGATGACGAGGACCAAGAGGAGGACCACAACCCAGAAACCTACAGGCTAGATTCCCCGGCAGATAAAGAACCCCCGGTTACCGACTCCCCTGTCGATAACCAGCCTCTTTTGAATGAAGTGCTGTCCAGAGCGGCAGAACACTTCCACATTGACACCCAGGGTGCTCAGGAAGAGAGGGATTTTGCCGAGGAGTTAGTGGGAGAAAGGAGACCTGTTGCCCAGGCCATCCCTATCCTTAAGTCTATGCAAAGGAGGATAGACCCTTCCCTTGTTAATCCCTATCTCACTAGGGCGGTAAACCCCAGAGTTGAGAAGCTTTTCAGGGCAGCCTAAACAGACCCACTGTACATAAGAGGGCATCTGAAACCGGACTCCCTGGTAGTTACTAACACCGTAAGAGGGCAGGAACACCCTTGTCATCGTCGGAAGCTCCTCCCAACAAGAAGAGCAAGAAGATTTATGGCTTGGGCAGGAAAGTAGCCTCCACTTCCGCCTACCAGGCAAGGATTGCCAACTCCACCACCCTACTGGTGAGTTACAACTGCGACCAGTGGGAAGAAGTCACGGCACTCATAGATTCCGCCCCAGAACCCATAAAAGTCAATTGGCATGAGTTTCGGCAGAAGGAAGAGCCGTGTCCGGTTGCATATTAAAAGCAACCTTTGATGCCGCGGATAACGCTGGCAGATTGATAGCATAAGGTACTGTTATCAAAAAGCATGCTTGGTTGCGACAGTCTGGGTTCAAAGCCGTAACCCAGGCTTCATTGATGGACAAACCGGTGGAGCCGGATCTATTGTTTGGAAAGGCGGTCGAGGACACGCTGAAAAATGCCAAGGACGAGTATGAGACACTCATCCCTAGGCCAACTGACCAATAAACCCCTAACCAGAGAGGGGATGGCAATTTTCGTC
The DNA here is from genome assembly GCF_040938575.1 of Ambystoma mexicanum. NCBI lineage: Eukaryota > Metazoa > Chordata > Amphibia > Caudata > Ambystomatidae > Ambystoma > Ambystoma mexicanum. The sequence goes on from NC_090921.1 coordinate 371,061,664, forward strand.
GCCCACGCGGACAAAATTCCCAGAGAGGGTCTAACTATTCCCAGGGGCAGGGTACACAATGGAACAGCAGGCAGCAGTCTACCCAGGGTTATGGCAGGGGTAATAAGAGAGGGCGTGGTAAGGGTAGAGGCAGCCCCAGTAGAGGCGGCGGCACGCCTCCACCAAAACAATGACGTTCCGTTCAGGGTCCCTTCTCACACTTCCCCAGTAGGGGGATGCATTTCCAACTTCACCCAAGCTTGGGAAGGAATTACTTCAGACAGATGGGTGCTGTCCACAGTGTCCGCAGGATACTGCATAGAACTGCTAGAGCGTCCCCAAAACCACTCTCCACGACACAGAATACATTCTTTCGACCACCAGAAGATCCTCCTCGAGGAGATTGTCAATGTTCTAGCAAAGGACGCGATAGGACTTGTCCCGGGACACCAGGTAAAGCAGGGTATTTATTCAACTTACTTCCTTGTGCCAAAAATACATTTGACAACGCGCCCAGTATTGGACTTACGCCCTGCAAACAAGTATGTCGAGCCCCAAATATTTTGCATGACTACTCTACAGGAGGTAATCCCCCTCCTAAAAAGGGGATTACATGGCAACATTGGACATGAAAGATGCCTATTTTCATATTTCCATGTTCCCAGCGCACACAGAAAGTACTTGCACTTCAAGATGGACAGTCGACACTACCAGTTCAAGATACTGCCCTTCGAGATAGCCTCGGCTCCAAGGGTATTCATCAAGGTACTGGCAGTGGCGGCAGCACACCTACGCAGGGAGGCAATCCCAGTGTACCCTTACCTGGACGACTGGCTCATCACGGGGGAGACCCCAGTAATTTGCAGAACAAACATTCAAAGGACGATCGACCTCCTCTTCGAATTAGGCTTCTCAATAAACGAGAAGACGTCAAGTCTGGTGCCAAGCACCTCCAAACAGTTCCTAGGAGCTATCCTAGACACGCAAGAGGAGTTGACCTTTCCATCAGAGGAAAGAATTCGGAATATACTGCTGAAAAATCTGCAATATCAGGCCGGTCGCCAGATAACGGTACGCAAAGCAATGCGTTTGCTAGGCATGATGGCGTCATGCATTTACCTGGTCCCCCACGCGCGCCTGCGTCCCATGCAGGAATGGTTGGCGAAACAGTGGTCTCAGGCAAGTGGTCAGTGGGGCGATCTAGTTGTCGTTTCGCCAACACTGGTACAAAGCCTTCACTGGTGGACAAGAGAAAATCTGTCCAAAGGGAAACCCTTTTACGATCCCGAGATACAGGCGGTAGTCACAACCGATGCATGTCTGACAGGGTGGGGAGCTCACCTCCTCCACCACACAGCTCAGGGTCTCTGGTCTCACTCAGTGGCCAAGAATCACATCAACCTGCTAGAGCTTCTTGCAGTATTCAGAGCGCTTCAAGCGTTCGAGCCCTACCTGCTGAATCTGTCAGTGCAGATCCGGACGAACAGCACTACAGCCATGTTTTACATAAACCAGATGGGAGGGACTCGTTCGCCAAATCTGTCCAAGCTTGCCCAGAAAATTTGGATATGGGCACTCAGACGGAAAAACTTGCTGTCATCTCAACATGTTCCAGGGGATCTCAATTCTCTGCCGGATGCTTTGAGCAGAGATCCCCCCTCCCAGAGGAACACGAATGGTGTCTACACAGAGAAATCGTAGAAGATATCTTCTCTCAGTGGGGTTTCCCCACTATAGACCTATTCGCCACAAGCGAAAACACAGTGCCCAGGATTTGCACCCAGGTTCCCCCAGCCAGACTCCGAGGGGAACGCCCTGTGGATGAACTGGTCAGGGATGTTTGCGTACGCTTTTCCACCAACACCTCATCAGAAAGGTGGTCAACAAGATGAACAGAGAGTCAATGACGCTCTTCCTAGTTGCTCCCATGTGCACCCATGTGGGCAAGACAACCATGGTTTCCACACCTACGCAAACTAGCGGTGTGCGAACCCATCAAACTCCCGGGCTGTTACAACCTACTGTCCCAGCACCAAGGTCAAACAGTGCATCGTCAACCCAACTCAATGAACCTAGCAGCATGGCTCCTGAGGTCATAGAGTTCGGATATCTCAGATTATCTCAGAGATGTATGGACATCCCTAATGGAATCTAGGAAGCCAAACATGAGGCACTGCTACTTTGACAAATGGACATGATTTATTATCTGGTGCCAGAATAAGCAAGTCAAACCAGTTGATTGCGCTCCTTCCACAATTGTCACATACATCCTTCACCTGCTGGATGCAGGACTGGTATTTAACTCACTGAAGGTACACCTGGCAGTTCTGTCAGCATACACCACATCCCATAACAAGTTGTCGTGGTGGACGATACCAGTGGTTAAAACTTTCATGGAAGGAGTAAAGAGACTTCACCCTCCTATTTCAAACCCACCACTAGGATGGGACCTTAACGTGGTGCTATCTAAACTCATGGGCCGCCCCATTCGAACCCATGCATAAAAGCTGTCTCAAACACCTGACTTATAAAACAGCCTTCTTAGTAGCAGTAACATCTATAAGAAGGGTCGGTGAAATTCAGGCTCTGTCAGTGCAGGATCCATTCTTTACAGTTCATAAAGATAAACTGGTTTTACGTACACATCCTAGGTTCTCACCTAAGTTTAATTGTAAATTCCACGTGAACCAGCCCATCGTGCTTCTGGCTTTCTTCCAAGACCCACAAAGCTCGGCTGAGGTGAAACTACACACCCTAGATGTGCGTAGGGCGGTCCTCTACTAGGTAAACAAGACCAGACCGCTAAGGAAAACAGATCAGCTGTTTGTCTCCGCAGCTACAGGCAGAGAGGGAGATTGCGTCTCTAAAGGTGCCACCTCTAAGTGAATTGTTAAGTGTATCCAGCTGTGTTACTCTTTCTGAAAAAACTCTGCCTTTCACGCCAAGAGCCCACTCTACTAGAGGCATTGGGGCCACTCTGGCTTTCATTGCAAATGTACCCCTTGACACCATTTGCAAATCAGCCACTTGGAGCTCTATTCACACTTTTACTGAGCACTACTGCATTGACACCCATTCCAAGACAGATACTCAATTGGGACATTTATTTGCTCATGACCCTTCTCACATCCCACCTCCTTCTTCTAACACTGCTCGTTAATCTATGCACAGCATGTGATCTAAGCAGATTCAACAAGCCTCAGAAGAGATACATTACTCACCGTAATCGTATTTCTGATGCTTGTATCTGCTTAGATTCACATGCGACCCACCCTTCCTCCCCTCTGAGAGAAGGCGCATGGATGCTTGTAGTCTTTTCTATCTATCTGCTTGGATTATCTGTACTCGCGCTACTCCTCATGCTATCTCATGTCAGAAAAAATACAATCTGAGGGTCCGAGACGCGTGAGGGATCATGGGTACAGTGGACGTCACACTAGGGATAGTATTACTGGCACGCCCTGTGTCGATGCCCATTTTTCGAGTTTCGAAAAACAAACTGTAATACTCTGCAGCTTCCACTAGATGTCGGCCTATGCACAGCATGTGAATCTAAGCAGATACAAGCATCAGAAATAGGATTACGGTAAGTACTGTATTATTTTATATATATATATATATATATATCTAGCTTTTGGAATCTGCTTAGATCACATGCTATGCATAGGCCAACATCTAGTGGAAGCTGCAGAGTATTAGTTGTTTTCGAAATTTGAAAAGGGTCATAGACCGTGCATGCCAGTAATACAATCCCTACTCGTCCACTGTACCCATGGTCCTTTTTTTTTTGTTAATTATTTTTTTTACTTGTGTGTATCTAAATAAATAGATTTTACAAGGGTCTTGCTGGGTGACGCTCGTAGTCCCAGAGAGTTTCTAAGATGTGGTGGTCTACAGAGGCCAATCATCTTTTGCTTGACTGTTGCATTCTGCGAGGGCGGCCTGGAGGATCTTTGCCGTAGCAATTGTCCAGGGTGTTCTGGCCCCGCAAATTAGGCATGGCCACCACTGCTCTTCTTCGGCGCCAGTGAATGGTTCTAGCAACGTAGGTATGTTGATCATATTCTGGCAAGTGACTGGCAGCTGGTGTCGCACAGTCTGGTCTGTTTTTTGCACAATCTACAGGCTTTTGATTCTCATTGGCCTCTGATTTTTGAGTATCTCATTGTATGTAGTAGATTCAGACGTGCTCTTAGGAAGAGTTGACAGTGGTCTACTCGGGAATCTCTTTAGTAATTGTGCGATTTCGTTCCGTTTCATTGTTTGCACTGGAAGGTAGGCGAGGAGTTTATTCTCGTTTGCCTTTTCCAAAGTCGAAATCCAGTCTGAATCGGCCAGTTTCTTTTAGATTTTACAAGGATTGGAGATTAGTTCTGCTTCTGTGCATGCTATTTGGTCGAGCTGTTTCTTTTTTTCCTGCCCAGTTGACAAGCATTTTGCAGTTTCCTGAGGCGATTTCTGCATTGATCAGTTGGTGTAGCGGGAGGCGTTGTGGAATGATAGTTTTTCTGTACAAGGCAATGCTGTTGAACTCTTACTGTCGCCTTAAGAGAGACCAGTCCCAACTCCCTCCTTATTGCTGATATTGCAGTGGATTTCGGTAGGTTTAGCACAGTTTTCCAAATGTGGCCCTCTATCTTTTGCCAGAAGTTGTCCGTGATTGTCGGCATTGCTTCGCTCCCATATGTTAGTGCTGGGACAACTTTGGCCTTGTAGAATTTGATCGTTGGTATCAAGGAAAAACGGCCACATTTTTTTTCCAGGATTTTGGCTTGTGTTGACAATGCTCTCACTTTCTCCCAGAGGTGGTTTCATACTATTTTCCGACTGCGAACTGTCCACAATGAGCTCCAGAAATTTGAACTTGGGTACTGATTCAATCTGGACCTTTTCTAGCGCCCATTTGAAGGCCCTTGATCTTTTTGTTGCCTTTTCCAAGATTAAAATTTTAGTTTTGTTTACCTCCAATTTTGATTGGTTGATGTAATCCGACAAGTTATTTATCACTGAAGGCCGATCTGGCTTTGATCGTATAGTACGATGTCATTGGCGTATGCTAGACGTGGCATGGGAACATTCCCCATTTTCGGGGGGAAGGCTCTGACCGAAGAGCAGGTGTCTTTAAAGTCTCCCATGAAGGCCACGAAGAGGGCGGGGGCCAGAGGGCAGCCTTGTTTGACTCCTCTGCGCATTGGAATTTCCCTGGACAAAAGGCCTTTGCTGTTCAGTTTCACTCGTATGGATGTACCTGTGTGTAAGGCCTTGATGGGAGCCAAAATGTTTTCCGGACAGTTCCAGGCGTGGAGTTCTGACTATAAAAGGTCTCTGTCAACGTGGTCAAAGGCTTGGGTTAAGTCTATGAAGGCCACAAAGTCTGGTTGAAGCCACTAAAGTTTAGCTCTTGGCTATGTTTAGAAGGGTTGTAGGTGAAAGTATCTAAAACAAAAGAATCAAATGCCTTTTTTTTACACCAAAAGTGCTGGAAAAAAAGTTTTGAATACTTTTTATTTTAGTTTTTCTTTTAGGGGGGGGGTTCGAGCCCCATATCCACCCCCCATCCCCGATTTCCTGTAAAAAAAAAAAAAAGTTTTGCACACTAAACTCAAAAATATATAAATGCATTCGAAACTTTTTTTTCTCGGTCCTTTTGGTTTCAAAAAAAAGGGCCTTCGATCCTTTTTTTTCGATCCTTTGACCGGACACCCTTAGAAGCATAATGTTGATTGTAGTAGATGAGTTCTTTTTGAAGCCCGCTTGGAAGGGATCGTTGCAAGCTGCCTCCGTCACCCAGGTCTGGAACTGCTTTAGAAGGAGCATGCTGAAAACGTTTCCGATTGTATCAAGGAGAGCAATTGAGCGAAAGTTGCGGGGATCAGATTTGTCTCCTTTTTTATAAATTGGGACCACGTTGGAGGACGTCCAAGATCTCGGAATAGATCATGTTGATGAGCACTTGCTGAAAACCAGGTTTATGAATGGGGCCCATAAAGTTGGAAATTTCTTTCGGTAAATAACGGTGACCCTGTCTGAGCCAGGAGCGCGCAAAGCTTTGAGTTTACTGATAGTTGACACAATGTCTTCTTGGTCAGACACGTCAACCCAGGGACAGTCGTGGCCACTTTGTTCTGAGGATGCTGGTGTCGTTGGCTACCGAAAAAGGGCTTCAAAGTGGAGAATCAATTTTTCTTCGCTGACCCAATTGGATTGCTCGTTAGCATTCTGTTCCGATTTAGGTTTTAAGAGTGCCCAGAATTCTCTTGTGTTTTTACCGGCTCCTTTTTTTAGTATCTCCTCAGTCTTTTTGATAGTGACTCAGAGGTCCCTCAGATTGTTTTTTTCCACCATCGTAAGCGGATGCATATAGCAGTTTCATTTTGGCTAACACCATTTGCTTATGAAAATTTAAAATAGTTAACTCTTCATGTCCTTTCCTCCTCAACGCGGTGGAAAAGACAGCGCCGTAAGACGCAATCAACATTCGACGGACCATTTCGGCCCTGGAAGATCTAGGAATAACCCTATTACGGCATTGGATTCCAAGGCACAAGACTCCTTCTGTGATATTCTTAAGTGACCTGGACTGTTCGCCAATAGCTCCTGATACTATAGGTCCAGCTACTCAGAACGTGCATTGGTAAGGGGCATTACTGATCCCATAACGTCCACTATCTCCCGAGCTGTGACTTCCCTATTAGGAAAGATAAAGAATTATGCCAAGAGGGATCTTGGTTATGACATCATCACCCTCCACTCTAGCAAAGGGCTTTAGGCCGACTGCTCTTCAAACTGATGATAGTACTTTTACACATTTTTTGCATCTTAAAGCAAGCATTTCTAAAGAGCTTCTCCAGTGTCGCAGCCTACCGGACCTCTGCTCCCTGATGGATACTCTGAATTAGTTTGTTTCGGCCACATGCTTCCATAGAGAAAACACTGCCACACCGACTGATGTACAATATTCTACGGCCGGGTTGAGGTCGTTGATAAAAACGGATAACGGTTGCCAAGCCAATCTACAGGGGGAGAGATTGGACCAAGCCTCCCAAACCAATTTAGAGTTAATTCCATTGTACCCTCTAGGACCTTACCTGCCCCTAAAGAACAGGCTAAATATCCCTGCATCGAGTCTAATGGGCAAGTCATGGAAACACCCTCCTTAATCCTGAGGCAAGATCACAACTTGACCAAACTCTTAACGTACAAGTCCATGCTGCACCTAAGCAGGTATCCACGCGAAATGTGCGGCTAAAAAAAATCTCAAATGCCATGTATTAGGGACACCAGCAACCATGCCTTTATTATGGACCAAAGAAACTTCGTCATTTCCAACATTGGGAAAGCAGCGTGAGAAGAGAGACCCGAGAAGCGCTACGTAATAAAGTACTTGCTTGGCTGCAACAGTGTACAGGCCCTGGGGTTGTTAGACTGTCTGACTTGAAAGTCATACACCGAATTGACTTGAGCGACTGGTGCTGCACAAGTGACTGTGTTATAGTGGGCTGCGGGTCCAGTATGTTACCACATTTTCTTAGCATCCAGAGGGGCCTAGAATTGTAAATTAATACTCTAAGTACCCTGTTAGATGGAAAATGTATGACTCTGGCCTTTTTGATCCGTTTTGAGCTTTGTCTTAACTTGGGGACGACCAGTCTTCCTTGTGGGTTTACCTGGTTATTTGGTTGTACTTAATTTCGCTTTGTTTCATGTTGTATATTTCCTCTGTCTGTATGCGCCATTATACCTCCGGGTCCATTGTGCGCGATATATAAATAAATACAAAAAATGTCTTTCAAAAACAAAACGGGCCTAGGCCCTTACAGTAGGGAGAGCGGGGGCGGTCATTGAACAATGCATTTTCCCACGCATTCTCTTTCTCGCCTAGCTGCCTTTTCCAAACATAGATAGAACACCATTCAAATTCTGCCCCATGTGTAATAAAAGATTTCAGTGGATCGACAAGCGCAGCGTGACCAGGACGAGGAGCATTGTCGAGCCTGCAAACTCTTCAAACTAAAAACTCTAAAAGACTGACCACTCGCTGGGCCCATCACGCAATGCATCACAAGGCGGCTATTGACGTGGAGGGAGCTTTCACAGTGCTCAATCCTCGCTGTCTTCTTGGAAGGCGATGGGGGAACAGCCAAGTACCCAAGTGCAGGCCCCTGACCCCAAGAGAGAGGCTGGCTGCTCTGTTACGGGGACGACACCCAGCAGCAAGACCACTTACACTACCCCGCCACTAAACACACATCCTGGGGCGAGTCGACGCTGTCGACCAAACGCCCAAGTACTGCGTCAAAGGGGAGGTCTGCAGATTCCCTGTCCTCTAGGCACTCGAGGTCCCGATCGCCCCATGACGGGCCCCAGAAACATAAAGACGCTGCTCCTAAAACTCCATCGACTGAACGTCGGAAGACGAGGCGGAGGTCCGTCCCACTACCGAAAGTCGACATCACTCACTGAAATAGGCTGTAGGGACACAAAATACTGAGCGTCTCACCTAGTTAAGAAACATATTCCAGAGAGTCTTACTTAAGGCTGCTCATACCAAAAAAACACTCCTCCAATCGCAAAGACAAGTCTCATAATGACAAGTCTACCCCCTCAAAGAAACGCACACTGTTCCACAGGAGGAGGGTTCTTTAGATAAAGCCTTACAGAACAAAGGCCGCTCCTCAACCCAGGGCCTTCCTACAGCCTTAGGGCAAGCCCCTGCCCCTCAGTACCCTGGAGTCAATTCTAGTTCATCAAAATGGACTGCAGAGGACATATATAGACGGTCATGACAAGAATTACCTCTATGACCAATTTCTTTGAAAAAAACCCTCATGCTTTTGACAATTTCCAAATTACTCCACCTACTACTGAGGCTTCCAGCTCCTAACTTCAGTCTCAGGCTCCCAGCCCCCAGCAAAGAGAGCCCGCCCAGAATCACTAGCAATCCAAACACCACTAGTGATCTGTATAACGGTCAGACACCGATGGCGAGAATGAAGAATATCAACAGTCTGATCATTATTATGACGATGATGAAGAGGCAGAGATGTACACTCTGGCCTCACCCATGTCACAGGACTCTCCCGTAGCCGACTCGCCAGTGGATAATCAGCCCCTCCTTAACACATGTTAATCACGGCGGCTGGATACTTTGGTATCCAGACACAGGAAACACAGCTGGATAAGGACTTTGTGGAGGAGATTTTGGGAGACAAGAAGGCTGCCACTCAGTTCATCCCAATTTTACAGTCGGTCCAAAGAAGGATCCAAATCTCCTTAGAAACACCAAACCAAACACTGGCAGTAAACCCAGGGATAGAAAAACCTTATTGCCCAGCGCCGCCTGACCCACTCTATCAGAAGCCAGTTTAAGCTGGATTTGCTCGCTGTCACAACTTCCCGTAAGAGGGCAGGGACACCACTGGCCTCTTCAGAGGCTTCGCCAGACAAGGAGAGCAAGTAGCTCTATACCATGGGAAGGAAAGTAGGGACTTCAGTAGCGTTCCAAGCTAGAATCGCCAACAATCCTACACTGTTGGCAAGTTATAATTGCCATAAATGGGATTCAATCTCAACCCTGTTGGCTTCTGCTCCAGAGCCCTTAAAGTCTCAGCTAGCCCTAGTGACAGCGAAGGCCATGCTACTTCCAGCTGCATTCAAAAAAATAACCTTGACGGTGCAGATAATGCGGGCCAAATTATCGCTGAAGGAACCATAATCGAGCACCACCTGGCCAGAGAGGCGGGAACAATTTTCGCAGCTTTCATTGCCAAAATTCCCAGAGAGGATCCGTTTACGGACAAGGTCAAAACTCTGCCTTGAATAACAACTAAGGTCGGGCGTCACAGGGTTACCAGAGAGGCCAAAGCTGATACCGCAGTGAAGAGCCTCCACGTCTAGAAATGGAGGAACACCTCCCAAGCAATGACGGCCCGCTACAGGTACCGTCCCATGCCTACCCTGTAGGGGGACGGATTTCACACATCACCAACGCATGGGAGGGAATAACCATGGGCAAGTGGGTGCTATCAACAGTAGCTGGAGGTTATTGTGTAGAGCTCCTCCTTCCAAGAAAGCCAACAAAAGAACAGCTCCTCCTTCTACAAGAGGTCAATGCGCTGCTTCTGAAGGACGCCATAGAGATCGTGCCGTCCAACGAGGTAAACGAGGGGATTTATTCAACCTACTTCCTTTTGCCAAAGAAAGATCTAACTATGCGCCCAGTGTTAGACTTATGCCATGCAAAAACTTGGGTAAAGCCACAAAAATTCTGCATGACCACGCTACATGGCAACATTGGATATGAAAGATGCTTATTTTCATTTTTCAATGTTTCCAGCGCACAAAACTCTTGTTTTGATAGCAATTCAAGGTGCTACTCTTTGGAATAGCGTCTGCTCCAAGGGTGTTCACCAAGGTACTGGCGGTGGTGGCAGCGCTCCAGTGCAGGGAGGCAATCCCAGTGTACCCCTACCTGGATGACTGGCTGATCACAGGGGAATCACCCCATCTTTGCAAATAAAACGCAAATAACCATAAACCTCCTCTTCCAGTTGGGCTTCTCAATAAATGAGAAAAAGTCAAGTTTATTACCAAAAGCCACAAAACAGTTCCTTGGAGCAGTCTTAAACACAAGAGAAGGCTTTGCCTTTCCATCAATGGAAAGAGTTCAAAACATGCTTCAGCAAACACATCAGTACCAAGCCGGTCGCCAGATAAGCATACACAAAGCAATACATTTACTAGGCATGATTGCAGTGTGCATATGCTTGGTCCCACATGCACATCTGCGCATGTGACCCATGCAGGAGTGGTTGGTGATACACTGGTCTCAGGCAAGCGGTCAGTGGGGCGATCTTGTGGTCGTTTCGACAACACTAGTTCAAAACCTAAGCTGGTGGACAAAGGAGAACCTGTTAAAGGGAAACCATTTCACAATCCAGAAGCGCAAGTGATCGTTACAACAGATGCACCACTTTCTGGTTGGGGGGCTCATTACCTTCACCACACAGCTCGTGGTCTGTGGACTCAAGTCACGGCAAAGAACCACATCAACCTGCTGGAACTACTAGCAGTATTCAAAGTGCTTCAAGCGTTCGAAACACAACTGTCCAACCAGTCGGTGCAAATTCTCACAGACAGCACCACAGCAATGTTCTATCTGAACAAACGGGGGCACACACTCTCCAAACTTTCACAGAAAATATGGAGATGGGCACTCAAAAGGATGTCCCTAGCCTCCCAACAAGTTCCAGGAATACTCCACAATCTGGCAGACTCTGAGCAGAGATCCCCTACCAGAGCAACACAAGTGGCATCTAAACTGAAGTGTCGTAGACCACATCTCTCAGTGGGGTTACCCCACGCTAGACTTTTTCTCTACAGGAGAAAACGAGCAATGCTCAGACTTCGCGTCCAGGTTCCCCCAACGGAATTCCAAGGGGAACGGCTTATGGATAAAGTGGTCAGGGATATTTGCTTACACTTTTCCCCCCTGCCTCCCTTAATGAGGAAAATAGTGAACACGATTCACAGAGAACAAATGACGCTCATCCTAGTAGCACTCATCTGGGGAAGACCGCCATGGTATCCACATCTGCGCAAACTGGCGTTGTGTGATCCCATCAAACTCCCGTGTCAGACGAACCTATTGACCCAACACGGGGGAATAACAGTGCACCCTCAACCACAATCGATTAACTTGGCAGCATGGCTCCTAAAGTCATAGTTCGGTCATCTTAATCTACCGTAGAGGTGTATGGATATACTCAAGGAGGCACGGAAACCAGACACTGTTAAGTGGAGGAGATTTGTAATTTGGGGGCAGTCTAAACAAACCCCATAGAATGTACTCCATCCAACATTCTAAAATATATGCTCAACTTGTTAGACTCGAGGTTAGTATTCAACTCGAAGTATCGTGGTGGAAATTTCCAGTCATTAAGGCATTCATGGAAGGGGTAAAGAGACTGCATTCTCCCATTTCAAACCCACCGCCAGGCTGAGATCTCAATGTTGTACTTGCTAAGCTCATGGGACCTCTATTCGAGCCGATGCAGAAGTCAAGTCTAAAACACCTGACATAGAACATTTCCTTCTTAGAAGTTGTTACTTCATAAGAAGAGTCGGTGAATTGCAAGCTTTGTCAGTGCAGGACCCTTTCTTTATCATTCATAAGGATAAATTAGTTTTACATACTCATCCGAGGTGCTCTCCTAAATTCATTTCCAAATTTCACGTGAACCAATCCATTGAACTACCAGCCTTCTTTCAGAATCCAACTAGCTCGACTGAGTTAAAACTCAACACATTGGATGCGAGGAGGGTGGTCCTTTACTGCGTAAACACGACCAGACCGCTAAGGAAAACAGACCAGCTGTTTGTCTCCGTAGCTTCAGGCCGTGAGGGAGACCGCATTTCCAAGAATGCCATCGCCAGATGGATTGTCAGATGCATACAACTATGCTATTCATTATCAAACAAGACCCTACCTTTCACACCAAGAGCTCACTCCACAAGGAGCACAGGAGCTACTTTGACCTTTATCGCAAATGTCCCCTTACACAGCATTTGCAAAGCAGCTACATGGAGCTCAGTACACACTTTCACACAGCACTACCGCATTGATACTCATTCTAAAGTAGATACACAGGTGGGACAAGTGGTTCTAAAACATCTATTTGCTGCTGCCTATTCTCACAACCCACCACCTTCTCCTAACACTGCTCGCTAATCTATGCATAGCATGTGATCTAAGCAGATTCCACAAGCCTCAGAAGGGATACATTACTCACCGTAATCGTATTTCTGATGTTTGTATCTGCTTAGATTCACAGTTTTGCATACTTCAACATCTAGTCGAAGCTGTGTAGTATTACGGTTGTTGTTTTCGAAACTCGAAAAGGGACATTGACAGGGCGTGCCAGTAACACTATCCCTAGTGTGACATCCATTGTACCCATGGTCCTACACGTGTTGCGGTCCCTCAGATTTCTTTTTCCGCCATCATTGTCGGGCGCTAAAAGCATAGTTCCTTTCCAACTAAAGCTGTTTATTATCAGAAAATGCATTACTCTTTATGTCCTTTTTATAGCCGTTCCTCGACAATGGTTTCAAGGATAAATTTCATCGGCTGCAGAACTTGCTTCCATGAACCTCCACACAGCCTTGGAAGGCCGGTCCGGGCCTTGGCCCAAACAGTAGGGAGAATGGGGGGGTGGTACACATCTTCATTAAGAGAATGCATATTTCCCCTTCTCCCATTTCTTTACGCAAAGCTGCCCTTCCACCGGGTATGCAACCTCTGTCTTCTGAGAGATCATAACGAGGGCCACAGTAAGCCCAAAACATTGAAGGACCGCAAAACCAAGCGCTGGGCCAACCACACCATGCAGGCCGAGGCTGCCATAGACTTGGAAGGTGCTTCTAGTGACGGCAGCATCAGCGTCTTCAGTGACGGCGAAAGGGAACCATCAGATTCCCACGTGCAAGCCCCTGACGCCACCAGACAGGCCGGCATCGCTGTTACAGGGACGACACCAGGCGAAACCAGCAGACAAAACTCCCTGCACAAAACACACAACCCAAGGCCATAAGTCAACGTCAACACAGACTACAGGGCCATCCACATCGTTGGGGGTGAAGGTCTACCAGTTTGCTGTCCTCTGGGCACTCTCGATCGCCGCACGTCCAGCCCCTGAAGCCGAGGGATAAGTCCGATTCAGACGCTGTGTCTAAATCTAATGCAGAAAGACACGGCTTTGGCATGCCCAACTGCCGAAATACGACGGAAACAGGTCCCAGAAACACTTCTCAAAGGGAGTACTTCGAGACACCATATGTCGAAGACCCACAAACCCCATAGGGAGGAGTGTTACCCAAGGGGAGGGATCTATGTCTGAAGCAATGAAGCGCAAGAGGCAGCCCACACCTGAGCTACCTCCCACTCCAACTATCCCAAGTTTTTCACAGTGGTCTGCTGAAGATATAGACCGAGTCATGAGACCTATATCCTTCTTGGCCAATTTTTTTTTTTTTTGAGGAAAAACCTGCAAGCTTGTGAAAGCTTGCAAAACACACCACCAGCTAGTGGGGTGACACTGTTACAACCCCCTGCAAAAAGAGCCTGGCCAGACACCCTTCAACAGGACCCAGACTAGCTTGATCTCTATGACCCCAACTAAAGCTTCCAAGAGACTGGATTTGTATAAGGATTCCGAGGATCAGGGGGACATAGGGGTGGTAGATGATTATGACGACAACAAAGAAATTTCGTACCCTCTCCAGGCCATGTAGACCTGCCAGTGGCTGACTCACTGGTAGATAACCAACTCCAATTCAATGCCCTGCTCCTAAAGTGTCACACTCCTGGAGTATCGCACAACTCCTTCCTAGCCATGGAAGCCAAATGAAGTAGACCCCTCCCAACTTGGTCCTGATCTTGACAAATACAGGTATCACGAGGCAGCCAAACGGGGGGAGAGGGGCTAGGGCAGGCTTGTGGTTAGGTGGGGGGTGTAGGGATCACCAGATAGAGGGTTAGGAAACTTGCATAAGGATAGGAATTGGGGAGAGAGGGAATAAACATACACAAACGTAGATCTTGCAACACACATACCTTGCCCAACCTGAACCTTGAACCCCTCTTAATTAGAATTCACCCCGCCTCCTGTAGTCCTAGATAACCCTGCTTAGCAATAAACCTAAGCACATGGAACATTATTTATGGCCATGGATAGCGTGTAGGAGCAACATGGAAAACATCAAAACATAAACCTGAACACAGCGTGGTACATGAGCTCAGTGAGCAAAGAAAATGCCAATGTCTCTGTTCTGCTGTGCCATCCAATAGAAGGTACATGTAAACTGTATGGAACAGAGGTTTTCATAAAACATGTAAGCAAGCAAGCAGCCACAATTAGCAGATTGCCCTCTGTCTAATTGTGCCAGAGTTAGACTATGGTGAGTCTTATGAAGAGTGTAAAGGAGCAGATCACTGTCTGCCATCAATACATTATTATGAGCAACCTTTCATGCTCTGGCTCCCTTTTTGAGCCTGAAAAGTCTCTGCACTCTCAGTGCAGCGTTTTTGCGCCACAAATAAGGATTTAACGATAGTCTTCCACACTCTCAGCACGGCATATTCATAGCACCCAAATGAGATTAGCAACGGTGCCTTTTGCTTCCGTAAACATGAAAGTATGCATTTCAGAAAGGAAAGGACAAGCGCACTCAACTGAGGTCTGGGGGAAAAGGGGGCTTGCCAGCACCTCCCCAGGCAATGCTTGTTCCAGCGTTGGTGGCCTCGCCGCTGTGTAGGTCTTAGTGTCTCCGTGCCTCCAGAGACCGTTGGAAGGAAACACCCTTCAATGAGCTAGCCCGGCCACCTTGCTACAGCGTAACAGGACAGTGCTCATGGGGGCTAAACTACACGCCGTCACCGCCCACCCCGTAGCTCTGTCATCTCCTGCCAAGTCAGAGCCTGCCTCTTCTGACCCGTGCCTGCATACAGAATCACCAACAAGCAGCACGGGCCGGGGAGAGGCTCAAGTGTCCTCTGAATTACATGCACCTGTGTCAACTGACAAGTGTTCATGGGACATGTAGTTTTGCAGCTCTTTTCCAGACAGCAGCTTTTCCTAACTGCCGTTTCACCAGCATTGAACCATTTTTCCTTACATAAAGGCAGCTGATAATTTCCAGATTCAGATACAAGAAACACAAGTCGACAAAGATTTTGTCGAAGACCTATTGGGTGACAAGAAAGCAGCAACCCAATTTATACCCTTATTACAGTCCGTCCAGAGAAGAATAGAACCTTTTCTGTTGACACCTAACCTAACGTGGGCAGTAAACCCCTGCATTGAAAATAAATGTGTCCAGCGCCCTCTGACCCCCTCTACATCAGGAGTCAATTGAAGCCCGACTCATTGGTCTTTACCACGACAAGGAAAAGGGCGGGAACACCTTGCATCATCAGAGGCACCCCCGATATAGAAAGCAAAAAAAAAATATACACTTTCAGTAGGAAAGTGGCCACCTCGGGCAAGAATTGCCAACTTCACCACTCTTCTGGCCAGCTACAACTGTCACAAGTGGGAGGAAATGGCCACAATAATGGCTTCAGCCCTAGAGACATTAAAATCCCAACTCTCCCTCGCAGTAGCAGAAGGGAAGGCCGTGTCTAACTGCATCTTGAAAAATAATTTAGATGCAGCAGATTATTTATTTTTACATTTGTATAGCACACAAACACCCTTTGGGCATCGAGGTGCTGTTACTTGTAGGGTTCTTAGTTACAGGGTACGTACAGCTGGGAAATGCATTTACATGTTGTACATTGATACATTAGGATCATTTTGAGGTTTGTCATGCAATGCAGGTGAATATGAGGTGCGTCAGACCAAGAGCGTAGTTTTCTAGGCTTTGCGGAAGGACATTAGAGATACCTCGCCTCGAAGGGTAGGAGGGTAGGCATTCCAGTGTGAAGGTGTGAGGTAGGGGAAGCTGGCGCCCCCCTACTCTGGCTCTTTACCATGGGCACACAAATCATGTTCGTATAGGGAGTTCTAGTTGGCCTTGTGGAGGTGGCAGGGTGGATCCTTTGTGATAGGTAGTCTGGTGCAGAAAGGTGGATGCACATGTGGGTCAATGTTAGTTTTGAATATGATCCTCACTTTTATTGGGAGCCAGTAGGCTGAGTTTCTGGCAGCCGTAATGTGTTTTTTTTTTGAAAATGACTTGAGCTGCGCGGAGCGCTTTGTTCTGGATTACTTGAAGTCTTTCCAGGTTTTTTGTGAATGTCCCTAAGAAGAGTACATTACAATAGTCCAGCCTTGAGCCAGTAATGGCTCTAGCTTTGTTGGTGCAGTTCTCTTTGGAGAGAAAAGGCCTAGCTGCGTTAATGAGTTTAGCATGGTAAGCTGCAGAGGAGGCAATTGCATCAACTTGTCTATTTATGAACAGGTTTGAATCCAGATAGACTCCGAGTGTTAATACTGAGTCAGAGACTGGGATTTTGATCAATTCAATGGTGAAGTGGCTGAACCGTGTGTCAAGGTTTTTTAGAGTGTCAGAGGAACCTACCAGAAGGAGTTCTGTCTTGTCTGAATTGAGGCATAGTCCGTTGGCTGCCCAGGCCCGAAGCGCCCCTCTCCCACCCTCTTCCTGGTCTCTGTTTCCCTCCCGCCTCCAAACCTGCCCATCCCCGCTCTGATTGGGCGTTCGTGAGCCCACTGGAAAGGGTCTAACGACCCTCCTCACACCGGCCCCTGCATCCTTTGCAGGCAGCCGGTGCGAGGTGAGGAAGCCCATCTCTGGCTGTTCGTGTTTGTTTATTTTGTCTCCTAAAGCAGGCCCCAGGCCCGAAGCGTCCCTCTCCCACCCCCCACCCTCTTCGTGGTCTCCGATTCCCTCCCGCCTCCCAACCCACCCATCCCCGCTCTGATTGGGCCGTGGGCCCTTCATCACTGGTCCTCCCAGGGCAGCCCTCTGCCCGGCAGCCCCCTGCGGCTAAGGACCCCGAGGCGGCTCCAAGAAGTGTCAGCAGGTGTCAGCAGGGGAAGCCAGCGGCCAGCCGTCAACCAGCAACTACAAGGACCCGTAAGGTAGGGTGGCTTGGGTTGGAGAGAGGTACAACTCTACCCTAGATACCTGACCACTAGGCAAACCAATGTCGATCAATGTAATCACCGCCCATTGCCCCAAACTGCATTGATAGCAGGGCCTCCGTGCCCAGGTTGCATTGTGTGGTCTCCAAACTGCATTGTTAGGCCTCTCCCCCACTATACAGGTGTCTCAAACTTGGCAGGGCCTCCATGCCCAAATTGCATTATGTGATCTCCAAACTGCACGTTTTGGCCTCTCTCCCACTATACGGGTGTCTCAAATGTAGCAGGGCCTCCGTGCCCAAATTGCATTGTGTGATCTCCAAACTGCATTGTTAGGCCTCTCTCCCACTATACAGGTGTCTCAAACTTGGTGAGCCTCCCTCCCACTTCACAGGTATGTCAAATCCAGCTCACTCACACACTTAGCAAACTCCCAAGTGAGACAGAAACCACCAGCGAATTACGGTAGTGGGTCACTGACTAGGGCCTCTCGCATCACAGGGCGAAAGCCCAAGCTACTCCCGTCCAAGCCACCCTCCAACCAGCTGATACCCTTCCCAACCCACACAGCCTGCTCACCACAGTGAACCGCGCTTAGGGAGACGGACAGTAAAGAGAGCCACCGATAACACCCAACTTAATAACACTTACCACCCCCTTACCCGGTAGGACAGCGACTGAATGAGTCATCAATTCCAGCCGGAATACCACCCACAGACGTGTGGGACTGCATCCAAGATTGGATCGAGGGACAGACAGCAGTATGGAGTGTTGGTAAAGGAAAAAAAGAAGATAATCATGTAATCAGCCGCATATAAGTGACAGGAAAGGTAAAATGAGGTGCTCGGGTCAGAAAGAGTATTGTAAAGGGTGAGCAGCAGAGGACAATGTACAGGGCCTTGAGCATGTTTTCCTATGGAGATCAGAGTGAATCCAGTGGATAGTAGAGCCATAAAGTCCTAGAGAGGCAAATGTGGAGAGAAGAGTCGACTGATCTACCATAACAAAAGTCACTGATTAAATAGGATACGTATTGAATACCTTTCAGCATGACCAGCGAAATGGAGGGAGTTACAAATGTCAAGAGGCAGCGATTTCAGTTGTGGGCGTACGGACGCAGAACTGGAAAGGAGGCAGCAGTGAATGATTCAGGAAAGGGAAGACCTTTTAAATAGGCCACCTCCTCCAGTAGGTAGTAAAGGAAGAAGAGAATTGGGGTGGAAATTCCCAGGAAGTGTTGCCAGGATTTTTTTGTAATGATTACTGCATGCCTAAAAGTGGGAAAGCAAGACAGTGGGAGAGTCCAAGACAAGTGATGTAGGGAATTGGTTGAGAATAGATAGAGGTGAGCAAGATGGATGGGATGAGATCAGGAAGAGAGGCTGTAGAATGGGAATGAGTTAGGAAGAAGGCAGTCTGCGTCAGTAAGGAATGAAAAGGAAGATGGCAGAAGGGGAGGGTAAGGGAGTGATGAGGCAGAATGAGACGATTGGGGTGAAAGGCTGCCAAAAAGAGATTTAAGAAGTGAAGTTGTCCCTAAAGTCATAAGAAAAAGGGGGTTTGAAGGGCAGGGAGAGAGAATATTATTGAGGCCTTGAAGTAGACTTGTGTACTGTGACGGTAACTGATCACAGAGGTATCAATTTTTAGCCAGAGGCAAATAGTCTTAAGAGCAAAGTGGACCGTAAGATCACTAGGATATTTTGTTTTCTTTCAGCAACGTTATTTTATTTATTTTTATTTATTTATTACATTTGTTATACGCCCAAACCCTTGGGTGTCACGGCGTAATTACAATTTGGCAAAATACAAAGACATTTACAATTACATAAGAATACATAAGCAGGCAATAAGTAATAATAGTCAAACTAAAATACTATCAGGCAGTAATGTCTTGGGTAGCAACTACTAGGGGTTAGGTTTTTCAATTGGATCGGTGACTCATTGGTGCAGACAGACCGGCTTAGAAATAGGGTGCCAATAGTCCTTACCAAACCCAAGACTAGTATTTGTTGAATAGCCTTGTTTTTCTGGCTTTTTTGAAACATTGGTGGGATGATTAATTTCTGATGAGAAGTAGGAGTTTATTCCAATTTTTAGGGCCCATTGTTGGGGAAACTGCTGCCCCTGGCTCTAACATATTTGTATCAGGGAACCGCCAAGTGGGTGTTTTTATTGGACCTGAGCATTCTAGCTGACTTTTTTGCTGTGACAGTATTGAAATAAATGGGAGCTTTTTTGACAAGACACTTGTGAGTGATGCAGAGGGCTTTGAATAAAATTTTAGCTTTTATGGGAAGCCAGTGGGCTTCCCCTCTGATGGCAGAGATGTGATCTGATTTTGTTAGATCTAGAGCTGCATGCAGTGCTTTGTTTTGAAGGAGTTGCATTTTTTCCAAATTAGTATTTGAGGTATCTAGGAGTAATACATTACAGAAATCCAATTTCGATACGATACTATGCAAGCCCGGGCCACAGTGACGCAGTTCTGTACTGATGGGAATTACCGGCTCAAGGCTATCAATTTGGCTGTGTAAGAAGTAGATGATGATAAAGCTTTTATGTGCTTAGACATTGTTAGATTGGTGTCTAAATACATGCCCAGCATTTTAACCTGTTTAAAGACTGGGATAAGAGTGGCGTCAATGTTGTTGGCTGCATAGTCTGCGGGAGAGTATTTATTCTTGCTGGTGAGCCTACGATGAGGATTTCTGTCTTCTCATCGTTGAGGCAAAGACTGTTTAGTGCCATCCAGTTTTGGATTATAGCATACATTTTGTTTATCAAAATTGTGTCCTGATCATAATTCCCTGAGAGGGGGATAAGTATTTGCGTGTCGTCAGCAAAATTAGTATAGATGACGCCCATGGCATCCAATGCAGCAAATAGCTTGGTGTAGGCTTTGTATAACGTGGGCGATAGGCAAGACCCTTGCGTAACTCCTATGGGTACTAGAATGGAGTCTGCAGCTTCCTTTCCAATGGTGACACAAGATGTTCTGTTGGCTAGGGAGGATTTTGTCCCAGGCTGTGGCTTCATTGGAGTAATGGAAATCTTTTGCTAGTAGCACAGTTTGTCATGATTGACAAGGTCAAATGCAGCCGGCAAATCTAATAAGATGATACATAGTTTGCCGGCATCTCTTACAGCATTCATCTGGATTTTGAGGTCCAGAAGCGCTGTTTCTGTACTATGATTAGGCTGGAAACCGGATTGCCGTTCGCCTACGAGGTGGTTTTGCTCAAGGTGAGTTTGGATTTGTGAGTAGGCTATTTTATCAATGATTTTAAGCAGGAAAGGGACTGTGGTTATAGGGCGATAGTTCGTTGGGACTGTCACGTCTAGTGAGGGTTATTTGAGGAGAGGGTGACCCAGGCTTCCTTAATGCTTGTCGGGACACTATTAGTGGTAAATGAAGCATTGACAAATGTGGTGATGAGAGGTGCGAGTGTGGGGGGCGCACAATTTAACTAGGTGTGCAGGGAAGCTGTCTCCTTTGCAATTGGATGGTTTTAATGTGTTGATGGTATCTAACACTTGAGCATGGTTGACTGTGTTGAATTTAAATTGGGTATTAGAATTGTCGTTGACTAGGGCAGTGGTGGATATAGATGCACTTTTCTTGGCTAGTAATTTCATTTTAGTAACGATTTTAGCTTGGAGAGTTTTGTATTTTGGATGCTAGGGCATTCTGGATGGTCGTGCCCCAGGCTTTACTGACATTATTCTGTGTGGGCGGTGGTGTAGGGTTTTCCAGCTCTCTTAAGGATGATAAAGAGCTCTTTGGAATCTGAAGCTGCATTGCTGATGCGTCTGTTTAAGGCATTTTCTTTATTAGCTATGATGTTAGCTATTTGTAGAACAGTAGCCGAGTCTATAGTGTGGTTTATTTTGTGAATGTGTTCCAGTGACCTTTTTATTACGTCTAAGTATTACGAGTTCGTCACTGAACCAAAAGTTAGAATGTTTATCTGGTCGTCTTGTTTTCATAGTGAGGGGGGGCCAATGAGTCAATGGTTGTGATTAGGCAGTTATGGTAGCTTTCAGCTAGTACACTAGGATTATTAGTTGTGAGGATGGACTGAGAAAGCGCTTTCTCCAACCTGGGGATAAAATTGTCTGCTGTCAATTTAGAAATGTTTCTTGTCTCGACTGTGTCCCTTGTGATAGATGCTAGTTGGATTTTCTCCTGGCTGTCAGTCCATAGGGCCGGTGGTGTCAACTGTCAGTGCGGTGTTGCCCGTAAGTAGCCAATATATTATTCTGCCTTTGTGTGTAGGGTACTTGATTAGTTGGGAGAAATTCATTTCTGTGAAGGCAGTATTGAAAACTTTGGCTTTGTGGTCAAGTTTATCATTCAAGCCTAGGTTCATGTTGCCAAGGATTATGAACTTAGCGTTTGACTTGAGGATGGGGGTTAGGAGGAGTGGGAATGTCTGATTCTGGGTGAGAGGTATTCTAGGGCGCTCTGAACATGATCAGGATATTGATAGTTGTTTTTGCATTCATGGGCAGTTTGGCAAGGAGTAATTCATAGTCTATTTGTTCTAATGGGCGGGGTCTGATTATCAAGTCGGATTTAGCAATTATAGCCACACCTCCTCATTGTGCATTGGGTCTATCTGCCTTGAAAATGTTGAACACAGGAGGGATTGCTAATAATTGACCTGAAGCTTTATGTAGCGACGTTTCCGGCAACACTAGTATGTCAAGTTGTTGGTCTAGGACGAGGTCATGGATCACTGACATGTGCTCCTAAGGACCATACATTTAACTAAGCTCCTTTGAGACTGGGCGACTCTGTGGTGGGAGTCAGGGAGCATGGAGGGGGACTTGAGATTTGTGTTGCGATGTGATTAGTTTCAGGAGAAGAAGACAAGGGTATCTGGTGGGTCATCATCAAATATTTTGTGATAGTGCTGACTGGGCATGGTTTGGACAGTAGCGAGTTGGTTTTACAAAAAGAAATAATGTCTTAAGTATAGTCAAAGGGATCTTCATCCGGTTTTAATTAGTTGTAACGTATTCAGCCATAAAATGTGATACCAATCCCGTTAATATGACTTTATAAAATTTGGTAAATGAGCGGGGTGAGGGTAGTGCTAACATTCTGTTGTTAAAGTTGGTGATGCCACCCGGACCCACAGCTTTATTCCCTGCGAGTATTTTAATAGCCAAATGTATTTTTTAAGTTTGTGTACTATGTTGCCATGGTTTTGACGCAAGGAAGCGATTTGCTTGATTACTTTTAACGTAGTAGGATTCTCATATTCAGCTTATCACATGCAGTTTGGTTAGCCAGATGCGCTTCTAATATCTTTTTAGCTAGGCCCCAAGCACCAGTGCATTTAAAGAGCCAGGGTGTTTGTGATGATCATTGATTGGTACTTAACTTTTGAACTCTTTTCCAAAGCAAGTCACTATGTAAACTCTGCTGTATTACTAATTTAGTCTGTGAATCACTGCCCTTCCTGCATCCCAGAATGTGTTCCCGCTGACGATGGTCATGTACTTCTCATTGAAACAGGGAGTCATTCTCAAAAATGTACTTGTAAGTAGCAGGAGCTCTTATGGTTTTAATCTCCAAGGGACTTTTACTGCATGTGACAATTGAAATGTCTAAATTGATCAATCTTTTTGTAATTGATTTTCGTTTGTGTGTCGAGTTTAATCCCTGAACACTTCTTCTTGTCAGCCATTAGGTAGGATTAGTAGAGATTCTAACATTGAAGCCTTTTATTCTGATTCTAGAGTACCACCTAGATCCGCCTTTATCCTTCGCATGAATTAAGAAACATTAAAGTTTGTTTGTTTCTTTATTTGTAATGCGCTCCATACCCAAAGGCAGCAGGGCGCAGCAGGAAAGAAAATCCGAAGCTTACAATGTTACAGAATTATACACTTATGCATAAAAATGCATGTACAAAAATTACAGAAATATACAATATGCAGTATCCTATACAGTATAGCAGTTGATACGGAAGCAAAGTGCAATCAGATATATATACAGCAAGGATCGATGTGTTTCAATAAGAGCAGAGATGTGGATTAATATGAATAACTTGGATATCAAGTACAAAGTTGTTCATTAACCTTTACTTATATATAAGGCTAAGGGTTGTTGGCATTCAAGTGTTTGATGAGGTTCCTTCTAAAGTGTGAAAAGGTTTGGTCAGCTCTTAAGTTATGTGGTAAGGAATTCCAGAGGGTGGCAGCTTTCACAGGGAAGCTATTGCCTCCTATAGTAGAGAGTTTAAATCTTGGGATTACCAGACAATTGGAATTCACGCTTCTGGTCTGTCTGATGGCTGGTTTCCTCTTGAGTTTGTCCATTAGGTAGCTGGGTGCAGCATTATTAAGGGCTTTGTATTTTAGTGAGGCCATTTTTAGTTGGATTTTATTCTCAGTGGAGAGCCATTTATGTTGGCGTCTGGTGGCAGTGATATGTTCTGTTTTATTTATGCCGAGCGCAGCTCTGAGGGCATTGTTCTGTAGGATCTGCAATCTTTGGGTAATGGATTTATTGGCGCCGCTATAAAGAGCATTGCAGTAATCTAGTCTGGAGAGTATGAGGGCTCTCGCCAGGATCAGACAACTGTGGTTGGAGATGAATGGCCTGCCTGCTCTAATTAGTTTGCAGGTGTACGTGGTGGTGCATGCTAATGAGTTGACCTGTTTATTGAATGACATAGTACGATCCAGATAGAATCTGAGAGTTTTTACCTTGCTTGAAACTTTGATGATGTTGCCATCTATGTTAAACGAGGCGTATTCAGATCCTAGTTTGTTGATATTGGCATGCGTACCCAGGATTATTAGCTCTGTCTTATCATTCAGGCAAAGGCCATGGGATGCCATCCATGCCTGAATGATGAGTTATACCCTGTTCACCAACACTCTGTCCTTGCTATGATTCCCTGAAAGTGGGAGGAAAATCTGAGTATCATCTGCATAGTTGGTGTAGGTGAAACCCAGATGATTTATAGAGTTGGGGAGACGCAGGAGCCCCGAGGGACTCCACAGGTGATAGGAGAGGGGTCAGCTTCTGCTGAGGGGGAGTAGAGACTCATCGTTCTCTCACTCAAGAAGGATTCAATCCATCTGATTGCGTAGCTTCAGAAATGGGCTGCAGAGTCCAAGTGTCTGCATAAGACCATGTGATCCACAAGGTCAAATGCTGCAGAGTGGTCGAGTAAGAGGAGGAGAGCTGTCTTCCCCTTACCCCTCAATTCATCTATTTGGGTCTTTAGATTGATAAGGGCTGTTTCTGTCCCATGTAAGGGGTGGAAACCCGATTGTCTAGATCCTATTAGTTTATGGAGTTCCAAGTGTTTTTGAATCTGGACGTATGCCATTTTGTCCAAGAACTTCAATAGGAAAGGTACCGTGGTGATGGGGCGGTAGTTGGGGGGGGATGAGTGGGTCCAATGTCTGTTTCTTGAGAAGGGGAAGCACCCAGGATTGTTTTAGGTTGGACAGGATATTACCTGAGGCGAAGGAAGCGTTTTTAAGTTTAGCGATAAATGGTGATAAATCTCTGGCTGCATCTTTGATTATGTGTGCAGGGTAGATGTCACCTTTACAATTGGAGGAATTGAGTGATAGTATAATTTTCTCAACACAAATATCAGCAGAAATGATTTCCAGCCTCTGTAAATCATTTAATTCATAAGGTTTGAATATAGAGTAAATAACCCAAAGGTTTCAACAGTTTTTTGAGTGGGTATGCCTATCGGAATGAGAGACTGGTATTCCTGCCCCAAACCCCCACCCTGGCCCTAATGTACACCCTTTAAGCTAGATCTCATTCTTCTTGTAGAGCACCTCTGTTCTTCTCCAGATCACTAACTCGCAATTTGACAACGTCTAGATGCACAATCGACAGAACGATCAAATGGATGTCATGGTTTGCTATATTTTCAGTGTGTTCCTCATTAGTGTTAGAAGTTGTTTCCCCTCGCCTCTTCGAATGTGCCGCCTTTGCTGCTTGCTTTACTTCTGCTGTGGCTTCTGTTGAGTCGTTGCCCGTTAGTGTGCCAGTTGATCTGGTTCATTAAAGATTCTCTCCTCTCCTCTCCTTAGTAATGTAATACTCCTGATTATCATAATAGAAAATGGTCTGCACAAATGGTTCCATCTGCATGCAGTACTATTTCCGGGAAGTCAATTTGTTACTCCTTCCAGAATAATTCCTCCAGTCCAGAATCCTTTGGGAGTTCTGCAGTCTGCAACTTTGTTTTGAGGGGATTGGGTCTTCATACGTATTCCATATCTATGACAGTAATCACCACAGCTGTGCTGCTTCGGAAAATCTTTCGGCATCTGCATCCGGCGTCAATGACGTCGATACGCCGTCCTCGAGGACCTCCTCCGACGGCCCACGTCACCAGATGTTATAAGTAGGACGCACGACGCCCGTAGCCTCAGTTCCGTTTTTTCCGCGAACATGTTCGCTTCGGAGATCTCGGCGCGCCTCGACTCTTTGAAGTTTCTGTTCTTTTGGTTCTTCGATCCTGTTCGTTTTGTGAAGTATTCTCGGGATGTCTTCCTCTTCTTCCACCCCGCGTCCGGGATGTCACACTTCAAGAAGTGTGGGGACTGCGGGTCCAAGATATCGGTGACAGTCTTGCACGACGCCTGCCTCTGTTGCCTTGGGGAGGCCCACGACACGGATGATTGTCTCGACTGCCAGTCGCTTACGTCCAAGGCCTTGCGGGAACGTAAGAAGCTGTCGGTCGGTAAGGTGTCCAAGCCCCGGAAGGCGAGTTCCGCTGGGCTTTCGACGGACGATTCGAGGGGCGACTCTCCGCATCGTAGCCATAAGTCTAGGGGGGGGGGTCTCGGTCCCGGAGTGGGTCCCGCCACTCCTCTGCCTCTTTGAGGCACTCCCGGAAGCGCCATCATCGGTCGCCTTCCCTGTCCTCATCCAAGGACTCCGCCCGTCGGCGGGTTTCTTATCCCACCAAGCGTTCCTCTCCGGAGGAATGGGCTTCCTTCAGGAAGAAAATGTCTGAGATTCTTGAATCGCAGGGCCCCGGTCCGTCCGCGCCTCCAAGAGGGGTCGGTCGTGACCGTACTGGAGACACTGCTCGTACGCCTTTGGGCTTGGGTGGTCGGCACAATTCACGGGAGAGGTCCCGCTCGGACAAGGGGAACCGCTCCAGTCATACCCGTTCCAGGTCCCGGTCCTCGACGCGCTTGAGCCTGTGTGCACCTGTGAAGTCTTTGAAGAAGACGTCGACGCCGGTGGTGCCGAGGTTGTCCATGTACTCTCTCGAGGCTCCACCTCCGAGGAAGTCGTCGGCGCCCAGGCTGTCGAAGGACACGCTCGGGGCTCTGCCCTTGAGGCCTGTGTCGAAGCCATCGATGCTGTCGGCGCCGCGCTCGACGCCGTTTCACTCGACGCCGTTTCACTCTACGCCCTCAACGCCTTTCGAGGCTGTGGTGTCGGAGGTACACCGTGGCACGGGGGGACCCCCTAGAAAGGCTCTGGCCAAGGCAAACATGTCTTTCTCCCTTATTCATTGCCCACTTTCCAGCCTATGGAGTATATTTCTGAGGTGGAAGAGGGTTCTGAAGATAGGTTAGTTCCGGACATGGTACCAGATGAGATTCTTTCTGGTCATAGCCAGATTGAGGACTTGCGTCAGTCACTGCATGACACCAGTGGTCTGGACACCTCTCTGGCGGTGGAGTTCTGTAGGCCTGAGCCTGGCATCCATGCTGAGTCATCGTACCGGCGCCTTATGTCGAGGGTCACGGACTACTTGGGGTGGTCGGCGCCCCCAGTTGATTTTGTGCAGTATGACCTGACGTAATATCCTCGACCAAGGTCCACCCACTGACCCGGTACTGCCATTCCATATGGCTCTGCAAAGAAGGGTGACGGCGGCTTGGACTGCTCCGGAGAGTCTCCCGGCAGTGGGCAAGTCTTTGCCGTGAAAATACCACCCAGCCAGTAGTGACCCCTGCTACTTGACCACGCACCCCACTCCGGAGAGTTTGGTGGTGCATGCGGCTACGGCCCCAGCAAAGCAGGCGTCGTATCCTACCATCCCTCCTGATAGGGACGACAAGCTTTTTGATGGCTGGGCGAAGAAAGTGTTTTCTTCAGGGGGTATGGCTCTTCAGGCGGCCAACTCTATATGTGCCTTGTCACGTTTCACGCACACTCTGTGGAGCTGTATTTCCTTAGCAGCTGAACATATTCCCGAAGGGGACGAACGGGATGGTTTTCTTGCTATTATTCAGGATGGCAAGGATGCCATGTGTGAGTCCGTTCAGTCGGGTTTGGACATGGCAGACTGTGTCAGCCGGTCCATGGCGGCAAGCACCATGATAGGCAGGTTTGCGTGGTTGAGGAAGTCGGGGGTTTGCTCCTGATGTGCAAGCTAGGCTCCTCAACATACCCTTTGATGGTGAACATCTTTTTGGCAGCAAGGCTGACGAGAGCCTTGAGAGGTTGCAGAGCTCCAAAGCTGAAGCAAAGTCGTTAGGCGCTGCAGTCCACCAACCTCCGCCTTTTCGTCCTAGGGGACAGCAGTGGAGGGGAGGTTCCTTTCGTTATTACTCCTTTAGTAAAGCGAGAGGAGTATTCTTTGACAGAGAACACCTCACCAACAACTAAATTTGCCTCTCACACTGACTCTGAAAGTAACCATTCGCCCACTGTTTGAAGAGTCCCTGCACCAGGTTGCTGTCTAGTACATGCATCAAGTTAAAATCGGGATTGCACTGGGAGCAGTAGCTTTAATATAATACCTACGCTTACTACTGCAGTGTTTCATACCAGTCTGGCATCACCACACTCAGGGGTCTTTATCCACTACAGCTGCAGTTTATGTGTAGGCTTGCATGTGATCCCAGCCTCCATCTGCTTGGCAGCAGATGCTGCTTCTAAGCACTAAGGGGGACCACGAAGACAGCGGGCACCATCTTGGAGGGAGCACTCGGGCAATCACAGGGCTGAAGTAACCATCAGGACTGACAAGATGAGAAGCAAAAGTAGCCTTCACGGGTGGCCGTGGGACTTAACAGTAAGTTACATTCCTTTTCAGGTGTGCAGGAGTCTCCAAAGCAGTTCTGGGGAGTGGAAAGATTGCAGGCTCTATAGAGAAAGCAAGTCCTGGCTCATGGTTTGTCCCTTTACTACGCCCCCTAAAATGGTGTTGATAGGACTTATTTTTGGTAAACGCGCATGCTATCTTGGCAAGAAGAGTCAGACATTTTTCTTTGAGCTTGCTGTCTGCTTTTTCGGGAAATCTTTCTGTACTGTTATGGTGTATTTGCTACTATAAACCAGCTCCCAGTGTAATAAATGTCTCAAAGTGTGCCTTCAGGAAATGTGCAATTATTTGCCTTTTCTTTAACTATGCGAATTAAATGGTCTGAGACAATCTGTGTTTCTGCATCTCCATAGATTACTATGCTCTTCTGTGGCTCCTTTAATTTCCCGGGTTATCGTTTGATTACATCTTGGTAACATGAAAAATCTATCTTCTTGGTTAGGGGAGAGGCTTGAAAAATGACTTGATGCTTCCAGCAAGACTTTGTCTTGCTGCAATTTTACAGGATGCATATCCCAACTTGATCACCTTTGCATTATGCCTCTTATTTTTTTTTTTTAAAGTGAGGTAGAGGTTCTACTCATGCATATTGCTCCAGTGGGCCTTTCAAATTCTTAAAAATCCCACTGGACCTGCAGGGCGAGTCCCTAAGCTTACATACTCGTCCTAAGAGAAATCCGCTTGCCCCAAGGTGACTGGTGACGAAATATTTACCAGTGCTTTTTGTAAAATGATGCATGTCGCCATAAGCGCGCTTACTATTTGCTGCAATGCTTTCAAGTAGGCACAGTGAAACATGTATTTGCCATTTACTGCAAAAAGTGTTTGCAGGAAATGAAAAATAAGTTTCCAACATCCCCATACTTGCCAGCAAGGTAGAGTATCATGCAAATGGTACTAGGCCTGCATAAGACCTACTCGTCAATGGTAGGGGGCTAGTAGATTTTGCAAGCCCTGTCCAGGTATTATGTATTTCAAGGCATAAAATGAGCAGTGTTGCATATCAGTTTGCTATGCAATTCTTTAGGTTTGCTGATTAAATTGGCACTTGTGTAGCAAACCTAGCTATTTAAGTTATCCTGCTCAATGAGAGCATGGATCTCCCTGCATTCCTCTTTTTATTTCAGGGCTCCCTCAACCCTCTTCTCTGTTCACTGCAAGTTCAAAAGGGCTATTGGAGAGAGTGCTCCTCCACCTTTTTGTCAAAGGCCTGTGTGAGTATGCAAACAAGAATTGTTTATTCTTCAAATAAATACAAACCAGAAGTAATCGTGATAATACCTTTAGTAACTTAATCGTATCCTGTCCGCCAAAGACAAGTATGTGTTGCATTTTATTTTTAAAATGCAGTCATTCAATTCAATTTCTAAAAATGTAATTTGTTACATAATACATTATTACAGCATTGCTGCTGTAAAACACTGCATTGTCTCCATGCTTTACATTAAAGTGTAGGTTAGTGTATCTAAATATCAGTGGCAACTATATTTCACTTTGTTTGGAAAGATGCGTCATATTGACGAGTGGACACTAATGTACATGATTACCCAGCAAATGCTTTTGATGGCAGACCTAGTTCTGTAATCTGTTCGTTCCATGCAGCTTTCAACTGGTGCTTAACTCATGAGCTGATCCCATACTCTTTGACGCTCTTATCACTGTGTTGCTTTATATCAGCTAACCTGAAAGTGAGAAGGCAGCTAGCTACAATATTCCACCTAGATTTCCCAGTTCTCTGCCTGCTACAGCATCCACTCTGCGTAGTCTTACCTTTTCCTCTTTCATAATGAATAGACAACACTAACTAGATGTTTACGCATAGCAGTGATCAACCGCTCCATCGCGTCTGTACATCTATAGATCTACTGCACTACCATCGTAGTTGGCCTCCAGAGCTCATTTTGCTCTAGGATTATGATTGTTATATATTAGCATCTGCAATAGAGGGAGCTGCCCAAACTTCAGAGCCTTTTTTATGATATCTATTTGTGTATTTGTGTCCATTCATGAAGCTAACCTTTTACAGTCACTCATCCAGGGCTTGCAAAGTATTTCCACCTACTCACATAGTCGAATAGATTTTAAGAAGGGCCAGTACCATTTTCAGGGGATGTTTGAACTTTACTTTGTTTGCAGTAAATGTCAAAGGGTTTCACTGTGCAGCGCTGGCCTGTGCATGGTGGTTTATAGTGACTTTTTCGAATGCCATATTTTTGAAATACCATTTTGCTGGCATCAAATTGGCGAATGTTTTTTTTTTAAAATGTATTTTCGAAATGGGGGGGTTCCCCCAAGCCCCCTTTTCATATTGACACTTTTTTTAATTTACGAAACACACAAAAAAATGTAAAAAAAAAAAATACATTCTAAAAAAAAATATTCGAAAATATAACCGGATACTGTGCATGGTAAGTGTGCCAAACTAAAGTCGGACTTTGGTGACATGCACCATTTTACAGAAAGCACATTTAAATTTGTCATTTGTTGCCATGGGTCTAATGCATTTCCCTTCGGTCGAGTGGGTTAACTAAGTTAGGTCTAGTGGAATTTTAAAGAACTTGCAAGGTCTGACTTGTCTCACTAATGTCTTCAGTGGTACACAATATTGCTGCATTGTTTTTCATTTGTATTTACATGGTATATGTAGCTCCTGGTGGCGTAAAAAATGAAACATTGCTAATGGTTTTGTTTGCTAATCAAGAACATTTTTATTGGCAAACTCTGCTGATCAATTTTAGAAAACAAATTAATGCACTGCATTTGGAGTTTGAGTCCCTGTCTTCATTCGTTGTTACTATTCATGTCAGGAAGTATGTTGCATAAAAGGCCTCATGCAAGACATTTGGAATGTTGCCAACATTTAAAGTGTAACACAGGTGTCCTGGGTTGTTTGGTCAGCTAGTGAATTGATCTCTAACTTGAGTAACATTGTGGTTACATTGGTAACCGTGTGCTATACTAGCTATGTCTACACTGTCTTTCGCCACCTCACAAATTCTGCCCATGGACCTTGGGTCTAGAGTCCTTGACCACCTTCACCTACCACATTTGAGCCAAGGAAGCTACCTTGACATGATTACCTTGGCACACATTGTTCCCAGCCTCTGGATCAGTAGAATTCAAGCAATACTTCGACTGCGGGTTGCTCGCAGTTGGTACTGTGTCCAGGGGAGTTCCAAGATCGTGCGGGTTCTGTCACTGCAGCAGTCTTTAACCTTTGACTCACCAAATGTGTTGGACCATAACTTCCATCAGTGCAAGCAAAAATAGCTAATAGCGAAGGATTGATCATGAGCCGATCCAAATCATCTGGAGAGCTGCAGATGGCGAATCCCTGCTCAAGTCTTACTTGGGAGTTCCCTTCCCACAAAATGTTGAGACTCGAATGCTGTCACTTTTCAGAGCAATAGATTGCAAGTTCCTTTGATCAATCTGCTGCTACACTTTTTTTTTCATTTTGTAAGTTAATAATGATCAGATGCTTAAGTTAATAATGATCAGATGCTCTGTTTGGGACACTTTGGAGCTGTTTGGAACCGGTTTCATGATTAATTGGTGTTTGAGGCCTGGGGACCGAGTAGCGGCTTGCATGTACTGTTCCTTGCATGCACTTCTACCACTTCTACAGTTTTAAACTATTCCCCTGATTCCCTTTTTAGGCTGCATTTGTATGTTATGTAAATCATACTATTCGAATGGATTGTGTCCTCCCATGTAGTCCTCATCTTTTGACACATGTTGTCCAGCTGCTTCGGAAAAAATCATTTTGTCAGAGGGCGCTGTGCGTTGATGGCATCGACTCGATGTCCTTCGAAGGCCTCCGTCTCGAGGAGATCATTGAAGGTATACATAGTACGTGCAGCGCACGTTGGCTTCAGTTCCGTTTTTCAGTGATGGCGTTAGCTTCGAGAAATACAGCGTGCTTCTTCGCTTTTGTGACGTTTTCGCTATTTCGAGATCGAAAGGTCTTCATCATCGACACAGACAAAACCAAATACCGGTTTCAAAAAGTGTTGGGATTGCAGGTCGAAAAGGTCTCTGACTGATCACCGAATGAATGTTTGTGGTGCTTCGGGGCGGACCATGACACCTACGACTGCTTCAATGGCCAGTCTATGACTGGAAAGGCCTTGAAGGAACGTAAGGGGAAGTTGAAGGTAGGCTGATTCCCTAAATCTCCTAACCGGACCATAAAATGGTGACTCTCCTCAGAGGAAGAAGGCCAAGCAGTCTAGATAGATGAGTGGCTCACACCACTCTTCTTCGTCCTCGAAGAAATCGAATACAAGGCACGGTAGGTAGCCTTCGTAGTCGTTGGACGCTGCGCCCGAGATAGTTGCTTGCCCAACCAAAAAGTTCACTCCGGCCGAGTGGGAAGCCTTCCGAACAGAGATGCTCAAGATAGTCGATCCTTTAAGCCCTCCAAACCCAGGATTGGTTGGTGTCATTGGACCTTCAGGATGCTTATTTTCATCCGCTGATACATCTCCAGCACAGAAAATACCTGAGCTTCGCAGTTGGCGGTTTTCATTATCAATTTCGAGTTCTGCCATTCGGGCTGACCTTCGCCCCAAGGGTTTTCACCAAACTGTTGGCGGTGGTGGCAGCGACTCTTGGAAGAAGGGAGATTCCCATCTACCCCTACCTGGACGATTGGCTGATCAGGGCACATTCTTCCGAACAAGCCCTGGATCAGTTCAATGTCACCTGCCACTCCCTTCACAGACTGGGCTTCTCCCTCAATTACAAGAAGTCCCATATGACACCACCTCAAAAACTCAAGTTCGTCGGAGCTGTGCTGGATACATCCTTCGCAAAGAGATTGCCACCGAGGTGAGGGCTCAAAATATGCTTCAGATGGTTACCAAACTTCAGAATGCCCAGTTCTCCTGACCTTTGATTTCTTGCATTAGTCTGGTGCCAGAGGCCCACCTGAGATTGAGATCCCTTCAATGGGCTCTAAGAACTACTTCAGGTTCCAAGCAAGGTCGCACAGGATCTTCTGTGGTGGGCCTGCGTGGACAATATTCTGAAGGGAGAACAATTTTGACAACCATGGCCGGAGATAACAGTAGCAACGGGCGCTTCACTCACAGGGTGGGGAGCCCACACCAACGATCTGACGGTCAGCGGTCTCCATCGGAGTCCAAACTTCATAACAATCTTTTGGAGCTGAGGGCAATCAGACTACCTCTGTACGGGGAAGAATGTCCTGATGACGGACAACACAGTGCCCATGTACTACCGCAACAAGAGAGTAGAGGTGATGTGCAGAGAGGCAGTTCTGGGTAATTCAAGATGGAATCTCCCTGTTGGCAGTTCACCTAGCCAGAGAGAACACGGCAGCGGACGATCTGAGCAGGCAGAGCAGAGACTCAGGAAATCCTTCAAGAGATCTTCACCCTTTGGGATATCCCTCAAGTGGACCTGTTCGCGAACGGTGCCAACTGGAAGTGCAATTAGTACTGCTCCAGGGTATTTTCCCCCAAGAGGAGCTCTAGGGGAGGTCTTTGTGGTGGACTGGGAATTTCCACTTCTATACGTGTTTCCTGCAGTCCCCGTCATTCCTCAAGCGATCAGGAGGTTAAGAAAGTTTGGGAAACTCATGATCCTAATTGCCCCGGATTGGGCATGGTACCTGGACCTTCTGGACATGTCAATCTGCCCTCCAATACTTCTTCCACAAAGGGAGGACCTTCCCGCGAGAGGGTCGGGTTCTCTATCCAGAGGTCAAGACACTCAACTTTCACGTTTGGTTTCTGAAAGGTTGAGATACAAGGATTGGGACCTCCCGGATGGCGTAATGGAGATTTTGCTTTCAGCCAGAAGGCCAGCAACAAAGTCTTTGTACCGTTGCTTTAGGAATAAATTCTGCAACTGGTGCAGAGAAAATAATGTAGATCCTTTTATGTGTAAAACATCAGATGTTTTACCCTTTCTTCTATCTTTGGCCAATCTGGGGCTCCAGATTGGTACTGTTAAAGGCTACTTGGCGGCGCTGTCCATCTTTAAGCGTTCGTCAGAGGGAATCTTTAAACTTCAAAATTCTACTGGTGACACAATTTCTAAAGGGGCTTACCAATTTGTTTCCCATCATCCTGCTCCCCCCCCCCTCGCCCCCCCAATCTGCTTTCCAGGTTCCAGTTTAGGATCTTAATTTGATTCTAAAATTCTTAATGTGGCACCTTTTGAACCTTTACACGCATGTCCTTTAATGTGGTTAACCTTTAAAACCGTTCTATTGGTAGCTCTAACATCGCCCCGCAGAGTGAGTGAGATGCAGGAACCTTCGTCCAAGCCACCCTTTACTATCTTCCACAAGGATAGGGTTGTTTTAAGGGTCAATCCTTGATTGTTTCCCAAAATAATTTCTGATTTCCACATAGGACATAGAATTGTTCTGCCTTGTTTCTATCCCCCACCTCATTCTGGTTAGGTGGAGGAGAGACTACATAGTTTGGACCCTCCTAGAGCTTTAAGCTTTTATATATCTGGGATGTCAAAACTGCATAATTGATTTTTCATTGGCTATAAGGGTCATAAAGTAGGTCAGGCTGTCTCTAAGCAGACCTTATCTAGATGGATAATCCTGGTCTTTTCAGAATGTTACAGGTTGGCAGGAAAGGAGCCTCTGGAAAGTGTAAGGCCCAAATCCACCATGGGCATGGCTACCTCTACAGCCCTGCAAAGGGGTGTACCTATAAAAAGTATTTAAGCGGCAACGTGGTCTACAAAGCATTACTGCCTGAAATCTTCCCTCAGTCAGGATAGTTGCTTTGGTAAAGCAGTCCTTCACTCTGTTCATGAAAACTATAAAAATCAAATTCTACTGCCTCCACCAAATCTAATACTGCTTTAGGAGTGTCAAACGATGAGGAATATGTGGAAGTACACAATCCATTTGAGAACAAGTTACTTACCCCTGTTAACTTTCTTTCGACTGTATGTTCCTCCCGTGTATTCCTCATCGCCCTCCCAGCCTCTACCCCACAGTAGAATTTCCCTTGCTATTACAGCTTTCAGTCCTTCAAGGCTAAGTATGGTCATTTCCTTACTTTGGTGGGTATTTCTGCTGTAAAGGGGGAAAACAGAACTGAAGCCAACTGGTGCGGCGCATGCTGTATATACCTTCGATGACATCCTTGAGACTGAGGTCTTTGAGAGACATTGAGTCGACGCAATGGACGCACATCGCCCTCTGCCGAAAAAAGATTGCTGAAGCTGGACATGTGTCAAAAGATGAGTAATAATTGGGAGGAACATCCAGTCGAAAGAAACTTACCTGGGGTAAGTAATTTGTTTGTCTAGTGCATTGCCTTATGCCGACTCATTTCCTGTGAAATTGCCTACATTGTAAGATTTTTCAGGAGCTGTAAATGTAAATTTGTAGTAATGTGGTAATATGTAGGAAGTGCATTATGGTAAAATTAGTCTGAAATGGGAAA
This sequence comes from Ambystoma mexicanum, assembly GCF_040938575.1. Classification (NCBI taxonomy): domain Eukaryota; kingdom Metazoa; phylum Chordata; class Amphibia; order Caudata; family Ambystomatidae; genus Ambystoma; species Ambystoma mexicanum. The sequence continues at coordinate 371,097,760 of NC_090921.1, forward strand.
TATGTGGATGAATTTCATATACACTATAAGTAGTTACACATCTATGTGCTATATTGCTATTCTGTGCATACCGGCCCAACAATTGTCACAGTGCATAATCTTGAGGGCCACTAACATTTTATTAAGACCCATGATTTTCTGTTGCATGATTAAAGCACATGGCTCTTTAGCTTGTGTTTATTATTTTTTTTAATTTATTTATTTATTTATTTTTTGTATGGAGATATTACTCTTACAGTTAATTTATTTCTCAAATGTTTATCCATTTCAGTTGCTGGCCTTGTTTCTCAGTGACTAGTGCTGCACGTCACCAAGCAGGGGAGCAGAGCTTGGAACTGTACCGGGGGTTTGTGCTTGGAGCCCTGCAGAGGGATATGCCATATGCTCCCCTCACGATGAGGTTCGCCCACTTCCATAGTGGCAGTAAGACTGTTTACTCGGCCAGAGGTGAGCGCTAGCATCACTACATGAACTTTATCTGTGGGTGGGGAGTATTGAGTGACGGTTGCCATTGTGTTTCTTGTATCCCAGTCCATTCTAGATTTTTCACCTGATGCATATGTTTCTGCATTTACTTCCATTTGAGGTTCCTACTTGTCTATGGGGTGGTTGATGAGAACACTTAAATTGTATTTTTCTCCTTACTTTCCTGAAAGATGGATGTACAGGCAGTTGTTTGCTTTATTTTATGCGAAGATGTCTTTCAAGTTGAGGTACCAGCAGCGTTTAAATCAATGCCTGCTATGACATAAGTGCACAACTCTAATCTCCTTGCTACATTTAGTGGTATGCTACATTTTCCATGGCAGAATTTCAATGATTTGTATTTTACTTACATGTTACTTAAAATGCAATTTGATATAATCACTGACTTTGGTACTTTAAACACAGGGGTTTGTGGATTAAGGGTGTATAGCTTTGTTGGGGCAGGGAGCAGGACTTGGGAAAGACACACATAGCATGGGGGTGACACCACATGTAGGACATGAGGGTAAAATGCTGGTCTGGAGGAGGATCGAGGCAGCTACCTACAGAGTGCATATCTGCATTTTGTGTTGCGTTTTTTTATAGGATGAAGCTGGTTGCTGAGAGAGTGAACTACTGAAATTGTGTGCCTCTTGCATTGCTTTTGTGAAATCACAGTGGCTGCTTGCAGACATGGTCATCAAGTGGATAAATGGAAAACAAAGGGCTGCTCTTTGGAAGTGGCTGATAAACTTGGGCCATCCGTTGACTGAGATTCTCTTTCTACACATGATTTCAGCAACCTAACAAATGGAGAAAGAAGATGGCTGTATAATTCCATCCGGGATAACATATTTAATTTGCAAGCTACTTGCTAGGCATAAGGTTACTTGCCTTCCTCAATCCTCCACATTTTATATACCAAGAGTCCATTATAGCCGAAGGATAGTGGAAAGTGCAAGTTTAAAGGCCTAAGTCATGAAGTAATTCTATGATCATGGCTCTTATAAATGGAACAGCAGAGTAGTGGTTTGCTGAAGATTGCCTCACAGGACCCTTGTGATTCAACTCAATTAAAACATCTTCTCTTGCCACATACTGATCAGTCACTTTGTGACCGTGATAAACAGAGTGGGCAGAAGACTTATTAGTGCACAACTAGTTGTGCTAGATTAGTCATTTTGTGGTGATGGACTGGCTGTTAGTCCTAGTGTCTGGTACATCAAAATATGCCTGTGCCTTAATGTTCATGGAGAAGATGGACATTCTTAGACTAATGCCCCTGTGCTCATTTGCCTTTTTATTTTTTGAACTTGGATAGTCCAAGAATTGTTTGTGCTCCAGACACTTAATACAAAGATATTGACTGAACTCCTTGAGTGATACTCCATATTCATCCTTGTACTTTGTGCACATAAATGTTTTTAATTCGTCAATTATGAAAACAAGATTACCATATTTACTACATTATATAAAGTTTTTCGTGCAATCCTGCATTTATCAAGTCTGTAAATAAATACTAAACTAGGACGGTGGACCTTTATAAACTTGAATGTGTTTTCCTATACCAGATTTTTACATACGTATATTTTTTGATTTACTTCAAAGATAATCCCTTTTTAATAACCTTTATCTTTTAAAATCTTAATATGTAGTTGGGCCACCATCTTTTAAATCTGACACACTTGGGATTAATAAACCCTTGTCTATAATAAAGTGAACTTGCAGTATACAAATATTTTAGATCATGTTCTTAAGTTGACACAGTGGAATTTCTTATGTGGGCTTCTTATTATTGCTGCTAGAGCAATATGGTCTATCAGTGTTAAGACCTTCGAAAGTAGCTCATTGTATTAGTACAGAATACATCAAACATGAGGTAATACTTTAGATTTCTAGCTTTGGGCCCTTTTTTGACTGGGTTATCTTGTTTAGTTTTAGTTCCTGTTTGTCTGATGGAAATTGTGTCCAACTTGGACAAATTGTCCCAATTTCCTGAAATGTTAACATTGTAAATTGTTTTGTGAAGCAATTCCATCTTTGTGGCAGCTAGTAGTCCATTTCATATGAAGATTCTGTTAGTCTTTTTAGTGCTTGGATCATTAATACAAAATATTCTGGTAAATCTTGTAACTATCTGTGCATTTAAATTGTTTAGCTTCTCTTGAGCACCATATATTTGCAAAAGCCTGCTACATTCCTAGAGCTTGGTTACTCATATTGAAACTATTAGAAAAGGCGAAGGACGAGGGTTGCAAAATGGTTTCCAAGCAGTGAGCTCACTGTAAGGTGCAGTGGCTGTTTTTTTAACATGGGATTTTTTTGAGGCTGCGAGCAAGCTCTCCTTCCTTACCTGTTTCTCTGAAGATATTTTTAAAAGGGGATGAATTTGCTGAAATGTTACTTTCTTTCAACTGGGAAACATGAATGTTTGATTCTTTTTACCCCTTGTGTACTGAAATGTGATTTTGTATGTCTAGTTGTACATGTTGGTACTTTATTGTTTTTATACCAAATAAAGTATTACAAATATTATAACTTTGAGCAATCTTTAAATGGAGATGTGGTATGTAAAAATTGACATGAATAGTTCAGTAGATTTAAAAAAAAATACAATTATGCATTCAAGCATCGAACAGTATTGAAAACTGATGTTTTGTGAGGGAGAATTTCCTTAAATACTGTAGTTGGTGTGTTTAGGTGTACTCTCTGGAATAAGGTACTTCTAGGGATTTCAAAAAGTTCACACGGCTATCCAGGTTGTAGTCTGGCCATGTAGCCCAGGCCTAACTCTCAGGAGCTGGAGTGGAGGTGGTTAAGAGGGACAGTACTCGCATCTCAATTATACACCATGAGAGAATGAATTTTATTTACAAATATCTTTATATAGAAAAGGGAAATATCCCTACATTTTTACTGGGAAGTACTTTTTTAAATAAAATAAGATACCACAAGATTCAGGGAGAGTTTTCAAACTTCTTCTTTCCTCGAAGAGAAAAAGCAGTTGCAGGTAAGCAATTGGCAGCAATGACATCAAGGCTGTGCTGCAGTATGAGGTGGCAGAGTATGTTTCTTCATATGTATATTTCGAAATGGATTGTGTCCTCCAACGTATTCTTCATCTTTGATGATCACGTCCAGCTTTGGAAACATTTTCTAGGCAGAGGGTGCCGTGCGTTGATGGCCTGGAGTCGATGTCCCTCGAAGGCCTCCGTTGAGGGTGATGTCATCGGGTGTACAAATAACACACACGTCGCCCGTTGGTCTCAGTTCTGTTTTTCCGCAAACGTGTTTGCTTTGGAGACTCGGCGCGCCTCGCTAGTATTGATCTACTACGCAGTTCTTCAAATACCTTCGACAACATGTCTTCGTCATTGACCCCGAATACACCTCGCTCGGGTTTCAAAAAGTGTAAAGAATGCGATTTGAAAATGTCCATCGCTGATCCGCATCGCTCTTGCCTGTGGTGTTTGGGGGACGGCCACAACACGGATTCCTGCTTGAAGTGTCAGGCAATGACAGGAAAAGCCATGCGAGAAAGGAAGGGGGAAGTTGCAGGTAGGCCGTAAAACTAAAACTGATCGTTCCTCGACCGTCGAGTCATCGACGCAAGGGTATCAAAAAGAGATGGAGATCCCGCAGTGGCTCTCGCCACTCGTCCTCGACAAAACAATGGACGAGACGACACCATTGGTCGCCGCCGTCTTCATCATCGTGAGATGAATTCCCCCAGAAAATGTAAGGCACCCACCAAACAGTCTTCATCTGCAGAGTGGGAGGCATTTCGTTTTAAAATGCTGGAAATATTCGAAATGGGCAAGCCTCTGGTCGCGCCTTCTTCGGAAGCCGGCTGAGAGTGTTCCTGTTCCGACCCTCGCCCTCCGTCGAGCCTGGGGGGGGTCGAAGAAAGACCCATCAAGAACCTTTGTGGTCTCAGATGAAAAAAGGGGGCTGATGATTCCTGTGGTTTCAGCACAATCAAAGCTTCTCTAAAACCTCCTACACCTTTGGTTGTTCCTGAGAAAGTGTATACCCCTTTGACCTGAAAGGAGTACTTTAAATCCCTTTCTTCGATGTTTTTTTTTTGGTGTTTTTTTTAACTTTGTTTATTTTAAATCAAGGCAGGATGACAATTACAAACATTATAAGCAGTGATTATTTAGGCATGTTGATCCTCAGTCCTTTATCCCCCCCTGAGTTTTCTCCCTTCCTCCTCCCTTTGGTCCCTCTGTCCCTTAGGCCTTGTAGGCGGAATCTTCCCTCCTGGGCTGTCCAGTTTGCGCCTCAGCGTCTATGTACTTCCTCAGGGATCTCTTGATTTTTCAGGATCCATCGGGCCCTGATAGGTTTATACGTCAGGGCAGGGAAGCGCTGGTCGAATTCCAGCACTGGGGCCCAGGTATTCTGGAAACGATGGAGAGTTCCCGCTTGTGCTGCCGTCACCTTCTCCGCTACCAGAATGTCCCAAAGTTTGGTCCACCATTGAGCTATGTGAGGGCCTTGCGGGGTTTTCCAAGCTCGGGCCACCATCGTTTTCCCTGCTAGTAGGCAGTGAGTTAGTAGTTTCGATCTGGTCCCGGAGCGCGGGTAGATCTCGGGGATTGGAGCTCCCAGCAAGACTGGTTCTGGTTCCAGGGGGATCGTTGTTCCGGTAATTTGTGTAATGGACCCCAAGCATGATTTCCAGAATTGTTGGACCTTTGGGCAAGCCCACCACATGTGGAAGAAGGAGCCTGGGTGGCCGCATCCTCTCCAGCAAGAGTGATCCACCTGGGGGTTCATATGGTGAAGTCGGAGGGGCGGGTAGTACCACTGCAGCGTGATCTTGTACGCACATTCCCTATTGGTAATGCAGGTGGACGAGGTGTGTTCTGGTCCATATGTCCACCCAGGTTTGGTCCTCTATTGGGTGACCCAGGTCCGCCTCCCATTGGGCCATGCAGCGGGTCTTTGTGGTCAGGAAGTCACTTAGGAAGCGCCTGTATAGGGTGGATACTCTGCCACGGGTTGGAAGGTCTCCCAGAGTGAGTTCTAGGGCAGTAGGAGGGCGTGTCGCTGCTTGCAGAGTTTGGGGGTGTGAGCACCAGTGGCGTAATTGAAAGTAGGTGAATCTGTCCCTTTCCTGGAGTTGGAATTTCTCCTTGCATTGTGCGAATGTGAGAGGTCCCCCCCCCCCATATACAGCTGGTCTATGGTCTCCAGCCCGCCCTTAATCCAGTTACGAAAATTGTGAGGATTCGTTCCCGGTGCAAACGTTGGATTATGAAAGACCGGGGAGCGTGGGCTCAGTCCTCTTGGCACTCCCTTCCGTTTTAGCGCCCATTCCCAAGAGCTAAGGGTGTGTTTGGTTGATAGCAGGAGATCTCCCCATTGAGTCCTGAGGGGGGGCGGGATGTGTGGTAGAAATCGTAAAGGTAGGGGCACTTGTGATTGTTCCAACTCTACCCATCTAGGGCGGTTTGTCGTATTTTGCCATGCCTGGACCTGTGCCAATTGAGCTGCCATTCTGTAGGCCTGCAAGTCTGGGACCCCCAATCCTCCCAGTTTGGAACTCCCCAGCATGGTTCTGAGAGGGATTCTCGCTTTCTTACCTTTCCAGATAAAGTTCAGCATTTTTCTCTGGATCCCTCGAAGAGTTGGTGTGGGGATCGCTACTGGTAGAGAGGCACAAGCGTATAGGAACCATTTGAAGGAGGTTCATCTTGCATGCAGTGATGCGCCCGAGCAGTGAGATTTCTTGGGTCTCCCAGCGTTTCAAGTCGCCTTCCAATTCTTTAAAGAGTCGGGGGAAATTGGCTTTGTATGTGTCTCTTGGGTCAGCCGGGATGTGGACCCCTAGGTAGGAGATGGCACTTTTTTCCCATGTTATGGGGCACATCTTAGTGGTTCCCGTTCTGCTGGGGTGAGGCCGATGCCCAGGGCGGATGATTTATCGAAGTTTATGGTGAGGCCTGAGACCTCCCCGTAGCTGGCGATTTCTCGTATCGTGTGTTTTAGAGATGAGTGGGCCTCCGAGATCGTGAGCAGAATGTCGTCCACGTATAGGGCGATTTTGTGATGCGTGGGGCCGCTTTGTATGCCCTTGATTTGGTCGTTTCGCCTGATCTTTTGTGCAAAGGGCTCCATGGTGAGTGCGAAAAGCAAGGGTGACAGTGGACAGCCTTTCCGGGTTCCGCATGATAGGGGGATCGGAGCCGAGCTGTGTCCGTTGATTCTCAGGCTAGTTTTAGGGCTATTATAGCTGGCTAGAACCATTGTTTGGAAAGTTGACCCGAAGCCGAAGGCCCCCAGGGTGTTTCTCATGAATGTTCAATCCACCCCATCAAATGCTTACCTGCGTCGAGAGCCACTAAGACTAGTTTTCGGGAGTTCCGGAAGGCAAGGTCCACCAGGTTCAGGGTTCTCCGGATGTTGTCACCTGCTGTCCGGTGTAGAATGAAACCTGCCTGGTCGGGGTGAATGATCTTCGGCAAGATGCGATTTAATCGGGTTGCTAGAATTTTTGAGTATGTTTGCATCGATGTTTAAAAGTGCGATCGGTCTGTAGGACGTTAAGCTTCTTGGATCTTTTCCAGGTTTGGGCAGGAGGATGGTGGTTGATTCCTGCATCGATGGGGTCACCGCTCCCGTTTCCCTGAAGGAGTTGAATAGGGTAACCAGGTGGGGGGTCAGTTGTGCTCTGAATAGTTTGTAAAACCTGGCTGAAAAGCCGTCTGGGCCAGGGGCCCGTGTTTTAAGTGATTTGATGGCTTCCTCGACTTCCTCCCCTGCAATGAGCTCCTCCAGTTCGTCTCTCTCTGTGTCGGAGAGAAGGGCACTGCTGCCTGCTGCAGGTATTCCTTCTGTTGTGATAAGTTTCGTGGGGTTGCCTTCATGATTTGGGTCAAATAATCTATTGCGAGTATAGTGTGACCCCGTTGGGATCACGCAGACCAGTGATCGTGTTGACGCGTCTCCGCTTGGCTAGCTTGGCCACCAGCAACTTGTTCGCCTTGTTACCCTTCGCCATTAGTTGGGCGGTTTGTTCCGCATAGTGAGCTTCCAGTTTTTTCCTTGCTGTACGAATGATCCGTTGCGTTTTGGGGGACCAACCTTTCTCCTTGTGGAGTGCCTCGGCCTCTCTTAGTTCGTTCTCTAGAGCCGTCCGGGTCTGACGCCTGTCTCGGTGGTAGGCCGCACCTTGGGCAATTAGGGAGCCCCTGATCACTGCCTTCATGGCGTCCCAGTTGTTTGCTTACAAGGTGTCCGAGGCTGGATTTTCGTTAAAGAAATTTCTTATTCCTGTTGGGATCTTGTCTCTGGTAGCCATATCGTTAAGGATCGGGTCGTACAGCGTCCATTTACGTGGGTTATTGAGGTTGGGATTCTGAACCCGGAGTTCCAAGAGCACTGGGGCGTGGTCGGATATCGCTCTTGTGCCGATGGAGACTTCTTTGACTGAAGGGAAAGTTTGCGGGGAGATCAGGAACAGGTCGATCCTTGAAAAGGTGCGATGGACGAATGAGTAAAAAGGGAAGTCTTTTTCGTCGGGGTGGAACACCCGCCATGAGTCTATCTCCAGGGACCTGAAGAGTCGGAGAAGGTTAAGTGCTTGGGCGAAGTCGCTTGGAGTCGGGGGGGTGTGACCGGTCTTTGGTGGGGTCGGGAACCCCATTGAAGTCCCCCCCCCTATTGTTTGGCCCTCCACAAAGCTAGCGAGAGATGTGCCCAAGGAGTCATAGAAGTGTGATTGTCCAGTGTTAGGGGCATACACCGAGACGAGAGTATATAGATCTCCCATTAGGAGGCATTTGACAGCTGTAAATCGGCCTTCTGGGCAGGTTTTCGTTTCCAGAATCTGTGGGTTCAAGTCTTTCCTGAAGAGGATCGCCGTACCTCCTTTTTTGTTTGTGCCAGAGGCAAAGAATTGGAGCGGGAATAACCGGGAGCAAAGCCGGGTCACGTCTACCGGCAGCAAGTGAGTCTCTTGGAGCATGGCTATCGCTGCGTCTTCATCCCGGAGTTTCAGTAGAATTGCCTTTCGCTTGTTAGGGGAGTTCAGGCCGTTAACATTCAGGGAGAGGATCCGAAGCGTTTGGAGGTCCGCTGGAGCCTCACTCTCCTTTCCTTGGGTTAGGGGGCGGTTGTGGGGCGGTGATTCAGCTGCCATGTCTGTTGGGGAATCCCTTAATATCATCCTGCACTTGAGGTTTTAACACGGAACCCCAACCGGGGGCCGCAACTTTAACTGGAGGGTAGACCGACATTGTAAGTACGGGCGTACCCTCGGCCAACAGGGCCAACTGTCCCATACTGCGGGTTTCCAAGGAACAAAGGTTGGAAAGTATCCTCGGAGTGGGTATGAACCATGGGTATGGCCCGCCGCCACCGCCTTCAAGGTTCCTTGTTCGAGACAAAGGTGGCGGGTCTTAATTTAGGTAAGGGCACTTGCGTCACTTTCTTCGATTTTTGAAGAAGATAGGTCTGAGGAAGAGGAGGTCCCTTTTGGTCTTGAGTCTGGAACTCCAACTGTGTCCGAATGTTTAATCTCAGAGGAGAGTAAGACGAGAGATCTTATTGAGACACTGCACAATGTCAGTGGTGTTGATACATCACCTGAAACCGAGTCCGGTAGACCAGAGCCAGGAGAACACGCTGACTCTTCGTATCGGCACCTCATGTCAAAGGTAGTAGACTATCTGGGCTGGGCTAGACCACCAGCTCAATTCAGTCAAGATGACCTTACTGATATTCTGGACCAAGGTCCACCTACAGACCAATCCTACCCTTTCATGTGGCCTTGCAAAATAGGGTGGGCAAAAATTGTGAGTCCCCGGATTCTATCCGTATAGTGGATAAATCCCTCACACGAAAATACTGCCCTTCTTGTAGCGACCCCGGCTATCAGTCCAAGAACCCCACTCCCGAGAGTCAGGTGGTCCAGGCAGTCACAGCTACATCAAATAATGCAGTGTAACCTACCATCCCTCCGGATAGGGACGACCAGCATGTGGATGGATGGGCATGCAAGGTATTTTCTGCTAGGAGTATGGCCCTGAAGTTGGCCAACTCCACATGCTTTAGCCAAGTTTTCGTACACACTGTGGGAGTGCATATGCATGGCGGCGGAGCACATTCCAGAACGGGAGGAAAGGGAGGGTTTCCTAGTTATCATTAAGGATGGCAAGGAGGCCATGCGTGAATCTCTTCAATCTGGATTGAACACTGCAGACTGCATCAGCAGGTCCATGGCTACAAGCACATTTATGCACAGATTTACGTGGTTACAGAAGTCTGGTTTCGCACCAAATGTGCACGCCAGTCTCCTAAACATGCCATTTGACGGGTCTCACCTCTTTAGCAACAAGGCTGGCGAGAGTCTTGAGAGGTTACAGACCTCAAAAGCGGCTGCCAAATCTTGGGGGCCACTGTTAAACAACCTCAGCCTCCTTGCCATCCTTAATGATAGCTAGGAAACCCTCTTTTCCTTTTCGTTAGTCGGGACAGTCATGGACGGGACGGTCCTATCATTACTACTCCATTTGGAAAGACGAGAGGAATGGCCAGTCAAAGAGGCCAAAGGAAAATCCCTCGTGGTGGACGAGGCAAGTGTGCAGAACCAGCTCCAGCTACAGCTTCCTTACCATCAGCAGCTGCAGCAACCGCCCCAAAATCACTTTGAGAGCTTGCGGCACGAATCACCAGTATATGCAAGAATGGCGAGCCATTACTTCAGATGCTTGGGCTCTGGAAACAATAGCCCATGGTTACTGTCTTCAATTCATAACGCAGCCTCAACAATCCACCGGGGACACCCTTTGAGGATTCCTGATCCGCTCCTTGTGCAGGAAACATTCACCCTGCTAGAGAAAGATGCTACAGAACAAGTACCTGTAGCGGAGAGGAACAAGGGTTGGTATTCCGCATATTTTTTAATCTCCAACAAAGACTGGGTCTGAGACCCATCTTGGACCTGAGATACTTGAACAAGTTCCTTGGGAAGGACACTTTCAAGATTGTCACACTTTCTCAGATCCTTTAGGCCCTCCAGTTACAGGATTGGTTGGTGTCATTGGACCTTCAGGATGCTTTTCATGTGCCAATCCATCTCGAGCACAGAAAATAGCTGATGTCCGCCGTTGGCGGCTCGCACTATCAGTTTCGAGTCCTGCCATTAGGGTTGACCTGCACCCGAGAGTCTTCACCAAACTGGTGGTGGCAGCACATCTCAGGAGAGGGGGGGGGGGTTTCATGTCTACCCTTACCTGGACGATTGGCTGACCAGAGCACGTTCTCCCGAACAGGCCCTGGATCATCTGTCATCTGCCACCTGCCACTCCCTTCACAGACTGGGCTTCTCCCTCAATTTCAAGAAGTCACAGATGACACCTTCCCAGCAGCTCCAATATATCTGACCTGTACTAGACACATCCTTGGGGAAAGAGCTTGCCACCCAAAGTGAGGGCTCACGACATTCTTCAGATGGTTACCAAATTTCAATCTGCCCAGAATCTTCCGGCCTTCGATTTCCTGAGGTTGCTTTGCCTCATGGCATCCTGCATTGTTCTGGTGCCAGAAGCCTGCCTGAGGATGAGATCCCTTCAATGGGCGCTAAGAACGCGATGGTCCCAGTTCTCTGGAAAGATGAGACCTACTTCAGGTTCCAAGCAGGGTCGCACAGGATCTTCTGTGGTGGGCCTGCGAGGACAACATTTTGAAGGGAGAACATTTTTGGTAACCACGGACGGAGATTACAGTAGTGACGGACGCCTCACGCACGGGGTGGGGAGCCCATGCCAGTGATCTAACGGTCAGCAGTCATTGTTCTCCATCGGAGTCCAAATTACACATCAACCTTTTTTGAGCTGAGGTCAATCAGACTAGCGCTGAAGACCTTCTTGCCCTCCGTACGAGGAAAGAATGTCCTGATAATGACGGGCAACACAGTGGCCATGCATTACCGCAACAAGAGAGGTGGTGTAAGGTCACTACCTCTGTACAGGGAGGCACTGCAGCTCTGGTACTGGGCACTGCGAAAAGAAATCTCCTTATCAGGTAAACATTTTTTTTGCCTATACGAAAACCAAAAAAATATATATATAATAAAAAAACAAAAAAATTCAATCCTTTTGTTTTCGGTACTTTTGTGTCGATCCTTTGACCATTCGACCCTTTGACAGTCGATGCTTTAACTGGACAGCCTCAGCCTTATAAAATGCAGACAATTTCTAATTCTTCTCCTTCTATCAAAGGTGAGGAATACGTTGGAGGACACAATCCATTCGAAGAAAAAGTTACTTACCAACTGGTAACGTTCTTTTGACTAGATGTTCCTCCAACGTATTCCTTATCGCCCTCCCAGTACACCCAGCCCACCCATCTGTCGAATTTCCTGTGTTATTGCAGCTTCTGTTCTCGCAGGGCTTACTACTGCTTGCCTAGGGTGACAGCCAACACGTATAGGAGAGGGAAAATTAGAACTGCCAACGGGCGCTGCACCTGCTATTTGTACACCCGATGACGTCACCGTCGACGGAGGCCTTCAAGGGACCTCTACTCGATGCCATCGACGCACAGCACCCTCTGCCGAGAAAATGTTTCCAAAGCAGCCGAAGCTGGACGTGATTATCAAAGATGAGGAATGCGTTGGAGGAACATCCAGTCGAAATAACATTACCAGTTGGCAAGCTTGTTCTTCTCACTAGATTCTATGATTGACTATGTTGCAGACTACTCACAGCTGTTATTTAGGGTTGGTTATCAATGTACATCTTTGAAATGTAATTCCTTCCCACCTTTGTCTGGTGGTGGCCTGATATGGGCTTAAATCAATAATTTGTACACAAACCAATGAACCTATGCTCTTTTTTTTTTTTTCCTCCATTTTGTGTGACGTAACTCACCCATCTAATTCCACACATGATGGAATGACAATCGCGAATCTGTGATTGGCTTTCTGGAATGGTGAGGCAGAGAAACTCGAGCTGACCCCAACCACTCCTCATATCTCATTAGTTGGAATACCAGGGGGAATAAACTGCTTTTTGAGGATGAGGTGTTTGAGAAAGTGGACTACTTCAGCATATTGGCTTTGCAGGAAATGTGGATAATCAATACACCAGTACTAGACGGGTGGGCAATTTTGCAGAAACCGGCATTGAAAGGGCCTTTGGGTAGACCAAGTGGTGGACTGATCTTGGCGGCTAAAGTGCCACTCTGTCTGACAGAGAGTCAATGTGACTCTCCTAATATCGTGATTGGGAAACGATCAGGGTTAGGTCCGTCGGGGTCAAAGGACATCTTAGTTATTAACATCTACAATCCTCCATATGGTGCACCTCACTGTGCCCTACTGGAAGTACTGGTGAGGTGGTTCGACTCCCAGGTCAATTCCCTAACAACTATTTTGGTTTTAGATTTCAATTCAAGGAACCCCACCGATCAGGAATCGCTGTATGGGCAGAATGAAATTATGGCCAGTGGTCCAAGGGACGAATCAAGATTTGATTGCAGTTGTCCTAGGGGTCTGTGTTGGGTAACCCTTCTCTATTAAAGGGTGTTCTCCATGGTGAACGGGGTGCGTCCCTCAGATTGTCCCCCACAGTTTATGCGATGTGCACCTTCCAGCTCCAGTATTATCGATTTATGCTTTCCTGCCTTCAATTTGGGGGTTGATGTGGTGGTGGGTTTGAAAGTAATCAAACAATTTGAGGGAATGTTTGCCTAGTTTCTGGCAATTGTCCCAACAACTAATGTTAACGGACATTTGTACCGTGCACTATCACCACCAGAGTGGTCCCTTGGTGCTCCTGGCTCTGAAAGAGGAAGTGAGGTGTTTAGTGGGAAGAAGCTGGAAAAGTGCAAGAGAGCAGTGATGTGCTGTTGGCGGCCTCAACCCTGTGGGTCCGTTGGCTGTGCCTGGGGTGTTTTTTGCGGCTGGTAGTCGTCGTGTACTATTGTGCAGGTCTGTGTGTTTTTGTTTTGTTGTTGGTGTATTGAAGTTATTGCGGTTTGTTGTGCTGTAGGTTTGTGGTTGTGTTTGGTTTGGAGTTTGAGAGGTGTATGCAGAGGGGGGGAAATTGTTAGTGCAATTGGTTACTTGGCATCATTATCCTGAATTGAGGCGCTGGGCCTATGTAATCCCCCCAGATGGGGTTCAGGAGCACCCCTGCGCCTCTGTCCTGATCTGGGTCCGTCCGGCTTTCGAGGTCCCTTTCACAACAGGCCCCTTCCTCCCCCAGTCTTCCCTTCCTACTCATATGGCTAGCGCACCTGCCCATGTCCACAGTTTAGATAGTGTGGTGATTGCTAATATCTCAATAATTCCACTATACTTTGGTACCTGGTGGCAATTATGGTGCGGGTGTTGGGTGGGATTAGGGTGGGATGTTGACTCCATCTCAGTTTGGGTGTCGCCTGTGTTCCCCTCTAACTGGCGTCCTTCGTCCTGGTGCCGTAGGAGCTTCTTCAGATAGAGATGTCTTCAGTCTGTAATGGGGTTGTCCGTGTCCACTCCAGTTTATTCATCCCTTTTCCTTTCTGTTTCGATTTTCAGTTTGAGTCTGTGGTGTTGAAGAGCCAGGTTATTAAGAGTTTCCTAAATTTTAGTTGATTTTTGGTGTTATATCTTTTGGGATGTTGTTCCAGGTTTTTGCGGCTAAGTGGTAGAAGGAGGTGCCCCCCAGTTATTTCTTGAGGTATGTTTTAGGTTCCAGGTGGATTTCGTTGCTTGACCTGAGTGGCTTGTAGATTATTTTCTTTTGTAGGAATTCTGCTCTGTGTCCACTGATTGCCCTGTGCGTTATGCACATTGTTTTGAAGGTGATGCAATGTTTTACGGGGAGCCAGTGTAGTGTTTTTAGGGCAGGAGTGATGTGTTCTCTTCTTGATAGTTTGAGGAGTAGTCTGGCTGCTGCATTTTGGATCCGTTGTAGTTTCTTCAGGAGGTATTCTGGAATTCCGACGTAGAGGCTGTTAGCATAGTCGATACTTGACATGATGAGGGCGACGATAGTGAGTGTTTTGTGTATGAAGGAAAGGAATGGTAGGATTCTTCTTGACATGTGGAGGAGGAAAAAACATTTCTTGACTGTTGCATTTACTTGTGGTTCTAAGGTTAGGGTGTTGTCCATCAGGACTCCCAGATTTTTTAATACCTTAGATGGTGATGGTGCGGTTCCCATTTCCATTGGCCACGGGATGGCGGTTTCGTTCTCTTGGTCTTTGGATATGATCATTATTTCAGTTTTTCCTGGATTGATTTCCAGGTTGTTGGCAGTCATCCAGTTGAAGACTTCTTTTAGACACTTGATTAGGGTTGAATGATCAGCTTGGTTGTTATTGATTTTGTAGATGATTTGGGTATCAACTGCGTAGTTGTAGCATGTAATGTACTTTTTGAAGATTCAGATAACCGGAGTCTGGTAGATGTTGAAGTACAGTGGTGATAGTGATATTAAAAAGTTCTAACAATGTTCAGGACCAAAGAACCACGTTCGCCAAGTAAGTCCAGGAGAAGGTGACCTTACTTTCGAGGGCAAGGAACTGCTTCACAAATCAACTGATGATGAATTAACCAAAATAAAGGTGAGCACTTTAACAGGTAACTCGCTCTGTTCTAACAAAACCCTGCCCTCAAAGTCCTCATAGCTACAAAAGCCAGATTTTTGTTTTAGAACATTTGCTGAATTTAGTGGTTTTCAGGACCGGAAGATCTGGCCATCGGACCACTCTTCTAGTGGCCCGGGCCAAAAAACGTAAAGGACAGAAGGATGTTTTTTCTTTCTCCAACTTGGCTTCCTCTTCATCAGGAGCTGCCTCGCTAATCAAAGAGACTCCCATGTGCTGGTTGGGAATGGTCACTTCAAAACTCCACTTGGGGGTTTCGGGGATTTCTCTACATCTGGAGGCTTGGAGTACCATAGCAAAAGACGCGTGGGCATTTTCGAAAGCCTGCTTAGGCTATCAACTACATCTCCCGCCATTTTGTTAATCGCGTTCCCCCTCCGGCTCATACAGGATCTCCTGCACTCTGCTTAGAAATTCAGAATCTGAAGGCGATGCTGCAAGTTCTTCTGGCTGAAGTGAGTGGGGGTTTCTAACCCTGCCTGGTGCCCAAGAACAAGCAGCCTGGCCTGCGCACTATCCTAGAACTGCCAGATTTCAATCTACACCAACCCCGGGAGATATTCAGAGTGATGACTCCAGCACACAGATTCTCCTCTTCCCTTCAAAAGGAGACTGGCTGTGCTTGGTGGACCTTGAAGATGCGCATCTCCATATTCCAATGTGGCTCCCGCACTGGCAATATCTTTGTGTCTCCATCAGGAACAATCACTTTTAGTACCAAGTCTAACCTTTCGGTCTGAGCTCAGCGTAGAGAGTCTTTACTAGAATGATGGTAGTCATAGCAGCACTTGTAGGGCTCTGTGGTGTCCACGTTAACAATACCTGGACGATTGTACGCCAAGGGTGACTTCCAGGCTGCACAATTGTTTTCACCTTCTATTCTGCCTCAGTTTATCAGTGAACTGGACAAAATCTTCTTTGATGGTCACTCAAGACTTGATTTTTATTGGCTTTTGCTCGAATGCACTCGCAGCCATACTTAATGTGACAGAAAAATGGGGGGGGAAAATCTAACTTGTGCCCTCTTTCTGAAGTCCATCCACATAACTGCATGGTGGTTTGAAAGACTGTTGCCTTATTGCGTCCTTGGTTTTTGCATTGCTGTTAGCGAGGCTCAAGGTGAGGTGCACTTAGTTAATATTAAGGCATGCCTGGTCCCATGCTACAGACCAGTCTTGTCTGATCCCGGTACCGCAGGGAATGAAGTCTGATCTCCCTTGATGGTCCGATCACACCAACCTGATGGAAGGGATTTCTTTTTCAGACACAGTACCTCCGGTCAACAGAACTAGGAATTACTCCTTACTAGGCTGGGGAGCAACGCTGGAGAACCTTGTGTGCGACCTTTGGTCACCTGTGGAGAGGTTACAGCACATCAACTATCTAAAATTGTCAGCCATTTTCCTGGCCTCGAAAGTTTCATTTTAGCATCCATAACAAGATGGTTCGCATTAGAACAGACAACTCTGGCCCAGTGTTCTATGTGAACACGCAAGGGCGAGCAACCCACCCCCCCCCCCCCAAATCCTGTCTGATCCTACTACACTTGCAGTTCTGGGAATGGGCCATTTGAAAAGGGATATGGCTTCAGGCTCTACACGTAACAGCCAAGAATTTGGTGGCGGACTCTTTAGCTTGGCAACAGCAGATCATGACTTGGAGCTGACCGATTTTTCTTTCCCAAATTTTTTATGATTGGGAAACTCCTTCCATAGATCTATTTGCGACGTATATCAACAAGAAGCTACCCATATATTCCTCCACAGAGGGTCTAGGTTTGTAGAGGTTAAGGACATTTTCTGGGATATGATATATATGATATGGCATTTGTAACGCGCCTATACACAAGTGTGGGACAACCTGTCTCAATTGTTTTTCTGCTGCTGAATCATAAAGCTTACTGCACGGTGGAGCAAATTGTGCCATGGTTGCCAGGCAGATTCTGGTTCTTGAACAGACCCAGCCTTTCACTCATCCGATTTAATTTGCCGGAGAGCCCGAAACTCTTGTATCAAAACTGGCAGAAGTGGCACACCTCTCCACAATCGCTTATCGGCCTGGTTTCTACTCGCACACATGGACCTTTCTGAAGATAACCTTTACAGTACACAAGTAGCGCGCAAATCTACACCATCACAGAGCAAATGGCTCTGTTGTTATCATTGGTGTCTAGACAACCTTGTCTACAATTGATGATAATCTTTCTCCAGCATGGGGTCTGGCATGGATTCACATGGTCATGAATATTTCCCGTCGTCGGGCTGGAAATCTTCAGTAAAGAAAAAAAATCAGTATCAGTTTTGTTTATGATCTGTCTTTCTAAGTAGTAACCAATCACTGGTCTCTGGGTCATACTGCCCCCAGCCAATGACTGCCTTCTCCCTAAGCCCTGCCTCTGGCAGCCATCCTCAGATTTGGTAGCACGTAAAGTGGCAGTATGACCAAGTGAAGAAACGCAGAGGGGTAGGAAGGAGGGTTCACATGTGAATCCATGCCAGACCCATGCTGGAGAACAACAGTTACAGGTAAGTAACTTGTTCCTTCTCCAGCATGGGGTCTGGCATGGATTCACATGCTCATGAATATAAGAATACATAGCAGTACACAGATGCACAACCACGGGAGGTGGCAAAGGCTCAATATTAAGCATTACATCAAAACTCAACATTAAGCATTTCTTACCTCCTCACCAGGCTCACCTTAAGCGAACAGGTTGCGCAGCACTGCTTGTCCGACCCTGGACTCCTCCCTGGAATCCCGGTCTACGCTGTAGAATCTTGTGAAGGTGTGCGTCGACCTCCATGTAGCAGCCCTGCAGATGTCCAGCAGGGGCACACCAGACGAGAACGCTGTGGTGGTAGCGACCGCTCTGGTCGAATGGGCTCTCGGACGGCCGGGCAACGGTCGGTTCGCCAACTGATGACCGTGCATGATGCAGCCGGAGAGCCATCTGGAAATGGAAGCTTTCGAGGGAGCCTTCCCTTGGTTCACAGGTCCAAAGTTCACAAACAGCTGTGATGTCCTCCGAAAACTCTTCGTTCGGTCCACGTAGAATTTCAGCGCTCTAGCTACATCCAGCGAGTGCAAAGTCCTCTCGGCCGGCGATGAAGGCGACAGGAAAAAGACTGGTAACACCAAGGGCTCATTGAGATGGAAGTTCGACGGCACCTTGGGCATGAAGAGGGGGTGCGTCCTCAGCACTACCCTCGTATCGTGAAATGACAGGTATGGAGGCTTGCAGGATAGTGCTTGGATTTCTCCCACCTGTCCTGCGAAGGTGATGGCCACCAGGAACGCAGTTTTCCTAGACAGAAACTTCATCGGGGCCGAATGCAATGGCTCGAATGGCGGACCCATGAGCCTGGTCAGCACCACGTTGAGCTCCCACGCCGGGGCTGGCGCCTTCACCAGCAGGCATGATCGAAACAGTCCCTTCATAAATTCCCTAACCAGGCGATGAGACCACAGGGATAACCGCCCTGTAGTCCTGGTGTATCGGGAAATCGCTGCCAGGTGTATCTTGATTGAAGCATGAGATAGTCCAGTTTTGTCTAGCGACAGAAGGTACGGCAATACTTGAGGGGCTGTAATCCGTAGAGGGTTAATCTTCTGTGCACGGCACCAGATAGAGAACCTCTTCCACTTGTGTCCGTAGCACTTGAGAGTTGAGGACGCCCTGGCCTTCACAAGAACCTCTCTGCAGTCGGCCGGGATATCATATCCTCCAAACTCTAGCGCTGCAGGAGCCAGGCCTGCAGGTTCAGCGACTCCGGGTCGTGATGAAGAATTGCGCCTCCTTCTCCGGAGAGAAGATCTGCGTCCGTCGACAGGTTGACTGGTGGGGACGTTGACAAGTCCAGAAGGCCCGGGAACCAGATCTGTCTCGGCCACGCCGGTTCGACGAGGATCATTCTGCACCAGGACCTCTTGAGCTGGTTGATGAGTCGGAGCAGCAACGGCAACGGAAGAAACTCATATAGGAACAGGCGTCGCCACCTTGCCCTTGAGGGACGGGAGAAAGGACCTGAGGGCCCAGAACACTGCCCGGAGCTGGACTGGACTGGACACCTCTCCGGAGGTGGAGTTTTGTAGGCCTGAGCCTGGCTCTCATGCCGATTCCTCGTACCGGCGCCTTATGGCTAGGGTTTCTGAGTACTTGGGATGGTCTGCTCCCCCAGGGGAGTTTGTGCAGGATGATCTAACGGATATCCTTGATGTTGGTCCCCCAACTGACCCGGTACTGCCGTTCCATATGGCTTTACAGAGAAGGGTGGCGGCGGCTTGGACTGCTCCGGAGAGTCTCCCGGCGGTGGGCAGATCCTTGTCACAAATACCGTCCAGCCAGTAGCGACCTCTGCTACTTGACCAGGCACCCCACTCCGGAGAGTTTGGTGGTGCAGGCGGCCACGGCCCCGGCAAAGCAGGTGTCGTACCCTACCATCCCTCCTGATAGGGACGACAAATGTTTTGATGGCTGGGCGAAGAAAGTGTTTTCTTCTGGTGGTATGGCGCTTCAGGCGGCCAACTCCATTTGTGCCTTGTCTCGTTTCACACACACTCTGTGGAACTGTGTTGCATTAGCGGCTGAACATATTCCCGAAGGGGACGAACGGGATGGTTTCTTTGCTATGGTCCAGGATGGTAAGGATGCCATGTGTGAGTCCGTTCAGTCGGGTTTGGGCTTAGCTGAATGCGTCAGTAGGTCCATGGCGGCGAGCACCGTGATACGCAGGTTTGCGTGGTTGCGGAAGTCGGGGTTTGCTCCTGATGTGCAGTCCTGGCTCCTCAACATGCCCTTTGACGGTGAACACCTTTTTGGCAGCAAGGCTGACGAGAGCCTTGAGAGGTTGCACACCTCAAAAGCTGCAGCAAAGTCGTTGGGCGCTGCAGTTCGCCAACCTCCGCCTTTTCGTCCTAGGGGACAGCAGTGGAGGGGTGGTTCCTTTCGCTCTTACTCGTCCTTCAGTAAAGCGAGAGGAGCTGGCAGTCAGAGGCCAACGCAGGGGTACCAGAGGTGGACGACAGGGTACCCGTGGTGCCAAGGCCGCTCGGGCAGTTGCCTCTTTGCCCTCAGGTAACGCCGCAGCCGCTCCCACTCAGTCATGAGGCCATGTCCCATGGTTCGCCGGTTGGGGGAACGCTGGCGCAGCATCTTGTAGAGTGGCAAGCCATTACTTCAGATGTGTGGGTTCTGGAGATCATAACCCACGGCTACTGTCTTCCCTTTCGTCACAGGTATCGCGACAATCCACCAGGGGAACCTCTCTTTGCAGAGTCCGGATCCGCTCCTTGCGCAGGAAATTCAAGCCCTGCTGGAGAAAGGCGCCATAGAACTGGTGCCTGTAGCGGAGATGAACAAGGGATGGTATTCCCCTTATTTTTTGATTTCGAAGAAAGACTGGGGATTGAGACCCATCATGGACTTGCGCGGTTTGAACAAACTCCTAGGAAGGACAAGTTCAAGATGGTTACTCTCTCAAGTCCTCCAGGCCCTTCAGCTTCAGGACTGGTTGGTGTCACTCGACCTCAAGGATGCTTACTTCCATGTGCCGATCCATCCCAAGCAAAAAGTACCTGAGGTTCGCGGTTGGCGACTCACACTTTGTTTCGGGTCCTGCCGTTCGGATTGACCTCCGCTCGAGGGTTTTCACCAAGCTCATGGTGGTGGTGGCAGCGCATCTCGGGCAAGGGGGGGATTCACGTCTACCCCTACCTGGACGATTGGTTGATCAGGGCGCGCTCTCCCGAGCAAGTCCTGGATCATCTGTCCGTCACCTGCCACTCCCTTCACAGGCTGAGCTTCTCCCTCAATTTAAAGAAGTCCCATTTGATGCCAACACAACGGCTCCAGTACATCGGAGCAGTGCTCGACACATCCCTGGGGCAGTGTTTTCCTCCCCAGGTGAGGGCTCTTCACATTCAGCAGATGGTGCACAAGTTTCAGCATGCCCAGACGCTCCCAGCGTTCGAGTTCTTGAGGTTGCTCGGCCTCATGGCATCCTGCATTCTTCTGGTGCCAGAGGCTCGTCTGCGGATGAGATCTTTGCAGTGGGCACTCAAGACGCAATGGTCGCAGTCCTCCGGCAGGATGTCGGACCCGTTTCAGGTGCCGCCCTCGGTCGCCCGGGACCTTCTGTGGTGGGCCGTCGAAGACAACTTGATGAAGGGGACTCCATTTTGGCTTCCCTGGCCGGAGTTGATGATCGTGACGGATGCATCCCTCACGGGATGGGGAGCTCACTGATCTGACGTTTCGCAGCATGTGCTGTTTTGCATTTAAACCATGATTTGATATTTGATGTAGCCCCCCCCGCACCATGAGGTGAGGCATTTCAATGTTGCTTTTTACTACTTGTACCTGCATATTTGATGTAGCCCATAAACCATGATTTGAGGCTTTCCCAATTTGTGCACCCACTCTTCATTTCCAGTCTTGTGATTTGTGTTCACTGGCACTTGTGCCCTTCTCTTCCCTCCTTAAGTATCTTTCCTCCCCGTCCTCCACGTTCCCTCCTCCCCTCTCCCTCTTTTCGTTTTACAGCACTTGCAGGATCCGAATGTCTCAAGGACTAGTAGGAACGTTTTTGTTATGTTTTTTTTCTTCATGGAGTGGATGGAACGGATGCCACCATATCCCACTACCACGCTTACTCTCTCCTATACACCACCACTCCACTAGAACACAGCGATACTATGACACATTTGGTATAGCTGTTCTCATACTAACACCTGCCTCTTACTCCTCAACATCCTAATTAAGCAATGCTAGCTGAGCACACACCACCAGCCTAGGCATCTCCTCAGGCCTAACACAGCCAGAAATCAGTTTGGTGTCAACCCTCCAGAATGAACACATATTCCTGACCACCCAAACACCACACCTAGCGCTAAGAAGCAGCTATCATACAAGTGCCACACCAGCTGCACAAATATCTTTCTCTCTCACTTGAGATCATACCAATGATACATAAGGTGCTATATAAATGCAAAGTAACATAACATATCATCCAGATGTTCCTTGTGGATGATTGCAAGTCCTCCTCCCCCCCTCTCTTTTGGTTTTTCTGTTTGCTTGGACGAGTTTGAAGTATGCAGGCAGTTGTTTAGGATGATTTGTAGTTGTTGTCTAGACATCTTTTTGGTACAAATAGGATGTCGCAAAGCATATCGTATATTTTGGTGGCATGTTTGGACATTGATCTTGCATTGAATAGGTTGCAGTGGATCTTTTTGGTTTGATTCTGCTCGTCAGTAGTTCCTTGTTTTGGTTTGCAGTTGTTTGGTTGCGGTGCCTCTTTATTGGTGTTGATTGGGGGAGGATGAGGATCAGCAAAGGCTGCATCTTCATTGAAGCGCTCTGCTAGTTTGAAAGCTTGGCTGTTCAATAGCGGTGCTTCACTATTCATGCCGGTCCGATGAGGATCCGTGAGCGCTTCTTCATTGAATTGGTCAGTTAGGTTGATGTTTGGGTTGTTGGTTGTTAGTTGTTAGGGCTTTGTCGTTTTGTCCGGTGTGCCCTGGGTGTTGATGGTGTCCTTCTGTTCCTGTGATGTATGGGGTGATGGGGTCAGAGTCTACCCATGCTCTTCTAGGGTGTGTTTTTCCTGGTTGTCTCAGACTGTTCTTTGTGTATCTTGAAGTCTGTCGTTGGGGTAAGCAGGTTCATGGGTTGTTGTGAGGTAAGGTGAGATATAAGGATTTTTCCTTTTGAAAGGTTGTTCTGGTCGTTTTGGTTTTTTGCAGTGCGCTTCCTTCATTTGCGGTTGTTGCTTTAGGGGTGGGTTGGATGTGTGCACCTATGTCCAATGTGGCCTTGTCTTGTGCTCTTTCTCCGCACCCCTTCCTGGTCCGTGGCATTTTGGTGCTCGGTGCAGAGATGCTGGTTGTGTGGTTGATTGCGATGTCTTGTGATGGCAGTACTGGTGTTTCTTCTTGTCTTGTGTTGGTAAGCTTGGGTGCTTTTTGTGCCGTCTATTCTTGAGGTGGGTTGGCTATGTCCCCTCTAAGCGCTGTCAAGTGGGGTTGGGGTTCTGGGCGTACAGTTGTCGGGAAGTGTAGGGCTAAGTTCGGTAGCTGTCTATGTAGGTCTCTGGGGTAATAGTAGGGGGTAGATACTATACTATCACGGTCTAGTCCTCTCTAGGAGTGTGAATTGGAACAGTTGAGTACACGCAGCCTGCATATTGTTTGCCAGAATGGCGTAATCTACAAATGATTGCCTGCAATATCCGAAGACCCCCAAAATGATCTTAAACCATCTTCTGTGTGGTGAAGGCATGGTGATTATTACATTTACACTAGCTAGATCTAAGGCCCCATGACCTGGTAAGATATGTCATAAGTATTTGGCTTGCAGATTTACACAACTGCCTTTGGATGGGCCACCTTATGGCCGTACTCCACCATGTTACTCAATAAATAATGAACATATTTTTGCTGCAGCTTGATAATGTTAGCAAAGTAATGGTCAATGTACTGAATGAGCGTTGAGTCTCCCGGGAAACAGAAATGTTGTATCAGCGTGCGATATTCTGGAAAATATGGTAGGATAGTGTGTGAATCCCTGTGGGAGCCCAATCCAGGTAATTTGGAAATTTTGATATTTTTAACTAACTGTAGGGTAAACTCTGTGTTCTTCTACCTCAACACGCCATTTGTTACAAACAATTCAACAAGCTAAGAAAACCAACAGCATGCAGCAATATACAAACCCCATCACAGTAAATATGCAATGAACTAGCAGACCACTTCAAAAACAAAATCAAACATCCAACAAGTCATTAAGCGCAAGCCTAGATTTAACAACCCCCTTAACCAGCTAACACCAGAACAGTCTACTAGACTGAACCACCTCCCACCAATCTCGATAGAAAAATTCAACAGCCTGGTGAGCAAAAGCAACAGCTGGCTCTCCAGCAGACCCATGCCCACCAGACATATGATATGATAGGTTGTTTATAAAGCGTTTAATACCCAGAGGTTTCTAAGCGCGGACCCTGTGTCGCTCCGTGTCGTCTTGCTTCCAAGGCGAGCGCGTTGCCGCTGAGCTATCCTCCCGAGACAATACAAGACTAGCCTCCCGCAGAATATTTCCTAATCCTCTTCAACCACTCACTAGCAACAGTAGCTGTCCCACAAGCCTTCAAATCGGCATACATTAAACTACTTCTTAATGACCCATCTAGGAAACACAGAAGACTATCCAACTGCCAACCAAACTCAAACATCCCATGCCTGGCAAAGCTACATATACAAATAATGCCTGGAATATGTAGAAAGCAATCAAATACTACACCATGCACAAGTAGGCTTCATAACGAAACCGCACTACTATAGATTAGGGACGATCTACTAACCAATGCAGACTCACAATGTTAAATCGGCACTAATACTTCTCGATCTATCCGTAGCCTTCGACACAGTCCACCATGAAACACTCAATCAAAAGATTTGAATGTATTGGAATCTGCAACACAACTCCCCTCTATCTAAAATCCTTCCTGACAGAAAGAAAGGAAGCAACCTGGATAACACCACGCAAGACATTGGGAGTCCCACAAGGCTCATCACTCTC
The DNA here is from genome assembly GCF_040938575.1 of Ambystoma mexicanum. NCBI lineage: Eukaryota > Metazoa > Chordata > Amphibia > Caudata > Ambystomatidae > Ambystoma > Ambystoma mexicanum. The sequence continues at coordinate 371,122,406 of NC_090921.1, forward strand.
ACCAGTGTTTTTCAACATCTGCATAACCCTCTTGCTTAACTTCATGAAAAACCACGGCTTCATCTACTAGAACTGTAGAGACAACACTCCACCTTGGAGTCCTGATGGACCACAAACTAACACTTGAGCCACAAGTAAACACTATAATCAAGAAATGTTTCTTCCTTCTGCACACAGGAAAAAGGATCCTACCATTCCTCTCCTTCATCCACAAAACATTGCACCCCATCATCGCACTCATGTCCAGAGTAGACTACGCCAACAGCCTATACTTAGAAATGGCAGAACGCTTATTAAGAAACTTCAGCATATCCAAAATGTAGCAGCCAGACTCATGCTCAAACTACCACGAAGAGAACACATTACCCAAGCACTGCAAAATACTGCACTAGCTACTGATCAAACGACGAATAAGGTTCAATACAATGTGCATAACGCACAGAGCAATCCATGACCAACAACCAAAGTTCCTAAATAAGAAAATAACCACCTACCATCCGGCAAGACCACTCGTATCAAGCAACGACATTCGCTTAAAACAAAAACCGTACAATAAATGAATATTCGGAATATCATCTTTCTCACACCTGGCGCAAAAACATTGAATTGCGTACCAAAAAACACATGCAATACAAGGGATCACCTGGAATTCAGAAAACTACTCCAAACTTGGCTCTTCACTCCAGAATCAGAAAGGAATGACTAGAAAACATTGACTCAGCTAGAAACAGGAAGCCCAGCGAGGGACCCATAATCCCCCAACTTAATCATCACTAAACGGGGAATGGAGAGGAAGAACACCTACCATTCATGTCCAATCACCCCTAGTTTACAGAGGAATACCACGGTAGGTTAGGACCCCCCCCCACCCCCACTAGATGGCTAGAGAGGGATGCATAACCGCCTAACCATCTCTAACCCTACTGCGGGGAACAACGCTCATTTCCACATACCACTACAATTCTGCAAGGAAAACTACCACACTGCAAAGTGCCTGCTGACTAGACTATCAAACAGTATGAAAACACACAGCATGGTCATAGATGTGGAGCGCAGAAGCCCTAAGCAAAGTGGTAAGAAAAACCCTGCTAACCTAAAACCTCAATTTTCCACATACCCTTCTACAGAAACTCGCACAACCATCTCTGCACAGCAATCCGCACATACTTAACCACACTGCAACAACATACAAACACATAACGCTGCACAACAGCACATGATAATTGCACCGAGCCGGAAATCGCACCTAAGCTCGGCTAATGGTGCACACTGAACTGAAACTGCCAACAGGACATGACAACTGTCACTTTCCGATTTCCACTAGACACTACTGATAACTTCAACCCCCCCATCCCCAAGTTTCACACCCTCCTTTTCAGATCTGCCAGACCACCAGTGGACTACTCCACTGGTGATAGTGCGTGGAACAAATACCCTTTAACATTAACAAAATCAACGCCAGAGAAGAACAAAACCCACCCCTTAGCAGCTGCCTCACAGAAATAAACCATTGGATGAGCACTAACCACTTTAAACTCAATCCAGACTCAAATGGAAATCATGATCACGCCCAATGACCCGTCGAACACCACCACATTATATGGACTACGAACTGGGAAATCCACCAGAACCATTGAAAGTGGTCAACATTCTCAAATATTAATGGACAACTGACACTAGAACCTCCAAGTCAATGCAGTAGTTCAGAAATGCTTCTTCCACTTGCACACAATTAAGAGCCTACTGTGGTGAATTCAGTGAAACATTATTAAAACCCTGGTATGGGTCTCCTCCTCACGTGTCCAGGTTAATGCAGCCACTACCTGTTCCTGAGAGGAAGTGCAGACTCTTTTGATTCATGGTTCCTCCATTCTCCTGGAAACATTGATGGCATATATTTATTTTTTTTATTTAAAATGTTTTCAATTATTTTATTTTTTTTGTACAAAAAGGTTCCTACATCCTTCATGAACATGTCTATGCTTATACGTTTCCAGAAAATCCCAATGAAAAAGAGAGAGAAGGGTGGGTAGAGTAGAGAAGCCATCTAGCAAGTATACTAGGAATCACATCTATGCTTTCATTAAGTCAATATTTTGCAAGAATTGGGTCACCGCAATGGTCTTGTGTATTCTCTCTCCCTCCATTAGACGATTCCACCAAAACTCGTCGTATTCAGAGATGCCCTCGAACAGATGTAACATGTGAGTTGATCTTTTTTTTTCCAGTCCTAAACAGTCCAGAAGCAGGTGTGTAATAGTTTCCGTTACTTCACTCTTGTCACAAAACTGACACCGGCTAGAAGTAGAGATTCCTCTGATAGCTCTAACTTCATTTGTGGGAATGATATTTAACCGTGCTCTCATAAATGTCTGACATGATTGACGGTTAGGTAATTTCCTCAAGTATGGTCTTGTATCATTCAGTTTCCTGCTGATCAAAAGAAGATGTGAGACTGATTTATATATCAGGGCTGACTCCTGCGTTTTTATCCATTCCCATGTTTCCAGTTTCGAGAACACTTTTGTAGGGTTGTTTATCAATTCGTCTTCTGTAGGTCCTATATCTTTCAGGATATCCATTGTTCTTTGGGCCCATGGTTTCAGTAGACTTGAGTTTGGGTTATACAGCTCATTGTGAATGTCTACTTTTTCGGGCATGGGGAGATGATCAGTTTTCTGAAGAGACTCAAATGATTTCTGTCATAGATGGCACATAGTGATGAGATGCAAAGTTCCCTTCGGATCATAACCATTGGCCATCACCCACAGATGCCTTTCCGCCAAGGCTCTGCCCTATCTTTCTGAAAGAATCACCCTTAACACATCCACTAGACCCACAAGGTCACACATGACCAACCAGACCTACGTACCTACATTCAAAAGAAGCAAAGCCGGGGGGTCTAGGTTTCAACACCTAGCACCCAAAAACTGGAACGCACTCCCCACCCCGCTTAGGAACGAAAACTGCATACCACGTCTTCTGCAGACTACTCAAAACGCTGTTTAACTCCACCCCACCTTACCTATCCTACTGTATTTTCACAACTGTATGTAAATAAGCACAACTGTATGTAAATATGCAAATATGTTCTGCATTGTGTGTGTATATATATATTTCTGAGGCTTGTGGAATCTGCTTAGATCACATGCTGTGCATAGGCCAACATCTAGTGGAAGCTGCGGAGTATTAGTTTGTTTTTCGAAACTCGAAAATGGGCGTTGACACAGGGCGTGCCAGTAATACTATCCCTAGTGTGACGTCCACTGTACCTAAGATCCCTCACGCGTCTAGGATCCTCAGATTGTTTTTTTCCGCCATACTGGTCGGAAGCATTTTGCAGAGTCCCCTGGCCTTAGCCATACTTTTGCTAAAATATAGATTAATTTACATCCTTTCCCCATCCCAACGTCGAACTTCGACACTCGATGCCGGCTTGGAGAAGAATTCGACCTCGGAAGGCCTCTGGCCTCGGCCCGGGCCTTGGAAGGCCTCTGGCCTCGGCCCTGCATGTAGGGAGTGTGGGGGGTTGGACATACTCTACACTCTTGGTATATAGGTACACCTTATACATTTCCTACACTTACCAGCCCGCTGCCTCAAGGTGCGTATGGAGGGTACCCCTTTTCAATTCTGCCCCAAGTGCAATCGCAAATACCCTTGGGTCGACCGGCACGCCACGTGCAATCTCTGCTTGCCGAGGGACCACCCCGAGGCGAACTGCAGAGCATGTAGTAGGTTTAAACCTAAGACACTTAAGGACCGTTCGACGAAGCGTTGGGCCCACCACGCCAGGCAGGCGGCCATGGCAGCGGAGGGCGCCTTCAGCGATGGCAGCGAGGCCGTGCTTTCGGACAGCGAGGGCATTACGGCGTCGAAAGTCAGCCGAGCGCAGGTCCCCGTCCTTGGAAGGTCGTCTGACAGGGCGGCTATGGGGAAGACCCCCGGCGACACAAGCGCTTCACACACCACTCACACAAAACACACGAAGTCCAACCGAGACTCGATGACTTCGAGTTCTCGGAAAGAGGCACATACAGAACGGTCCGAATCGGTGTCCGCTGGGCGTTCTCGATCGAGATCGCCGCATGACTCCAGGCAATCATCCACTCTTGCCAAGAGTGCCTCGCTCCCTAAGCTAACAGAAGTTCGATCGTCGGAAGACGACTTCCACCCCCAGGCCGTTCTCCAGGAGTCGGAGCCCGCAGACCAGATCAGCGCGGCCCCACGTTCGAAGGAGAGGGACTCTACCCCCGATCCTCGACGCCAGGCGTCGAAAACCTCCGGAGCCACAAAGGGACAGGGAAAACACTTTTCCACTCACGGGGAGGGGGGAAAACAGCAGAAGAAGCTGCCACTGCACTCCTCCACACCTGTGAAACACTCCACTCCTCCTAAACAGATAGACAAGACCAAGTCTGCTGCTATTTCTAAAACCAGCAAATCTACTCAGGATAAGTCTCCTAGACTTTCCGAGAGAGTCATTCCCAGTTCCAAAGAATGGTCAAGTGATGACATCGGTAGGGTCATGTCAAGGATGTCGTCTTTGGCAGACTTTTATGATAAAAATCCAGACCATTTCCTTTCATATAATCCACAAGGGGCTACACCCTCAGGCTCTAATGATCCTATCCCCCCGAGTAATAAGCCCCGGTTTGAGACACCTATGAGGTCTGCGGACCCCTTCGATGTACAACCATACTCACGGCCATACTCACAGTATCAAGGAGAGACTTCCTTTTGGGGGACCAAGAATTTGGCATGGTAGAAGAGCAAACCGGGACGGGCTACTATGGGGATGATGAGGACCAAGAAGAGGAAGACCCTGAAACCTACAGAGTAGATTCCCCGGTAGAGAAGGAAACCCTGGTTACCGACTCCCCTGTCGATAACCAACCCCTCCTGAACGAGGTTCTCGCACGAGCAGCAGAACATTTCCATATTGACACCCACGGTGTCCAGGAAGAGAGGGACTTCGCCAAGGAGTTAGTGGGAGAAAGGAGGCCTGTTGCCCAGACCATCCCTATCCTTAAGTCTATTCAGCGAAGAATAGACCCGTCCCTGGTGAACCCGAACCTCACCAGAGCAGTCAATCCCAGAGTTGAAAAACTTTTCAGGGCAGCCCAGTCTGACCCTCTCTATATAAGAGGACATCTGAAGCCAGACTCCCTGGTTGTCACTAACACTAGTAAGAGGGCTGGAACACCCATGTCATTGTCCAAAGCTTCTCCAGACAAGGAGAGCAAAAAACTATATGGTTTTGGCAGGAAAGTAGGCGGACGTTGAGGCTATCGGGCAAGGATTGCAAACTCCACCACCCTGTTGGCCAGCTACAACTGCCATCAGTGGGAAGAAGTCGCGGCACTCCTAGCCTCTGCACCAGAACCCTTAAAGGGCCAGTTAGCACGAATTTCTGCAGAGCGTAGAGCCGTGTCTGGTTGCATTTTAAAAGCAACTTTTGACGCCGCGGACAACACAGGCAGATTGATAGCAGAAGGCACTGTTATCAAGAGACATGCGTGGTTACGGCAGTCTGGTTTTAAGGCAGAAACCCAGGCATCATTGTTGGACAAACCGGTGGATGCCGATCTGTTGTTTGGTAAGGCGGTCGAAGACGCACTGAAGAATGCCAAGGACAAATACAAGACACTCAAGTCCCTTGGCCAGTTAACCAATAAACCCCCTAACCAGAGAGGGAATGGTAATTTTCGTCGCCCACGTGGACAAAATTCCCAGAGAGGATCAAACTATTCCCAGGGGCAGGGTACACAATGTAACAACAGCCAACAGTCTTCCCAGGGTTACGGCAGGGGTAATAGGAGAGGACGTGGTAAAGGCAGAGGCAGCCCCAGTAGAGGAGGCGGCACGCCTCCACCAAAGCAGTGACGCTCAGTTCAGGGTCCCTTCTCACGCAACCCCAGTAGGAGGACGCATTTCCAACTCCACCCAGGCTTGGGAAGGGATCACATCAGACAGATGGGTGCTGTCAACAGTATCCGAAGGGTACTGTATAGAACTACTGCACCGTCCCCGGAACCATCCTCCACGACAAAGAGTACACTCTTTAGAACATCAGAAGATTCTCCTTGCGGAGATCGCCAATCTGCTAGCAAAGGATGCGATAGAACTCGTCCCGGGACACCAGGTAAACAAGGGTATTTATTCAACTTACTTCCTTGTGCCAAAAAAAGATTTGACAATGCGCCCAGTATTGGACTTACGGCCTGCTAACAAGTATGTCAAGCCCCAAAAGTTTCGAATGACTACGCTACAAGAGAAAATCCCACTCCTAAAAAAGGGGGATTACATGGCAACCTTGAATATGAAAGATGCCTATTTTCATATTTCCATGTTCCCAGCGCACAGAAGTTACTTGCACTTTAAGGTGGACAGTCGGTACTACCAGTTCAAGGTACTGCCCTTCGGGATAGCTTCGGCACCAAGGGTATTCACCAAGGTACTGGCGGTGGCGGCGGCACACCTACGCAGGGAGGCAATCTCGGTGTACCCTTATCTGGACGACTGGCTCATAACGGTGGAAACCCCAGTAATTTGCAGGTCAAACATTCAAAGGACTATCGACCTCCTCCACGAATTAGGCTTCTCAATCAACGAGAAAAAGTCAAGCCTGGTGCCAAGCATCTCCAAACAGTTCCTAGGAGCAATCCTAGATACTCAAGAGGGGTTGACATTTCCTTCAGATTAAAGAATTCGGAATATACTATTGCAAATTCCGCAATATCAGTCAGGTCACCAAATAACGGTACGCAAAGCAATGCGTTTGCTGGGCATGATGGCGTCATGTATTTACCTGGTCCCCCACGTTCGCCTGCGCATGCGTCCCATGCAGGAATGGTTGGCGAAACAGTGGTCTCAGGCAAGTGGTCAGTGGGACGATCTAGTGGCCGTTTTGCCAACACTAGTACAAAGCCTTCACTGGTGGACAAGAGAGAATCTTGCACAGGGGAAACCCTTTTACAATCCCGAAGTACAGGCAGTAGTCACTACCGATGCATGTCTGACTGGGTGGGGAGCTCACCATCTCCACCACACAGCTCAGGGTCTCTGGTCTCCCTCAATAGCCAAGAACCACATCAACCTGCTAGAGCTTCTGGCAGTATTCAGAGCGCTTCAAGCGTTCGAGCCCTACCTACTAAACCTGTCACTGCAAATCCGGACGGACAGCACGACAGCCATGTTCTACCTGAACAAGCAAGGAGGGACTTGTTCGCCAAATCTGTCCAAGCTTGCCCAGAAAATATGGATATGGGCACTCAGATGGAACATCTTCCTGTCATCACAACATGTTCCAGGGGAGCTCAATTCCCTAGCGGATGCTCTGAGCAGAGACTCCCTCCCAGAGGAACACGAATGGGTTCTACACAGAGAGGTCGTAGAAGATATCTTCTCTCAGTGGGGTTTCCCCACTATAGACTTATTCGCCACAAGCAAAAACGGACAATGCCCAGGATTTGCATCCAGGTTCCCCCAACCAGACTCCCAGGGGAACGCCCTGTGGATGAACTGGTCAGGAATGTTTGCGTACGCTTTTCCACCAACTCCTCATCAGGAAGGTGGTTAACAAGATGAACAAAGAGTCTATGACGCTCGTCCTAGTTGCTCCCATGTGGGCAAGACAACCGTGGTTCCCACACCTACGCAGGATGGCGGTGTGCGAGCCCATCAAACTTCCAGCCTGGTACAACCTACTGTCCCAGCACCAAGGTCAAACAGTGCACCAGCAACCCAACTCAATGAACCTGGCAGCATGGCTCCTGAGGTCATAGAGTTTGGACAGCTCAATTTACCACAGAGGTGTATGGACATCCTAAAAGAATCTAGGAAACCAAATACAAGGCACTGCTACTTTGACAAGTGGAAGAGATTCGTTATCTGGTGCCAGAGTAGACAAATCAACCCAGTTGATTGCACTCCTTCCACTATTGTTACATACATGCTCCACCTGCTAGATGCAGGTTTGGTTTTTAACTCACTGAAATTACACCTGGCAGCCCTGTCGGCATACACCACTTCCCATGACAAGGTCTTGTGGTGGAAAGTACCAGTAGTTAAAGCCTTCATGGAAGGAGTAGAAACTTCACCCTCCTATTTCAACCCCACCACCAGGGTGGGACCTTAATGTGGTGCTATCTAAGCTCATGGCCCCCCTTTCGAGCCCATGCATAAAAGCAGTCTCAAACACCTGACTTATAAAACAGCCTTCTTAGTAGCTATTACTTCTATAAGAAGGGTCAGTGAAATTCAGGCTCTGTCAGTGCAGGATCCCGTCTTTACTGTCCATAAAGACAAACTGGTTTTAAGCACACACCCTAGGTTCTCACCTAAGTTTATATCTAAATTCCACGTAAACCAGTCCATCGAGCTTCCGGCTTTCTTCCAAGACCCTCAAAGCTCGGCTGAGGTGAAACTACACACCCTAGATGTGCGTAGGGCGGTCCTCTACTATGTAAATAAAACCAGACCGCTAAGGAAAACAGATCAACTGTTTGTCTCCGTAGCTACAGGCAGAGAGGGGGATCGCGTCTCTAAAGGTGCCATCTCGAAGTGGATTATTAACTGTATCCAGCTGTGTTACTCACTCTGAAAGAACTCTGCCTTTCACGCCAAGAGCCCACTCTACTAGAGGCATTGGGGCCACTCTGGCTTTCATTGCAAATGTACCCCTTGACACCATTTGCAAAGCAGCTACTTGGAGCTCTATTCACACTTTTACTCAGCATTACTGCATTGACACACATTCCAAGGCAGATACACAAGTGGGACAAGCGGTTCTAAGACACTTATTTGCTCATGACCCTTCTCACATCCCACCTCCTTCAGGTACTGCTCGCTAATCTATGCACAGCATGTGATCTAAGCAGATTCCACAAGCCTCAGAAGGGATACATTACTCACCGTAATCGTATTTCTGATGCTTGTATCTGCTTAGATTCACATGCGACCCACCCTTCTCCCCCTCTTGAGAGAAGGCACATGGTTGCTTGTAGTCTTACCTTTCTATCAATCTGCTTGGATTATCTTTACTCACGCTACTCCTCATGCTACCTCATGTCAGAAAAAATACAATCTGAGGATCCTAGACGCGTGAGGGATCTTGGGTACAGTGGACGTCATACTAGGGGATAGTATTACTGGCACGCCCTGTGTCGACGCCCATTTTCGAGTTTCGAAAAACAAACTGTAATACTCTGCAGCTTCCACTAGATGTCGGCCTATGCACAGCATGTGAATCCAAGCAGATACAAGCATCAGAAATACGATTACGGTGAGTAATGTATCCCATATATCTCTCTCTCTATCTCCATCTCTATCTCGCCTGTAACAAGTAAGATTGCTTTCAGCGCCACGATGACCCTGGGCAGATGTGCGCTATACAAATCCAAATAAATAAAATAAATTGGTGTTGATGGTGGCAAGTTCAGCACGGTCCTCCAAAAGTGGCTTTCTAACTCTGCCAAAGATTTTCCGGGAGGGTCATAAAAGCCTTTGTTCCATATAGGATCGCTGGCACAACTTTTGTTCTGTAAAACACCATGATTGCTTGTAGTGAGAATTTACAGAATTTTCTTACGATTGTTTTCGCCTGGACTGTTAAGCGTTTCGTCTTCTCCCACAGTTTTGATTGCATGTTCTTATCAGTTGCGTTATTGCTTAAAGTGACACCCAGGTATTTGAAATCTTCCACCGTTTAAATTCGTGCACCCTCCAAGTGCCATGAGAAATTAGCCTTTGTTTTTGACGATTTTTGGAAAGTCAGTATCTGTGTTTTGGAGGTTTAATTTCCAAATTGTTTGTTCGTATGTACTCGCTCAGGGAGTCCAGCTGTCTTTGAAGACCTAAAGGTGTTTGGTCCAGGACGATTAAATCGTCTGCATATAACAGACGTGAGATGAACGAACCGCCCAGTTTTGGTGTTAACGATCTGACCTGATGCTCTGACTCTTTAAGTTCCCATAAGAATGCGCAGAACAAAGTTTGAGCTAAGGGACAGCCCTACTTCACTGCTCTTGCCGTAGGGATCGGTTTAGAGATTGTTCCTTGTTGATTTAATCTTACCGATGTTGATGTTTCCATGTGGAGTGCTTGGACTTGTTCCAAGATAGAGGCTGGGCATTTGTTTCTTTCTAGCTTTTCCCAAAGAATCTCCCTGTTGACCTGGTCAAAGGCCTGCACCAGGTCAACAAACGCCACATAAATTGGTGACCCTCCAGCCTTTGTTTTCTCCTTTTAAGGTGTTTATTATGAGAATGTTTACTAACTTTCCGAGATTTTTAGCGAAACCCGCTTGGAAGGGATCAGAGACATTAGCTTCCTTTGCCCAAGATTGGAAAGTGTCAAGTAGCGTAGACCCATAAAGCTTGCCAATAACGTAGAGCAAAGCTATTGGTCTGTAGTTCTTTGGATTATCTCTGGGGCCCGCCTTATAAATTGGAACTATGGTAGCTTTTTTCCAGGACAGTGGCACTGATTTTGTTTTTGTAATTCTGTCAAAAACAGCTTTGACGAATATTGCCCATAGTTCCGGAGCTTGTTTCAAATGTGCATTCGTTAAGGCATCCGGCCCTGGGGCTCTCGAGTTTCTCAATTTCCGAATTTTCATTTCGATAGATGTTATATCTGTAGATAAAGACCACTCTGTCTCTGATTTAGGAGGGGGTTGTTGAGCCTCTGTTTGGATTTTTGAAGAGATCTGTTAAATGGGACATCCATTTCTGTTCCCCAACACAGTTGCTTAATGTTTTTACAGTGTTATTTGTTGTTGATTTTATTTTTATCCAAAATGCTCTTGAGTTTCGGCAATTTAGCAATCGAAAAAGTGCTTTGGCGTCAGCTTGGTACATTGCTGCTTTATGCGCCTTTAGCCAATTTTTATACATCTTCTTTGCTAGGGGTGCGGCCTCTAGATCTTTAAGCTATTTAGTTTTTTTTGCCAATCGAAGAATTTTCCTCAATTTTCTCCTTTCTTCAACCAAATCCTTGTCGTATGTGTGGGTAGGTCCAGCCGAGTTGGAATTAAAGTTCTTGACCGTTTGTTCATAAATGTTCAGATTTTGACTAAAGTCTGGGGCGATATGTGCATTATCAAGGCCTGCTTCATTATATATGTCCGTCAGATTTCCCATGTCCGTTGCTTTAACTTTTAATTTGATTCTTCCCCCCCGACTCTTCAATTTCTGACTGCATTCATGTTCGTATTTCTTGAGAGGATGTCCACGCGAATTCCAACAGATTATGGTCACTGTTTTTAGTTGGTTAAACTTGGAAGTTGGTAATATAGGGGAGGAAATCACTGTTGACAAAGATGTGGTCCAGTGTCGCGCTTAATGCGCCTTTTTCCCATGTCGGAATAATGAGTTCCTCCTCCCCTCTCAAGGAGTGGAGATTCAGCATGTCATACACCTTCATTATTTTGGTCAACTTTCTCCCTCTTTTTCTTGCCGCGGGGTTAAGGCGGCTTGTTGTTTCTGCCTCTAACATTTGGGAATGATGACTTTAAGTCCCCACATATTATCAGGTTCATATTCATCGAATTTCTTTTGCAAAATTAAGTTCGCTTTGTCTAGGAATTGCTCATCACTTTGAGCCAGCAGATTCCAGTAGGAGTTGATGATTATGATTTCTACTCTGCCCAGCCTAGCTTGATGGGGGGACAATTCCTTTCCACTTTATTTGCAAGACTTGAAAGAACAGCAATGATTCGATCACCTTTGTCACTTGCAGTTCATTACTTGACCTTACCATTGTCAAAAGGCCTGAGGATGGACGGCCGAAAAGTCCCTTTGCTGCTGGTGCCAAGTATGCCTCGAATCCGTCCATGTATGGTTGGTCTCTGAGCCATGTTTCCTGGAGACATAATATATCGTAGTCATCCAGGTGGACATCAGAGTGTCTCAGTAAGTGATCAAAACCTCTTGTGTTCCACGAGCCAAATTTCAAAAGACAGTTCTTTGTATTAAGGGCCGCCTCAGGGTCTTCTGCAGCTATCTGTTTCTGGAATGGCTACTTTCGATTGACCGAATCTAATGCTCTTGGGATCCAGGTCCACTGTTTCCCCTCTTTTAAGACGTCTAGTTCTTCTTCCTGTTGCATGGAGGCTCCTTCGTTGTTCAATTCGTCGTGGGTGAAGGTTATCGTGATTTTCTTCATAGGGCCTTTAAGTATTCTGTCTGTGTTGGAAAGGTCTGTGTGGTTTGGTATTGTCTATTATTAAAAGATTTTGAGAGTTTTTTGGATCATTCAAAGGTCAGACTTCTTAGTCTTCCATAATAATAATGGAATCATTGTTTTCTTTTCTCCTGTTTGGCAATAGATCCCTTTTCACCATTTCGCTGTCATGGATTGATCTTTCACTGGGGTGTGCAGTTGTTTTATTTTTCGTATACACTGGTTGGACTCTAGCTTGCTTTGATTTAATGGTTGATCTGGAATCCCGGGTCCTTAGATTAGTGCCACATTCAGTTAAGTCATAGCCCAAGATGAAAAAGCTCTCTATCTCTTGCAGAATTAGCATACACACTACCAAAGAGGGGACATGCAGAAAAACGTTCAATTTTCCTTTGATTCCAAACTCCCTATGTCCTCTGTTCTAATTAATCTTAGAGGGGGGATACACCGGAGTAGGGCCATTACGTTCCTTCTGTTTAAGATTACCTTACTCAAATTTTCTATTGTCTTTAGAACAAAGTTTCTTTCGCTCTTTATTTTCTCCTTATATGTAAGCTTTTTACATTGTCTCTCGAATTTGTACGTGTATGGTGTTTTGAGTCTCTTTTTTTCAGTTTTGCTTCTTTGTCCGGTATCTTCATCGTGGACCGGTCTAAACCTTTCCTCTCTTTGAGGCGAAGACCTATACCTTTTGCCCCTCACAGGGTCTTTACAGTGATCAACTGATTCAGTGTTGACACTTTCCTGAATTTTGGAGTCCACAAAGGCCCAGTTTTTCTTATGGATTATGTCCGACACGATCCTGTGATGCGAAAGAACCGTCTTGTTTCTCCTGTCAGCAATAGATATAAAGAGTGGAGAGGAGGGACTCTGATTCTCATCCTTTGTTTCGTGAGACGGTTCTTGTTGTGGTTTCTTCTCAACTCCTTGATTGTGGGGAGTTGGCTCCTGATCTACAGTCGAATGAGTCGATAAATCCATTAAGTCCATAGAGTCACTGTCTGCTGATTCCACCCCTGAAGATACTGGTATTTGATTTTGAGTTGGATCTCCGTAGGTGGTGTTGGCCCCTGCAATAGGAGGCTGCTTCATTTGTGCTAAGACTGCTAGAGCCCTTTCATCGTCGATTTCTTCCGGCTGGGCTTCCACTAAGATGTCGGAAGTTGATGATTCCCCAAAAGTTACAGTTCTTGCTGAAGGACCCTTAGCATTTGTTAATGGCCTGAAGACCGGGTAAGTGGACTTGTTTGTATCTTTTTGATCCTGCAGTGGGCATGGAAGCACTTTCTCGGGCTCTTCACCTTTGGACGTCCCCTTTAGTTTCGATACTATGCAACCGTTTGACCCTTTTTTCCTGGAATTTTGGAAGTCTGAATCCCCTTCTTTCACCCCAGTTTTCCTCCTTTCCCTAGACTGGCTTGATATGTTTTTTGGATTCTGCTTGTTTTTGCAGCTTCTTCATTGCATTTGTTTTGTTGGGTCCGTTCTTCTTTACTCCTGACATTGCATATTGATGTCTCTGGTGTGCTCGTCTCCTTTTCCCTTGTTGTTTGAGTTGCTCTAGAAAGTCTGGTCAGGTTTTCTGTTTCCACATTTTGATTCTTTGTTAGGGATCTATTTATATCTGTATTTTGGTTGGTTCCTTTTCCGACGTGGTCTTTTTAGTTTTCACAAGCCTTAATGTAACATTCTAGGTAGATCATTTTCGTGTGTATCATAGCAATAAGTGATGAGTGATCCTTAAGAGTATCATTGATCCCCTCATATAGTTTAGTGAAGGGCGATAATGCAATTGTGAAAGTTGACATCAAAGCCATCAAATCTGGCTTCTTTCTTGAAGACTCCTTCTCCGATTGATCTGACATTCTCGACGATGAGCGCCTTTTTGGCACTAAATGTGGCGAGTTGTTAACCTCGTCCAAGTTACTTGCCGTTCTGGGCACAAGCTTAATAGGCTCATTGGCCACAGGCCATATGTCTTTAATAGGTGGTAAATTCAAATGACCTGGGTCGTAAAATGAATCTTCTGTGGTCCGATTCGATTGAGCTTCTTGGGCCTGTGCTAAACCAGCATCAGCTGAGGGCTCTGATGCAGATAGTACAATTTTATTAGTTGCCCCTAAAGCCACATTAGCACTTGGGTAAGTTGGTGACATAATGGGCATGCTCCTTTTTTTTTTTCTTTTTCCATTCGCCGGTGATTCAGATGAGGAATGATTTCGTAAAGGTTGTTTTTCTATGTTTTTATCGGTTGTGGGTGATTCACCAGTCGCCTCATGGATTTTAGTCACGTTCTGTACTAATTCTCCTTGTGAATTCCTGGAGTTTGTTTCTTTGTTAAATTCCGATAGATTAGGAGTCTCCAAGTTTTGATATGTAAACAAATCGGTGTTAGGAATATTTTGTGGTTTAATCTGCTCTAAGTTTGTACCTGGCCAAGCGAAAGTTGGCGGGATCGCTTGGTTCCAAGCTGGGGTTAGATCAGCACCTTGTAATATTTCCACATCAGATAATTCCCCGAGAGCAATGTACTTTTCGTCTTTTTAAAAAATAAAAATAAAACGTTACGGAGAGCTGAGACTTCAGGAGCGATCTTTGATTTAAGAGTGATTTTTATTTATTTATTTATTTTTTAAATTCTCAATGGTTTTTCTTTATTCTCCGTTTGGGTTTTTTTCTTTCTTTAGAAGTACTGGAAGAGATCCCCGCAGTGTCCCTTTTTTAATAGTTGGTTTAGTAATTTTCTTTGCCAAGCTTTTTTTTTTATTGGCCATATGTTTTCTTCCTGGATTTATAGTATTTTGGTTGGTTTGAGGAGTTTCCATGTTCGTTGAATTTAAGCATTTTCCTGGCTCAGTGATTACATCACGGAATTCTGTATGTTCAAATGTGTTTAAGGAGTACAGAGAATCCTTAAGAGGATCCAAGTTGCTGGTTAGATTCACGTACTGTGTATCCCCCTCTATGTAGCTAAGGGTCAGGTTCACAATGTCTTTTGATGTGGGAGGTGGGAGAATATCGATTATCACATGTATTTTTCTTTTGTACTCTGTGAGGCCACACCCGATTTTAAGGGATGTTGCCCCCCCCTCCACCACCTCCCTTCAGGAACTTCCGCTACAGAGGTAATTAATACGTCTTCCCTGCCCTGGGCTTTGCCAACCTCATTTGCCAATGGCTGGATTTCCAGTTGGCTGTCCACAGCCATCTGGTTAATCGAAGCAGTTTTGTCCGGGGGGAGCCTTTGTCTGCTGGATGACTAAGCTGGACCAATCAGACACGGTGGACTGTGGCAGAGCTTGCAAGAGTTCTGTAGCGTTCCCGGACCCATTCTTTTCTCCACAGGGTACTACGTTTTTACTGATTGTGCCGGTCTCATCCACTTGGTCATAGACCTGAGCGACAGGCTTACATCCCAGAAACAGGGCCGTATTTTGGACCTGCAAGGCCTCAACAATCGATAACGGGGGACATATTTTCACTAAACTTGGGCGATCAGAGTGGTCTATCACAGATTGTGATGATACATTTTGCAATAATTGTGTAGTTGAGTTGTTAGGAGTATTAGAGGTGATAGTCTTACCTCCTGTTTTGAAGAGGGGGGCATGTTTCAAAGGACTTTGATGTTCCAGTCCGTTGTTGGATTCCCCTCGTTGGCGTTTACTCCTCAGTATCCGCCCCTCCTCTTCCGCGGTCCGACGCGTCATCTCAACCGTTGACCGCCAATCCAGATCAGATGATAAAAGGAGTTGCTGGGGCCCAGTCCGTCCCAGCCGTAAACAGCTATAAACAGCAGCGCCCTTTACACCACGCGGGCTTCACGCCGCACGGGTCGCGCTATGCTGTTTATGTAGGCTAAGGCGAAAGTAGACTTCCTGGAGGAGTGGCTTGAGAAGGCCACGTGAGTCCAGACACGTGACCCGGCAGACAGGCAGGCAGGCAAGTCCTAGCCCCTCTCGCTTCAACTGCTGCCAGCTCCAGCTGACAGACCTACGCGAGTTGGAGCGGGGGATTGTTTCTTCAGCCTGATGAAATAAAAGATGTAAGAAAAGTGTTCTCAGCAATTCTGAAGTCGAAGTCTGAGGTCCAGCCGAAGAGCTATAAACAGCAGCGCCCTTTACACCACGCGGGCTTCATGATGGCATATTGTAAAGTAGTGCCAAGTAATTAAACTGCTATTCATATAAAACATCTTGGCTCTGATACATTTCAGTTAGCAAATCAATCAGAACTAAATAGACATGCAGATCTTACAACCACTATGCCTATGGTACTGGGATGAAGAATAGGAACAAAGAGTTGTTGTTCAATGTGCTACTAAGAAGACTGTGCAGTCTAGTTTCACTACGTCACCTAAGCGGGCCATTTAAATGTGGTAATCATTCACAGGTTAAAGGGGGAGTAGCTGAAGCAGCAGAGTAATCGCCAGCAGAGACGGGTGCAGGAAGAGAAGGCGTTTCGTTTTGCTGAGTACTCCCAGCAGGAAGTAGTCTTGTATGGCAGTTGAAAGAGAAGCGCAGTTGTTGGGAGACGTGCTTCCAACCCCGACATGAGTCGCTCAGGTGTGTTGGAGGGTGCGGAGACCCGATGGAGCCTGTGGAGCTCCACAGAAGGGACTGTGACGACGTGGCAATCACAGAAGGGCTGTCGGCGATATTGCCAGACTGCATAGGGTTTGACGCAGCATCCAGAAGTGACACAGAGATGCCGAAGGAAACCGATGAGTTGGCTTAAAGAGAGGTAACCCTCGGTCACTCTGAGCAGAACAATTATCAAGACATCCCTCTTCAAGGACCCGGAAGGACAGTACGACCCGAACAGGACCAGGGAAGGACAGAAGCACCCAACAGGGCATGCATACGTGCATTGAAATAAGAATACTGAATTGAGAGACCGAAGAGCGCAGACTAAGCGAAATGCAGAACCCCAACAACACAACCGTGCAATTGCCTGATACTTGAGACCCACTGAGATTTTCTCCCTCACAAAGAAAAAGGAAAAAAAGAATAAATTAAAACAATCTGATGTATATATCTAAAAGCCTATGTAGCATTGACGTATGTCACGTAATTGCAATGTATGCACTGAAATGTAAAGTGTGAATACAAGACTGACACACAACACTAAGTAAAGAATGTGCCTTGACAAAGCCCAAGAAAGGGCGAAACAGCAGCACATGCAGAGAAATGTTGGCACAAATGTTTTTTGTAAATTAACAAACCATTGTACAAAAGCGCACGTGTTTTATATAAGAAATAACACACCAATCACCAGAAAAGTCACAATTAATGTCACAAAGGAATACACAAAGTGAAATAACTTGTGTGATACTGATATTTGTGGAACAAAATAGAGTAAGCACTAAGTTATTTAACTTATGTGGATGATATGAATGAAAAATACATGAAATAAAGTGTTCAACCTATATTAAAATATGCAAGTGTGTACCTCACAAGTTACAGAATTCAGAAACCTGTCGGGACACCTGAAACCCAAGCGCAAAGGCTCAATAGAAAAATAAAACCTCCGTAATAATCAGACCGACTGGTGAATATCGGTCACTACTGAGCCATGCAGCCACTGACCCCCAACTAACTGTGGACCGGTCAGTTACGAAGAATACCTAATAAACTAAACCAGGGGTAGAGTGCACAGACTGATAATACTCACCCAAAACGAGAAAACAATTAAGACAATTTTGAATACTGAACAAATGGAATAAGGCAAAATGGGCTCAATTCTCCTTTCATGAAAAATTAGTTTGGGGAAATCAGTAACCACATTGCGAACAGTCGAGACTATAAATAAAGACACCCATATTGTCCAATCCTTCTTACATGGGATGCTGGCATGGAAAACTTTGGAACAAATATTGCTACTAATAGAAGACCATTTGTAGTTTTAAGAGTTGTTCTCCCTGGCAGGCGAGTAAACCAGGAAAGGGACTAGTTGTAGTTAGTCCTGGTAGGCGAGTAGAACAGTTGTTTTGAAGAAATGTGATTGAGGTAAAAAGAAGTGTTGTGTAAAGAAAATGTCAACTTTATCATCCTGACAAACTGTTTTATAATGAGACATTTGTGGTGCTGTCCTGACTGAAGTATTTTACCGAAGAATAATTGTGGTTGTGGAAGAAACTTGCCTTAGTTTTTGAACATCTGTTTTGTGAAAGAGACATTTACTAAGTGGAAGGACGTATTGGATAGAAAAGACATTTCGAAGGGATTGTGTCCTCTGATGTATTCCTTATCTTTGATAATTCGTCTCCAGCTTGCTGGCCTCGGAAAAAAATGTTCTCAGTAGAGGGCGCTGCGCATCGACGTCGGTCGAGTTGGTGTCCCTCGACAGCCACCGTATCGGCGCTGACGTCACCATGCCCATAAATAGCCACGCGCAGCGTCCGTTGCTCAGTTCTGTTTTTCCGCGCTTCGTGGTGCCTCGGAATATCGTTGCTCAGTTCTTCAGTCAAATATACGTCATTATTCCTCGAGAATACCGACTCGTACTCGATGGCTTCCTCATCCGAACCGACGACTCCACGTCCGGCTTAAAAAAATGTCAAGACTGTGGAAAGAAAATGTCGTTGACGGATCCTCTCAGGATCTGTTTGTGGTGCCTGGGAGTGAGTTGAGCACCATTGTTCGGAGTGCGAGGGCAGCATCTCCATGATGGCGAAAGCTTTGAAGGAGCGTAAGGGGAAGCTCGAGAGAGGTAAGGCAGTTAAAACTTCTTCGAAAGTTTACTCGGCGGAGTCGAGACATTCCACTCCTCGCCATCACAAAAGACATTCTCGTTCTAGGTCTCGAAACAGTTCCCATCACTCTTTGAGATCTAAGCAAAAAGTGACGTCGAAGATCCCCTTCCTCTTCTTCTTCCGTTTCCCCGAAAAGGGTCTCCTGCCCCACAAAACATAGCTCTCAGGCTTAGTGGGAGGAATTCAGGAAAAAGATGCTTAGCGTGTTCAAGAAAGGGGCCTCGACCCCCTCGAAGACTGCTGAGGGTGATACCCTGGGTGAAAGACCCGAAAAATCAAAACGCCACAAGTCGCAGCACCCGGCGAAAGAATATACTCGAGAGCGCCACGAACCCTCGAGCAAAGGCAAGGTTGCGTCTTCGACGTCATCGTCGAAAGTCCCTTTGCATATATTTGCGTCTTCAACGCCATTATCGAAGGGTTCTTCGACGCACAGGTCAGTATATTCAACGCCGTCCTCGACGTTGAGAAAGGACAAACCCACGGCCACCTCACAGCCAGTGGCCATACCAAGAGCCTCGATCACGAGAATGTCGTCGACAACCTCGAGTAGAATTCCGATACTCTCGAGTTCCTCGAGGCTTCTACCAACTTTCTCAACGCCTTTTTCGATGGCTTTGAAGCCTTTAACGTCCGCGTCGACGTCAACGTTTTCTCAGCCAATCATGACGAATTTGGCCCCTTCTGCTCTGGAAATGGGATTTCTCCAGCATGGGGTCTGGCATGGATTCACATGCTCATGAATATTCCCCGTCGTCAGGCTGGGAATCCTCGGTAAAGAAAAAACCAGTATCAGTTTCGTTTCTGATCTGACTTTCGTAGTAATAACCAATCACTGGTCTCTGCGTCATACTGACCACAGCCAATGACTGCCCTCTACCTAAGCCCCACCTCTGGCAGCCATCTTCAGATTTTTACCGCACGTTCATGTGTTGGGATCCTCGTGCTATTGCTCTCGAGCGTTAGTGTTATTTTTTCACGTTTTTTCTCAAAAACTTCGTTTTTTCGGTCAAAAGAGCCTCAAGCTCCACCGACTCTCTATCCGATCAACGGGGACCCGTGTCGGATTCGTCTGCGCCCCTCAAGGGTGAAGATTTCGTCGAGCTACGCTTTTGGAGGACTCCAGAAGTTTCTCAGGCCCGGTCATGGCCCAGGAGAAGGGAAGCTCGACGCCCGGAAAGCTGTTCAGGGTCTGCCCTGGATGCCAGCTGCAGAACGTCTTCAAGGAGGACGAACACTCTTTTTGTCTCTACTGCCTACATGAGGACAAGACGCACGTGGAGAAGGACTGTGCGTTTTGCGGCAACATGTCGGAGCGGACCATGAAGGACCGCCATCAACGTCTCGCCAACTGGCTAGAAGGGAAGAGCCCGTCCGGCGAGAAGAAGAAGAAGAAGAAATCTGAGCGGTCTTTTAAGACCTTTGAGGACGCCCCGGCGACGGGGGTCCAACATAAGGCCAAGCACCGCGAGTCCGCTGGCACCGGGAGCGCTGAACGGTCGGGCTCTACGGGCGCCAGGCAGGGCGCACCCTCCCCGGCACCATCAACCACGAGCCAACGCTCTGGGTCGGGTAAGAGGAAGGCCGAGCACCCGGCGAAGCTCCTGGAGAGGCCCCGGTCGAGCTCGAAGGCCCCATCGGAGGGGGAGCGAGGCGGTGTCCCCCCCCTCAAGGATAAGGCGGTGAGCGCACCTAAGGTGGTGAAGGCCTTAATCCATCCGGCCAAGCCCTCTATCGAAACTGTCGCGGCGGCCCTGGCTCAGCCTGTGCAGGCTACACCAGTGGTGGCGACCTCTGGGCTCAGAGTCTCCCTGACACCTCGGAGGGAGTCCTCTTTTGTGCCCATCGATAGGACCCCCGTGAAATCCCCCGAGGGGAAGAGAAAGGGGGGGCAGGGCGTCGTCGTAGATTCGGCTTCAACCTCGGAGGAGGAACTGGTCGAGGTCTTAAGCCACGGCCTCGGCGTGGAAGAAGACCGGCCCGTCGGGATGGATCCCGACGCAGGTGACGACATCGTCGAGGGTACCGACGGGGCCCCTGATCGCCCGTCGGATTCCCCTCTGCCAGCACCGCAAGACAACTCGGCGGCCATTTTGTTGGCTATACAGTCCTTATGCTCAGAGATAAGGACGAGACTACCGTTGCCGACGGAGGAACCTCTCCCGTCGGGGGACCCAGAACCGGGACCTTCTGGTGTTCCCCCTACTAAGAAAAGAAGGATCCACCCTCCACCTCCTTTTCAGCCGTCGCGCCCCTTCCAGCCCTCCTCCCCGTCCACCCGAGGGGATGATACGGGGACTGACACGGCAGCGACGGGTACGGATGACGAGGTATACGACGAGGAAGTACCGTCGTCGCCTCCCACCAGGGCTTCTCCGCCCGACGAGATTGGATCGTTCCACTCCATGATCACCAGGGCATCCGAGCTTTTTCAACTCTGCCCTGAGGAGAAGAAGGAAGGTTTCCTTTATCAGCGGCGCGAGGCCAAGAGGAAGACGGTCCTCTCAGTGCCTCTATTGGACGACATTTGGGATGAGGGCCTCACCCTCCTCAAGAACCCTTCCACGACGCCAGCTAGAAGAGACCGGTACGAGAAGATGTACCGGGTCCCGGACACGGCCCCCCTGTGCCTCCGGGCGCAGCCTACCCCGGACTCCGTCGTCTCCGCGGCGGCCAGGAAGAAAGCGGGGGGGGGGGGGGTGCGGCCTCCACATCGACTTCCGAACCGGACGGTGAGGGAAAGAAATTGGACGCTATGGGACGCAGAGTCATCTCGTCGGCAGCGACGACGATTAAAGCGGCCAACGCCTTGGCTATCGTGGCCCGCTACGACAGGGAGCTCTGGTACAAACTGGCTCCCCTGCTGGACTTCCTGCCGGACGACAAGAGGACAGAGGCCCTGGAGATCCTGCAGGAAGGTGAGGTGGCTTCGGACCACGCCATTACCGTTGCGACGGACATCGCCGACACTGGGTTCCGCCAGTTGGGCAACGGCGTTTGCCTTAGGCGGCGTGGATGGCTCAAGGCTACGGACTTCCGTCAAGACGTTCAGACCAGAGTCCTGGACATGCCCTTCGATGGGAACAACCTGTTTGGGAAAACAGTGGACGATTCCCTTCAGGCCATTAAAGCGGACACTGAGACGGCCCGGGCCCTGGGAGTTCTGCAACAACGACGGACGCCCTTTCGGAGCAGCGGAGGCAAGGGCGCCTCCAAAGGTTCCGGCGGCGGTTTCTCCACCTACCGTCAAGCGGCCCGCTCGTCGTCTCAGGAGGCCTACAGAGGACGAGGCAAGTCTGGCGGACCCAGCTGTCGTCGCCAAGGAGGTCAAGGCGGCAAAGCCTCGTCGAAGCAGGATTGAACCGGCCGTGGGGTCGGGCCCCCACCGAAGCACCCCGGTGGGAGGCCGGCTGGCGAGCTTCGTCAGCGTGTGGGAGTCCATCTCCACCGACCGTTGGGTGCTGGACGCCTTGGCCCGGGGCCACGCGCTCGAGTTCCAGAGAAGGTGCCCGCGCGTCCCCCCGTGGCCAGGAAAGAGCTTCACGTCCCTCAACTTCTCCTGGAGGTAAAAGCGATGCTCAGGAAGGGCGCCATCGAACTCGTCCCAAAGAGGCTTTGGGGCTCCGGAGTCTACTCGAGATACTTCCTCGTGAAGAAGAAGACGGGGGGATGGCGCCCCATCCTGGACCTGCGGCGTCTGAACAAGTTCATCAAGGCGCAGAAGTTCCGGATGGTCACCCTCCAGCACGTCCTGGGTCAGCTGGAGGAAGGAGACTTCCTATCGTCGTTGGATTTGGAGGATGCCTACTTCCATATTCCCATCCTAAAGGGGCACCGAAAATTCCTCCGGTTTGTGGTCCAAGGGCGTCATTACCAGTTCAAAGCCCTCCCCTTCGGACTACGGTCGGCACCCAGGGTATTCACCAAGTGCCTCGCACCGGTGGCGGCGCAGCTGCGCCGCGAGGGGGTCCACGTCTACCCCTACCTGGACGACTGGCTCATCCGAGCCAAGACGAGGGAGCTCGCCGTGGTTCACACGGCAAGGACCGTCCAACTTCTCACGGACCTGGGATTCTCCGTGAACTACGCCAAATCCCACCTGGTACCCGCGCAAGACGCTCTGTTTCTGGGAGCGAGGCTCAACACAGTGTCCCTTCTGGCCTCCCCGTCGGAGGAGAGGACCAGGACCATCCTGGGCAAGGTGCAGCGGATGTTGGTGGCCGACGCGGCCAAGGTGAGGTCCATCAAGTCCCTCCTCGGAATGATGTCTTCCTGCATCTACCTGATTCCCATGTGCAGGCTCCGGATGCGCCCGTTGCAGGAGTTCCTGGACGCGCGCTGGATCCAAACGACGGGCAGCTTCGAGGAAAGGATCACACTCGACGAGAGTTTCCGACGAGCGATCCGGTGGTGGGGCAACCGCGCGCATCTGACGGCGGGCTTGGACTTCCAGACCCCAGCCCACCAGGAGACAGTGACCACGGATGCCTCCCTGGAAGGGTGGGGAGCGCACACCGAAAATCTGCACGCAAGAGGCCTTTGGCTCCCGACGGAGAAATCCCTAAATATCAACGTCCTGGAGCTCCGTGCAGTGTTTTGGGCCCTCAGGTCCTTCCTTCCGTCCCTCAAGGGCAAGGTGGTGAGGATCTTCACCGACAACACCACCACCATGTTTTACATCAGGAAACAGGGCGGAACCAGGTCCCCAGCACTGTCCAAGGAGGCGCAGGACCTGTGGCATTGGGCCATCGCCCAAAGGATATTTCTGGTGCCGTTTCATCTGGCAGGGATAAAAAAACACCATCGCCGACTCACTCAGCAGGGAGCTGCGCTCGTGCCACGAGTGGGAGCTACGGCAGGATCTAGTGGATCGCCTCTTCCGACGGTGGGGCACACCCCAGATCGACCTGTTCGCGACGGCGACAAACTCCAAGTGCCGGAGGTTCGCCAGCAGGTTTCCCCAGGCGAGGAGCATGGGCGATGCTTTCTCGTTCCCCTGGGAGGGCCTGTTCCTCTACGCGTTCCCTCCTTTGCCACTGCTAATCCGGCTCGTCAACCAGCTCAAGAGGTCACGGTGCAGGATGATCCTCGTCGCACCTGCGTGGCCGAGGCAGATATGGTTCCCGGACCTTCTGGACTTGTCGGCGTCCCCGCCAATCAAGCTGCCGGTGGACGCGGATCTACTCTCCAGAGAAGGAGGCGCCATCCTCCACCACGACCCGAAATCGCTGAACCTGCAGGCCTGGCTCCTGCAGCGCTAGAGTTCGGAGGATACGACATACCGGCCGACTGCAGAGAGGTTCTTGCAAAGGCCAGGGCGTCCTCGACTCTTAAATGCTACGGACACAAATGGAAGAGGTTCTCTGTCTGGTGCCACGCACAGAAGATTAACCCTCTACGGATTACGGCCCCCCAAGTACTGCCGTACCTGCTGACGCTGGCCAAAGCTGGACTGGCACACGCGTCCATCAAGATTCATCTTGCTGCGATCTCCCGATACACCAGAACCACGGGGCGGACATCCTTGTGGTCTCATCGTCTGGTGAAAGAGTTCATGAAGGGACTGTTCAGATCGTTCCCGCCGGTGAAGGCTCCGGCCCCGGTTTGGGAGCTCAACGTGGTGCTGACCAAGCTCATGGGACCTCCGTTCGAGCCTCTGCACTCAGCTCCGTTGAAATTTCTGTCCTGGAAAACAGCGTTTCTTGTGGCCATCACCTACGCACGACGAGTGGGAGAGATCCAGGCCCTTTCCTACAAGGCCCCGTACTTGACTTTTCACGACACGAGGGTAGTGCTCAGGACGCACCCCTCCTTCATGCCCAAGGTACCGTCGGACTTCCATCTCAACAAACCCTTGGTGTTCCCTGTGTTCTTCCCGTCGCCTTCGTCGCCGGCTGAGAGGACTTTGCACTCGCTGGATGTGGCTAGAGCGCTGAAGTTCTACGTGGACCGCACGAAGTGTTTTCGGAAGATGTCGCAACTCTTTGTGAACTTTGGACCTGTCAATCAGGGGAAGGCTCTCTCGAAGGCTTCCATTTCCAGATGGCTCTCCGGCTGTATCATGTACTGTCACCGGTTGGCAAACCGACCGCTGCCTGGCCGTCCGAGAGCCCATTCCACCAGAGCGATCGCAGCTACCACGGCGTTCCTATCTGGTGTGCCCCTGCTGGACATATGCAGGGCTGCTACGTGGAGGTCGACGCACACCTTCACGAAATTCTACTGCGTCGACCGGGATTCCAGGGAGGAGTCCAGGGTCGGCCAAGCAGTGCTGCGCAACCTGTTCGCCTGAGGTGAGCCTGGTGAGGAGGTAAGATGCTTAATGTTGAGTTGATGTGATGCTTAATGTTGAGCCTTTGCCACCTCCCGTGGTTGTGCATGTGTGTACTGCTATGTATTCTTTATTCATGAGCATGTGAATCCATGCCAGACCCCATGCTGGAGAAGGAACAAGTTACTTACCTGTAACTGTTGTTCTCCAGCATGGGTCTGGCATGGATTCACATGCGAACCCTCCCGCCTACCCCTCTGCGGCTCTTCACTTGGTCATACTGCCACTTCACGTGCTTCCAAATCTGAAGATGGCTGCCAGAGGTGGGGCTTAGGTAGAGGGCAGTCATTGGCTGTGGTCAGTATGACGCAGAGACCAGTGATTGGTTATTACTACGAAAGTCAGATCAGAAACGAAACTGATACTGGTTTTTTCTTTACCGAGGATTCCCAGCCTGACGATGGGGAATATTCATGAGCATGTGAATCCATGCCAGACCCATGCTGGAGAACAACAGTTACAGGTAAGTAACTTGTTCCTTATACCATTTCCAAGATCTGATCATTCCAGAGCCTTATCTATTTATGAAGAAGGGGAGAATTCGGATCAGGATAGACCTTTTGAGTTGCAGGGATCTGCAACTCCTGTACCAGAGGAATTTACCTCTGAGGAAAATAGGTTAAAATACCTCCAAGAATCCTTACATGAAGCAAGTGGGTTGGACGCTTCCCTAGAAGTGGAATTCGCCAAACCAGACCATGGGGAACATGCTGAAACCCCTTATAGAACCTTGATGGCAAGGATAATAGAGTTTATGGGGTGGTCTACACCCTCACCTGCTTTTCAGCAAGACGACCTCAGTCATTTTGGTTAAAGGTCCACAGGAGGATCGTGTGGTGCCATTTCATGCGGCATTACAAAGGAAAATATTGGCAAAGTGGGAAACCCCTGTGGTTAACAAAAAATTATCATCCAAATTTAGGGTGTCTACTGCTGATCCTGAATATTTATCCAGACACCCAACTCCGGAGAGTCTAGTTGTTCAGGCAGCAACTTCATCAGGTAGTAAATCGGCTTACCCTTCTGTTCCTCAGGACAGGGATGACAAGAGATATGGGGAAGAAAGTCTATGGCCAAAAAAGTCTTTTCTGCATGTAGCATGGCTTGAAATCCATCAATGCTACTTGTACGCTCGCAAGGTTCGGCCACACACTTTGGGAGTGTGCTTCATCAGTGGCTGACTGCCTCCCGGAGGGAGAAGAAAGGGAAGCGTTTCTAAACATCATTAAGGATGGGTAAAGACGCAACGTGGGAATCCCTTGAAACTGGCATAGATTCTGCTGACCGCATCAGCAGGGCCATGGCGGCAAGCACAACAACCCAGAGATTTGCTTGGTTGTGAAAGTCTGGTTTTGCTCCAGATGTGCAAAGCAGACTCTTGAATATGCCCTTTGACGGCTCTTTGTTTGGTAAGAAGGCGGGTGACAGTTTGGAAAAGCTACAAACATCAAAGGCAGCAGCAAAATCCCTGGGAGCTGCAATCCGTCAGACACCATATCGCCCCTCAGGAACCTCTTGGAGAGGTAAGTCCTTTCGCTTCTGTTCCCCATTCGGAAGAGGCAGAAGACAGCAGGTTCAAAGGGGTCAGAAAAGATTCACCCGAGGTGGACGGGTTACAAATACAAAAGCCGCAGCAGGTGCCTCTTTACCCTTGGCATCTGCATCAGCCGCCTCCAAACCGCTCTGAGGACTCTCCTCACAAGACACCAGTAGGGGGCAGGTTAACTCAACATCTGACGGAATGGCAGGCTATTACGTCAGATGCTTGGGCATTGGAGACAGTTGCCCAAGGTTACTGCCTGCCTTTTCTACGCATCCCTCAGTCATTCACCGGGGAACAGCTCTCTATACGTTCCAGATCCGCTCCTCTTGCAGGAAATTGTAGACCTGCTAGAGAAAGGTGCCATAGAACCGGTACCTGTAGCGGAAAGGAACAAGGGCTGGTACTCTCCCCCCCCCTACTTTCGCATACCGACGAAAGACGGAGGACTTAGACCTATCTTGGACTTACGAGAATTGAACAAGTTCCTCAGGAAGGACAAGTTCAAGATGGTAACTCTCTCTCAGATCCTTCAGGCCCTCCAGCTCCAGGACTGGCTGGTATCTCTGGACCTCCAGGATGCTTATTTCCATGTGCCAATCCATCTCAAACACAGGAAATAACTGAGGTTGGCAATTGGCGGCTCTCATTATCAATTTCTGCCATTTGGGCTGACCTCCGCCCCGAGGGTCTTTACCAAGTTATTCGGTAGTGGCTGCAAGTCTAAGGAGGGGAGGGATTCACGTCTACCCCTACCTGGATGATTGGCTGATCAGGGCTGTATCTTCGGAACAAGCTCAGATCCAGCTAGATTATGTCTGCCACTTCCTTCACAAACTGGGCTTCTCCCTCAATTTAAAGAAGTCACAGATGATACCATCACAGAGACTCCAGTTCATCGGATCGGTCCTGGACACTTCCCTGGGAAAAGCCTCGCCACCAGAGGTGAGGGCTCACAATATTCTGCAGATGGTCACCAAGTTTCGAAATGCCCAACATCTCCCAGCCTTTGACTTTTTGAGGTTGTTAGGCCTCATGGCATCCTGCATCTTCCTTGTGCCAGAGACTCGCCTGAGAATGAGATCTCTCCAGTGGGCACTAAGAACCCAGTGGTCGCAGTTCTCAGAAAAAATGACAGATCTCCTTTGGATTCCAGACAAGGTAGCCCGAGACCTTCAATGGTGGGCTTATCGAGAGAACATTTTGAAAGGAGAACTGTTTTGGCAACCAAGGCCGGAGATAACAGTAGTCACGGACACCTCACTCACGGGGTGGGGAGCCCATGCCAACGACTTGACCCATCAGCGGCCGTTGGTCTCCATCGGAGTCCAGACTACACATCAACCTATTGGAGCTTAGAGCGATCAGACTAGTGCTGAAAGCTTTCCTGCCATCAGTACAGGGAAAAAATGTCCTGATAATGACGGACAACACAGTGGCCATGCACTACCTCAACAAAAGAGGAGTGGGATCACTGCCACTGTGCAGAGGGGCAATGCAGCTCTGCTTTTGGGCAATTCCCGAAGGAAAATCTATATCGGCAGTTCACCTAGCTGGAGAGAAGAACTTGACGGTGGACGCTCTGAGCAGGCAGGGCACAGTTTCCCACGAGTGGGAACTAGCTCAGGAAGTCCTTCAGGAGATCTTCGCCCTTTGGGGAACCCCTCAAGTGAATCTGTTCGCCACCAGTACCAACAGGAAGTGCGATCTGTTTTGTTCAAGGGAATTTCCCCCGAGAGGAGCTCTAGGGGACGCGTTCGTAGTAGACTGGGAGTTTCCACTCCAGTACGCTTTTCCACCAGTCCCTGTCATTCATCAAATGATCAGGAGGTTGAGAAGATTCCAGAGGACCATGATCCTAATTACCCCAGACTGGGCCAGGAGAACGTGGTACCCGGATCTTCTAGACATGTCCATCTGTCCTCCAATTCGCCTTCCACTCAAGGAGAATCTTCTCTCACAGACGGGAGGTCAGGTTCTCCATCCAGACATCAGAACCCTCAACCTTCACGCTTGGCTTCTGAAAGGTTGAGCTACAAGGATTAGGACCTCCCTGATGACGTCATGGAGGTGTTGCTTTCGGTCAGAAGGCCAGCAACAAAGTCTTTATACCGCTGTCGTTGGAACAAATTTTGCGGCTGGTGTAGAGAAGAGAATATCAACCCCTTTTCATGTGGTACACCAACGGTATTATCCTTTCTACTCTATTTGGCAAATTCAGGCCTTCAAGTTGGCACTATCAAGGGCTATCTCGCAGCGCTATCGATCTTCAAGCGCACTGTAGAGGAGCCAACGTATTTCAAATTACCCTTAGTAATACAATTTCTAAAGGGATTAACTAATGTCTATCCTCCAAGACCAATCCAAGTTCCCTTATGGGACTTAAATGTAGTCTTCTATTTCCTGATGGGTACTCCTTTCGAACCACTCCACTCTTGTTCGCTAAGATTTCTCACCCTTAAAACTGTCTTATTAGTGGCACTAACATCTGCTAGAAGGGTGAGCGAATTACAAGCTCCATCTTGTAAACCCCCTCATACAATTTTTCATAAAGGCAAAGTTGCCCTACAGGTGAAGCCTAATTTCTTCCCAAAGGTGGTTTCTGAATTTCACATCACTCAGAAAATTACCTTACCTTCATTCTATCCTCCTCCCCATCCGGGGAAAGGGGAAGAAAGGCTACATAGGTTGGCCCCAAGGCGGGCTTTAAGCTTTTACATCAGCAGACTTGCTAGGATTAGGCAAGCAGACCAACTGTTCGTAGGTTACTCGGGGCACAAATTGGGACTACCAATAACAAAACAGACCATTTCCAGATGGATTATTTTGGCCATTCTGGAATGTTACAAACTAGCAGGGAAAGAGCCTCCTCAAAATCTTAGGGCACATTCAACCAGGGGTATCGTGGCCTCTTCGGCCCTCCGAAGAGGGGTTCCGGTTCGAGACATATGTGCGGCTGCCACATGGTCGTCCGCACATACCTTCAC
Organism: Ambystoma mexicanum; assembly: GCF_040938575.1. Taxonomy (NCBI): domain Eukaryota; kingdom Metazoa; phylum Chordata; class Amphibia; order Caudata; family Ambystomatidae; genus Ambystoma; species Ambystoma mexicanum. The sequence goes on from NC_090921.1 coordinate 371,152,201, forward strand.
AAGATTCTACAACCTGGATTCCTCCTCTAGTCAAGAGACTAAGCCGTATTACATTTGGTTCATTCCTAAATGGAAACATGGTGTTTTTACTCCCACCTCCAATTACACACCACTGCTATGGGATTCTATCAAAGATAAGGAATACGTCGGAGGACACAATCCCTTCGAAGAACAAGTTACTTCTTACCTGGTAACGTTCTTTCGATGGGATATTCCTCCGACGTATTCCTTATCGCCCCTCTCATCCATCCCTGCAGTAATACTTCCCTTGTGGTTGCAACTTACGTTCCTTCAAGGTCAATAACCAATTCACGCAGGACTTATCTTATACTACAAAACGGAATTGAGCAACGGATGCTGCGCGTGGCTATTTATGGGCATGGTGACGTCGGCGCCGATATGGTGGCTGTCGAGGGACACCAACTCGACGGATGTCGATGCGCAGCGCCCTCTACTGAGAAAAAAATGTTCTGAGGCCAGCAAGCGGGAGATGAATTATCAAAGATAAGGAATACGTCAGAACATCCCATCGAAAGAACGTTACCAGGTAAGAAGTAACTTCTTTTCATTGAATTGAACAAACCTTTGTTGAACAAGAACTTTTTCAAATGTCTTCCTGAATTGATCCAGGGGAAGGGAACCAAACCCTGGTCACAAGGAATATCTTATGAGAATTAGATGTTTCAACTTTTGCAGATACATTTATCTTATACACTTTGGTTATATGTTAGTGTGAGGGTCAGATACCTCTGGATACAAGGTTATCTATCTTTAGTTTGTTTGCTAGGTAAGAATGTTCTTGTTAGGATAGGGACAGATAGGAGTTTGTCACCCCTTTTTACTTTTAGTAAAAATGGCAGACATTGAGATAAGGACAACTTTGTGTCCGTCTCTCATTTGACTCCTCGCACTACTCCCCTGCACCCTCCCACTCGGCATGTCTACAATTGGCCACGCCAACAGCACCCATCTCCGAATGCCAGAATACCTTCTGAAAAACTACAATGAATACAGATTTCAGCACTGAGAACACTACATTGGCTACCAGTGAGTTTCTAACCACGCTGCATAACACAAACCGCAATCCACGCCCGAGGAGCGGAATTCATACCTCAAACCGAAACAATTTGCAACGCACAATTTCAGAGGATTAGCTTTCTCCTGCATAGCAGTGAGACTTAGGAACTCTATCCCAAAGGAAATACGAACAGAAGATCACCTAAAATTCAGTAAACTGTTAAAAACTTGGCTCTTTAACTCAACAAGCTAAAGATTAGAAACAAGTGAAAGAAAACTGCCAGCGCAGCACAATAAAAGAAAATATGATCCTCTAAACAAGCCACTCAAAGAAATAAAGCACCCGACTGCAAAACACCAGACTATTAACCTGACTGGGTTGCAATCTACAGATATACTAAAGAGAACTGCCTAATAACTGTACTAAAATGTTCTAATATTCTGCTTACCCATCCTCCAAAAAACCAGACGCATAACTCCCCCAGATAAGACACCGGAAAATACCGGCACTCTGACAACACCCAACAGGACACTACACCGAATGCACATAAAACGTCCATATGTAACCTTGTACCAAACACCACATAACATCGACCTACTAAAAACAAACCAACACTCGGTAGCCTGGTGTTCCGAACTGAAGCTACCAACAGCACATCAAAGCTCTTGCACTTTCCCTCTCAATCCCATTAACTAACCCCTGCCAACCCCCTTCCTTTTCAGATCTGCCACAAAGGTTGAAGACCATGAAAATGTCAGCGGTGCATGGTATAAAATGCCATAGCATAAATATAAACTATACATTTGTAACACTGTTGGCACATTTCCAGTGAATAACTGCTGTTTCTACATTATTTTTAATTGTTGAAAGGGGGGATCTTCCAGGGTAGCTATTACTCTTGAAGAAAAATCTTCTGGAGGTTCCACTTTGTCTTGTCTAAATGACACCACCTTTGACCAATATGTTTTGGCCTTTGCCAATTCTTTTATTGCATCCAGCATTTTACTAATTTTACTAATTTTAAGGGCGATATTTGTTTTGGGGCACTTATGCCTTTGTTCTAACTGCTTGTAGCTGCTCTGGTATAAGGATTTGTTCAAGTAATCCTGATAAATCTGCAATGGTTGGAATCTGATGCTTTCTAGCTCTTTAACAAACTTTCTAGGGTTTGTACGGAATGGGAGACATGCTTCCTTTAAAGGACTTTATCTGATCTAGTGCCTATGCCGCATGTGGTGTTTGTATAGCACCTGCTGTCATTCGTATGGCCTCGAAGTATTGTGAGGATGAACGCCCTTCACAAGACCGTAGTCTGAGGTTGAAGTGATGAAAGGAGCAGTAAAATGAATTTTTAGCCAGAAGGAAGGTAGGTGAGTGAACATGTGCTGTGTCAAATTGTCGAGGTGTCATAAGGGTCAAGTGAATGGCTGGACTGAACTTTGCGTCTGACTCAGCAGTTTCCTTTTGGAAGTTGCACTCGGGCTATGCGTGATCTGTTTATGGTAGGTGTACTCAATAGTGTGTATCACAGATGTATGCGGTTGTGTGGCACGATCCCCCTGTGGTGCACAGCTGTATTCTGTTGCATTGCATGTGGGTCTGGTAAAGAAAGAGAAACAATTGGATTTAGTCATGCGGAGCGTGTCATTTGACACACATTGTCATGTAGCACAATGCATAGAAGGCAGAACATCGCGGTGGCAAGGCTCCAAGTAACAGACATGCACTTGGAACACTCAGGCAGGAAAATTCAGGTGTGGCACAATCAACAGTGGCCATATTCAACGCAGCACAACTACATAAAGAACAGTCTGGGAAGAGAAGTATAAGAGTGGCACAACACCACAGTAGAAAGTTTCAAAACTGCAAACCCATACCTCAAAAAATCTGGGGAGAAAATATGCACGTGTGGCAAAACGGCACATCTACGTATGGAACACTGGCAGGATAATGCAAGTGTGCACAATACTAGTAGCTGTGAGATTAACGTGTGAGACTTGCATTTGAAGCGTTCAGCGGGGTGGGGAAAATGTATGTGTGGCCAGATTTAATGTAACAAACCTACAGTTGGAACAATCTGAGAAGCACAATACTAGAATTGCAAAACATAGCAGTAGCAAATTTCCAGCGAGATTTTCCTTTCCAGAAAGTAGCTGTAGATGGACAGCATGGCATCCGGTATGGGCTAGGGAGCCAGGCAAACTGGATGCTTAGCTCCCTAAGGAAGGTGACCGTAGTCTCCTGCCGAGGCAAGGCTGCCCAGGGAGATTCCTATAAGAAGCGGTTTCTTGGTCACCTGACCCAGACAAGCACCAATCCGATGGTGGTGGGGCAGGTTCGAGGTGGGCTGAAGGGGAAGTGAGGCTGGGCAATGCCTCTAATGTGGTTGTTACGATAAGGCTGGGTGCTTTGAGAAGGGACGCAGGTGAAAGGGCTTGGGGTGTCCCAGAAACGAGTTATTGGGTTCTCCATGGTACAGGCACAGTGTGGAATCCCTTGGGTTCAGGAATTATCCTGACGGGACACACGTGCCCCCATTCCCACTTCTTCTAAGGGAGGTATGTTTTCCCATAAAGGTGGTATATCCACTAACCTGTCATCTTTCTGTAATTCATCCAAAACATTGCCCAGTAGATCTATCTACCCCTTATTGGTAGTGCCCTTACCCAGCTATGACACACTTTCCTGTTGGTCATATTGATGCAGACTACTTGTAGATGGAGATTGGTCCCTAGACCGGCTTTCCAGTGATTCTGTATCCTTTGTAATGCATGTGGGAGAAAGGTGGTGCTGGGAGAGTGAGGGCAAGTGGAGTCAGGGGATGCAACCTCCGCGTGAGTCAATGGTGAGGTTCTTTTGGATGCTGGTTCTACCCCTTGGCGTCCAGTAAGATACAACCCAGAGTTCAAGGGCCCCTCCTGAAACGTGTCCATCTGTGGAAATTCTTTAGTCGCCTGTACAGCCGCAGAAGTGTGTTTGTGCCATTTAGAATCACATTTAACTGAGCCCTCCCCATAATTTGTTTCTATCTGTCCAAGGTAAGATATATGTGGATGTCTGTTGCACATAATTAATAGGTAAGGGACTGGCGGAAATTGACCCAGAGACCACAAGGGAAAGGACTGGTGGAAAAATCACCCAGAGATAAAACAGGCAGTGAGAAAGCTGTTAAACACAATTGGTTCCCTAATTATAAAATACTCCTTATTAGCCCGGTCCTACCTTCAGACTGGAGTGTGCGTTGTGTAAACAGATAGCAGTGAAAATAATGCGTGCACGCCAGTAAGTGGGAACGGAACAGACCTGAAACTTAACTGGCCGGAGTATGCCCTTACTGCTTCCCCCAGAAGCAACTTTGCTCGCCCTCTGTCATCTGGGACACAGGCACCACCGTCTGGTTCAAATGGTCTGTGGTCTTCAGTCTAAAGGGATATTTCTTTAGAGAAGTAGTTATACATTTGTCCTGTAAAAGCGACCACACCAAACAGATAACCACAGTAAGTGTTGTGCATTTGTCACAGCCCCAATTTTACACAAACACTCCAAAAGGAGTGTACATCTTTAGATAATAAATAGTGTTGTCTCTTGCTACCAGCCCCTCTCACGTGACAACCTTTTAATAGGAGATGAGATAAAGTGGTCATAATATAAGAGTTGCCCTGAATGTCATTTTTTGATCTGAAAGACTTGCCTTAGGCTGAACTGTGCTTTGAATCACCCTGACTTGCCATTTTTAGCTAAAAGAAAAATTCTGCCGTGGGCTACTGTGCTTGTGGGGGCAGACCCCCTGATTTATCAGTTGGTGGCAACTGTGGCCACTAGCAGGTTTCTAAAATAAAAAAAAACATTACAAAATGCATGCATTGTTCACGCTTAAGTGGGGGATTTATGATGATAGAATGTAGAAAGACAAACATGTTAACCTAACAGCACCATGTGTGTCAAATTAAAGGACTGCCAGTAGTAGTAGCACACTTGTGTAAACATTGGATTCATTAATAATCTTGCCTAGATGACTGCCACAAGCATCCCCGATTTACAGTAACTTATACCGTTCTAGCTTTACAATTAATGTACCAAAATCAAATCTTAAGTCCCTCAATAACACGAGTTCCAGAGGCAGAACATCACAAAGCAGATGCAACCTATCCCATCACCCCATCACAATAAATAGTTAAAGCTTTCCTGACAATAGTTCTCCTTTTATTAGCTGTCAAAACAAGTAAACTGGCAAAAGTGATGGCACTGTTGGAGGAGATGATGGCATTGTCTATCTACTTGATTCTAAACGCAAGAATGGCTCAATGCACTGGTCGCAAGCAACTGGATTGAGTATATATAGTGGTAGTAACAAAGTCACCCGTGTACCTCAAGTGCCTGCTGAAACTGTGTCAAAATGACACCAGCAACAAATTACCCCAGAGCTAGGGACTATCACAGCGATCGACTCAATTGTGCTCCACACCCTTACATTAAAACCTTTAAAGTCCAAGGGAGGCGAAGGGCACATGAATATTCTGGAGCTCATGGTGATTTGCCTAGCATTTTAAAACTTCTTGGGAGATGCTCGGGATGATTGTCCTCATGAGAACAGAAATCATGGGGTGTGACCAAGATGGCAGCTGGGTAGTTGGTCTCTGCATCCATGCATCTTTATCCTCCAGCTGCTCATTGGGATCCCTGACCTCCTAGCTCCGCAGTGACTTCCTTGGCTAGTCTCTGTGAAACAGATTCATGGTTTTGGTGCTGTTGTTTGGGTTCCAGTCTTGGTGTTGGCCTTCTCTGCTTTCTTGAGCCGTCTGGCTGCTCCTTCCTCATCAATGTCTACGCGCTGACTGCTTGCTGCGCCTGCTGGTTGGCAGAGGCGGCCTTGATGCGGTTGCTCACAGCCCCTAACTGATCTATACGGTCTTCCTGGCTTATTGTGGTGCAGCCAGGACCTGGAGATGGGGGGGAAAGGTGGGGGAGGGCCAGACAGTGCAACACTGGTGATGGAATGGGAGTAACTATTTCTGGCTTTGCAAGAAAAGCGACTGATCAGATCCACTCCTCCTGGTGCCTGTGACATCTGTAGGTAGACTAGACTCACTAAACTTACTGGCGGCGCCTGAACCTCTGCTCTTCATGAGTCTCCCGGACTATGGGTACGAGCACTCGCACTGAGGGAGGTACCTCTCTTCCCGGCTTCAGGCACAGATCCAGGACCATGTGGTCGCTGCCTGCATTTTGAATCCACTGCCAGGAAGGATTTGTGTTAAATGGTTGTCTGAACCTACAGTATAGCTGCTTGGTCTGCAGTGGGGCCTGGTGACAAGTCAACTATGAAATCTACTTTTGTGCATGCTATGTTTGGTGCACTTAGGCAGCGTTTTGCTGATTACTGATGTGGTTCAGTCACTGCATTGTCCGGCCCTTTTGTTGCTTGCAATGGCGGAAGTAGAAACGCCCCAATAATTCACAACCAGCGCTGGAAGTACACAGCAGTTTAAAATCACAGTTGACTGCATTGTAAGAGGTATTTTCAAAGTTACTACTGTGATGAATCCAATGGAGTAATCACTGATCTTGTGGTGGTGACCTTCTCCAATGTGGCCAGGGGACGAAAGCCGCTACTTGATCCTGACCCCTGGGGTGGCTATATGAGGAGGACTCAACCTCCAGGGCGATGGCATGGCTTCATTGGATGAGACATGGTATCCTCCATTTGTCCATGAATATAATCTTCCCGTACCTAGGACACTTATGGCCTATAGTCATTCTTCTTCACCTCCCCCTTTGAAGAATAGGGTAAACCTTTCCCCACATCACATAAGCCAAACCTTAAACCTTTATCTATCTTGTAGAAATTCCAAAACAGCCTTTTCCAGGTCAATTTTTCAATCATCCAAAATACTTTGTCATTTAAAAATATTTAAAGTGATTAGTCAAGCTTTGAAAACCAATCACCAACAATGGACTTCTTGTCCCAGAATCGTTCAAGTACTGGGACAAAGAAGAGGAAAAGAGTACTTCATAGCGAGAGAATTCGCATGCCCAGCAGGCGCTCTAGTCTTTTTCCACAGACACCCGTCCCCGGAAATCTATAAAGGACGGAAAGAAGATGCTAGAGGCTCCTGTTCGGAAGATGCTTCCCTGGTCAGCGAGGCACAGAGTCGGAAAGCAGAAGTAGCCAGGCGGGTCACCAGCAAAGAAGGGAAACACTGACCGAGCGGGTCACGCTGCCAGGAGCCAGGGGGAAAAACTCCTGGGCATTCACCGGCTGCCAAAAGCGACCCCTTTCTCACCGGAGCCTGATGCAAAGCGGCCGAGTGGAAGAGATGCCACGAGAGACGGGAAAACAAACAGTAAACAGCCACGAAGAGACAGCAGGCGGCGTACCTTCAGTGAACGACCGCAAACGAGAACAGCAGCAAGACCCGGTGAGTCAGCCCAAAGACAGTGGGGAACCCGGGGTGTCACTGCCATTGCGCCAAATACCATAAACGGTAACAAGAATCACAAAGTGAAAAAGCGAAGAAGCTAACTGTAAAAAGGGGAACAGTAGTAAATCCCTTGTCCTTATGTGAATGCTTGGAATGAACTTGCATGAGAGTACCAAAGTGAAATGTATATCAAGAGGATGTACTATCCAACCAAGTAAATGTACAATTGTGAAAATGATTAGAAATCAAGTGTGAATGCAAGAAGCCCTGGCTGCAGACTATACCAGCCAATTACAAGTGTGAAAGGAGCGGACGTCCTGGCATAAGAGTACACCAGGCATTTACAAATGTGTGAAACTGAGAAGCCCTGGCAGGAGAGTAGAATGAGCAACTACAAATGTGTAGCAAACTAGACATTCTTAGAGGAGGACTTTCAGAACTGTGTGAAGCACATGAAGAAACCCAGGTCCTAAAAAAGGAGTTACAAAGCTAGGGAACTTTGGATGTGACGGTACTATTGTGGGCCAAGAAAAACAGTGTTATATTCATTAAAGAGAAATCCAGGGGAAGGGAGTCCCATTTCTGGAACAAGAACTCTTTTGTGTTGGAACAATCTATTATTCTTTTATGAACACTTTATCAAGAGCTTCAAAGGTTAAAGACATTTCCCTTTTCACCTTTATAATTTAGTTTTAGTGCGAGAGTCAGGGTAGAACTTTTGGACACAAGGACAATTGATTTTGACATCCTGACACAGACAGATACTTAGTTTAGGTAGGGAAATTCCTTTCAGAGCAGGGTCAGTTAGGCCCTTTCCCAACCTCTTTTATTTTATTAAGTATTTAACCAAAAACATGATTAACTTGTGTCCGAGGTTCATTTTGGACTCCTCACACTGCCAGGGGTAGGACTTGTAAAACGCAACCTAGGGTTAGCAAGGTTTTCAGAACCCCAGTTCAGCCAAACCACGCACTGCTTGGTCTAACCTCGCTATGTAAGACTGAACTAAGGAGGGAGGGGAACACTGTTGTGTATAGTACCGTTAATACATAACTGTGTGGATATTTTGATGTGCCATTTCTTTTAAGAACAAAAATAACACTAATCTATTGAAGTACTGAACTTGGACACATTTTAAATAATCAAAGAAAAGTAAAAATTACGTACATATATACTTCTAATAGATTGTGTCCTTCCACTGTTTCTTCAACTTCAATATATTTGTATCTTGCTTTACTGTCTAGGAAATGTTATCGATAGCAGGAGGGGCTGTGCGTCATCGGTGATGTCCCTCGCCGGTTACCATTCCTACGTCCAGATGTGACTGTGATGCTAGTATAAATAGCCTGCACCACGGCCGTTGCTCCTGTTCTGTTTTTCCGCATGCAGTGATTTTCTGCATGCACACCGTGCTCTCGGAACGGTTCGACTCGCCTGAGCGATTCTATTATACTAAAATTAAAATTCTTTTTGGGATTCTTCACAATGTCTATTCTAACAAGAGGCTTTGAGATGTCTCGGGTGCCTCGGCGAAAAACATGAATTCATCGAACGCAGCTCCTGCCAATCGATGACCAGTAAGGCCTTGAAGGAGGGAAGGTCGACACTCACCCTACTTCGGTTTTCCAGTCTGTCTTCCACATATTCAAAGAGAGATCTTCCAAAGGTAGAAATTCCACAGATGAGTCTACAGACAGGCCAAGAAAGACGCTGCAAGTATTCCAACCGATAGAAATCTAGGTGCTATTCCCATCACAACTCGGAAGAAGTCAAAGAAACAGTGCCATCTTTCAACATCTTCAGACTCCTCGCCTGATAATCGTCTGGTACGTTTTTGCAAAAAGAATGCCTCACCGGCCAAATGGGAAAAGTTTTGTGAAAATAATGATGGAAGTTTTCTCAAAGACGACCCCCTCCTGGTCCCTTCAAAGAGCCAAGAAAGGGTATTAATCCCACTGCATCTTCCAAAACAGTCTGGGAATTTAGTAAGGTTTTGACCCGCACGCCAAAAGCCAGAGTCTGAAGGCCTCATGGATGTCTAGAGTAGCTTGAACCACTGAGACCACATCAAAGCCAAACGCTTCTGGGGCTTGCTCCACGAAGAAGCTGAAGGGCCCTTAGTCTACCTCAGACCCAATTTCGAATTTCAAACCCCAGCCAAAGACTTATTTTTCATACCCTTCGGTTGTGAGCATTTTGGAACACTTAAAGTTCCATGAGAATTGATATTCCATCAATCCTGTCTAGAAGACTTAGCTGCTTGTCTGAAGAAATCCAATGATCTGGATACCTCCCCTGAGGTTAAATTTGATATGCTAGATACCCATTCTCCCCCAAATGCAGCCCATAGAGCGGTCATGAGCAGGGTGATCTGATATTTGGGTTGGGGGTATCCTGCAAAGGACATAAGTGACAATGATCTCACAGACATCTTAGCGGCCCTCCTGAGGAGCCTGTGCTGCCCTTCCAGACAGCACTAAAAAAAAAAAATAATGCTGTAAACCTGTCAAGAACCAGACTGTACTCTGGCTGTGAACAAGGAGTTGGTAAAAATGTGGACCCCTGACTTTCTTTTTAGGCACCCATCACCAGAGAGTTTGATGATACAGGCGGCTACCTCCACTACAAAGGCTGCAGCTTACCCCACCCCAAACCCCCTTGGATGGTGACCATAAAAAGTGACGCACTACTAAAAAGGGTATTCATTGCTGGAAGCATGGAATTAAAACCCATTAATGCATCTTTTGCTCTTGAAAAATACTCTTATACATTGTGGAATGTCATTTCACAAGCTGTAAACATTCCTGAAGGTAAGATTGATTCAATAACCTCATTAATGATGGTAAAGAGGCCTCTTGTCAATCCATTCCGTCAGGCCTAGATGCATCTGCCGATTTATGGGCTCTAGCACTGTATTCAGCAGATTTGCTTGGCTATGGAAGTCTTGCTTTGAATCAGATGACCAGTCAGGGCTCCTGGATATGACCTTTGAGGAGTCCAACCTATTTGTACCAAATGCAGAAAACAGTTTATAAAAGCTTCAAAGGCTGCAGCTAAATCTTTAAGGGTATCCATTCGTCGGCTGCAACAACACCTGCCTTTACAGGTGCTCCTTTCGATATTGCTCCTCTTTTTGAATTATTTTCCGCAGGAAAGATAAATTAAAGATGGTACTCTATTGCAGATCCTCCAGGCCCTTCAGCTCCAGCACTGGATGGTGTCACTTGATCTTCAGGATGCTTACTTTCATGTGCCTATGCATCCCAAGCACAGAAAGTACCTGAAGTTCGCCATTGGCAGTTCACTCTATCAATTTCGAGTACTGCCTTTCAGGCTCACCTCTGCCCGAGGGTCTTTACCAAGATGATGGTGGTGATGGCAGCGAATCTAACATTAGGAGGGATTCACATCTCTCCCTACCAAGACGGTTGGCTGTTTAGCGCTTGTTCTCCCGAACAGGCTCTGGAACATATCAACAGCACCTGCTACACTCTCACCAAACTGGGCTTCACCCTCAACTTGGAGGTCCCATGTGACTGTCCCAAAATCTGCAATTAATCTGGAGTGGTCCCGGACTCAACAGAACTTGCAGATGGTAACGAGATATCCAAAACACCCAATATCTATTAGCATTCGATTTTCTGAGGTTGCTGGGCCTCATGGCATCCTGCATTTTCTTGCTGCCAGAAGCCCGTCTAAGGATGAAGTCCTGCCAGCGTGGCCTCGGATTCCAATGGTCAAGTTTCTCAGGCAGAATGACTGACCACCTTCAGGTCCATGAGCAAGGTCACACACGATCACCTTTCGTGGGAGTGCAAAGAGAATGCAATGATAGGGGAACATATTTGGCAATCCTTGTCAGAGTGAACTGTTGTCACAGATTCATCCCTCATTGGATGGTGTGCTCACATAAACCATTAGAGCTGAGGGTGATCCAACTGATGCTGATGGCCTTTTTGCCATCCATACAAGGGAAGAACGTCCTGGTAATGACGGACAACACAGTGGCCATGCATAACCTCAACAAAAGAGGTGGTGTAGGGTCACTACCACAATGCAGAGGCAATGCAGCTCTGGTTTGAGATCTACAAAACTGGTTCTCGCTCAGCTGTTCACCTAGTCAGGTAAAAGAATACGACGGCAGACACTCGGAGCAGGCAGAGCACGATCTCCCACGAGTGGGCTCAGGAAGTCCTTCTGGAGATCTTCTCCCCCTTTGGAAAATCACTTGAGTAGATCTGTTAGCTTCCAGTGCCAACAGGAAGTGTGACCTGTTTTGCTCAAAGGAATTTCCTTGAAGAAGCTCAGGGTGATGGCAGCTGAAGTGGACTGAGAATTTTCACTCCTGTATACGTTCCCACTAGTTTCCATCAGCCCTCATGTTAGCAAGAGGTTGAAGTTTGATAAATCCAAGATCCTGATTGCCCCTGATTAAGCCAGGTGGATGTGGTACCCGGATCTTCTAGACCTGTCCATCTTACCTCTCATTCCGTCTTCCCCTGAAAGTGGATCTACTCTCACAAGAGCGAGGCTGTAGTCTTGGAACACAACCTTCAGGCCTGGTTTCTGGGTCTTCCCGGTAGACATTATGGAGGTGTTGCTTTCGGCTAGAAGGCCAGTAAAAAAGCATTATACCACTGCCTTAGGAACCGTTTTTCTGCAGCTGGTGTAAAGCTAAAGATATTTTCTTTAGCAATGCACCTGCAGTGCTTTCTTTTTTACTGCACCTAGCTGTAACGCTCACCTGATTCTCGCAGAGGCGCCGGTCTTGACTGGGTGAATGCCGTATCTTCAAAGGTGATGTGTAACACACGGTTGGCTCTTTGGGCTGGACCTCTGTGCACTGTATGTCTGACTCGAAGAGTAAGATGTCTGCAGATAGAAAATATGGGCTTAATGAACTGGGGTTATTGGGTGCCTCTCTCCTCTTCCCTTTCTCTTCTCCTGTAGAACCCCAAAGGTTAACGCCCTCACCTTAGGTAAGTGAACGCCGAGCTCTCCATCTGCCTCGGGGCCGGGTGCCGTAACCAGTTTCTTCACTGGATAAGGGTGCAGGCCTCTTGACCTCAGAGGACTGCTGTCCGTCGTTAACTGCACGAACGGTAAATTCTGGGCACTTCAAATGTTTTAAAAGTCTTTTGTAATGATAGCTCTTGTTTTGCAGGGTTCCGGCGATGGCGGATGGCGGGCTGATGAGAGTTGAGGATCGAACCCGCGTGAGGAATAGAAGCGCCTGGAAGCACGTAAGTAAGCGCTTGTAGCCTGCTTCACGATGCACACTAACTGTCCCTTTTATCTTGCAGGTACAAGTTCGGAGCTTTAGAGAAGCTGAAGGGTGCTGGAATACCCACTGGATTCGGCGTGGGAAGGAATAATGGCACGTGAGTATTAAAGTTCCCCAATGTCTTTAAACGCACCTTCTTTTGTCTTTCAGATGCGGGATGCAGCGCCGAAGGCCTCCGGAGCGTGCGAAGAGCTGGTAAGCTTTTGTCTTTCAGATGCCGGAATGCAGTGCGAAGACCTCCGGAGCATGCGAAGAGTAGGTAAGCCTTTGTCTTTCAGATGCCGGAATGCAGCGCGAGGCGTTGGTGACAGCCGATGGACCAGGTAAGAGATGCGCTGCCACTGAAGACCGTAGTGCTAACCTGTTCTTTCTTTGTCTTTACAGGTGCTGCTGAAGACTGGATTCCAGGATGGTAAGCCTTTGTTCCCTTAGGCCCAGGATCAGAAGCAGAAGACACGATGAGCGTTCTGCTGCAAAGAATGCAGAATAACGCAAAGCAAGATTCGTCCATCGGGTGTGGTTTAAATAGCCTCCTGTAGTGCTTAGGTGTCTCCTTCCACAGCCACGCCTAGGTAAGAAAAGAGTTCCTGCTTTCCAGAAGAGTTCCAGTGTTCTGAACCTAGGGAGTGGCTCCTGCCCCACCCAACAGGAAAAGTAGTCCCAAACAGAAGAGGATCAGGGGTTCAACTGGCAGGTAAGTAAGCAGCATGGTCTGCTGCAGGTAAGTCCACCCAAGCATTATGAGCCCGGCGCTTCCAGCGCTGGGACTGGGCATCTTTATGAGCCTGGTGCCACTGGCGCCAGGACATGGTCCAAAAGGTCTCAATTGGGACTGGCTGGCACTCGGAACCGGGGTTATGTGTCTGCTTCCAAGGGAGTCTGGCAAGTCCTGATCTTTTGGAAGCAGAGATCATGACACTAGCCCAGCATGCACTGCAGTTAGCTACCGTTAAGGGATACGCCAGAACAAGACTCTAATTTTAAGATGCCTATTTTTATACAATTGTTAAAAGGACAGACCGATTCCTACCAGCCCCTTTTCTGGTTCCGTCCTGGGATTTGACCCTGATACAGACTTTATTTTTTGATGGGCGCACCATTTGAACCACACCATTCTTGTCCTCGCAGGTTATTAACCTTGCGGAAAATCTGTTTAGTAGCCTTTACTGCCTACATTCCGACCAAACACACGTGGAGGAGACCTGTGCGTTCTGCAAGGATATGGTGCACCGCACCATGAAGGACCGTCGCAAGCGGCTGTCCGAGTGGCTCCAGATGAAGATCCCAGCTGAGGGTGAGTCCCGGCCGCAAGCCTCACCCAGCAAGAGGAAATTTGAGCTGTCTTCTAAGACCTTTGAGGGTGCTCTGGCAATGGGGGCCCAACATAAGACAAAGCACCGCGAGCGCCGTTGGGACGGGCTTCTCGGTGGCCAGGTCGGGAGCAGCATCTCTGGCACATTCGACCACGAGCCAACGCTGCGGGTCAGCGAAGTAGAGGAAGTCGGACCATCTGGGTAAACTTCAGGAGAAGTCCGACTCACACCGAGGTAGCCAAGGGGGGGCCGGGCGCTGATCCACCCCCCACGGTTAGGCCTCAAGCGCACCCAAGATTGTGAAGGCCCAGGTTCAACAGGGCGAAATCTTCCTTTGAGGGCGTGGTAGTGTCCCTAGCAAAGACCGCGGATGCGGGTTCACAGGAGGCAGCCCCTAAGATGAGTTTCCCTGCCTTCTCAGAGGGAATTATCTTTTCTACCCTTGAGAACACACTGGTGAAGACGATGCCGATCATCTCCCCTAGGCAGTCCCCACTGGTCATGCAGAAGGGGGAGGGGGCCCGGTAGTCCTGCAGGGCTAGGACATCTCTCCCCCTCTGGGGAGCTTTCTGGTCTGAAGGCCATACTGGATAAGAAGTTCGTCGAGGCCAGGTCCTACGGGACGGCGAGGTGGATGTGGAGAGCAGCGAGGAGCAAAAGGGCGGTGAGGAGCTGGAGGACTTCAAGCCACTGCCATGGCTCCCGTTGCAACCACCGCCAGCGTACATGTCAGCGGACATCCTACAGGCACTGCACACCTTGTGCTCAGAGATCCGGACATTGATGCCCCTCTCACAGCAGGAGATCCCGCTGCACCTGGACCTTCAGGGGAACCCCCTGTCGAGAGGAGAGTTCACCCTCCACTTCCTTGCCATCCTTTGCTGCCATCCCCTCCTCCGAGGGATGATACGGAACTGGATACGGTGATGGGGTGGACCTCCTGTCTCCAGTGCCCAGGGCCTCGCAACAAGATTCTCTTTCCATGCCATGATCTCTAGGGCCTCGGAAATGTTCCAACTGGCTCCTGAGGAAAAGGAAGGCTTCCTCTACCAGCGCCGGGAGGCCAAGAGGAAGACTGTGCTGTTGATCCCTCAATTGGACGACATTTGGGAAGAGGGGCTGTCCCTTATGAATAACCCGTCCTCTGCTCCGGCGAAGAGGGACCAGTATGAGAAGAAGTTCAGAGTGCCGGACTCCGCACCCAAGTGTCTCAGATCCCAGCCGTCCCCGGACTCGGCAAGGGAAAGAAGCTGGATGCCATGGGGCGACGGGCCATCTCGTCGGCTATGACGACGACGATGATCGAGGCGGCCAGTGCCCTGACCATCGTGGCCCATTATTACAGGGAGCTATGGTTCAAGATCGCCCCCCTCCTGGACTTCCTTCCAAACAACAAGAGCAGAAACGTTGGAGATCCTGCAGGAAGGCGAGGTGGCATCAGACCATGCCATCACGGTGGCCATGGACTTCGCCGACACGGGTTTCCGTCAGTTGGGCAACAGTGTTTGCCTTTGGCAGGGTTGGTTACGAGCCACTAGCTTCAGTCAAGATGTACAGTCGAGGGTGTTGGACATGCCCTTTGACGGGGAAAACTTATTCGGCAAGTCTGTGGACGAGTCTCTTCAGGCCATCAAGGCGGATAACGCGACGGCTCCTGCTTTGGGCACGCTCCAGCAGCAACGGCCGTCCTTTCGGACCTCCGGTGGGAAGTCCCAGGGGTCCTCCAAAGGTTTCACTGGTGGATCATCCTATCGTCAACCGGAAGGAAGCCTACAGGGGCTGCAGCAAGTCCGGAGGAGGTCACAGTCGTCGCCAAGGTCCCCAAGGTTGCGCCCCCCACAGCGAAACAGGATCGACCAGTTTGTGATGTCGGGCCCCCAATCGCACACCCCGGTGGGAGGCTGGCTGGCGAACTTAGTCAGTGTGTGGAAATTCATCTCCACCGACCGTTGGGTGCTGGATGCCTTGGAATTTCAACGAAAGTGCTGCGCATTCCACCAGTGGCCAGGAAGTAGAACCATGTCCCTCAACTTCTTCTAGAGGTGCGGGCCATGCTGAAGAAGGGCGCAATAGAACATTGTCTCAAAAAGACTCTGGGGTGTATTACTGGTACTTCCTCATCAGAAAGAAGACGTGTGGTTGGAGACCCATACTAGAGCTCCGCCACCTCAACAAGTACATCAGGTCCCAGATCTTTCGGATGGTCATCCTTCAGCACATGCTGGGACAACTGGAATAAGAGGATTTCCCATCGTCGCAGGACCTGGAGGATGCTATTTCCACATCCCCATTTGCACCGTACGTTTCTGCGCTTCGTGGCCCAAGGGCAGCATTACCAACTCAAGGCCTTCCCGTTCGGATTGAAGTCGGCGCCAAGGGTTTTCACCAAGTGTCTGGCGCCAGTGACGGCGTGGTTGCACCTGCAGGGGATTCACGTCTATCCCTACCTTGACGAAAGGCTCATTCGACCGAAGTAGAGAGAGACCGCCGTCGAACACACGCCACACGGAACTGCGGTTCTTGATAAACTTTGCGAAGTCCTTCTTGGTGCCATCGCAGGACGTGCTGTTTCTGGGGTCCAGGCTCAACATTGGGGCGTGCCTGGCGTCCCAGTCAGAGGAGAGAATAGCAGCCATCCTGGGCAAGGTACAATGGCTGTTGACCCTGAAAGTCACAAGCGTGAAGTCCATCAAGTCCCTCCTCAGCATATCATGCATATACCTTGTGCGCCTGTGCAGGCTGCGGATGCGACCGCTGCAGGAATTCCTCGATGCCCGTTTGATCCAGGTATCTGGAAGCTTCGAGGACAAGATCACCCTAGACAAGAGTTTCTGTTGAGCGATTCGGTTATGGGGTGTCCGCGTGCATCTGTCGGCGGGCATGGATTTCCAGACTCCCCACCCCCTATCAGGAGTAGGTCACAACGGACTCATCCCTGGAAGCATGAGGAGCACACACCGGTCATCTCCACGCAAGAGGCCTGTGGGTAACGGAGAAGTCGTTGCACATCAATGTTCTGGAGCTACAGGCAGTGTTTTGGGCCCTCAAGTCTTTCCTTCGGTCCCTCAAGGGCAAGGTGGTGCGGATCTTCAGACAACACCACCACAATGTTTTTCATCCGGGTCCAGGGGGGGCACCAGATTCCTAGCGCTCTCCAAAGAGGTGCAGGACCTATGGCGATGGTTCGTCGCCCAGATGATGGTCCTCGTCCCATTTCATCTGGCACGAGTGAAGAACACCGTTGCCGACTCTTCTCAGCAGGGAGTTGCCCTCGTGCCACGAGTGGGATCCTCGTCCGGATCAAATGGATCTTCTATTCCGACAATGGGATAATCCCCATATCGGTCTGTTTGCGATGGTGACGAACACCAAGTGCCGGAGGTTCGCCAGCAGGTTTCCCCAGCCGGGGAGCATGGGGGATGCATTCTCCTTCCCCTGGGATGGCCTGTTTCTCTATGCGTCTCCCCCTCCCCCCACCCCCCGTTGACATTGCTACTGCGACTCATCATCTCAGGCAGTCCCGGTGAAGGATGATCCTTGTCGCACCCGCGTTTCCGAGGCAGATATGGCACCCGGACCTTCTGGACATGTCAGCGTTCCCTCCACTCAAGCTTCCGGCGGACGCAGATCTTCTCACCAGGGAAGGAGGCATGATTCTGCCCCACGACCCAGGGTCGCTGAACTTGTAGGCCTGGCTCCTGCAGCACTAAAGTTTGGTGGATACGATCTCCCGGCGGACTGCAAGGAAGTGCTTGCCAAGGCTAGGGTTTCGTCTACTCTGAAATGCTACGGACATAAGTGGAAGAGGTTCTCCGTCTGGTGCCACGCACGCAAACTCGAACTTCTAGGGATTACGGCTATGCAGGTGTTGCCGTACTTGCTGGTGCATGCTTCCATCAAGGTTCATCTGGCGGCTATCTCTCGCTATACCAGAACTCCGGGGCGGTTGTCGTTATAGTGTCACCGCCTAGTCGAGGAATTTATAAAAGGACTTTTCGTTTGTTCCCGCCGGTGAAGGCTCCGGCCTCGGCGTGGGAGCTCAATGTGGCGCTGACTAGGCTCATGGGTCCCCTGTTCGAGCCTATGCATCTGCACGGTTGACGTTTTTATCGTGGAAAACAGCATTTCTTGTGGCCATCACCTCCGCACGATGAGTGGGAGAGATGCAGACCCTCTCTTGTAAACCACCTTACTTGACAATCCACAAGACGAAGGTGGTGCTACCCTTGGTGTTACCTGTTTTCTTCCCGTCGCCTTCGTCGCCGGCTGAGAGGACTTTGCACTTTCTGGATGTGGCTAGAGCGCTGAAGTTCTATGTGGACCGCGCAGTGTTTTTGGAAGACGACATAGCTCTTTGTGAACTTTGGCCCTGTGAACCAAGAGAAGGCCTTCTCCAAGGCTTCCATTTCCAGGTGGCTCTCCGGCTGCATCACCCATTGTCACCGGTTGGCAAACCGACTGTTGCCTGGCCGTCCGAGAGCCCATTCGACCAGAGCGATCGCTGCAACTACGGCGTTCCTGTCTGGTGTGCTCCTGCTGGACATCTGCAGGGCTGCTACGTGGAGGTTGACGCACACTTTCACGAAATTCTATGCGTCGATGGGGATTCCAGGGAGGAGTCCAGAGTCAGCCAAGCTGTGCTGCGCAACCTGTTCGCTTGAAGAGGAGCCTGGTGAGGAGGTAAGAGATGCTCAATGTTGTGCCTTGCCACCTCCCGTGGTTGTGCATGTGTGTACTGCTATGTATTCTTTATTCATGAGCATGTGAATCCATACCAGACCCCATGCTGGAGAAGGAACAAGTTACTTACCTGTAACTGTTGTCCGAGGGGGATTGGGTCCTCCGACGTATTCCATATCTATGACAGTAATCACCACAGCTTTGCTGCTTTGGAAAATCTTTCTGCGTCGATGACGTCGATACGCCACCCTCAAGGACCTCCACCGACGGCTGACGTCACTGGATGTTATAAGTAGGACGCACGACGCCTGTAGCCTCAGTTGGTTTTTTCCAGAACGTGTGGCACCAGTCTTCTGCCAGTCTGACCACACAAAGCCTTGCCGAAACGTAAGCTGCAATCGCATAAGAAATTCTGTAGCGGGGAAGGCAGGGAGGGAGCGATATGGAATATGTCGTTGGACCATCCCATCGAAAGAACGTTACCAGGTAAGAGAGTAACTTGTTCTTCTCCAGCATGGGTCTGGCATGGATTCACATGTGAACCCTCCCGCCTTCCTCCTCTGTGGCTCTTCTCTTGGTCCTACTACCATTTTACCTGCTTCCAAATCTGAAGATGGCTGCCAGCGGAGGGGCTTAGGTAGAGGGCAGTCATTGGCTAGGGGCAGTATGACCCAGAGACCAGTGATTGGTTGTTAGGAAAAAGACAGTTAGAATTGAAACTGATTTTTTCTTTACTGAGGATTCCCAGCCTGACGGGGAATATTCCTGAGCATGTGAATCCATGCCAGACCCATGCTGTCGAAGAACAGTTACAGGTAAGTAACTTGTTCCTTATTTCGGAGTGCAACTCCATTGCTGGAAAAGAAGTCCCTGAAAATCTAATAGCCCATTTCACTAGAGGAGTGGCAACCACTTTGGCTCTCCAAAGAGGTGTATCAGTGCGGGACATTTGCAATGCTTCAACTTTGTCCTCACTCCACATTTTTTCAAAGCATTACTGCTTAGACACACTGTCAGGCCAGGACCTTCTCTTTGGAAGCCGTTTCTGCGCAATATTTCGTACTAATCAAAATTGTACAAAAATCCACTTCTCCCACCTAATCTACAAAACTGCTATGGGGGGTATCTAAAATAAGCTATCTGTGGGAGGACACAATCCATTAGAAGTACAAATTACTTACCCCTGGTAATGTTATTTCTAATGGATGTTCCTCCCACAGATTCCTCATGGCCTTCCCAGCCTACCACTCTGCTTGTGGGTGAATTTATTGCAACTTCTCTCAACGCCTATGTGGGTTATTTATCCCTCAAGATTGCTGAGTAGAAAACTGGAAAAATGAGGACTTGAAGCAGTGGGCGCAGTGCATGTTATTTATACTATAATAACTTCTGGACGTGTGACTAGTAAACTTTGAGGGACATTGATGCTGAACTGTGCCTCCTGTCGTCAATTTTGTTTCCAAGACTACAAAGCAAGATACAAATTTATCGAGGATGAGGAATCCATGGAGGAACGTCCATCAAAAAGTACATTAAATGGAGGGGGGGGGGGAGTGCTTTATTTCTCAGTTGGATGACCCACCATTGGTTACTGTGGGTTGTTTACTTTAGAACAAGAAATTATTTGATCAAATATATAGGTTAAAGTAGAGACAAAGTTGTTTAACACATCCGAACATTAGGCACTCCAGCACTATACAACTAGCCTTCAAAAGGTATGCCCTAGCCTACAGTCTTTGGAAGGCTTTAGGTGTCCCAAAAAGGTTCCTGAGAGTCAAAGCCTAGAAGACACTACTCTGGTAGGCAGTCCTGGACAAAGAATGGCTGTAAGTGAGCAACAGAAGTGCTTAAAAGTCTGAATTCCGTCGGGTTCTGGGAATCTGCTACCATCCCTGGGCCCAAGACGATGAATCCTAGAAGTACAGACATGGCCACTACTGCCCTGGGCCAGCCGCGTGTAGCGTCATGGTAAGCAGGCCAGCTCCAGAGAACCCTGTGAGAAACCCAACAGTTTTCTCCCACTTATTCCCCTGGGATCCTCTATTCAGGTGGCTAGGGAAGGGCCATCGCTTTTGGACCCCAACCCTGCGGGTGGACAAGCGAGGGAGTATCACCAGAGTTGGAGGCTCACGAGGAGAATACCCAAGGGCGAGACATTGTATTCCCCCCCCATTTGCCATCAGAAACCCCTTCCCCAGCCTTCATGGGATGTTTCAAATCCTATTCCACTTCGCCTTTCCAACTAATTCTGGTGAAGAAGTGGTAGCCGAGAGTATTGAGTATTACCCATAGAAACAACATAGGGAAAGTAAGGAAAACCTACAGTAGAAACTCTGCAAGTTGTCCCACTAAAGGTCTGGCAGGGTCAGGCATTTAATGACCACTTACACCTGACTCTAATTGACTCTTTTCAGGACTGAAGGACAGGCATGTTCTGTTAATTGGAGTATTGAAGGTCTGGCAAACACAGCCCTGACCACACACCTGTAGCCCATTGATACAACACAGGTGTATGAAAGGAAACTGCTGAGAGAGCAGACCTAGCAGCAGTTGGGAGAGCAGAAGGGAGGATGTGTGGCGGAGTCCAGCAGGGGAATCCTTTCTCTGTCCCAGTACAGTTTTTTTTTTTTGTCAGAAGGCCCGATACGCTGGCTCGTAGTCTGTGAGGGGCTGCAGTGTGGCGAGGCAGCCGTGTCTCCAAGGAGCCAGAGTTAGGCTGCCTGCGTGCTGTTTGTGGCATTAAGTGGAATGCTCCTGCCCTTGGGACCTGTGCCGGCCCCAGGGGCAGGTAGTGAGACCTTGACCTGAACCCTGTGTACCCTGAAGGGACTAACTGTCTACATGAAGCTGCCTGTTGAGTTTCGTGAAAGTCAATGAGGGAGAAACTCGGGCGCGTGCGTGTGACTGCAGCAGAGCTAGAGAAAGCACAAACTATAAAGCGGCACAGAACGAAACGCAAGTTACCGAATGCAAAGAGGCATCAAACCGAAAGCAAGTGGAAACAGTTTAAAGCGACACAAAGCAGGAAAGCAAAAGAAAATCCTTTTGTGAACTTAAAGATTACTATTGTCCATAGGAAGAGGGACCTTGTGGGACTTGTAGTAAAAAGCCAAGTTAAGAGAAAGCCAAAGGGGTCTGAGACTCGCATATATGAGAAAGATGAAAGGGGTCTGGGACGCTTGTAATAAAGAAGAAATTCTTGAAACACCAGCATTGCCTCAGCCAAAAGGAAGCCACAGAAGTAAGAGGGTCTGAGCGACCCGAAAGGAAAGCAAGAAAACAAGTTTGAAAGGTGCAAAATGTGCAGAGGCATGACAAGGAAAAGGACTGGTGCACGGAGCATGAAAGTAAAGAAGTAAATGTGCAAGAGACACAATGAGAGAAAGTAAATGAAAGGAAGGTACCTGAGGCACGGCAAGCTGAGAGAAAGCAGGAAAAAGAAGGTGCAAGTGTGCACAGTAAACTGGAAGATAACAAAGGGGTGCAGGAAGCACCTGAAGGTGAAAGGATAGAAGAAAAGCAATTACTTGAAATACATAGGGGCCAAAGATGAGTGGTCGCGTTTAGGAGGAGCAAAGAAGCGATTGTTTTTTCGAAAGTCTCTGATGTTACCCCATAAGAAGGTTGTGCATGAAAGGAACTGTAAATAAGTAAAAGGCACATTCTGTCAAGTTGAACTTGTTGTTTGAAACTGCAGGGGTCTAAGCCTGCGGAAGGGAACCCTGAGAGGCCTAAGAGAAACTACATTGTTAAACTGAGCTTGTGTTTGGAACTGAAGGGGCTGGAGCATGGGGAAGGGAACCCCAAGAGGCCCAACAGAGGTGAACTTTTATTTTGTGAAACAGCAAGGCATCCAGAGGAACGGAAACTGCTCATCTGAATACCCATGAAGACCTGCTCTCAAATCTTGACTCCAACACTCCCTCTGTCCTCATTGTGCTTGACCGGGAGGATAGCTCATACTCGTCTTGGAAGCAAGACGACATGGAGCAACACAGGTTCGATCCCCAGGTCTGCGCTTGGAAATCGCTGGTTATTAAGCATATATAATTCGAAATATATATGAGGCTTGTGGAATCGCTTAGATCACATGCTGTGCATAGTCCGACATCTAGTGGAAGCTGCAGAGTATTACAGTTGTTTTCGAAAAAAAGGACGTCGACAGGGCGTGCCAGTAATACTATCCCTAGTGTGAGTTCCCCTGTACCCATGATCACTCACGCGTCGAGGTCCCTCAGATTGTTTTTTTCCGCCATGCTAGACTGACGCGTATAGCGGAGTTCCTTTCGGCAAATTAGCCATTGACTTTGTTAGTGAAGATAGTTTCTCTTTCTATCCTTTCTTCGACTTCGTATTTCTACACCGAAGAATCAGAAAGAAAACTACGTTGAATATCATTGCGACGAACCGAACGGCATTGGAAGGCCGCCCCGGTCTTCGGTGCCCAGTTTGCCGGGCTGCCATCACCTTTACCCAGTATTATGGAAAACACCCCATTTAAGTTTTGCCCTAAGTGCAACCGTAAGTTCCCCTGGGTAGACAAACACCTTGTGTACAACCTTTGCCTCCCGACAGATCACGTTGAAACGTCTTGTCGAGCCTGTAGGCTCTTCAAGCCTAAGACGTTAAAAGACTGTTCCTCTAAGCGCTGGGTCCACCACACCAGGAAACAGGCCATGGAAGCGGAAGGAGCTTTCAGCGATGGCAGGGACGGCGAGGGCACCGGAGTAGCGGTAGCTACCCAAGCGCAAGCCCCCGACCCCATAGGACAGGCCAGCGGTAATGTTATGGGGACCACACCCGGCAGCGGTAGCGCTCCACTTACACACACCACAAAACACACAACCCCTAGTCGTCACTCGATAGAGGAATCGAGTACTCGACAATGCTCGGCACCCCGTGAACGGTAGACTGAATCCCGATCCTCTGGGCAATCTAGATCTAGATCCAGATCGCCGCCTGACAAAACAAACGTCGAAAGACGCTAAGACGTCAAAAGACAGCAAGGGTGCCTTGCGAATATCCACCCCCGAGGGTCACTCGTCTGCAGACGAGACTTCGACCCCCACACCTGAAATTCGATGTTGTTTTTCAGATAACAGGACGTCGGGCCCAAAGAAGTCAGTTTCTCTCATCTCTGGGACCCAGGGTGGGGACAAACGCCATAAGACACATTCAAAGACCTCCCATACAGAGGACTTATCCAAGGGGAGACCTAAAGACCCTAGGCCTATCTCACCCACCAATGAAGACATGTGTCTTCCCGAGCCCGAAACTATAATTCCAAGCTCGAAAGATTGGTCTGCAGAAGACATCCACAGAGTTATGGGTAGGATGCCTTTTATTGGGAATTTCTTTGAAAAGCACCCTAGTCAGCTTTTAAGCCTTCAGTCTACCCCTCCCACCAGCCCCCTCAGGGTCCCAAACCCCTGTGTCTCAACCACCGTCAAGGGTTTGTACTGAGGTACCAACTCAGGGCAGAGTATTGGATCTGTATGACCCAGAAATCCATCCAGAAGAACAGGATGTTTCGTTTATTGATCCATCTGATCCTCTACTTATACATGAGGACTTAGAGTTCTTTGAGGGGGACGATGAAGACCCAGAGCAGCAACATATACTTGGATTCACCCATTAATCAGGATCCTCCAGTAGTAGACTTCCCCCATAAACAACCAACTCCTACTCAACTAAGTTCTTACCAAAGCGGCAGAACACTTCGGCATAGATACCCAAGAGGTGATAGAAGACAGAGACTTCGCTGAGCAATTGTTGGGAGATAAAGACTGTAGGGCAATTTATTCCAATAATAAAGTCTACACAGTGAAGAAACCAACCTTTTCTGGAAGCACCAAACCGCACACGGGCTGTTAACCCTTGTATAGAAAAAAAGTTCAGACTAGCACCTTCCAACCCCCCTCTACATAAGAGGACCGTTAAAACCGGACTCCCTCGTGGTTACCACCACACGAAAGAGTACAGGCACTCCTCTTGCTTCCTCCGAGGCTCCTCCAGACAAGGTGCGCAAAAAGATTTACGCAATGGGAAGGAAAGTAGCCTCTTCGGCAGCCTACCAAACTCGCATCGCAAATAATGCTACACTGCAGGCAAGCTTCAACTGCCACAAGTGGGACGAGGTTTCTGCATTATTTTCTTCCGCACATGAGCCACTTAAGTCCCAATTAGCCCAGGTGGCAGCAGATGGTAGATCGGTGTCTACCTGTCTACTAAAGTCAAACTTTGATGCAGCAGACAATTCAGGTACAGTAATCGCGGAAGGCACTGTCATTAAGAGACAGGCATGGTGTTAGGCGGAAACCTGTGCAGTTCCATCTGGGACCACTGCAAAAGATTTAGGACTACAGGTGTTTGGCGGTGAACCCACTTGGTAGCAGTCTGTACCACACAGATTCACTTGGTAGCTGTGGCTGAGCAGTCAGACTTCCCTCAAGAAAAGTTGAGCAGTATGTGGAGTATACAAAATAGGGCAATTCTTCACAGCAAGACAAGCAAACACGCAACGAGGCTTAGTGTAAAGATATTAAGGTATTTATTTATAACAAAATATCCATCAAAAACACTATGGCACTTTCACGGCAAACAAATCAAACACAATTACTCTACGAAGAAGGAACGATCAACCCCCCTAGCAATATTTCGACAAGTCTAGGTTCTACCGGTACCACTTATTTACAGACAGAGGTGTATACCTCAACCTAGATGGCACTCTAATATTAGTTAGGACGGGAGAGAAAAAGATAGGCAGGTTACGAAATCAACACAGTTCAATACTTCACGGGTAAAATGCAAGGCAGGAAGGCAGGAATCACAATAGAGCGCCAGACCCACTCGGAGAGAGGCAAGGCGCGATGTCCCAAAAAGTCTCTAGTGGAGATGCATTCAAGTCTTTGTAGCAAATTGTTATCGGCAGATTGAACCAGTTCAGAACAGTAAATGAGAAAAGCTTGGAGGCGACCCAACGGAACGGCGAGGATTAAGACACCTCACTCGAACCGATCGAAAGGGAAGCCAGGCGGACACGGTACCTTGTTGTGGAGGGCAGCTCCGGCGGGGGCAGTTGTTCCTGGTGGTGGATGCACGTCGGGTCTTTGCCAAGAGTAGAGATGATCTTGTCGTCGAAGAAAAGTGAAGTCCGGTGTACCACCAGGGAAGAGACCAGCCGCGGTGTGCTCCGTCACAAGGCACCACCTTTTGGTCGCGGTACAGGGGTAGTGGCTATCCGGTTGCCGAGGTGCTCTGCACGGGCAATTCGACCACTGTGTCCTGAGGCGAAGAAAAAGCAAAGGGGACTGGTTGTTCCCACCAGTCAGGGGAAGAGACTCTCTAGCAGGGAGATCTCCTCTGTCGTCGGGAAGTGGTGAGTCGGTTCCGCAGGGCTCCACCGGAGGTGTCGTCGTGCAGGTCGGCTCAGCGTTACCCTCGTCGGATTCTTTTTTTTTTTGAAAAATCTTTATTGGTTTTTCGAAACATGTAGCAAACAGCGCATTGGCAGAGCGGTGTAGTATGTATAATAACAAAACATCAACCTTAACATTCCCTCCCCACCCATTCCACCCCCCTCCCCTCGAGACCGCAGTTTAAGCCTCAGTCCTCAATAGGCTTGCATGCCGAGCAGGGACTGCCAGGACTGTTTGGTGTGCTGTCTGGTGTTGCTGAACGGAGAAGCGGCTCCGTCAGCTCTACCCAGCGGAGAAGATCTGCACTGGAGTCTAGTTTTTGTACCAGGATAGCCACTTCCCAAGCCGCCGTCTCCGCGGCGACCCATCTCTTGAGGTCGTACCACCAAAGGGCCTCGCTAGGCCCCCCTGCGCTCTTCCAGCCCATGGCTATGCGCCTTGTTGCTGTTATATAGATCAAGTCCAGGAGTCTATTTAGGGGCTTGTTCTTGGTGCTTCGGCTGTATGTCCCCAGTATGCAAGCTGCAGGTTCATGAATTTCAACTTCAATCCCAGCCAGCGCCACCCTATCTTTCACCCGGGTCCAAAACCTCAGGACCGCGGGGCAGCTCCAGAACATATGGGTCATTCCTGCTTGCGGCGCATGGCACTTGGGGCATGTCTGTGGCGAGGCCCCTTTGAACTTTGATATGGCGTCAGGTGTAAGGTAGGCTCTGTTTGTGATGTATAGCTGTATTAATTGGAGGCGAGCGTTCCTGGAGGTCTTTTTATGGTAGTGGGTAATCCTCTCCCATGTGTTGTCCTCAAATACAAGGCCCATTTCGCTCTCCCATCTCTTTTTGCATTTTAGTTCTTTCGTTGTCGTTGCTAGTAATAGGGCCTCGTATATTCTGGAGGTTTCGTGGCCTCCCTCGGCAGTGTCTAGCAGTGTTTCGATGGTTTTGTTCTCGGTAAATTGATTGTCTACCTCAGGCCATCTCTTCTTTAAGGCCAGTGTTACTGCCCCGTGGAGCAAGAACTGCCCGATGGGCAGGCCCGTCGACTCGCAGAGGTCGGGAAATGTCAAAAGTTCGTGTTCTTGCATGAGGTCGCCTAGTGTTGCCACTCCATAAGGCTCCCACACCGAGCGAGTTTCGGTGTGCCCCCAAGAGGGTGTCGCCATGACTGCAGCGATCGGGATCTGTGGGGAGTAAGGGTCTCTCAGCCCCACAGCCTTGCAGGCCCGCTTCCAGAGCTGAGTTCCCAGCTTGGCCAGGTATGGGTGACGTTGTGGCGCCCCTTTCTTGACCCATAACAAGTCTCTAAGTAGCAGTAGCGGCAGAGCCGGCTGGAGAAGTCTGGTGTCAGTGGTGGTTTCATCTGCCATCCAGTGCGTTACGTGTTTCAATTGGCTGGCCAGGTAATATAGTTCGAAATTAGGGACTTTCAGTCCGCCCCTCTCGTAGGGCCTCTGGAGGATGTCGAGCCCCACCCTGTGCCTGCCTCCCTTCCACAGGAATCCTCTGCAGAGATTGTTCAGGCCTCTGAAAAAGGCTGAGGGGATGTTGTAGGGGACGTTGGTAAAGCAATGCAGTAGGCGTGGGAGCGCTACCATTTTGAGGAGGCCCGCCCTCCCCGCCACAGAGAGAGAGAGGGAGTTTTCCCCAGAAAGCCATGGAGTTAGTGAGTGCGTCCATTGTTCTGACTGTGTTGAGAATGTGTTCAGTGTTCGGGCTACGGTGTATGGTAATACCCAAGTATTTGAAGGACGTCACCTGCCACTGGAGAGCCAGTGGGGGCAGGGATCCACCCTCATTGCTATATAGTGCTGCGAGGGGGTAGAGACACGACTTGTCTTTGTTTATCTGGATGCCTGTGTTTTTGGAAGCAGTCAAGTGTCTCCAAGATGTAGGGCAGGAGGTGCTCAGGGTTATTTAGGTAGAGGAGAGTGTCGTCCGCGTACATGGAGATAAGGTGTGTCACTCCATCTAGTATGATGCCTCCCCCACCGTATTCCTGCCGGATGTACGCGGCCACTGGTTCTGCAGCAATGATGTAAAGCATGGGGGATAAGGGACATCCCTGTCGTGTGCCTCTGTGGAGGGGCCATTTGTCGGAGTACGTCTTGTTGGTACGCACTCTGGCCACGGGGTGGGTGTAAAGCAATTGGGTCCATTTAAGGAAGGCGGGTCCAATGCCCATCCTGACCATGGTGGCGTACAACCATTCCCAATTAACCGAATCAAAGGCCTTGGTGGCGTCTAATGATGCCACCGCGTATTTCTGGATGTCTTGCTCAGTGCAGTATATGATGTGGTGCAACCTGCGTAAGTTTTCAGTGATAGAGCGCCCGGGTACATAGCCAGTTTGGTCGTGGTGAATCAGCAGGGGGATCACCTTGCGTAGTCTATTGGCGAGGAGTGCCGACAGTATTTTGCAGTCGACATTTAGCATAGAGAGAGGTCTATATGAACCGCAATCTGTTCCTTCTTTGCCGGGCTTCAGCAAGGGGATGATTATTGCTTCCCTCATGGAGTCAGGGAGTATGCCGCGTTCAAAAGCCTCATTGTATACTTTTGCCAGCAGAGGGGCAAGGGTCTCCTCGTATGTCTTATAGAATTCCCCGGGGAGGCCGTCCATGCCTGGAGCCTTCCCAGAGGGTAATGATCTAATGGTTGCCTTGACTTCGTCTGGGGTGATCGGGTCTTCCAAGGCTACGGCCAACTGCGGGTCTAGCTTGGGTAACTCTATGCAGTCGAGGGCGTCCTCGATCCCGGTATCCAGCGAGGGCGGGGCTTGGGAGTATAGGTCCTGGTAGTACTCAGAGAAGACCATGTTAATTTCTGCCTGGGTGTGCACCGAAGTGCCATCTGGTCTGAGGATGTGGCAGATGGGGGTCCTAGGGGTTTCCCTTTTGTACAGCCAGGCCAAGAGTTTGCCGGGCTTGTCTCCCAGGGCGTGTGTCCTTTCAGTGTGTTTGGCGTAGCTTAGTTTTCCCAGGGACTCCCAGTGCGACAGACAGGCCTGTCTCTGCGTTATTATTTCCCGTACCTGCTCAGGAGTCGGATTTGCCTTGTTCTCCAGCTCCCCCAGCATACTTTCTGCTTTCGCCAGGGCATTCGTAATGGCCCTTTGAGCCCCCCCTACTGCCGCTAGCATGTCCCCTCTCATAACCACCTTATACGCCTCCCATGCGGTGCTTATGCGTTCTACACTGCCTAGGTTGTTTAGCCAGTATGCGTCTGTGCTGTCTTGTACGTGGTCCCTGAAGGCCGCGTCAAGCAGTGCTTCTGCTCGCAGTCTCCATGTGGGGACCGGGGGTCTGGGCGGGTACACCTCCCAGGTGACTGACAGGGGTGAGTGGTCTGATAATACTCTGGGTAAGTATTGTGCCTCGCTGAAAGTGGCTTGCTGCTCCTGGCTGACCAGCATGTAGTCCAACCTAGTGTGGACGTTATGTGGCGGGGAGAAGAAGGAGTACTCCCGTCTCTCCGGGCTCAGTTCCCTCCACAGATCGCAAAGTGACAGATGGGAAATCAGTTTGGATAGTATCTTGGCAGGGGGGGACGGGCGGGAGTGCTTGGTGTCTGACCTATCTTTGAGAGGGTCTAAAGTGCAGTTGTGGTCCCCACCCCATATCATGGTGCTATTTACGTAGGGGCATAGTCTAGAGCTCAGGGAGTGGAAGAAAGCCATGGCGTCATGGTTAGGTGCGTAAGTGCTAATCAGGCATAGGTCTCTTCCCTCCATGGTACCCTGCACCAGTGCCATCCTGCCCTCGTTATCCGTCTTGGTGTCCGTGACTTTAAAAGGGACTGTCGGGTTAATCCACACCAGGACCCCCCTAGCATATGAGGAGTAGGAGGATCCCACTAAGGTCCCCCGCCAAGTTTTGGCTAGCGCGGTCAGTTTTGCCTCTGTTAGGTGTGTCTCTTGAAGCATGGCGATCCCTACCTTGCATCGTCGCAGGTATGCTTGAATCCTTCGTTGTTTCACGTAGCTATTCATGCCTCTGACGTTCCATGTCATCACTTTTACTCTCTCAGCCATAGTCATGGTGGTGTTCTCTCTCCTGTCCTGGTCTTGGTCGAGGTCCTGTTAGAGGTGCTGTAGTATTGAGGGAG
Organism: Ambystoma mexicanum; assembly: GCF_040938575.1. Taxonomy (NCBI): domain Eukaryota; kingdom Metazoa; phylum Chordata; class Amphibia; order Caudata; family Ambystomatidae; genus Ambystoma; species Ambystoma mexicanum. Next base: position 371,182,439 of record NC_090921.1, read on the forward strand.
TCCTGTGGTCTCGGTATTTCAACTTTAGGGTTCCCAACTAGGGTGCGGATTTCCGGCTCCCCTTTCCCTAAGAAAAAACTTCCCCAACAAATAACTGGTCTGACAAGGTACTCCTCGTCGTGACTGTCCCGTTTCCGCTCCTTAGGACCTGGCATGGTCTTCGGGTGCCCTACGGGCGGGTAAACATACCCTGAAAAACAGAAAAAAACAAGCTCCTGGGGGGTTGTGGGAGCTGAAACTTCGGTGTTCCGCGTGACAGGATCCTTTCAGCTGCTTTTGGGGTTAGATTGCTATGTTCTTATGGTGCGATACGATACGGCAGTCTCAGGTAGGTGTATCAGTGCGGCTTGCGCCTCTTGCCTTCGATGTCTGGTAGTTGCTGCTCGTCCATCCAGTCCCGGGCTTGTTCCGGTGTGTCGAATAGGTGGGCTCTGTTCTTGTGTATTACTTTCAGCCTTGCAGGGTATAGGAGCATGTATTTCAAACCAGCGACTTTCAACCTGGCTTTGGTGTAGCTGAACTGAGCTCTGTTCATCTGCACTTGGATAGTGTAGTCGGGGTAAATAGCGATCTTGGCCGAATTTCTCAGTATCTGGCCCCCTGACCGAGAGTACGCCAGGACGACCTTGCGGTCTCTGTAGTTTAATACTTTTGCTATCATAGGCCTGGGTGGGCCTCCTGGCGGGGGCCTCCTGGCAAGCGACCTATGAGCCCTTTCGATGGAGAACCCCTGCGATAGTTTCTCCGCGCCGATCTCCTGCAGCAGGAGGTTTTCCACGTAGTTGGTGGGGTCCGAGCCTTCGATGCCCTCCGGTAGTCCGAGCAGCCGGATGTTATTCCGGCGGGCCCTTCCTTCGGCCTCCTCCACCTTGTCCTCCAGATTCTTGACCGTTTGCTGGAGGCCTTCCATGTCATGCAGAAGCTGGGTGTTCGCTTCAGAGTTCTCACGTACTTGGGTCTCGAGCGCGTCAGTTCTACCAGCCAGGGAGCGGACGTCTTGGCGAAGGAGTCCCAGATCTATGGCCACAGCGTCGATTTTATTCACCATAGTTGTTTGGATTAGCGTGATGGCCTCCAAGAGTTGTGAGTTGGTGGGTTCAGACGTCACTGGTGTAGAGCTCATGTCTCTTCGGCAGTCGCCATGGTTGGGCACTCAGGGCTGGGGGGCTCAGGGGCTGTGTAAGCGTCCAGGGTGGTCTGCCGCTGTTTAGACCTGGCCCCCCTCCCCGTAGACTTGTCCAGGCTGGACATCCTCTCAACTCAGCGAGTATTAAGTACTGCAGTCGGGTGCCCCGGCCGGGGTACTTCAGTCGTGCCCTCTGTGGAAATTGCCCACTTACGGTTCCCCTGGCACTCGTAGGGTTATGGTCCGCACTTTGGGCCCTCCAGTGGGGTGTCAAGCGCTCCGGCGCCGGTCCCCCAGGGCCTCCAGGCTCCGCGAGTTGCAATAAGTCCGAGATAGGCCCCGTATGGTGGCGCGGTCGTGGGCCCCCTCACACTCCGCTCGGCAGGGGCCGCTCTCCAGCCTGTGGTTGCTGCTGCTCTCGGTACTCGGTGGGGGGGGGGGGAGGGCTCTTCTCGTTAGCCCGCCCGCCCCGAGTGTCGCGGTTCCAGCAACCCGCCTCTAGGGCGCAGGGGGCCCGGGCCGTGGCGTAATTCGGGCGGATGGGGCACGCAGCTCCCGTGGTAGCGCCAACCTGGGGCAGCGCAAGGTGGCCAGCGCTCGCACTCGGTGTAGTGCGCGATCCCCAGGCCCCGGTTCCGGCCGGTCCTCAATCCCCTACGATTCCAACAGCGGGGCCGGCAGACACCATCGGCCGCCCTGGTCGCCCCCTCGTCCTCGAGCCCGGAACTCCCGAGCTTACCGTAGGGGTGGCCTCCGAGGGGTCAGCAGGGGCACCACCCTCACCCGTTCCACTCGGCGACGTAGGGCGGCCTTCTCCCGGAAGACGGGCTGACGCCGGGCTCTCCGGGCTCAGCAAATGGAGGCCGCCATCTTGGCCGTCCGCTTCGTGGGATGCGCGGTCTTCTCAACTTGGCTCCCGGGCTTCCACCTTCGCATGTGGGGAGTCCCGTCGCAGCCGGCAGCTCTCGGGGTGGTTTGTAGGCACTAAGGCCGGCTTAAATGCAGGAAAAGCAGCTTATCGATGGCTCATCGTGCGGAGCTTGCCGAAGTCGCGTCCGCTTTACATGGCGGTTGGCCACGCCCACCCTCGTCGGATTCTTATGTCCTGTGGCGACTTCTGAAGATCCAGTCCCAAAAGCCCTGCTTTTATGCAGAAAAACCCCCATTCATTCAGCCTAGCTGTCAATCAACACATGCTAAGTGGTGAGCGGGAAGGCTCACCACTTGGGCCAATCACTCCAAAGTGCGACCGGAGTTGGCAAGGCAACTCGGTCCAGGGTGCCTAAACCCCCTCCTACACCCCTGTAGTAACCCAGACAGAATGGCACCACTTTGGAGGGTCTCTGTACAGAGGCCCGCCAAAAGTGGAACAAAGGGCTCAACCTTTGGTTTAGGAGTCACAGAGACGAACACAGACGCCATTTTATAAACCGAGTTCTGGCAGAAAATACCATCCGATAAACTTATTTAAGACAAGTAGACCGGTGGTACATTAGAGATTAACGAGGAAAAGTATCAATCTCCAACAATGGGACGAATCCCATAGGGTTATGTTCGGGGTTGGACATAACAAGTAGTTTCCACTGCCACCAGCCAAAACTCGACAAGGGGGGACGGGCCAGTGCCCCCTCGAGTAACAGATCCAGGAGTAATCGAATTACCCCTACTAGTACGTCCACAATAAGATGGTTTGTACTAGTTCTGTTAGTAAATTTAGGTCTAGTAAAGCCAATGGTGACTTTACATACCCGGGGAGAGAGTAGTCAGTCCCCGGGTATGGAGTCTATGGTGGTCATAGTCCGCTAGGACGCCCCAGTGTTACGGCACGTAGGGTGCGGTGTAACACACACAGAAAAACATGAGACCCTTTGGAGTAAAAGACCCCATACCCCATGGAACACATTGCCATTCAAAGGAATTACACACACATACATGTCCAAGAGTGGGAGAAAAAGAGTCTCACTCTTGGCAGGATGGAAAAAACAAACTCCAGAAATCCAGCAAAGCTGCTGGGGGACTCACTAGGTTAGGAAATTCAGCCTAAGCAGAGAATTCTCCCTAACACATGGCTTCGCCAATCGGGCTTCAGGCCGGAAACACAAGCCACCTTAATCAATATGCCAGTTGAAAAAGATGCGCTCTTTGTCAAAGCGGTAGAAGACGCATTAAAAACTGCTAAAGACGAATACGAGACACTTAAGTCTTTAGGCCAGCTCACGAACAAACCCACGGGGCAGAGGGGCAACGACATTTTTTTGCCGTTTGAGGATAAAGTTCTCAAAGGGCATCTGGATGCAACCAGGGCCAGAGTTCCTATGGTAATAACCAAGGTCTTTTCAAGGCTTTCCGCAAGGACAAGGAAGAGGTCGTGGTGCTCTGGGCAGAGGCCAAGCTCGAGGTGGCACGCCACCTCAGAGCAAGTGACGTTCCGCTCCAGTTACCCTTCCATGCATCTCCAGTAGGAGGACGAATTTCCAACTTCACCCACGCACGGGAGGGTATTACATCAGACAGATGGGTGCTGTCAACGGTAGCAGGGGGCTACTGTGTAGAACTTCTTAAAACACCTCGCGATCAGCCCCACCCCTGATCCCCCCCCCCCCCACCCCGAGACAAAAAATACACTCAGAAGAACATCAACGGATTCTTCTAGAGGAAATTAAAGCGCTTCTATTAAAGGATGCCATAGAAGTGGTCCCAGCCAACCAGGTAAACAAGGGTATTTATTCAACTTATTTCCTTGTACCCAAAAAAGATTTAACAATGCGCCCTGTGAGATTTAAGGCCCGCAAACAAGTATGTCAAGCCACAAACATTCTGCATGACCATGCTACAACAAGTAATCCCGCTTCTAAAAAAGGCGGATTACATGGTAACACTCGATATGAAAGGTGCCTATTTTCATATTCGAATGTTCCCAGCGCACAGAAGGTTCTTGCGTTTCAAGATAGCGAACCAGCACTACCATCAGGTGCTGCTCTTTGGAATAGCCACAGCTTCAAGGGTATTCACCAAGGTACTGGTGGTGGTGGCAGCGTACCTGTGCAGGGAGGCTTTCCCAGTGTACCCTTACTTGGACGACTGGCTCATAACAGGGGAATCGCCTCTGATTTGCAGACAAAACATTCAAGCAACAGTCAACCTCCTCTTTCAATTGGACTGCTTGATCAACGATAAAAAATCAAGCCTGGTGCCCAGCACCACAAAACAGTTCTTGGGAGCTATTCTAAACAAAGAGGAAGGGTTAGTCTTTCCCTCAGAGGAAAGAGTAAAGAATTTGTTACTGCAAATACCACACTATCAGGCCGGCCGCCAGACCAGATAAGGGTACGCAAAGCAATGCCTTTAATAGGCATAATGGCATCTTGCATTTACCTGGTTCCCCACACGCGCCTGCGCATGCGTCCCATACCAGAGTGGTTGGCGAAACAATGGTCTCAGGCAAGCGGTCAGTGGGACGATCTAGTGGTGATTCAGTCAACACTAGTACAAAGCCTTCGCTGGTGGACGAGAGAAAATCTGACCACGGGCAAACCCTTTTACGATCCGGAGGTACAATCAGTGGTCACAACAGATGCCTCACCAACAGGGTGAGGGCACACTACCTTCACCACACAGCTCAGGGTCTGTGGTCACACTCTACTACGCAGAACCACATCAACATGCTGGAACTTCTAGCAGTGTTCAAAGCCCTACAAGCATTCGAACCCCAGTTAACAAGTCTGTTGGTGCAGATCCTAACAGACAGCACCACAGCAATTTTTACATCAACAAAAGGGGGGGGGGGACCCGATCTCCAAATCTATCCAGACTTGCACAGAAAATCTGGAGATGGGCACTCAAACAGAAGATGTTCCTAGCATCTCAAAATGTTCCAGGGGAACTCTACGCTCTATCAGACTCACTGAGCAGAGACCCCCCCCTGCCAGAAGAACACTAATGGCGTCTACACGAAGAGGTTGTAGAACAGCTTTTTTTCCCTGGTGGTGTTCTCCAACTATAGAGCTATTTGCCACAAGCGAAAATAGTCAATGCCTAGACTTCACGTCCTGGTTTCCCCAGCCAGGCTCCAAGGGGAACGCTCTATGGATGAACTGGTTAGGGATGTTTGCCTATGCTTTTTCACCAACCCCTCTGATGAGGAAAGTGATGAACAAGATCCACAGAGAACCGATGACGCTCATGCTAGTTGCTCCTATATGGGCGAGGCAAACATGGAATCCACACCTATGCAAATTGGCAGTGTGCGACCCCATCCATCTCCCGTGCCGGTACAACCTATTCTCCCAGCACGAGGGGCTAACAGTGCATCCTTAGCCCAACTCAGTGAACTTGGCAGCATGGCTCCTGAAGTCATAGAGTTCAGAAATCTCAATTTACCCCAGAGATGTATGGATAGCTTGAGAGAATCAAGAAAACCTAACACAAGGCACTGTTACTATGACAAATGGAAACAATTTGTTATTTGGTGCCAGAACAAACAAATCAACCCAGTTGATTGTACTCCTTCTAATGTTGTCACCTACATGCTCCACCTATTGGATGCAGGTTTAGTGTTTAACTCACTTAAGGTACACCTGGCAGCTTTATCAGCCTACACCACTTCTCATAACAAGGTGTCATGGTGGAAAGTGCCAGTAGTTAAAGCATTTGTGGAAGGGGTAAAGAGACTCCACCATCCAATTTCTAACCCACCACCAGGTTGGGACCTTAATGTGGTACTTACTAAACTCATGGGGAGCCCCCTTTGAGCCCATGAACAAATCTAGTCTCAAACATCTGACTTATAAAACTCCCTTCTTAGTAGCCATCACCTCCATAAGAAAAGTCAGTGAAATTCAAGCTCTGTCAGTGCAGGATCCTTTTTTTACTATTCATAAGGATAAACTGGTTTTACGCACTCACCCTAGGTTTGCACCGAAGTTCATTTCCAAGTTCCATGTTAACCAGTCTATTGAGCTGCCAGCCTTTTCCTAAGAACCCAAAAGCTCTGCCGAGGTGAAACTCCACACACTAGATGTGAGGAGGGCAGTCCTCTACTATGTAGACAAGACCAGACCGCTAAGAAAAACAGATCAGCTGTTCGTTTCCATAGCTCCAGACAGAGAGGGAGATTGCGTCTCTAAGAACGTCATCTCAAGGTGGATAGTCAGATGTATCCAACTGTGCTATTCCCTTTCAGATAAAACACTGCCTTTGTAGCGTGGGCCCTCGGCATAAAGAGGTACTGGAGCCACTCCGGCTTTCATTGCAAATGTACCCCTTGACACCATTTGCAAAGCAGTTACACAGAGCGCTATTCACACCTTTACTCAGCACTACTGCATTGACACTCATTCCAAGACAGATACTCAAGTGGGACAAGCGGTTCTGAGATATTTGTTTGTTCATGACCCTTCTCACATTCCACCTCCTTCTTCTAACACTGCTCGCTAATCTATGACCAGCATGTGATCTAAGCAGATTCCACAAGCCTCAGAAGGGATATGTTACTCACTGTAATCGTATTTCGAAGGGATTGTGTCCTCCGACGTATTCCTTATCTTAGATATAAATCCTTCAGCTTTGCTGGCCTCGGAAAATTTTTTCGCCAGAGGGCGCTGCGCGTCGATGATCGCCGAGTCGATGACCCTCGACGGCCTCCGTGCCGACGTCGACGTCATCCTGCCTATAAAGGCCGCGCGCAGCGTCCGTTGCTCAGTTCCGTTTTTCCGCGCTTCGTTGTGCCTCGGAACACCGTTGCTCAGTTCTCGTCAAGATAACGTATATAATAACTACTATTTACCTCGATATCGATGGCATCCTCCTCCGACCCGACGACCCCTCGGTCCGGTTTCAAAAAGTGCCGAGACTGCGGGAAGAAAATGTCGTTGACGGACCCTCACAGGGTCTGTTTGTGGTGTCTGGGAATCACGCACCAGAGTTCGGAGTGTGAGGAATGCCTTTCCATGACGGCGAAAGCCTTGAAGGAGCGTAGGGGGAAGCTCGAGAGAGGTAGGTCAACTTTAACTTCCTCGAAAGCTTCTTCGGTAGAGTCGAGACGTTCGTCTCCTCACCATAAAAAACACTCTCGATCTAGATCACGAAGTGGCTCCCACCACTCGTCGACATCGAGACACTCGAAGAAGAGACGTAGGAGATCCCCTTCGTCATCTTCGTCGAGTTCTCCTGAGAGAGTTCATTGCCCCACAAAACGCAGCTCGCAAGCTGAGTGGGAGGAATTCAGGAAAAAGATGCTAAGCGTCTTCGAGAAAGCGGCCTCGTCCCCCTCGAAGACAGCTGAGGGTGATACCCCGGGTAAAAAACCCAAAAAATCTAAACGCCGCGAGTCGCAGTACCCGGCGGAAAAGTCAACCCGAAAGCGCCTCGAGCCATCGGGAGATAAAGCATCATCGACGCCATCGTCGAAAACTCCTTCGAAACAGAGGTCGGCGCCATCGACGCCGTTGTCGAAGGATTCATCGGCGCATCAGTCGATCGAGTCGACGCCGACGTCGACGCCGATATCGACGCCGGTGAAGGAAAGAACCACGGCTACTCCACAGCCAACGGTTAGACAAAAGACCTCCGACTCGACGCCGAGAACGTCGACGTCGTTCTCGAGCAGGACTCCGATCCTTTCGAGTTCTTCGAGGCCTAGTACACATTTCTCGACGCTTTTCACGGCGCCTTCGAGTACTTTCACGTCGGTGTCGACGACATCGACGTTTTCAAGGCCTGTGATGATGGCTCCTTCTGCATTGGAAATGGGGTTTATACCATTCCAAAAACCAATGTATCCCCCTTTAACCTCGATTTTTGAGGAAAGGGAGGATTCAGACCAAGATATTGATTTACAGAGGACCACATCACCAGAGCCAGAGACTTTCGCCTCTGAGGAAGGAAGATTAAAAAATCTTCAGGATGCACTTCAGGAAGCTAGTGGCTTGGACACTTCTCCTGAAGCAGAATTTATCAAACCAGACCCAGGAGAACATGCGGAGACTCCATATAGAGCTCTGATGTCTAGAATCATAGAATTTATGGGTTGGTCTGCACCTTCTCCTGCCTTTCAGCAGGATGACCTCACTGACATACTGGACAAGGGCCCACAGGAGGATCCTGTGGTTCCATTTCACTCTGCTCTACAGAGAAGGATTTTGACAAACTGGGAAACGCCAGAAATTATCCCGGCAGTAAATAAAAAACTGTCAACAAAATACAGGGTGGCTAGTTCTGACCCTGAATATTTGTCAAAACACCCTACTCCTGAGAGCTTGGTTGTACAGGCTGCAACCTCATCAGGCAGCACATCTGCATACCCCACTGCTCCGCAGGATAGGGATGACAAAAAGTATGATGCCATGGCTAAGAAGGTTTTTTCTGCCTGTAGCATGGCGTTAAAGTCTATTAACGCGACCTGTACGCTCGCTAGGTTCAGCCACACCCTTTGGGAGTGCGCTTCATCAGCGGCTGACTGCCTCCAAGAAGGAGAGGAAAGGGACGCATTTTTAAACATCATCAGGGATGGTAAAGATGCGATGTGCGAGACCCTACAAACTGGCCTAGATTCTGCTGACAGTATCAGCAGGGCCATGGCGGCAAGTACCACAATCCGCAGGCATGCGTGGTTGAGGAAGTCTGGTTTTGCCTCTGACGTGCAGACCAGGCTTTTGAATATGCCCTTTGACGGTTCTACCCTCTTTGGAAAGAAGGCGGATGACAGTTTGGAGAAACTGCAAACGTCCAAGGCAGCAGCCAAGTCATTGGGAGCTGCTATCCGTCAGAATACCTTTCGTCCTTCGGGATCATCGTGGAGAGGACGGTCCTTTCGTTACTATTCCTCATATGGAAGGGGCAGGGGACGACCGGCTCAAAGAGGCCAAGGAAGATTTACCCGTGGTGGACGGGGTAGGGGAAAGAAAGCCGCACCCGCAGGAGCAGGAGCCACTTTACCTTCGGCAACTGCATCAGCCGCTTCAAAACCACTCTGAGGTCTCCCCTCACAGAACACCAGTAGGGGGCAGGTTAACTCACCATCTGACGGAATGGCAGGCTATTACGTCAGATGCTTGGGCTCTGGAGACAGTGGCCCAAGGTTACTGCCTGCCCTTCCTACATATCCCTCAGAGTCATCCACCGGGGAACAACCCTTTGAAGCTTCCAGATCCGCTCCTCTTGCAGGAGGTTTTAGACCTGCTAGAGAAAGGTGCCATAGAACTGGTACCTGTAGCGGAAAGGAACAAGGGTTGGTACTCCCCCTACTTCATAATACCGAAGAAGGACGGAGGACTGAGACCCATCTTAGACTTACGGGAATTGAACAAATTCCTCCGAAAGGACAAGTTCAAGATGGTGACTCTCTCTCAGATCCTTCAGGCCCTCCAGCTTCAGGACTGGTTGGTATCTCTAGACCTCCAGGACGCTTATTTCCATGTGCCGATCCATCCCAGGCACAGGAGATACCTGAGGTTCGCAATTGGCAGCTCTCATTATCAATTTCGAGTTCTGCCATTTGGGCTAACCTCCGCCCCGAGGGTCTTTACCAAGCTAATGTCGGTTGTGGCTGCAAGTCTAAGGAGGGAAGGGATTCATGTCTACCCTTACCTAGACGATTGGTTGATCAGAGCTGTATCTTCGGAACAGGCTCAGAGACAACTAGATTATGTTTGCCACTTCCTTCACAAGCTGGGCTTCTCCCTCAATTTAAAGAAGTCACAGATGATACCATCACAGAGACTCCAATTCATTGGAGCAGTCCTGGACACTTCCCTGGGAAAAGCCTTGCCACCAGAGGTGAGGGCTCGAGATATTCTGCAGATGGTCATCAGATTTCAGAATGCCCAATATCTCCCAGCCTACGACTTTCTGAGGTTGCTAGGCCTCATGGCATCCTGCATATTCCTCGTGCCGGAGGCTCGCCTGAGAATGAGATCCCTCCAGTGGGCACTGAGAACTCAGTGGTCACAGTTCTCAGGAAGGATGACAGATCTCCTTCGGATCCCGGTCAAAGTAGCCCGAGACCTTCAGTGGTGGGCCTGTCGGGAGAACATCCTGAAAGGAGAAATGTTTTGGCAACCATGGCCGGAGATAACAGTAGTCACGGATGCCTCACTCACGGGGTGGGGAGCTCACGCCAACGACTTGACCATCAGCGGTCGTTGGTCTCCATCGGAGTCCAGACTACATATCAACCTGTTGGAGCTGAGAGCCATCAGACTAGCGCTGAAGGCTTTTCTGCCGTCTGTACGGGGAAGAAACGTCCTAATAATGACGGACAATACAGTGGCCATGCACTACCTCAACAAAAGAGGAGGCGTAGGCTCACTACCACTGTGCAGAGAGGCGATGCAGCTCTGGTTTTGGGCAATTCAGGAAGGAATCTCTCTATCGGCAATTCACCTAGCCGGAGAGAAGAACTTGACAGCGGACGCTCTGAGCAGGCAGAGCACAGTCTCTCACGAGTGGGAGATAGCTCAGGAAGTCCTTCAAGAGATCTTCGCCCTTTGGGGAACCCCTCAAGTGGATCTGTTCGCCACCAGTATCAACAGGAAGTGCGACAGATTTTGCTCAAGGGAATTTCCCCCGAGAGGAGCTCTAGGAGATGCGTTCGTAGTGGACTGGGAGTTCCCACTTCTGTACGCGTTCCCTCCGGTCCCTGTCATTCCTCAAATGATCAGGAGGTTGAGAAGGTTTCGGAAGACCATGATCCTAATTGCCCCGGATTGGGCCAGGAGAACGTGGTACCCGGACCTTCTAGACATGTCCATCTGCCCTCCAATTCGACTGCCATACAGAGAGGATCTTCTCTCGCAGAAGGAAGGTCAGGTTCTCCATCCAGCCATCAAGACCCTCAACCTTCACGCTTGGTGTCTGAAAGGTTGAGGTACAAGGATTGGGACCTTCCGGATGATGTTATGGAGGTGTTGCTTTCGGCCAGAAGGCCGGCAACTAAAACTCTATACCGCTGCCGTTGGAACAAATTTTGCAGCTGGTGCAGAGAAAAGAATATTGAACCCTTTTCTTGTGGTACACCTATGGTGTTGTCATTCTTACTTTACCTGGCTAATTCAGGTCTACAGGTTGGCACAATTAAGGGCTATCTCGCAGCGCTATCAATCTTTAAGCGCACTGCAGAGGAGCCTTCATACTTCAAAATTCCATTGGTAATACAATACCTAAAAGGATTAACTAATGTTTATCCCCCGAAACCTTTTCAAGTTCCCTTATGGGATTTAAACCTAATTTTAAACTTCCTAAAGGGTGCCCCTTTTGAACCACTACACTCTTGTTCATTGAAGCTTCTCACCCTCAAAACTGTTTTGCTAATAGCATTGACATCTGCTAGAAGGGTTAGCGAGTTGCAAGCCTTATCGTGTAAACCTCCACATACAATCTTTTACAAGGACAAAGTTGTTCTTCAGGTGAAGCCTAACTTCCTCCCGAAGGTAGTCTCGGAGTTTCACATCACTCAGAAGATTATATTACCTTCTTTCTACCCTCCTCCTCATCCGGGGAAGGAGGAAGAGAGACTGCACAGGCTGGACCCTAAGCGAGCCTTGAGCTTCTATATCAGCAGATTGGCTAAGATCAGACAAGCAGACCAACTCTTTGTAGGTTATGCAGGACATAAGTTGGGCCTTCCAATAACAAAACAAACCATCTCCAGATGGATTATTTTAGCCATTCTGGAGTGCTACAAATTGGCAGGAAAGGAGCCTCCTCAAAATCTAAGGGCTCATTCTACCAGGGGTATCGCAACATCCTCAGCCCTTCAAAGAGGGGTGCCAATTCGAGATATATGTGCGGCTGCCACATGGTCGTCCGCACATACATTTACCAAATTCTATAGCCTGGATTCCTCCTCTAGTCAAGAAACTAGATTCGGCAAGGCTGTGTTACACTCTGTCCATTCTGGAAGGGTAACATAACTTTTATTACTCCCGCCTCCAGTCACAATACCACTGCTATGGGAGTCTATCTAAGATAAGGAATACGTCGGAGGACACAATCCCTTCGAAGAACTAGTTACTCTTACCTTGTAACGTTCTTTCGATGGGATGTTCCTCCGACGTATTCCTTATCGACCCTCCCATCCATCCCCGCAGTATGACTTCCTGTGGGTTTGCAGCCTATGCTCCTTCAAGGTGATTAGTCTAATCCAAAAACATTACTGGGGACTACAAAACGGAACTGAGCAACGGACGCTGCGCGCGGCCTTTATAGGCAGGATGACGTCGACGTCGGCACGGAGGCCGTCGAGGGTCATCGACTCGGCGATCATCGACGCGCAGCGCCCTCTGGCGAAAAAATTTTCCGAGGCCAGCAAAGCTGAAGGATTTATATCTAAGATAAGGAATACGTCGGAGGAACATCCCATCGAAAGAACGTTACAAGGTAAGAGTAACTAGTTCTTCTGATGCTTGTATCTGCTTAGATTCACGTGCGCCTCCCCTCTGAGAGAAGGTGCATGGATGCTTGTAGTCTTATCTATCTTATCTGTTTGGATACTCTGTACTTGAGCTACTCCTCATGCTACCTCACGTCAGAAAAAATACAATCTGAGGGTCCTACACGCGTGAGGGATCATGGGTACAGTGGACGTCACAGTAGGGATAGTATTACTGGCACGCCCAAGTTCGCCCCTTTTCAAGTTTCGAAAAACAAACTTTTAATACTCTGCAGCTACCACTAGATGTCGACCTATGCACAGCATGTGAATCTAAGCAGATACAAGCATCAGAAATATGATTACGGTGAGTAATGTATTATATATATTCTCCTCTGCCTTTGATACAGTAAACCATAACACCCTGGGAATCACAGGTCATGCTCTGGTGTCGTTAACCTGCTTCCTTTCCAAAAGCCCATCCCAGACGGAACTTGGGCTCTTTCTCTCTACCATCTCTTTCAACCTGCGGCGTTTTCTAGGGTTCTAACCTATCCCTTGGTTCTTTAATTTCTACATGGCTGCCAGCACGTGTGTTTACCACAGTCATCTCTAACTTCCAGTGTTACGCGGATGACACGCAACTCTGCATCAGGCTACCCTCCGCCACCTCCTCTTCCTCGCTAATATCTGACTGACTGTCTGCAATTCAGTCATGGTGTACTGCAAACGACCTCTGCCTCAGTCCCAGTAAGACTGAGATCGTTAGTATTGTGACTCCTGCACCCGCTTTCCCACTCGCACTCTGGCCGGCCTTCGTTGGCCCTGTGCCCGTACCCACCCACGAGGCAAAAAACCTTGGTAATCTTTGACTCCACTCTATACTTCTCCACTCACATTTCGGACATCTCTAACAAGTCCAACTACCAGCTGGACCTCCTCAGAGGTACTCTTCCTTTTGTCACCTTCCCCCAGCGGCTCACTATCTCCAGAGCCCTGGTTCTTTCAAGGCTGGACTACTGCAACAGCCTCTTTCCCAACCTCCCAACCTCCCTGCCTCTGCTTTGCGCCCTCTGCAACTAATTCAGAACAGAACTGCAAGACTTATCCTTGGCCTCGAGCCCAGGGACTGCATCCCTCCACTAGCTCCCCGTGGCTGAAAGGATCAAGTTGAAGACCCTCTGAATTGTCCACAAGGCTTTCTGAGGCCTGGGACCTACCTAACTACTGTCCCTCCCGAGCCCTCTGCTCATCTACCGCCAACCATCTGCGAGTGAGCTGGTTATCCAAGATTTGGAGAGAGATCTTGATCATCAGCAGGGGCCTCCATCTGGAATAGCCTCCCTGCAGCCATCTGTCTTGAGCCTGATCTCCTTAAATTCCAGAAACTCATTAAGACATTCCTCTTCTCTTCCTTCTCTCTCCCTCTAGCCTGCTAACCTCTCCCTCCTCTCTATCCCTCTCTCCCTCCTTTTCCACACGGCGTACTGACTGGCTGTCTGGTGTACCTCAGAGTCTCACATGTCCCTGGCGCCCTTGCCAGTCCTCTTGCACTTGCATCCGAACCTGCACTTGCTTCATCACTACTGCACTTAGTGAATGATGCATGAGAACGGCATCTCTCAGTACTTACCCAGCTTCTGACTGACTGGGCACACTTGTCCTCCAACCGCATCCCTCCCACCCCCCCGCACTTGTCCTCCAACCGCATCCCTCCCACCCCCCCCGCACTTGTCCTCCAACCCCCACCCCACTGCACCATGTGTACACGTGCACGATCTGAACATACCATGCCTGGAACATCGTCTAAAACTGCTGATTTGTTGTCAGACCTATTTGCTGTTAACTACACTATTTGTACTATATACAATTGATCTGCCTGTGAAGACTTGTATCGTTCAGAAATACAAGGGCTCTGAATTACTGTTTATTTTTCCCTTTACTCCCTCACTCCTTGAGCGCTTTGAAACACTAGCCTTGTGTATAGGTGCTTTACAAATAAACATTACCATAACAATACCATAAGCTTGGGGAAGGGAACAGTGAGAGGCTTAACAATTTTGATCTTGAAGGAAGTAATCCCTGAAAAGTTGAAAGAGAAATTATTTCTTTTGTTGTTTGAACTTGGACAAGTCGAAGCTTGCGGAAGGGAATACCAAGGAACCAAAGACATTGAAAGTATTTGAGAATATTACAAGGGCCCTGTTGAAAAGGTCTTGGAAACAGCCCTTTTTTTATTGCACACATTTTTGTGACATTGACCAAACTACACCTGAATCCAATCTTTGTATCCAATTTTCTGTTAAACCACTATTATTTTCCTTTGTAAAGACTTCCCAACACATTTTTGTAAAGATTGAGCACAAGCAATACTTTAGTCACATACAGATTGTTTTAGACTTTCAGGCATTGACGGCCCTTGGAAACATCAGTTAAGGGAACCATCCCTTTAGAGTTAGGGCCAGTTGGGCATTACACAAATCCAGGAGCCTTAGTAAATAAAGGTTTTGAAACCAACATCTTTGAGTCGGTCACGGGTGAAGACTTGCCTCACTGTCTTATTCGTCATGTTACAGATTCAGGAGCGATGACAGCCCAATGTCGTTTTGGTTCTCCAGAGACCTTAGAAGGAGGTGGGGTTATTTAATCCCACTCAGATTTGATCCAGAAACAGAATAAGAGGCTTTCTTAGATGACTTGTCCGTAACATCAGGCCCTCAACAGCTTGGTGGTTGGACGTCTGGCTCCCAGGAGGCTTTTCTTCTGGTGAAGGTTGCTACAGCGGCTTTCCAGTGTCTCAGTAATCCTGATGGATGACCATGAAGAGTTCCAGCTCCTAGCCCATAAGGAGGTCCTTGCAGTGAATTAAAGCTGGTTTCGGGACTTGCAGAGAAAATGCAAAGGTGCATGCTCGAATGACATCAAACACACGAAGACTCTCAAGCAGTACAGGTGTCTGGTTGGTCCCTAATCAAAGGAAGGAAGGAAGGTAGCTCGCAGAGCTTTTCCCTCTTTAACAAAGTCTAGTTTCGCAATGTGGAGAGTTGCTGAAACAACTCTTTCCTGCCACAGTCCTCCAAGTAGGTCTGTCATCGTAATCTTCGGGGCTCTTTAGCTCCAGTGGTTGCCTTGGTTTCTGGATCCTTATATCCTGAATTTGGCCTGGGTCTGACCACAGCCATCATATAGGGTAACTTGCAGAATTGAAACATGCGTGGATTTTCCAATATTGGCGAGCCAGCCTCAGAATCAACTGAGTAGCAACCATGCACAATGAGGAATGTTGATTGGGGGCAGACAGTCCCCCTCCCCACTTCCTGCCAGCTCTCACATA
Source organism: Ambystoma mexicanum (assembly GCF_040938575.1). Classification (NCBI taxonomy): domain Eukaryota; kingdom Metazoa; phylum Chordata; class Amphibia; order Caudata; family Ambystomatidae; genus Ambystoma; species Ambystoma mexicanum. The sequence goes on from NC_090921.1 coordinate 371,198,267, forward strand.
GGAGAACCTTGGAAACGAGCCAAGATGCATGAAGAAAGCACACCCACCTAGCAAAATAGGATGGCTAGCAAACGACAGACCATTTTGAACAGGACTTAAACCACGCGGAAAGGCCATTTAGAATATATGGTTGTCTTTGATGTATTTCAACAGTCTGGAGCACTCGAGCGTTCAGCGACACCCGCTTCCCAACTGGTTAGGACTGCCTGCAGCGCTAGCTAGATGGGTAAAATCTTCAAAGGAGGATGCAGTCACTTTAAGCCCAGCCACAGCTGTGCATTACCACCGAACACCTCCCTGTTCTTGGTTGTGTATCTCCCTTTTTTGTGTGGTTTGTTTTCTCAGGACTTTGCCTTTGGTACTGGAAATCCTTTACATACCATACAAGGTTTAGAAGTTACAGCGACTCATCCCTGAACAGCCAAATTTAACCGTAAGAACCACATGTTTCCTAAGAAGGGGAATACCAGCTCCTGTCTTCTGGATGTTGAGCTCATCTTCCTCCAGGTACTAGATACTGCCATATTGGCATCAATTCCTAGTTTGGCTATTTTCAGTATCAGCAAACCATAAGCAGACTGAATCCTAATTTTCGGTTCATTCCCACCATAAAATGAAGTAGCCTAGGCCTCATTTGGCTCAGGCTTTGGTACTTACTGGTGCTTTTTTGAACCGCTAGAACAAATCCAGGCACGCTCCCTGTAGGGATGACCGCCAAGGTTTGTCTTTGAAAAGAATTCAGGTTTCTGGTTCAAAGGCTAGTCACTTTGAATTACTTTATGGTACAACCCCCAAGAGCTTTTTGGTACATCTGTTAGAAAATAGGTTTCAACTGTGCCTCCATTGTCTCCGGAAAATTAACTCGTTCTTCTTCAGTGATCTTTCTCACGCATGTGCAAGTGCTGAGGCCAGTGTTTTTTTTTTTTTAATGTGTACCAGATAACTTTTCCATAAACCCTGCTTTTTCCAGCTCTAGTTTACGCTTCTACAATTCCTATGGTTTGGTCTGATGAGACTCCTGCTCTATGGCCTATACTGCCCACTGGCGATTTGGTTAAATCAATCACTTCTCATGTCATGTATTCTGTCATGCCAGACCAGTTTTAGACATTTTGACCTATGGTTCCAGACAAGAGGGAAGCTCTAAAAGGGGCCTTCTGTGGTCCCTTCTTTCCACAGTGGATATTCCACCAGTTGATTCTCCCCCACCCCCCCTTCCTTCCGAAGAAGGTGACTTTGCTGTTCATTACTAAGCAACTTCAATTTGTGATGTCTAAAGCTACACCAGTCCTGGACCTTCTGCCTCCCAAGAAGGCTGTCTCTTCGTGCCGCGTATCAAGACTTTCTTTTTCCACTCCGGATGAACTACTTCTATCTATGGAGACTCCTTTGATGCAGGAATCGTTGCATTTTTGTTTAAGACTTCTTTTTGAGCCTATAATTTCAGTGTGTCTGATTTCTAAATATGACTCATAAGGAACAAGCCGTTTGTCGTTATGGGAGATCTTGCGAGCCCAATCAGTAGTGGTTGCTGCAGCACTGATGGGGTTAAGGGTCCTTTTTAAAATATCTCTGCAGTTTTAGACAAAGATTCTAAATTATGGGAAAACTCAAGGCGAGGAAATATGCCAGAATAATTATTTTGGGCAGCTGAGGACATAGATGCTGAATTGCACCAACTGCAAGTGAATGAAGATCTCACATTAAGTCAGTGGTCATAAGTTCTTCTGTATGTGTAGACATGCCTAACTTAAGAATCCTTTCTCCACTGACAAAGTTTAAGTCGGCTGCTATAACTGCCAAGTCTTAGTGTCATTTTTAAATCTTTATAAATCTTGGTTCCACCACTCTGTTGCCTTCAAGGCTTTTGAGGCAAGCCAAGCACTTAAAGGGAAAGGTTCTACCACTGTTTCGTTTGAGCAAAACCAGCTCCTCCAACCAGGACTGGGCTCACCAGTTAGCTTGGCTCCAGGAAGGAGGTGCATGTCCCATTTTTCACCAGGCACCATGCGTCCCTTGTATGGGGGAGGCTTTTCTTCTTTTACGCAGCCTGGTAGAGCATATCACAGGATACTTTGGTATCATCAGCGGTTCTGTCCTTGAACATTACTCCTTTTCCTTCATAAACTCCTCTAAAGTTTCAGAGGTGTTGTCCAGAGCTCTTCAAGGAGATTCTCAATCTGAACTCTGTGGCGGGTCAGATGAAGAACGCACGCTCTGACGAGACATTTTTAAATGAGTATTAAAGGAAAGGATAACGCTGATCTTTCCCTTCTTCTATGGGGTATTCCCTACCCAAAAAACTGATGACCGATCATGTCTTAAAGTATTCTGTCCACTGTCCAAACTAACCCTACCACGATCCTAACTAAAGGCAGGAGAATGATTCCTTTCTCCTGTGTTATTTCCTCTCACAATCTTTCTGGCCAATAGTTTATTTTCAAATAGTCTCTTGGGACTTTTTAAATCAGTTCATACAGTTCTTTGAATACTTTGTAAAGTCCTGTATTTATAGAGCGCAGACTATTGCCCGGGGGCATCTAGGCGCTGAGAAAAAAGTACACTGGGTAAACTCCCATATTGTGTGAAATGTTAGAAAAGATGAGTCTTAGCCCTTGGCTACCGCATACTGACCAACCTTTTCCCGGAGGGGAAGTTCATCACCCCAGAGACGTGGCGGCCCGGCCACACAGGCTCGGCCCTGGAGATGCTGCAGTATTATAGACTGTGTGCTGCATGCCGCGAGATGTGGTCGACATTCCCGGAGGAACCTCCGGATACCCCTGACCTGCACTACATTGCTAACTCTGGTAATAGTAGGGGCATAGTCTCCTTTCTATATAAAATCTTATTAGCGAAGCTCCCGAACTCAACCGGAAAAATCTGAACTGCATGGTCCATAGAACTCGGACAAGATATCACTGATCTCTGTGGAAGAAAATGTGCTCCCATACGAGAAAGGTGTCCCTAAACGCCAGACATCGCTGCATGCAGTTCAAAATATTCAATGGGGTGTACTACACCCCACATAGATTGTCTAAATTCACAGTCAGTTGTCCACAGGTCTGCCCTAGGTGTCAGGTCGAGGAGACAGACCACACGCACATGTTTTGGTCATACTATGCTCTGCATACGTTTTGGAATGAGGTGTTGTCTGCTCTGTCTGAGTTTGTTGATGCAGGGATTGATCCAAATCCAATGGCACTGCAGTTTGAGGTCTGGAAGGACGAAGGGCTAAAGAAAATGGCTAGATTTTTAAATAAGGGTAGCATTGTTGTCAAAAAATGCATATTGCAATGTTGGAAGAGCTCGTCCCCTCCCACTTTCAAAATGTGGCTCATGGCCCTCACGTGGACACAAACATGTGAGGCGGAATACACGGCCACCCTACCTGTGCAATCACGCCCCAGGAAAATCTGGACTGCCTTCTGCAGCTATCTCAACAAAGAGACTAATGAGGTCATACCCTCTACTTCAAATTCGCCCATCTGAATACATTGTGAACTGTTGCTCAGATTACACGCCTGCTGTTTAGGTGCAAGCTGCCCACAACTGAGACACCTGGTGGGCTGGTAGCAATCCAGTTTAGTTTAAGAAGGTTTCTCCTGCGTTGTGAAGAGCCCTGTGAGGGAATCACAAGACTTTAAACTCAGCTCTGGCCTTCACTGGCAACCAATAGAGTTGCTGAAACAGCCCTGCCGAGTGAGTAATTCTTGATGCATCTAGGGCTCACTTCGCCACAGCTGGTGCATTGGCTGTCCCGGGTAGATCCCATTATAGTTATCCAGTGATCCCCCCCATCGTTGAGGTGACTACCTTAGTATGGCAGGTAAAAAAGGGAGAATCTTTCTCAGCACTTAGTTTTGAAAAACCAGTGTTGCAGACTGCCGATATCTGAGCTTCAGGGGAGCTAGTGGAGCGAAGCCTCACGCCAAACTTGTGTTCTGGCTGGAGCATGGCCCCAAAGATTCTGTCCAGAACTCGGAACTCCAGCGGTTTTCGTCGTCTGGTGACCAAACACAAGAACGGTTTTTTCCCCCATTGAGCGTCAACCAATTCGAAGACATCCAGATCCCTATAGCTGACTATCAATTTACAAATTTCTATATATCCTGCAAAATGCCCCGCTCCCAATCCCCAAAAAGACTTTCACTAACATTGAGGCATCCTTAAGAGGGCTCCTGTTGGGTGGGAAACAACCCCGGGTGGCACTACGGACACTACAGAGGTCTGTTTGGAAGGGTGGGATAGGCTTACCAAATCTGCGCAGGTATTGCTGGGCAGCACAGATGGGGTCAGTAAACGACTGGCTGCACGGAACACAATCTCTTCCACACATTGCAGGGGAGAGAAGACGACTGGGAGTGAGGACACCCAGTAAGCCCTGTATGGGGGGAAACGGTACCAGGGAACCCTACCTGGGCCAATGAAACACACTTGTCGGGTTTGGGTTGAAGCTCATCAAGATATCGGATGGGCCAAAAACCGACCCTCACACAGCCCATTTGGCACAATGCACTCCTAGGGGAACTAAAGAAAGTGGGATACCTGGAAAGCTGGGCAAAGAAAGGGATAGACACCCTGGCAGTCATTATAACGGACAGCAAGCCTAGGTCGTTCCAGGAACTACAATTGCAATATGGGCTGTCCACAGCAGAGGATTTCAGATGCATGCAAATATCCCACGCCATCTCAGCCCAGTTCCCACCCCTGAGCAATATCCCTAGCAACTCCCCGCTGGAAGCCAACTTATTTGAAGCAGGCTTTCCCACTAAGGTAACATCCACCTTATATCAAGTACTAAGGCATTTAGGGCAGAGGACCGAGCCAACTTGCAATGCAAATGGGTGCAAGATCTGGGTAGGATCGAACCTGAAGAATGGGTAAAGGCCTTGATGTTCCCAAGAGAAATCGGGATAACATCACGGCTGAGGCTGATTCAATTTAAAATCCTCCACAGGGTATACTATTCTTGCACAATGCTAAATAAGTGGGGGAGAATAGATGACGAAACCTGCCTCAGCGGAATGGAGGGTGCCACATTCTACCACACACTCTGGGAATGCCCACAATTTAGAACCTTTTGGGCAAAATGGACCCGGAAACTGTCCATCATAATGAGGGCCCCGATCCCCTTGGAACCTAAACTGGCATTACTGGGAATCTGGGAAAGCACAGAATTTAACAGCTATGAGAAAACCTTTCTGGTCGTAGCCCTAGGGCTGATTAAAAGACTGATGGCAACCGCATGGGGCTCAGCGGAACGCCCCAAACTGAACCAATGGGTGTCGGACATGGACCGCTGTATGGGTCTGGAAAGAAGAGTATGTAGAGCCAGGGGTAACCCCAGGAAATTTACGAAGATATGGGAGAAGTGGGAAGATAAGGCCTATCTGGGTGGTACGCCTGAACACTAATAACTGGTATTTTCCATCATGAATTTTCCACACCGACGTCTGGAAGGCTTGCTTCCAGACCAGCAAGAATCCTATGTTATACCTTAACTATATCGTGCATAAATCGTACTTGTTATGGATTGTTCTGTAAAAAACAAACGGATTTATAAAAAAAAAAGGCCCCTGACTGACCCTGTGACCGAGCGGGAATGAGCGCTGATGCTTCTGGTCACTCTTCGCTGACCAACAGCTGCAAGTGTGCTCTCCTACCTCAATGCACCTGCAAACTACAAACCAACCGCACAACTTTACAACTTGCATGGTGAGACACTACTTGTAAACATTGCCTGGCGTACTCCCGCTCCTGTCTTCCTCATTCCCATTATTAACTTTTCTGAACTGCCGTCCCCCATGATCACTGTCATTTGTACCACAGAATATACTTATCCACCCGGTGCCTATCTCTGAGCACGATTGCTCGCATGCGATAAACATACTTGGTGCTCGAGCCATTTCGCCTACCACCTCCGCACCTCAGAGTCTGTTTCCTACCATAACCAGCATGCAGATCCAGCGTGCTCCTACAGACTGCGTGCCCACTTCATATGCATCCTCCCGCAGAGAGCTCAATGCAACCAACACCAATACCTACGAATGTATTGAATTTTAGCCTCCTAATGCGCCACTCGTATCTTGAACCCATCTGATTTCAAGCCCTCCTTTTGCCTATGCTGATTTCCCCGATCTAACTGCATGCCCAATTGAACCTTAAGTCAAATGTCACTGTGCCGTACTGTACTGTACTGTACTGCTCTGCTGCGTCACTGCAGACTGCCGGTCTATGCCATTGCCGCATTCTGCCGAATCGCTTTTCCATAATAGTATTACTTTTCATTGTTTGTTTGTTTATTTGATATAGCGCAAAAACCAAACCCGCAGGTAGCAGGGCGCAAACATTACAAGGATACTTGAGAACTTAGTTACAATGGAAAACAGAATAGGCAGTGAGACATTTCAGCAACGTTACAGTCTGAATATGCTTATACAATTAATGCCAAGTGTCAGGAACATAGAGTGCTAGGTAACAATCGGCCACCGATTTGTAGTCCTGGATGGATCCAGTGAGATTCCTAGATACTAGCAGTAGTAGAACGGAAGTCCCTGTGGGGGGGGGTAGAGTTTAACAAAAGGCAAAGTCAAGGGGTGACACTCAGGATGAGTGGTTCTAGTGAGAGAGGGTTGTTACGTTAGATGTTATTCGATCGTAGCCATGAAAGAACCTTGCGCCTGAAGCTTGGATACGGTTAGTCCTTTCTTAGTTCTAAGGGGAGTTTATTCCATGTTTGGGCTGCTATGACTGGAAAACTAGCACCGCCAGCTGTGCGCTTTTTGTATCTAGGCGCCATCAGGGTATAAGCGTTGGTCATTCTAGTGGGGCAGTTTGAGATTCTTTTGTTAATTCTATTTGCTAGGTAGGGAGGAGCTATATTGTAGTTTGCTTCATTGCAGCATTGTGCTGATGCGCCCTTTTTGCGCCACTGCTGATTGCCACACTGCCCCATTGCCATGTGGTGCTCAAGCGCCCTACTATATTACTATCATTGCTGTTAGCTTCATTGCTGCATTGTGTTGATGCGCCCATTTCTTTGCTGCATTGTCTTGATGCACCCTTGTGTCACTGCTGATTGCCACACTGCCCCATTTCAGCGCATTACTGAAGCGCCCTACTATATTACTGTCTATCCGTGCTGTTTGCTTCATTGTTGCATCGTGTTGATGTGCCACTGATGATTGCCACGCAGTGCCACTTACCTGAATATTGTATCCTATCTATTCCTGGGCCAGTTGACACTAGCTCCAATGCTCATACTCCATGTGTCCTGCCTCTACTTTACACTGTGCCTAATCACTGACCCACCTCTGACCTACAGAGATACGAGACAGCTCCTGTACCCACCACCTTTCAACAAAACTGACTTACCGAGTCTAACATGCCGATAACCACACAGAATAGGTTTCCCACCCAAGCTGACATACCACCAACCCTTTTTCTGCCACAATGCCTACTACAAGCCTCTAAGCCCTTCCAGAGTATACCTGAGTGCCGTAACAATCCTTACCTCAATGTGCCAGACCTCTGGATGCAGCACTTAACCAAAAAACCTACACCTAGCCAACCATGCTCACTTACAACAGGAAACATTAGGCTAGGCTCTAGATTCCCACCTTCCTGGCACTCATTGAAAAACCCTACTACTGTGACCGGACCTTAACACATCTCCACAACCATCTGCACCACCAAAAATACTAAAACCTTAATCAAGAGTGCACTGATCAGTGGTAGATCCTTGCCTACCCATGCCCTTGACATCTCTGACACCATAACTTCACTTATGACTTCCTAGCAGTCAACGAAATGTGGCTACACGAGACTGCTGGGCCTTCACTTTCACTCACCTTCCCAGACAATTATTCTGTCAGACTTGATATAGACTCTAACCAAGCCAAAGGCGGCGGCATCGCCTTTGTCTCTAAAATAGCAATAGGACTTGGGCCAATTTCTAACCAGTCATTCACGTCAGCCGAGCTCCTGTCCGTTAAATTACCCAAATCGGCCTCTCGCACCATCATCCACCTTGTATACAGATCGTACTCTTACGTCCGTGCCCTTTCGTCCATACTTCATGGGCGTCCCTTCCCAGGGACGGGAGACACTAACTTTTTGCACCAGAAAAAAACCTTCCCCTTTAAATTCAGAGGTGCGCTGGGGTGCGCTGCCCTTCTCTGTCTTCCCGTCGACGTGGAAAAAGGGACTGAGGTGTGGCACCGGAACAGCCCAAGTTCACCAGCGCTCCTGGGTTTGGCTTCGGCCATGTAATTCCACGCTTGGATACTTTGCTTTTTTTTTATCATTCAGGTACTCAGTCCTCGGGGTCCTGCCCAGCGCATGTCGACTTCCACCTTATCCATCCTGCAACGGGCTCTTCCCAACTTCAGACCCCCAAGCCCTTTACCTACATTGCCTTGGCCCAGACCACGGTTGCCAAGCTTGTCCAGCGTCTACCTCGCTGTCCTCGAAAGCGCTGAGGAACAGACTAGCTAGGTGGAGGAAGCTCTTCCAGAAGTCGCCTCTAGAGGACCACAAGAAATTAGTCAAACATCGAACCAAGCCGAAGGTAGGGCCGATATTCTCCATTGCACCCCGCAAGCTTCCCAAGCACTTTCCCGCGTGGGAAGTACCGGTCAGGTCCTTCTACCAGCACGTGCACCGAGGCTGCTACAGCTACCGGCCTTGGGGCTGAGGGATCATTGGATCCTCCAGGTGATAGTGTTGAGGGACCGGAAGGTTCTTTTACCAGGTCTTCACCCGAGGGGTTCCGCCCTTGTACCGGCATCATGGCCGAAGGGGTGCCTAAACGCAGCTCTACCGACGTCCGGGTCGAGAGTCTCACACCTACCGGGCCTAGGCCCGAGGAGCAGGTTGGGCTTCGTGATCCACACACGAGTCTTGGAGGAGGCCGGGCCCAGTGGGCCGAGCAACACTTCACAGGCAGTTCGACAAGATACCCGCCAGACGGAGGGGCCTGTCCGACTCATTCCAGGAATTCGGCGAAGAATGAGATTCAAGATGGGACTGGCCTCAACCAGGTACGTGGCCTTTGGCCTATCCCTCTTTTGCGCAGGGCTGCTTTCCTTTTCGTTCACATGGGCAGGGTACGCAGCAGCTCCCCACTACCCCGTCAGCACCCCCTGCCACCTCCTTGGGCAGTGAAGAGGCTTTCTTCGAGAGGTTCCTCGGCCTCATGAAGTCTCCTCAGATGGGGGTTATCCTCAAAGACGCAGTCAGGGAAATCCTCCCCGCAATGCTAGCGGCACCACAGACGCCTCTGCCAATGCCGCAGGCCCCAGCGCAGCCGCCTCTGGCTCCCCAACCGACGCCTTGGGTGGTTCCGTACCAGCCTCCTCCTCAGCCTACGGCCGCGGTCACTCTACCCCAGCGCCCTCTGCCCCTCCTCCACAGAAACCCCCTGACCCACAGGATATGGATGAGGAGGATCTGGACACGCCATCCTCAGCCAAGGCCTTCCACAAACGTTTTGCTGGGCTGGCGGAGTTCGAGCAGCCGGCAGAGGGGTTCCTGGTGGAAGTCCTCACGCGACGCCGAGTCGTGGATTCCTCTGCAAACCGATGTAGTCTCCCTGGCCAAGATGGGCTGGCTCAAATCTCACTTGGCCCAGCCGGTCAATCAATGCCTAGATGCCAAGTACAGGCAGGTGGAGGGGCGATACACTCTTGCTCTCAGCCCATTCTCAGCCACAATCCTCGGTGATCGCTGCGGCATCACTATACTCCAAGACTCAGGCGTCCTCAGCCTCCTCTGCGGTGCTGTTTGGCAAGGAGGAGATGATCTTGGAGGCGTATGGCAAGAAGCTCTATTCCAATGCGTCCTTGCATCTTCGTCAGGCCAACGCCGATGCCATGCTGCCTGCCGCCAGCCAAAGATTATGGCGGGAAATTGCAGACTTCCTCCCAGAACGCCCCGCTCAGAGCCAATCACGCTTTAAGGCCGGCCTAGCCGAAGCCAAGCTGGTGGCGCGGAACCTCATGGAATCCACTGTGGCCCATATTGACACCTCTGGCCGTGTCATCTGTATTGCCACGGAAATGAGAAGGGCAGGCTGGCTCCGGGCAACAAAATTCAACCCATACGTCCAGGAACGCATATTAGATCTACCGTTCGAGGGGAGCGGGGGGGGAGACCTCTTCCACTTCTCTACGGACAAAGAGCTGGACAAAAATAACAGCTCTCAAATGGCTGTCTTTATCCATCCTTACAAAGACCATGCCCAAATCGTACACCCAGTCTCAGCAGCGCTCCGACAGGGGTCGTACGTACAGAGGGTTCCGCGGCTTCCCGGAACGGAGATCCAGGCAGCTGGACTGCTCGCCGTCTCAGTACCGGCGCAAGCAACAAAAAGAGGTGCGGGAGAAGGTCTTTTTCTAGTCCCCCTCCTCCGCGACAGCCTCCGAGGGAAAGAAGACATGACATGCCCCTTTGGGTCCGGCAAAGGGGGTGGGGGGGACGGTGTTTGCTTGCTCTTCATGCACATTTCTGGTGCCAGAATTTCGCAGACCCTTGGATCCTCTCCGTAGTATCCACGGGGTACCGCCTTCCCATCCCAGCCTCTCCTCCAATCCACTTCCACAGGTTGGGACAGCAACTCTTTTGGCGGAGATCCGGTCGCTCATAGAGAGCCAGGCAGTGGAGGAAGTCCCAGCCTCCCAGCAAGGCTTTGGCTTTAACTCCAGGATTTTCGCCATTCAGAAGAACCAGGCGGGCCTGAGAGTTGTGCTGGATCTTTCCACTTTCAACCTCTCCTTACCCCTGCAAAAATTCAAGATGATTACGCCAGCTTTATAGCGGAGACATTGGACAAGGGAGAATGGATGTGCTCCCTGGATCTGAAGGACGTGTACCTACACGTCCCGATTTGGCAGCCCCATCGTTCTTTCCTACGGTTCAGGATCATGGGCTACCACTTTCAATACAAGGTCCTTCCTTTTGGTCTCAACTCGGCCCCCAGGGTCTTTACCGGGCTCATGAATGCATGGGCGGCCCTTCTCAGAGCGCAGGGCCTCAACATCTACCTGTACCTCGACCACTGGCTCTTACAGGCTGCATCTCCGGAAGCGGTTCACCACTCTTTCCATGCCCTTATGAACGCACTGCACGATTTGGGCTTCTCGCTCAATCTCAAGCAGTCGCAGCTGCTGCCTGCCTCCCAGACTGACATTCCTGGGCCTCATCTGGGACACATCCTCTGAGAAGATCTTTCTGTCAGAGGACAAGGTCTCTGCCATCAAGAGGGCCACCACCTATTTCCTCAGCAGGGAAGCTTCCTCAGCATGTTGGTAACAGCATCTCCCGGGTTTACTGGCAGCGGACCTATTAGCCGTCCTGCACACAAGACTAAGGATGAGGAGGATCCAGCTGCACTTTGCGGTCTCAAGGTGCCAGGAGCGGGGCTCTGTCTGAGATTATCAACGTTCTTCCCTCTCTCTACCCAGACCTAACTTGGTGGTCCCGAGACTGCGCCTATGGAAGTGCAAGCCCTTCTGGCCGCCTACTCTGCAGGCCACCATCACCACGGATTCCTCGCTCGAGGGCTGGGGAGCCACCCTGGATGATCTCAATCCATGGCACCTGGACCCGACAGGAGCAGGAATTCCACATCAATTGGTTAGAGCTGAACAATATCTGGCTAGCGCTCGGGGCATTCCTAACACGTCTCAGTGGCAAGGTTGTCCTCCTCCAGACGGACAACTCAACCAGCATGTACTATGTCAACATGCAGGTAGGCACCATATTCCCTCCTCTTTGCAGACTGGCAATCGGCATATGGGAGTGGTCCCTGGAAAACGACATCTACCCCACGGCAGTCCACCTCCTGCGGGAGTCCAACCTGGAAGCAGACAGGCTCAGCAGGCTGAGAGCAGACAATTACGAGTGACAGCTAAACGACGGCTAAACGACCTCGCTAGTCAGGAGATCTTCAACAATTGGATCTCTTTGCCACCTGGCACAACAAGTGCCCCCCAGTTAGCCTCCCGGCTCCCTGGGTGACGCATTTCACCTCTGGTGGAACGGCATGAAGGCCTACGCCTTTCCGCCCACGCCTCCTGATTCAGAGTAATTTGCAAAATCAAGGAGTCTTGCCAACTCCACATCATTCTCATAGCTCAGTGGTGGCCTGCCAGGCTATGGTTCTCAGAGCTGCTCAGCCTCTCGGAGATGCCCCGGATGGCCACCTCCTGCCGGGCCCAGCTCATCTTCAGGCACAACCTGGGGGCGGAGTCATCCACCCCGCGCCACCGAAACTAGCCCTCGCAGCGTGGTACCTGAGCAGGTAACGCTGTGGCACCTCAGCCTCACCGGCTAATCTGGAGATCATACAGGGCGCTAGGAGAAAGGCTACCAGTGCCCAGTACAAAGCAAATGGACCAGATTCTGCCACTGGGCAGACTCCATGGAAATCGATCCCATGGCGTGCACTTTGGACGACATACTCTCCTTCTCGGCGCACCTTGCCCACTCGGACGTGCAGGTGGACACCTGCTGCACTTACCTCGCAGTCATTGCAGCGTACATGAACTCGGAGGTGGGAATCTTCTCCTCCTCCAATCCGATCATCAAACATCTAATGGGACTCGCAAGGCTCTACCCGCCCGTCAAGAGGCTGCACCTGGTGGGGGACCTTAATAAAAAAAACATTCGAGCCAATGGCGTCTGCGGACATCAGGCTGGTCACCATCAAGACAGCCTTACTAGTCGGCCTCACCTCGGCGCGTAGGGTCAGTGAAATCGAGGCGCTGGTCGCATCGGAACCATATACTATCTTTCACAAGGACAAAGTAGTCCTGCTGACACACCCAGCATTTCTGCCCAAAGTGCCGTCTGCGTTCCACTTGAACGAGGAAATCGTCCTTCCTATGTTTTTTCCCAATCCTAAGGACAAAGCACAGAGTGCTGCACTGCCTGGATGTCAGGCGTTTCCTGAAATTCTACTTGGACAGGACCAAGTGCTTCTGCAAATCGGACACCCTGTTTGTCCCTTTCGGAGGCTCAAGACCAGGCTATCGGGCCTCCAAGGCTTCCATATCCCGCTGGACAGTCTCGGCCATCAAAGAAGCGTATTAGGGCCAGCACAAGCCGCTCCTGGCCAACATGCATGCCCACGCAGTCAGGGCCAAGGCAACAGCCATCGCCTTCCAGCGCCATTTCCCTTGGCAAGTCATAAGCAGGGTGGCCACTTGGGCCACTCCCTTGGCCTTCTGCAAGCGTTGCTGTTTGGATGCTGGCTCTAGATCAGATTCGGCTGTCGGACAGGCGGTTCTTAGGAACTTATTTGCTAAAGGAGGGTCTACTTTCCACCCTGGGGCTACATTCAGTTGTAATCACTCATGCAGTATGGAGGAAAGGGGACGGGACGTATGAGTAATTATAAATTACTCACCTTAGTGACTAATGTACTTAGTCCATAGTCCCCTTTCCTCCATACGGCCCACCAACCTCCCCCCTAATAATACTGCTCTCATTAGGCAATGTTCTATCAATTGTCGACGCGTCAACGGGGACTGAAGTGTGGCGCTGGAGGGCAGTGTCAGGGCAATGTATGCTCCCGGGACGCACCCCTGCACGCCTCTGAATATAAAGGGGAATGTTTTTTCTGGTGAAAAAGGTTCCGTCTCCCGTCCTCTGGAAGGGACGCCCATGCAGTATGGAGGAAAGGGGACTATGGACTAAGAACGTTAGTCACTATGGTGAGTAACTTATAATGTATCCACATTTGAAGAAGACATGACTCTTCTCTCCAACAATACTAACCCCAACTCTCAAATTATTCTGCTTGGTGACTTCAACCTGGGGTTCCAAGACCCAAAAGACCTTTAAGCCACCTCTCGTCGGTTCTATTTCCGAACTAGGCTTCACACAACGAATCTCGAATCCAACACATAACAAAGGGAGGATTCTAGATTGGCTTGCTGACTTGTATTCTAACATTGACATTCTATACAATGCACCTTGTGCCTGGACCGATCACCACTTGATCACGTTCACCATAAAGGACGGAAGTAACCAAAGCAACTCCTTCAATCTCGCACCTCCCACCGAAACCATGAACACCCGCAACATATCAGTGGAAAAACTGCTCCCACTTCTGACACGACATCCAAGCCCACTGCCTCAACCCTACTCAATCAAACCTGCCCTCTCCAACTTCTATCCTCTAACTATCAAAAAGGTACAGGACATAATCTCCAAACTTTAACCCTCAAGATGCCAGGGCGATATCTGCCCGGCACCCATCAACTTGCGCTCTTCATCACTTCCTTAATTAACATATCCTTCGAAACGGGCAGAGTGCCTAATAACCTCAGACGCCTGGGTCCTCCCGCTACCCAAAATTCCAACTATAGACCCCACCACCCCAACAATCTACAGTCCGTTCACCACGGTCCCATTCCTTCTCAAAATCATTGATGGAGCAGCCTATTTGCAGATCAAGGAGCATCTAGAAACAACCTCCTCTGCCTGAGGCAATCGGGTTTTAGGCCTAGTCACGGCACAGAAACGGCCTTAATTGACTTAAGGACTCAAATTGAGGAGCTAAAAAACAAAGGCAAACTAGCCCCCCTCCTACTCTTAGACCTGTCGACAGCGTTCGACATAAAGTCCTTTGCTCGCACCTCACTCCAGCTGCACCTTTCTCCAACAAAGCCACAACATGGATACAATCCTTTTAAGACAATAGATCAATGAGTCTTCTCTCCTATGGCATCAGCCAACCCTGCGCCAGTCAAATACGGTGTCCCGCAAGGCTCATGCGCATCTCCCACCCTATACAATGTATTTACAAAGCCTTTGTTCAACCTCGACCATCTGGGTGTAACCTACACGAACTATGCAGATGACACCCAGATACTCCTACATATCACTGGAGACTATGAGACAAACACCAAAATGCTCAACAATATCTGCAGTATCATTCAAGCCTGGATGGCCAAACATGGACTAGGATCTAAGCTCAAGCTCAATAAATTAAGTAAACAATTCAACATTGATGGCAACTCCATTGTATCCAAAGATGTAAAAACACTTGGCATATACATCGACTCATCATTAAACCTATCAAGACAGGTCAATTCTTTAGCATTGTCTATAGTTTGCACCTGTAAGTTAATCACTGCTTGCAGACCTTTTCTCTCCACACCCAACTAGATTACTTTCGCTAGAGCATTAGCACTATCTAGGTGAAACAACTGCAATGCACTCTATCTTGGAACCAGTCAACAGAATTTGAGGAAAATGCAAGTTCTCCAAAATAATGCCATCAGGGCTGCTCTGAATATTCCTAGATCCCACCATATATCGGAGAGTATACAGAACTTAAATTGGCTTTTGATCAAGCAAAGGATTGCCTACAAACTCTCTCACTTACCCACCAATGTCCTGCCAACCTTGCACCTAGCTATCTAACCAAAAACTTAACACGCAATACCTCAAGTAGTCCAATGAGATTGGCACAGGCACACTGCCTTAAAATACATGGCTTCAAGCTACTAAAGGCTGGGGGGAGACTCTACCACACTCACTAAGAGCTGAACATGCCTTCCATCTATTCAGAAGGCACGCCAAAATGTGGCTTCTTGCGCAAGATCCATAGATATTGTTCTGCCTCTCAGCCATGAGACGGACATGTTTGTTATTATTTGCTGCTCTCCATAATTGTATCACCTTCTCTTGTACATCATGTAAGTGATATATATATGCTGCTTATTACTGTTAATGTACCTTTCTGTAACTTCCTATGTAAGAAATGCGCCCAGATGCCCACGGGCTGAGCGCTATACAAATTTACAAATACAGTGGGAGGCTGGCTATCAAACTGTCGATCAGTGGCCAAACCAATGATCTCCACGGACAAATGGGTGTTGGATGTTCTTTAGCTGGGGCACGCTTTAGAATTTTAGGACAAGTGCCCCCACAAGTCTCCTGTCGCGCTTCAACTTCAAATGGCCGAGCCGCTACAGCATGTTCAGGCCATGTTACGAAAAGCAGCAAAAGAACCAGTCCCTCTGTGCCTCAGGAGTATATTTTTGGTAAAGTAGTAGTCAGGAGGGTGGCAACTGATTCTGGACTTATGCCTAGACAAGTACCTAAATCATACAAATTCAGGAGGCTCACGTTACAGCATGTGCTCGACCACCTGCAGGAAGGGGATTTTCTGGCGACTCAACCTGGAGGATGAATACTTCAACATCCTCCTTCATCACAAGCACCGGAAGTTCCTCCGCTTTATTGTCCCGGGGCACCATTACCGTTCAAGGCCTTCATTTCAACCCGATTTCGGTACCAATGGTATTAACCAAATGCTTGGACCCGGTAGCAACACATCTACGTCGCAGGGGAATCTACAACCACCCTTACCTGGGTGATTGGCTCATCCAGTCCCGCTCTTGCGCACTGGCAACCCAGCACACGGCAGAGACCATACACCTTCTGACTTCGGTAGGATTCTCCATCAATTATGCGAATCCCTGTGTGGTGCCATCACAGAACAAATTGTTCCTGGTTGCCCGGCTCAACACAAGCTCGTGTCTGGCGATCCCCTCAGAGGAGAGGGTGAAAGGTCCAGCGATTAACTGTCCAGGGCATCCATCGCAACAGTCCAGTCTATCAAATCCATTTTGGGCATGATGTCCTCCTGCATCCATCTGGTCCCTTTTTGGAGGCTCCAAATGCAACCCCTGCAGGATTGCCTGGACGCTAGGTGGCAGCAGGTCACAGGCAAATGTATGGACAAAATTGCTCTGTATCGGACATTCCGACTAGCTCTTCAATGGTGGTCGGTTCTGCCACATCTCACTCAAGGCCCCCCCCCTTTCAAGATACCTCCATACCAGACTACAGTCACTACCGACAATCTCACGCCAGACGTTTCTGGCTCCCGGAGGAGAAGGACTCGAACACCCTGGAACTTCGGATGGTCTTCTGGGCCCACTAGTTGTTTCAGCCTCAGTTGCAGGGGAAGGTCGTGTGGACCTTCCCGGATGACATCACCACCATGTTCTACATCAGGAAGCAGGGCAGGATGCGCTCCTCCACTCTCTCCTAGGAAGCCCAGTCCCTGTGGTGCTGGGCCATTATTACGGAATTGTTCCTCATCCCCTTTGCCTGGCAAGCGTCAAGAACACTATTGCTCAGCAGGGAGCTGCGGTCCTTTCACAAGTCAGAGCTTCAACAGGCGCAAGTGTCTCGCCTCTTCAGCGAGTGTGGTCTTCCCCCCAGATAAACCTCTTTGAGACGACTGCCAACTCCAAGTTCTGGAAATTCGACAGCAGATATCCTCAACGGAGGAGTCTAGGAGATGCTTTCTCATTCCTGTGGGACAGGCTTTTCCTGTATGCCTTCCCTCCGATTCCGCTACTGTTACGCGTGATCAACACGCTCCGAAATTGTTGCTACAGGATGATCCTCAATGCCCCGGCGTGGCAGATCTGTTACTCGGACCTTCTCCATCTGTTGGTGGTTCTGGCCATCAAGCTGCCTTCACTTCCCGATCTTCTCACCAAAGAAAACTGAACAATCCTGCACCACGACCTAGCGTCACTGAGCTTCAAGCCTGGTTCCTGCAGCCCTAGAATCTGGGCCGTATTCCCTGCCACTGGATTGCAAGAATATCCTGGCCAAGACCAGAGGTCCCGCCTATGTTGTCTTGCTACAAGCACAAGTACAAGTGCTTCACAGTGTGGTGCCGGGCGCAAAGTATCTCGCGCCCCTGCAGATAATGGCTCTGCAGCTCCTCCCATTTATGCTATTACTGGCTAAAGCTGGCATGGCTCATGCCGTCATCAAGGTTCATCTGGCTGCCATATCCTTGAACACACTGGCTTCAGGCAAGCTCTCCCTGTGGTCCCATAGACTCATAGGAGAGTTCCCCAAGGTTCTCTTCAGGACTTTCCTGCCGTTGAAGGCTCGTGCTCTGGCATGGGAACTGGATGTGGTCCTGTCGAAGCTTTTGGTGCCCATGTTTGAACCAATGCATTATGCCCCTCCGAAGTTTATTCATGGAAGGCCGCTTTCCTAGTGCCGTTCACCTTGGCCAGGCAGGCCAGGGAGATTCTGGCTCTCTCCTGCAAGCAACTGTATGTCATTCCACTCAAGTAAGATGGTGCTAAAAACTCATCGCTCCCCATGCCAAAGGTTCCATCAGGCTTTCATTTCAACAATCCTTTGGTTCTGCTGTTGTTATTCGTGAACCCTTTAAAGATTGCTGAAAGGGCGTTTCCTTCGCTGGACGTTGCTTGTGCCCTTGCACGTGGCATGCTCTAAAGACTTGCAGAAATGTTTTTTGGTTGTCAATTTTAGACCTGTGCGATAATGAAAGGCCCTGTTTAATGCTTCCATATCCAAGTTGCTGTCCGGCTGTATCATGCAATGTCGTCTGGCCAACAAACCACCTCCAGGCCCGCCAAGAGCCAACTCCACCAGAGCCATTGCAGCAACGACAGCGTTTCTCCCTGGTGTTCCCCTGCTCGACATCTACAGGGCTGCTATGTGGTGGTCAATCCACATCTACACGAGATTCTACTGTGAAAAGAGGGATTCCAGGAAGGAGTCCCGAGTCGACCAGGCGGTGCTACGCAACCTGCTTTTTCAGGCGAGTCTGTTCTAGGGGTAAGTGTATTGCTTCTGTGAGCCTTACCACCTCCTGTGGTTGTGTATATGTACTATTGTGTAATCCTATTATTTGATCCTGTGAATCGATGCAAGACCCCATGCTGGAGAATGGTACAAGTTACTTACCTGTATCTCGTGCTCCCCAACATGGGTCTTGCCTGGATTCACATGCAAAAGCTCCTTCCGTCCCTTCTCTGGCTCTTACTGCTACTTTACATGCACTACCACATCTGAAAATGGCTGCCAGGGGTGGAGCTTAAGAGGACAAGTCACATTGGCTGGGGACAGTACGACCCAAGGGACGCTGGTAGGCTATAGAGGAGACTAGCAGTTTCAAGTTTAAAGCAAAACTGCTTTCTTTTTACCAAAGATTCCCAGCCTAATGACTGGGAATATTCGTGAGCATGTGAATCCATGCAAGACTCTTTCTGGAGAAAGAGTTACAGGTAAGTAACTAACTTGTAACTTGTACTTTATCTCCCTTTTGCAGTTAGTCCTTTTCTCCTCTCTAGCTCCTAGTCGAGCCTCCGTCTCAAATGGCTTTCTGATATCTCAGGTACTTATAGGTTACATGGTCCCAGTCGCATAATGGTGTCTATATGGTTACCGGGATCACTGGTCCACCACGGACTCTCCAGGGTTGTCCTAGCATTGGCCGCTTCTCTCTTTCTCCAGCAAACAGGACGCTGTGCGTCTGACCCTCTGACTTCTGCTTGGCAGCCGTTTTGTATTTCGTTCGTTTCTCTGAGTCTCCTCATCCTCTTGAGGTTACATAGATGTGGGTCTTCGCCCAGGTTATCCCCACCTCTCCTTCCACCAGTTGGAGCCTTTTGCCTCTTCTTCCTCGTCTCAGTTAAATAAATCTCTTCATGTAAAGGGATAGCCGCATTTTCTTGTGTACAGTAACGCATACTTGTTCTTTCTTCGTACAAGTTCTTGTAGGGTATGGTTGAAGAGGTAATGTTAGTAAGTAGGTTCTTTAGGGAGTTCCTCACAGGAACATTAGTCCATGTGCCCAAACGCAGAGTATCTCACAATGAGGCCCTGCTTGCCTCTCCTCCAGGGGAGGGTGTTGCGGGGCGTGCTCACCTCCCTAGCCTCTAAGGGGGTGGGGCTCCCCTTTGATAAAAAGGGGCGCATTCCTGTGATTTGTCACAACGGCCTTATAGCTGTAGAGAATGTTCTGGAGAACCAGAAAGGGTCTGGGTTTCCACTTCCAATAGGTCACAGTCTTGAAGACTGGTATTTTCGGACTAATTCTGGATCTCTACATTCTCAACGAGTTTCTGCCACTAGAAACATTTCATATGAAGTCTGTGGCTCAAATCTTGGTGGCTCTTCCAGCTGCAGTATGTTTGTTTATGTTTAAGTATTTATATCGCGCTACCATAACCAAAGGCCTTACGAGCCCCGACAATACCAACACACAAAAAACAGAAAATCTAACTAGTCAGGATAAGGAATGTCCGTAAAAAGATTTTTCAGTTTGTCCAGACACATCTAACAAAAGAGAAATGTTTTTAATCTTTTTTTTTTTAAAGTTCAACTGACTGTTTCTCTCAAGTCTGCCGGCAGGGCATTCCAAGCCATAGGCGCAGCATTGAAAAAAGATCCAGTCTAAGATTTGGTGGTTTTACATCTAGGAATCTTTGATTCGTGTTGTTGGATCTTAAGGTCCTTACGCTATATTTGATAGCCAGGCGTTCAGTTCGATACAGAGGCATGAGTTCCCGGCAACGTTTTTAAGTTAACAGGAGCCTACACTGAATTCTGGCTCTTACCGGAAGCCAATGCAGGTAGTGTCTTGCATCAGAGATATGATCTTCCCATTTAAGTCCTGTGACAACCCTTAAAGCACTACACTCTTAAGTCCCGTCCCCTTTCCTACATACTGCATGGGCATCCCTTGCGAGGGACGGGAGACAGAACCTTTTTCACCAGAAAAACCTTCTTCCCCTTTAAATTTAGAGACGGTCGAGGGTGCGGCCCTGGGAGCATGCGCTGCTCTGACTCTGCCGCCACACCCTAGTCCCCTTTTCCGCGTTGACACAAACAGGCCGAATTCACCAGTGCTCCTGTGTTTGGCTTCAGCCATGTAATTCCACACGCGGATACTTCTTCTTTGTCTTTTTTTTTTGTCTTTTTATCATTCAGGTACTCGGTCCTCAGGCGTCTCGCTCCTCCCCGGCGCATGTCGACTTCTATAGGGTTCAGCAGGTGTCCATCCTGCGACGGGCTCTTCGTGACTAAAGACCCCCACGGCTGGCAAGCTTGTACCGCATGCAACTCGCTTTCCTCAAGGTCTTTGAAGAACAGACTGGCCAGGTGGAGGGAGCTATTCCACAGTTCGCCTCCAAAGGACTTTGTCTATCATCGATCCAAGCCCAAGGTAGGGCCGCTCGTTTCCAGTGCACCCCGCAATGGAAACTCCTTCCCATGGACAAGCCTGCGCGGGTGGGACCGCACAGGTCCTCGTACCAGCACAAGTACTGAGGCTGTATCAGCTACCAGCCGAGAGTCCGAGGGAATCTGCAGATCCTCCCGGTGAGGGTGCTGAGGGACCGGAAGGTTCTTTTACCGGGTCTTCACCCGACAGGCTACGCCCTAATACCAGCAGCATGTCCGAGGGGGCGCCTTTACGCAGTTCTGCCAGCAGATCCGCCAAGGGCGTAACGCCTACCGGGCCTAGGCCTGAGGAACAGGGTAGGCCCCATGATCCACGAGTCCTGGACGGGGCGGGGCCCAGTGAGCCGTGCAACACAACGCAGGCATGTGGAAGAAATCCTGACATCCGGCCAACGCCCCTCCAGGGAAGGCAGGCAGTGGATTGTGTGTCGAGGTGGGACTGGTGTCAACCAGTTATGTGGCTTACAGCTTATCCTTCCTTTGTGCAAGGCAGGTTCCCGCTGCGTCCATATGGCCAAGGCACGCAACGGCTCCAGCAGCCGCCCACTACCTCGTCAGTATCCCCTTCCACCAATCCAGCCTGTGAGCACAGATTCTTTGAAAAGTTCCTCTGGCTCATGAAATCTCCACAGATGGGGGTCATCCTGAGGGACGCCATGAGGGACTTGCTCCCTCCAAATGTCTCGCCGGCGCCTCATGCCCCAGCACAGGCTCCCTGTTCAGCCTCAGCAGCCTGCTCCGGCCCCCCAGCCGATTGTGCAGGCAGTTCAGCATCAGCCTTCCGCCGCAGCCTCTGGCTCCGGTCCCTGTACTGCTGCCCCCTAGCACTCCCCCTCCGGTGCCGTACCCTCAGGATCCGCAGGTGGGCAAAAATGAGGAGGACCCCGACACGCCGTCTTCAGCCAAGGCCTTCCATGAACGACCGGCAGGGCTGGCAGAGTACTTGGGCCTTCTTCAGTCCGAGGTCAAGCAACCGGAAGAGGGGGTCCTCACAGAAGTCCTAATGCTACGTCCCGTTGCCAGAACTGGCATCCCGATGCAGAAGGACGTAGTTAACTTGGCCAAGAAGGGATGGCCCAAGCCCCACTCAGCCCAGCCAGTGAATAAACGCCGGGACGCCAAGTGGGCATACACTATTGGTATCAGCCCATCCTCAGCCACACTCCTCAGTGATCACTGTACTCCAAGCCCAAGTCGTCCTCCGCTTAAGCAAGGAGGAGAAGATCTTGGAGGCGTACAGGAAGAAGCTGTATGGAGGCGTACAGGAAGAAGCTGTATTCCAACGCGTCCTTGCACCTGCGTGAAGCCAACGCGGATCCCATGCCTGCAGCAGTTAACCAGAGGCTCTGGCAGAAAATTGCAGATTTCCTCCCAGAGCCTCAGGCGCAGAACCAATCACAATTCAAGGCGTGATTGGCGGAGGCCAAAATCGTTGCACGGACATCATGGAGTCATCCGTGGCACACATTGATACCTCTGGCTGTGTCATCTGTATTGCCACGGACATGAGAGGCTTGGGCTTTTACTCCAGGTTTTTTGCCATTCGGAAGAACTACCAGGCAGGCCTGAGAGTTGTGCTGGACCCTTCCACCTCAACCTCTCCCTTCCTCTACATAAATTCAAGATGGTTACGCCACCTTTGATAGCAGAGACATTGTGCAAGGGAGATTGGATATGCTCCCTGGATCTGAAGGATGCGTACCTACACATCCCGATATGGAAACCTCATCGTTTCTTTCTACGATTCAGGATTATGGGCTACCATTTTCAATGCAATGTGTTCCCTTCCAGCCTCAACTTGGCCCCCCAACGTCTTTACCAGGCTGATGAACACGGTGGCGGCCCGCCTCAGGTTGCAAGGCCACCACATTTACCCGTACCTGGGCGACTGGCTCGGCAGGACATCTCCGGAAGCAGTGCAACATACCTCCCACGCTCTTATGAACACACTGCACAAGCTGGGTTTTTCCCTCAACCTCAAGAAGTCACAGCTGCAGCCCACGCAGACACTGACCTTCTTGGGCCTCATTTGGGACACGTGCTCTGAGAAAGTTTTTCCTGCAGAGGACAAGTTCCTCTCGAGAGCCACAACGCTCTTCCACAGCAGAAAAGTGACCTCGGTCTGATGGTACCAACACCTAACGGGTCTCATGGCAGCAGTCCTCTTGGCTGTCCCCCACACGAGACTCAGGATGATACAGCTGCACTCTGCAGCATCTTGGAACCTGTAACAAGGCAATCAGTCAGAGATGATCAACGTTCCCCTGTCGCTTCACCCGGACCTCAGATGGTGGTCCAGGGACTGCAACCTGCGGACAGGCAAGCCTTCCCGGAAACCTATACCACAGGTCACCATCACCACGGACTCCTCTCTCGAGGGTTGGGGGAGGGGCACCCTGGACAACCACTGCGGCCATGGCAGGAGCAGGAATACCATATCAATTGGCTGGAACTGAAGGCCAGCTGGCTGGCGCTCAGGGCCTTCCTGACGGCTATCAAGGGCAAGGTTGTCCTCATTCAGACAGACAGCTCGACCAGCATGTTCTATGTCAACAAGCAGGGAGGTACCAGATCCCCTCCACTGTGCAGGCTGGCAGTCAGCATGTGGGAGTGGGCCCTGGAGAACATCTACCTCAGGGCGGTCCACCTGCCGGGGGATCCAACCTGAAGGCAGACAGGCTGAACAGACTGGGAGCGGACAACTATGAGTGGCAGTTGAACAACCTAGTGCTGCAGGAGATCTTTTGCAAATGGGTCACCCTCAGGTGGACCTCTTTGCCTCGTGGGGCAACAGGAAGTGCCAATTGTTCACCTCCTGGCAGGGGCAGGGCCCGGGCTCCCTGGGTGATGCCTTTCAAATCAGGTGGGACGGAATGCCAGCATACGCCTTTCCGCCCACACCGTTGATTCACAGGGTGATATGCAAGATCAACGCGTCTCTTCACCTCAGCATCATACTGATAGCTCCATGGTGGCCAGCCAGGCCATGGTTTTCAGAGCTGCTCAACCTCTCGAAGAGGCTTTCCATGCGTCTGCCGACGGGCCCAGCACATCATCTGGCACAGCAGGGGAGCAGGGTCCTCCACCTCGCACCAGAGAAATTAGCCCTAACAATGTGGTTCCTGAACAAGTCAGGCTAGGACATCTCAGCCTCTCTAAGGCTAATCGAGAGATCATACAGGGCGCCAGGAGCAAATCTACCAGAGCCCAGTATAAGAGTAAGTGGACCAGGTTCTGCCACTGGGCAGACTCTGTAAGGGCATTAACCCTCTGGAATGTTCCCTGGACGACATGCTCTCTTTCGGCGCATCTTGCCCATTCAGGCGTGCATGTGGACACTTGCCGCACTTACCTGGCGGCCATTGTGGCATACAGAAACTCAGAGGAAGAGAGCTTTTCCTCCTCCAACCTGATTGTCAAGAAACAATTGACAGGTCTTGCCAGGCTCTACCCACCCACCCATCAAGAAGCCACACCCTGTGTGGAACCTGAACATAGTCTTGGATGCCCTGGCGCACAAACCATTTGAAACAATGGCGTCCGCAGACATCAGGCTGGTCACCATTTAAGATGGCCTCGTTAGTCAGCCTAACTTCGGCTCGCAGAAATCGGCGAAATTCAGGCGCTGGTCGCCTCTGAGACATACACTACGTTTCACAAGTACCAGGTAGTCCTACGGATGCACCAAACGTTCCTTCCTAAGGTGTCTTCCGCATTCCATCTGAACAAGTAAATTGTGCTTCCCACGTTTTTTGCCAAGCCCAAAGACGAGGCACAGAGAGTTCTGCACTGCCTTGACTTCAGGCGTGCACTGAAATTCTACTTGGACAGGACGAAGAGCTTCCACAAGTAGGACGCTCTATTCATCACCATTGGAGGTTCAAGACCGGGGTATCCGGCATCCAAGCCCTCCATAGCCCGGTGGATTGTCTCGGCCATCAAAGAAACCTACGAGGGACAGCATAAGCAACCCCTGGCCAACATGCATGCACACGCGCTTAGGGCCAAGGCAACTGCCTTCGCTTTCCAGCAGCATGTCCCCTGGCAAGTCATAAGCCGGGCGGCCACATGGGCCACCATTCTGCTTTCTGCAAGCACTACTGTTTAGTCGCTGGCTCTAGATCAGACGCGGCTTTCGTCGGACAGGCCGTTCTTAGGAACCTGTTTGCTTAAGGAGGGTCTCCTCTCCACCCTGGGGCTAAATTCCATTGTAATCGCCCGTGCAGTATGGAGGAAAGGGGGTGGGACGTAACAGGATTTAGAATGTACTCATTGTAGTGACGAACGTACTCTTAGTCCGCTTTCCCCCATATGTCCCACCAGACCCCCCCCCTCCTAATAAAACTGGTGTCATTAGGTAAGGTTCTGTTGTCGACGTGCATATGGGGACAGAGGTGTGGAGCCTGGAGGGTGGAGTCAGGGCAGCGCATGCTCCCAGGACCACACCCCGCGCGTGCCTTTAACTTTAAATGGGAAGGTGTTTTTTTCTGGTGAAAAAGGTCGTCTCCCGTCCCTCACAAGGGACGCCTGTGCAGTATGGAGGAAAGGGGACTAAGGACTAAGAGTACATTAGTCACTACGGTGAGTAACTTATAATTGCCGAATCACCTGGAGGCGATCATAGTCAGATTGTAAACTGCCAATCAGCAAGGTGCAGTAATAGTAGAGTTTTGACCCAATAATTGGCCGGGCTATTGTCTCGGCATTTTCCGGTGAGATGAAAGGTCTAAGCAATGTCAGTAGATTGATGTGACGGGCGGAAGCCGAGACCATCCCACCTATCTGTGCTCTCATCGCAAGATTCTGATCAAGGATAATACCAAACGTTTTGACTTTACATTGCACTTCAATTTCAAGTCCAATATGGAAAAACTATTGTAGACCAGTCCCAAGTTCAGAATTTTTTTTGGGGTACCCACAATTGTGAGCTCTGGTTTCTGATGATTTCATAGACTTGATTAAATTTAGGTTCATCCGCCTCGTAAATCCCAGTGAGCGGGATGACTCATTGCGTGTCATCCGCATAGTTTGTAAAAGAAATACTAAACTTGTCAACATATTTAAGAAAAGGGACCATGACACGTTGTACAATGAGGGCGAAACACATGCCCCCTGCGGGACACCATACAGTAGAGTAAAGGGGTTAGCCTCTGCATCACCACTCACTACTCTACATTGTTCATCGGTTAAAAAGGACATTATCCATAGAATAGCATTACAGGAACAGTTTGCCACTTCTCTCAACCCGGTGGACAGTAATGAATGGTCCACCAGGTCAAAAGCGTTGGACAAATCCAGAATCATGAGAAGGGAGGTATGGCCTTTATAGACTCCAGCAGTATTGGCTATCCGTTGATCTTCAGAATGCTTATATGTACATCTTATTAAAGAAGGAACCCGGTCAGTTCACTCTGGGTTGTCTGTACTTTAAATACAGGTGCCTTCCATTCAGTTTGAATGCAGCCCCAGAGTTTTCACTAGGTGAGCTCAGTTGTGGTGGCACACCTCTAGTTACAGAAGATCCACATTTCCCTGTACCTTTACGATTGGCTAATGGGAGCCTCGTTCCAGGAGGGACATTGCTACAGCCTCTGTCATGTGTGACGCTCTTCGCAATTGTGGCTTTTCTACCAATGTGAAGGATCTTGCTTCCTTACATAAAAAATCTAGTTTAGATCCAGCGATTCTGAACACCTCTGTGTATGTCTTTTCCTCCTCCTCACTTAGTTCAGGTCCTGAGACAGACGCAAATTCACCATTTCATTGCTAGTCTCAGACATCTGAATGGGGAGTTCAGAGGCTCTTGGTGTCATTAGGCACGATCAGGATAAGTCTTTTGCAGACGTACCTGCTTTTCAACTCGGATCAGTTGTCAGACCCTTAGTCCTTGTCGATTTCCATTACAGAAGCGATCCGATCCAGATTTAACTCAAACTGTAGACTCTAGAGGGAAATCCTTCTTGGGGCAGTTTGGAGGGGGGGAGGTGAATACATTTTTCCTCTGCTGTTCCTCGGGGGGCATGGGGAGAAGAGGCTTCACCACATAATTTACGTGGAGCTAAAAGCCATCTTTCCGAGTTTCAAGTCCTTTAACCCCCCCATGCATTGGGTATTCGGGTGTATGCGATAAACACCACATCTTTGTTCTATCTACGTCCCCTTATGTGTTTCCTTGCTTAGCACTGGGAGTGGTGCGCCCTGAACCAAATGTTGCCTGTTGCATAGATCATCTGGAGACTTGGAGGGGGAAAGGAATATAGAAGCAGACTCCCTGAGCAGGCTTGTCAGGGAGTGGGGGGGGTTCTACTCCCTGCGAAGCGCCTTCAGCTTGCACTATTCGGGGGAAAATCTTTAGGCTTTTCCTCTAATACGTTGGACTTGCGCACTTCAATGGCGACTCGCAATAATGATAATGTTTTTTATATGACGCCTTTATCCAAAGCGCTTTACAGAGCACATATTTACATACAATATCACCCGACCGAAATTGGTACTCAATAACAGCCTGATCTTGATGGCACCTTAATTGCCCCAGCAGAAGTGGTTCTCGGACCTCCTATTTTCAAAAGAAGTCATTCAGTTTCTCTGAGACTAGAGACCTAGTCCAACAGGTGGTGGTGTGGGAGGGGGAGCCAGTGCTTCATCTCTGCCTTCCATTGCTGAGCTTGGGCATCTGCTTCTCAAGGCACAAGTTTACGGTAACTAATCTTGGATTCCAATATCTCTAAACAATAGAGTAGTAAGTGGCTTTGATTCTGCCTCTGGTTTCTGCCTAAGCATAGTAATACTCTGAGAGCATCTTGGACTATATTTTGTCATTTGATTTTCCTAAGCGGAATATAACATTCAGTTTCAGTTCTGCAAGCATTACCTTTCTGCTATTGTTGTGTAACCACTTCTATATAAAAATGCAAACTGTGACTTGACTACAAAATAATGGGAGTTGCATCCTGCTCTCAGAAAAATGCATGGCAGGAAATGTGTGATATTAGCAGCCCACAAGAGCATATGTCTAAAGTATAGACTGGCACACAAATATCTAATTTCACTTAGATGAAAGAATCCAGCCATCTTTTGTGAAAATGGAAAAACCAGTCCAATCTGGGATGAAAGGTATAACCGTTTATAGACAAATGAAAAACTGAATGAGACTCTACATTGTCAGTCTTTCTTTACAGGACATATATTAAAGATATAAATGTTGCTAGGAGTTTGATTGCAAAAATGTTACGTTGCCCTGTTTTTTTGGGAAATGTTAAAACCAAGGGGAAAATGAAACGACATTTAAAGGCTGCTTTTGTGACAAAGCCAGCAACAGGGGCTTGGACAGCTAACTGACATTCCTTCGTCTTACCTCCTCCCTCACATCTGCCGACCCCCTCCCCCCCAGGCCGCCCACACCCACCACTGGCTTTTGAAGCGGATCATAAAGTCAGATGACTCTGCCTGGAGTTGGTTCTGGGCAAACAGGCATTGTAAGCAAAAACAAATGCTCCCCGTTTACAACTTCCATCTGTCTCTGAGCTTAGGCTAAAACCCCTTAATACAATTAATTTGCTCTGGGAAGTGGTCTGCAGTTGTAATCTGATCTTTTGATTGGAAGGTGTAGCATCTGATAAAAGGGGCAGCCAGATCCTGTAAGGACTCAAGGGGGCAGAACTGAGTCACAAATGGCCCTGCTAGCTCTGCTCTACAAAAATACTTGCACCATAGCATCTAGCATCCTTGGGATTCATAAATGGCCCTGCTCTCGGATGCAAAGGAACTAACGATGTATGGTGCCAAATGATCTGTTAGTGGGCAGAGGAACTGGAGATACCATTCAATATTGTGTAAAGTAGAAAAAGCTGCCTTTTAAATTTTACAAATGTAATCACATTTCTGCTTGTAACGTTTGAAGGGAAAGTCATAAAGACTTTTCAGGGTGAACACCTGTCAGCTGAATGTAAAACCATATTTTTTGTAATGTTTATTTCATTATGTGACTTCAGCGAAAGTGGATATGTTTGTTCTGAAATTCTGCACATCACAGATTCACATATCCTATTGTTTGTGGTATTGAGCCCGTTATTATGTGCTGGGAATAGACTTTAAGTGTGAAAGTATGAGAGTGAAAAATCTGTAGCACTAACATCCCATGTCATGCCGAGATGAAAATTGCATTATTTGAAACACCTGAGTGAGAGTTACCTGATGAACCAATTGGTAATATGAACATGTGTGGAATATTTTTTAGGAAGTTAGCTGTTTAATATCAATCTCCAAGAAGGCATCACATCATACGGGAGGGAAACTCAGTGTAGAAGTCACGCCCATTAAACTGGTCTCTTCATTAATATGCCCAATGAGTACACCGGTGATGGTTTAGTGTGATGTCACCTTAGGAACACTGTCCAATCGCATACTCCATTAGATTAGATTAGATAATGTAATGTGTTACGCGCATCTAGTCTCTGTGGGGTGCGCGCAACACATTGCCTTGACTTGGTTCCCCTGGATCGACTCTCTCCCCCAGCTGCTGCAGAAAAAACTGCTCTGGATGCTGATATTGCCCCAGATAGAAGATGAGAGGCAATGAGAATGGCGTGGTGGTGTTGTCCCCTCGACCCTTTCGTGCCAGAACCAAGTAAGCAAGCGTTTACCCATGCAAGCTCACCTGTTTATTTGTAATGCTGAGCTCTCCGTCCTGCTTCTTGTAGCAGGGGCGCTTGGAGTGGACCTAGTTGCTTCACCGGCCAGTGGAAGTGACGATCCAAACCGGCTGCGACCAACCACTTAGGTGAGTCTTTTAGCAAAGATGATTGTACCTTAATTATAATGTATTTTGCTGTGATTGTCGTTGGTAATTCTTGCAATGTCTTTTGCTGTGATTATAGTTTGTAATTCTTGCAAATGTCTTTTCTCTCCTCCTATAGGTGTGAAGATGGCAGCCCAGAGTCGCAGTGTTTGGAGCAAGTCCAGTGATTCCCCAGAGGATGATGAATCCTTTGAACTAGATGGTAAATTGGCTTTTAATGTAGAACGCTAGGCTTCGGTATGGCGCGGCCAAGCGTTAGTTATTCATATGACTCCTAACCTGTTATTTTCTCTTGCAGGAGAAGTCTGACGGCATTGAGCAGAGGCTGGCTGTTCATAGGCAGGTCCGCGTCTGCAGGGTGGCGTTTCCGCAAAGATGAAGAATGGACGATAAGCTCCCGCGTAGCTGGACGTCTGGATCAGGTGAAGAAGCGCTCCAACTCCTATGGCGATAGGAGTCAGGTAAGATGCGATGCACTGCCGACAATGGAGTGCAGGAGATAGGTGAGATGCGCGTGCAGTGATGGTGCAGCTTGAGTCGGGTAAGACGCGCCTTCAGCGATGGAGCAGCCGGAATCGGGTAAAATGCGCCCTCAGCGATGGAGTAGCTGGAATCAGGTAAGATGCACGACGAGGAGACGAGCGGGGAAAACCGGTAAGGACGGCGGTAAGCGTTGCGCTGCAGAAAGCAGACTAACGCGAAGTGCCGGTATGTGGGTGGGTTGACCTTAATTAGTCTGGCCCGGCCCCTCCCTTTGGCCCCGCCTTGGCACTCCCAGAGGTTCTTGCACATGCTCCCCAATGATCCTCTATGGCCGCGCCCGGCCCTGGTGCACGTGCCTTAGGCACAAAGTGTGCAAAGCATACTTTTCTATGAGCCTGGTGCCAGAGGCGCCAGCACTGGGACCATTTGGACCCTGTAGGTGATGAAGACATGGGCCCTTGCCCAGTGGCCATGACACCACCTCAAAAGGTTATGCTCTATAAAAGTTAAATCCTGTAGATTCTGGAGACTGACCTGCTCACTCACTGGCTAATTGAAGTAGAGATAGGAGAATTGGCAACAAGAGGAAGGAGAAGTTTGCTTTCCGTTTGACCCATTTTGATTTATTAGCAGAGCACAGCAAGAGAGGCCTAACTGGAGATAAAGTTCCAGGGCTTCCTCAGTGGAAATGACAGCAGACAGACCCCATCTTGCTGGTGGATACCCACCTGTCCCTAGAGTGGGTGAATGGAACCAGTCCTTAAGTGGCCAACCTGTATGAGGGAGCCAAAACAAATTCCTTTTTAAGTATGTCAAGGGAAAATATTTTTCTGAGGGGGAATAGATTAAACTTCAGCTTGTCATCTGGAAGTACTGAGGGGTGGGAGGTTTATAACTTGACTTTACATCCTGAGACAGGGAATATTTCTGAAGTGTATGTGTTTTTGGAATTATGTATTTGATAACGTTTGTCCAGTCGTGTGTATACTGCAGTTTCTGATGCTTGTTAATCTGCTTAGAACCACATGCTCTGCATATGGTCCGGCATCCAGTGGTAACCGCAGAGTATTGCATCTCGTCTTATTTTTGACCGAAAGGGGGCGTCGGCATAGGCGTGTCTTTAACACTTTCCCTATCGTGACATGTAGCGTACCCAAAATCCATCACGCACCGAGGTCCCTCAGATTGTTTTTTTCCGCCCAGATAACTGGTCGCCCTATACCAGAGCTCTTACATAAGAGACATTGTTTATCTTGAACCGTCTTGTCGGTTATTCCCCCTTAAGTCATTTCGACTGCAAGAAAAACTTCGACGAAGACTGCGGGGGACTTGTCTACGGCGGTGGATTTCGGCGCCTAAGATCCGGCGACTGAAGCATCCATGTGGCCGGGCCCTCTGGCCTGCCTTCACAGTAGGGAGAGTGGGGTCGGGGTGGCCATATTTCCATTATGTCTTTCCTCTTTCCCCCTTTTTACCCTCTAGGTCTGGTCATCTTTCCCTTTCGATAAGGCAGAACCTAAAAGGAGTCCTTTCCATAAGTGTAGGATCGGATACCCGTGGAAGCTCAAGCACAGGACGTGCATCTGCTGTCTCCCCTAAGATGACGACGAGAAGCAGTGTGCTGCTTGTAAACTCCTTCGGCCTCGGACCCTTAAGGAGCGCCGTGTATAGCGGTGGGCCGCGTATGGTATTTCGCGGGCGGAACCCTCTTCCCCCACTGCCACACCCGCTGAAAGTGATGGGGTACCTCTGATGACTAAACATCCATTGCGGATGTGATAGACCTCGAGACGGACACTTCGAAGTCTGCCACGCCCGTATCCGACCCTTCAAGGCCTGACACTAGTCTTGCTTTAGGGACAACACCCGGCGACAGGGGGCATGCTAAGAACGCATTACACTAAACACACAACCCCATCTATTTTGACGGGTACGTTGAAATAGGTGAAAGCGACAGCAGGGCCGTCAAATTTCGGCGGATTCCTCGGATCGTTCAGATCCAAAGCCTTCCCCGCATCCGCAGAAGGTTTCACTGGGCATCCCAAAACAAACAAGGGCGCTACCCCTAAATCAAGTTCACACGTGAAGCGCGGAAACTCCGGTCCCGAAAGGCCCGGTAGGCTCAAAAACTACAACTAGGCCTCAAGGCGAAAGACCCATCGCTGTGCCCTCCAACGCTGCGGTAGGCAGTAAATCTACCGATAGACCTTCCGAATCTCTAACTCGCACCTATCCGTCGGAAATTGAACACAGTATTGCAAGAATTACTTCGGCGGTTGGGCTTATACCTATTCCGTCAAAAAACATGGGGCAGGCCGCTGGTTAATCTATAGATACACCATTGTGCCCTGATTCTCGCAAAACCGACGAGGACAGTCAGGAGCCTCTTTCCAACACCCTGAGTGACAAATTTCGACAGCATGGCGTGGAAGAGGATGATTTTCCACCCATAGGCCCTTCTGGTTCCTCTTAGTGGACATGGGAGAAATTTGAAGGGTGCATGGATCGTCTTGAAGACCTTATCAATTTTTCTGAACATCATTCCCCGAAAAGATCTCGTGGAGAACCTAATCTTAAATCGGCTTCACGTTTCCAAGAGGATCAGCCGTCCACCCCAGCTCTCCAGGCCTCGCCTGTAGACGACCAAATGGCCTTCGATGCTACTTTAAGGAAGGCAGCAGATCACTTCTAAATCACTATTCAAGAAGCGGTACCCGAGCAGGACCTTGTGCAGGACATTCTCAAGGAGAAACCCCCCTCAAGCCCGGCCATTCCCCTTCTTAATTCTGTTAAAAGAAGATTGGCTACCTCCCTGGTGTCGCCAGCTCAAACCCGGTCAGTGAACCCAAGAGTGGAAAAAGCTATTTCGGCCAGCTCCTTCGGACCCTCAATACATTTAAAGGGCACACAACCCCCGACTCCTTGGTAGTGACTACCACCTGGAAACGGGCCGGAGTACTCCTTGCTACTGGGGAGGCACCTCTGGATAAAGCATCCAAGAGGTTGTATGCCTTAAGTAAGCGGGTTACCTCGGCTGCTGCATATACCACACGCATAGCGAATGACACTATGGTGCTGGCGAGTTCTGCAGATGCTCAATGGAACCTAGGACGGGGAAGGTCTCCAGGAAGTCCCAGAACCCGTCTGGCCCAGGATCTCACCATTGTGGCAAAGGCAGGCAGGTAAACCAGAATGTAATAAAGAAAACTGGACACTGCTGAGACAGCAGGCAGGTCTCTGGCCCAGGGCACTTTACTTAAGAGGCGCACTTGGCTTCATAACTCAGGTTTCAAGCCTGAGACACAGGCCGCTCTCATGAACAAACGCATTGAAGAAACTAACTCTTAAGTCCCTGCAACAGATTACTCAAAAACCATCCCCCCAAAGGGGAGGTCATTCTCGTCTGTCCTTTCGAGGGCAGTCCTGTGCAAGTTAGAACTACTATAGCATGCGAAATTCTAATGGTGGACAAACATCAGGAAGCCCTGCATACTACCCACCAAGGGGTCAGCGACGCGGCAAAGGCAGAGGTAGAGGCCCCAATACTAGCGGAGCCGCAGCCTCTGGTCAGAAATGGCCATCAGATCCAGGTCCCCTCCCATGTCACCCTGGTCGGAGGGCGCTTAACATCCTTCCTCATTGCATGGGAGTGGATAACTTCAGACTAGTGGGTCATAAAGACGGTCGCCCACGGGTACTGTGTGGAATTTGCCCGGCCTCCACAGTTCAGACCACCGCGCTCACAGCGCCTCTAACCGGACCTTCTGGAGATCCTAAACCAAGAGGTGGAAGCGCTGCTGGGAAAGGACGCCATTGAAGCCGTCTCTTTTCTTTAGGTAAACAAGGGTATTTATTCAGTGTACTTCCTTGTACCCAAAAAGGACCTCACCATGCGCCCTGTTCTAGACTTGCGCCCAGCGAACAAGTTCATAAAACCTCCAGAGTTTTGCATGGTAACGTTACAAGAGGTGATCCCACTTTTGAAACGGGGGGACTACATGGCAACATTGGACATGAAAGATGCATACTTTCATATTTCAATGTTGCCAGCGCACAGGAAATATCTAAGGTACTAAGGACAGAAACACTAGGACGAATCATCAAGAGGACCATGACCTTAAACTATAGCCATTACAAACAGACCTAAGAACAACAGATGGAGAGGGGAAAGGAAGCACCACACCACGAGCCCCAATCCAGTGGGTGAGAAACGGAAACTACAACTAAACAACCCCAAGGATGTTCACCCCACAGAAACCAAAAACCCAAAAGAAAGACAGTAATGACAGGAGGAAATGAATGACTGAATACACAGGCTCACCAAGACGGAAACCCTAGAATGCCACATCAACACCACTCCGACCCTGAACCACTCAAACCTCACCTGACCAGTGTCACACTAGATAACAAGAGAATAGATATTACCAACCCACTCCCACACCCGAACATAAGGTTCAGATGCACCTATCAATCCTAACAATACTCACTATGATACAGCGGGGTAAGCGCAGCACCAACAAAGCGAGTCGGCCCACGAGAAACCAACATCAACCCAACTCACAGGGATACAACTCTAACGGAATCGGAAGTACCTGAATCGGGATACAGACCCCACTAACCCAACCCTCAATCTTCTGCATACTTAAAACACACAAAGCCACACAACCATCTCTCTCCCGGCAATCCGCACGCACTTTACCACACTGCATCAACAACACATAAACATCACCTACAGCACTCAAGGTCTCGCCCGATCCGATACTAGCACCAAAGCCCAGCACTCGGTGTATACCAAGCTGAAACTGCCAACAGCACATCACTTCTCCCACTCTCCTGCTCCCCTCCTCCAGACTAACCCTACCCGTCCTTCTGTTTACAGATCCTCCAAAGCACCTGGGACCAATACTGTTGGTGACAGAGCGCTATATAAGTACCTTTAACATAACATAGAGGACAAGCATTACCAATTCAAGGTTCTTCCCTTCGGCATCGCCGCCACGCCAAGAGTGTTTACAAAGGTCCTGGCGGTAGCAGCAGCACACATGCGCAGACTATCCGTCCCGGTATACCCTTAACCCGACAACTGGCTCATAACAGGGGACTCTTAGACACATGTTTTTTTAACACCCAAAAGACCGTAGACCTTCTGTTCAGTCTGGGTTTTTCTATCAACGAGAAAAAAAATCTAGTCTAGTCCCCAGTCAAATAAAACTATTTCTGGAGCTCTAATCCGGACGAAAGACGGCCTCGTCTTCCCCTCCAATGAGAGGGTTCAGAACATGCTTTTTCAGATCCCTCAATATGTAGCCAGTCGGGAGGTGACTGTGCACAAAGCCATGCTTCTGCTAGGAATGATGGCATCATGCATATACCTGGTTCCCCCACACGCGGCTGCGCATACGTCCCATGCAAGAGTGGCTCAACAGCCAGTGGTATCAGGCCAGCGGACAATGGGAAGATCTGGTAGCTGTCTTGCCAGGCCTTGTTCTCTCTTCAGTTGTGGTCAAGGGAAAACCTCTAAAAGGGGAAATCCTTCACCACCCCTGCAGTGGAAGCCACTCTCACGACAGACTGCTCTCTCACGGGGTGGGGGAGGGGCTCACCTGCTTCACCAGACAGAGCATGGAGTGTGTTCAAGGCATTAAAGTAATATAAATTTACTGGGGCTGTTAGCAGTGATCAAGGCAATAAAGGCCTTTCAGATGCAACTACAAGGGAAGACAGTGTTGATTCTAACAGACAGCACTACATCCATGTATTACCTGAACAAAACAGTGGGGTGCTCACTCTCCAAGGCTATCCAAGCTGTCCCAAAACATTTTGATGTGGGCTATCAAACACAAGATGTTTCTTTTGTCCCAACATGTTCCAGGGGAACTCAATCTTCTGGCAGATGTGCTCAGCAGAGATTTCCCTGCTGAGCACTATCATTATTTCGTAACTGGCATTTCGAATTCATTTTCGAATTCATTATTTTCGAATTTAACAATTTCGTGTACAAAATCACGTACAGTCCAAAGAAACACTGATACTCTTATGTATTGTAAGAATAATGGTTTATTTTAAATAAATGTAGTCAAAGATAAATCTTTGAAAAAATAAATACTGTTAGATATTATGTAACCTTAATTAGAAGAGCAGTCAGCCAGTCAATGTGAGTCAAACCTAAAGCTACACCTTCAGAATGGCAATATGCTATTCCTGGGAAGTAAAACCAGGTTAGTTATACTTTCAGAATATATATTATATTTTATTTGTATTGCGCTCGTAAACAAGTGTTTCAGAGCGCGACCAGGCAAAGGAAGGGGAATAAGGGGGAAACAAAAAGAATGATCTTAATAGGCCCAGTGACATTGAGAACGCACAAGTGCATGGAAAAGGGAAGAAGGAGGAAAGTGCGTGAAAAGAGGGAGAAGTGGAAAGTGCAGAACCGAGGAGAAAAACAGAATAAATAATAAGTAAAATAAATGCGATGAACAGTGGAAGTGCAGCCAGCAATTGTCAAGTGCTAGATTAGTTAGATAGGATATATCTGATAAGTGCAGAAGAAAAGTGGGAGGGGGGCTGTATGGGTACAGATACAGGCCCCAGTGCAGGGGTGGCCTGGAGGCAGTGCAGGAAGGAGGCAGGATGAGCAGGTAACTGGGCCCGAAGGACAGGGGTTGGCCAGGTGCACAGTGCCGAGAGAGAACCAGCATGGGGGAAGAGGGGCAAAGGCGGAAGCGAAGAGGAAGGTCTTGAGGTGCTGCTGGAACCTGAGATGGTTCGCCTCAAGTTTCATGGTGGCCGGGAGGCTGTTACAACTGGAGGCCCCACCCGAAAACAGAGATCTACCCTCTGCTCGTTTCTTTGAAAAACGACTGACCCTGAGGGAGTTTGAAGTAGAGGAGTGCAGGGCTCAAGAGGGGAGGTATTTATGGAGGGATAGTTGAAGGTATTTTGGACCCAGGCCCCAGAAAGCCTTGTGGACAATGCAGAGGGTTTAATATGTAATCCTTGCATCCACAGGGAGCCAATCAAGGGGCTTCCGAGCTGGAGAGATACAATCCCAGGGCTTTCGGCCGAGGACAGGTCTTGCAGTCCTGTTCTGGATTAGTTGTAAAGGGTGGAGAGTGGAGGCAGATTTAGAAAAAGGCTGTTACAGTAGTCCAAACTGGAGAGAACCAGAGCTTGGGAGACAGTGAGCTTCTGAGGGAAGGAGAGGAAAGGCAGAGTTTTTCCAAGGAGGTGCAGTAAGATGTTTGACTTTTCAGAGATGTCAGAGATGTGTGCGGACGAGGAAAGTGTGGAGTCAAAGATGACCCTGAGGTTCTTCGCCTCACAGGTAGGGGATGGAGGAGGGCCAAGGGATGCCGGCCAGAGAGTGCGGGGAAAGGATGGAGAAGGTGTACAGTGAGGAGGATCTCAGTCTTATTGGCAATTAGACAAAGGTCATTGGCAGCACACCAATTTTGACTGGCGGTTAGGCAATCGGAAATGAGGGAGGTGGTTGAAGGAAGCCTGAAGATGAGTTAGGTGTCATCAGCATAGCACTGAAGTTTGGGCCGAAAATGGAAATGCAGTAGGCGAGAGTTGCCAGGTATTGGTTGAAAAGCCGGGGCGAGAGGTTAGACCCCTGGGGTAAACCACAGATAGAGAGGGAGATAGAAGATGGGAAGGACCCAAGTTGTACCTGGGAGGGCTGATCAGAAAGGAAAGAGTTCAGCCAGGCCAGAGCCTGATCGGTGATACCCAGGTTGTTACGGAGATGATTGAGCAGGGTGGTGTGGTTGACCGTGTCCAAAGCAAAGGAGAGATAAATTAAGATGAGGACAGAGGGAATGTTAAGAGTCCAGGTTGTAGAGCAGGTTTTCACAGATGTTCAGAAGAGTAGTTTCTGTGCTTCTGGCAGCTCTGAAACCAGATTGGTGGTCATGGAGAGAGCTGACAGAGTCGGAATGAAGGTTAAGCTGAGATGGCCAGCTTTTCCAGGAGCTTACCCAAAAATGAAGTAATGGAAATTGTGCAATAGTTAGCCGGACAAGAGGTATCAGCTGTGGGTTTCTTGAGGAGAGGATGCACAAGGGAGTGCTTCAGAGGGGAAGGGAAAGATCTACAGGCAAAGGAGAGGTTGCAGGAATCGACGAGGGCCCGAGCATGGGTATCAATGTGGTCCTTAATGGTTTTAGAGGAAGAGGGATGGACCTGTTCTGCTGAGGCTTTCATAGATCAGTCTTGTCTAGCGACCTCATCAGGGGAGAAAAGAGGAACGGAGGAGAAAGATCGAGGGGGGGGGGGGGGCGCTCAGGGAGGGTCAGCAACCTGAGAAGGAGAGAGTGGACAGGATGTCCTGGGTTTTAGAAATAAAGTGAGGGGCAAGGGCATTGCAAATAGCCTGGGAGGCAAGAGGAGGGGTAGAGACTGCAGAAGGGTTGGCTAGCTCCTTGCAGATTTTAAAGAGTTTGGCAGAGTTATTAAATGCCGCAGAGATACCATCTTGGATGTGGACTCTCTTCTTGGTGTGGACAGCGAGTCAGTATTGTCTTTGGAGCAGGCGGCAGGCCGGTTTGTTAGAGGATTAACAAGAAACCCTCCCATTTCCTCTCAGCTGCCCTACACTTATGTATGCACCATGACAGTACCATTTAGGTAGACATTAATGATGACTCCGGAGGAGTCAAAGGAACCCATGAGGACTTCCCAGTGGACAGAGCACAGAGATCATATGAGGGGTCCAGAGATCTGGCAAAGGAACGACAAATAGAATGTTGGTGAGGGTTTGTCTGGCAGAAGGGCTGGCATAGGTATCCGCAATGGGGAGACCTGGGTTGGAGGCCAGGCTATCCTTTTTACATTTTCTTACCAGACTAGTGAGAAGGAAAGTGGATAGTGAAGCAGTTTGAGTAGATAAGAGAAACAGATGGCGCCATGTGCAGGTAGAGAGAGGGGAGACGGTGGAAGAAAGAACAGTCACTGGACTAGCAGGTTACAAAAGAGTACTAAAGTAAAAATGGAAAACGCACCCAAATTTGACTTTCGAAGGGATTGTGTCCTCCGACGTATTCCTTATCTTTGATAGATCATCTCCCAGCTTGCTGGCCTCGGAAACATTTTTCAGTAGAGGGCGCTGCGCGTCGACGTCCCTCGAGCCGATGTCCCTCGACAGCCTCTGTATCGGCGCCGACCTCATCATGCATATAAATAGACTTGCGCAGCGTCTGTTGCTCAGTTCCGTTTTTCCGCGCTTCGTGGGGCCTCGGAATATTGTTGCTCAGTTCTTCAGTCAAATATACTTCATTATTCCTCGTAAATACCGACTCGTACTCGATGGCTTCTTCATTCGAACCGACGACTCCACGGTCCTGCTTAAAAAAAATTTAGAGACTGTGGAAAGAAAATGTCGTTGACGGATCCTCACAGGATCTGTTTGTGGTGCCTGGGAGTCGAGCACCATTGTTCGGAGTGCGAGGACTTCATGTCCATGACGGCGAAAGCCTTGAAGGAGCGTAAGGGGAAGCTCGAGAGAGGTAAGGCAGTTAAAACTTCTTCGAAAGTTTCCTCGGCGGAGTCCAGACAGTCGTCTCCTCGCCATCGCAAAAGACATTCTCATTCTAGGTCTCGAAGCAGTTCCCATCACTTTTCGAGATATAAGCATTCAAAAAAGAGACCTCAAAGATCCCCTTCCTCGTCGTCATCTTCTTCAGTTTCCCTGAAAAGGGTCTCCTGCCCCACAAAATATAGCTCTGAGGCTGAGTGCGAGGAATTCAGGAAAAGATGCTTAGTGTCTTCGAGAAAGCGGCCTCAACCCCCTCGAAGACTGCTGAGGGTGATACCCTGGGTGAAAGACTCGAAAAATCAAAATGCTGCAAGTCGCAGCACCCGGCGAAAGAAGCCACTCGAGAGCGTCACAAACCCTCGAGTAAAGACAAAGTCGCGTCTTCGCCTTCGTCTAAGATCCCTTCGACGCATAGATCGGTGTCTTCGAAGTCATTATCGAAGGGTTCTTCGATGCACAGGTCAGTCGAGTCGACGCCGTCTTCAACGTCGACACCGAGAAAGGACAAACCCACGGCCACCTCACAGCTAGTGGTCATACCCAGAGCCTCGATCACGAGAATGTCGTCGACAACCTCGAGTAGAATTCCGATACTCTCGAGTTCGAGGCCTCTACCACCTTTCTCGACGCCTTTTTCGATGGCTTCGAAGCCTTCAACGTCCGCGTCAACGACGTCAACGTTTTCCCAGCCAATCATGACGAATTTGGCCCCTTCTGCTCTGGAAATGGGATTTATACCATTTTCAAGACCTGATCACTCCAGAGTCTTATCTATTTATGAAGAAGGGGAGGATTCGGATCAGGAAAGACCTTTTGAGTTGCAGGGATCTGCAACTCCTGTACCAGAGGAATTTACCTCTGAGGAAGGTAGGTTGAAAGAACACCAAGAATCCTTACAGGAAGCAAGTGGGTTGGACACTTACCCAGAAGTAGAATTTGCCAGACCAGACTCAGGGGAACATGCTGAAACCCCTTATAGAACCTTGATGGCAAGGATAATAGAGTTTATGGGGTGGTCCACACCCTCACCTGCTTTTCAGCAAGACGACCTCACAGACATCTTGGTCAAAGGTCCACAGGAGGATCCGGTGGTGCCATTTCATGCAGCATTACAAAGGAGAATGTTGGCAAACTGGGAAACACCCGAGGTAATCCTGGCGGTTAACAAAAAATGATCAGCTAAATATAGGGTGTCTTCTGCTGACCCTGAATATTTATCCAAACACCCAACTCCGGAGAGTCTGGTTTTTCAGGCAGCTACTTCATCAGGTAGTAAATCGGCTTACCCTACTGTTCCACAGGACAGGGATGATAAGAGATATGACTCTATGGCCAAAAAAGTCTTTTCTGCATGTAGCATGGCGTTGAAATCCATCAATGCTACTTGTACACTCGCATGGTTCAGCCACACTTTTTGTGAGTGTGCTTCATCAGCGGCTGACTGCCTCCCGGAGGGAGAAGAAAGGGAAGCGTTCCTAAACTTCAGCAAGGATGGTAAAGACGCTATGTGCGAATCCCTTCAAATTGGCATCGATTCTGCTAACCGCATCAGCAGGGCCATGGCGGCAAATACAACAACCAGGAGATTTGCTTGGTTGCAGAAGTCTGGTTTTGCTCCAGATGTGCAAAGCAGACTCTTGAATATGCCCTTTGACGGCTCTTCCTTGTTTGGTAAGAAGGCGGATGACAGTTTAGAAAAGCTTCAAACATCAAAGGCAGCAGCAAAATCCCTAGGAGCTGCAATCCGTCAGACACCATATCGCCCCTCAGGAACCTCTCGGAGAGGTAAGTCATTTCGCTTCTATTCCGTATTCGGAAGAGGCAGAGGACAGCCGGTTCAAAGGGGTCAGATTCACCCGAGGTGGACGGGTTAAAAATACAAAAGCCGCCGCAGCAGGTGCCTCTTTACCCTCGGCATCTGCATCAGCCCCCTCCAAACCGCTCTGAGGATTCTCCTCACAAGACACCAGTAGGGGGCAGGTTAACTCAACATCTGATGGAATGGCAGTCTATTACGTCAGATGCTTGGGCATTGGAGACAGTTGCCCAAGGTTACTGCCTGCCTTTTCTACGTGTCCCTCAGTCAT
This sequence comes from Ambystoma mexicanum, assembly GCF_040938575.1. Taxonomy (NCBI): domain Eukaryota; kingdom Metazoa; phylum Chordata; class Amphibia; order Caudata; family Ambystomatidae; genus Ambystoma; species Ambystoma mexicanum. The sequence continues at coordinate 371,240,214 of NC_090921.1, forward strand.
TCACCGGGGAACAGCTCTCTGAAATTTCCAGATCCGCTCCTCTTGCAGGAAATTGTAGACCTGCTAGAGAAAGGTGCCATAGAACTGGTACCTGTAGCGGAGAGGAACAAGGGCTGGTACTCCCCCCCCCCCCCCCCCCCTGCCCCCCCCCCTATTTTCTCACACCGGAGAAAGACGGAGGACTGAGACCTATCTTGGACTTACGAGAATTGATCAAGTTCCTCAGGAAGGACAAGTTCAAGATGGTAACTCTCTCTCAGATCCTTCAAGCCCTCTAGCTCCAGTGGACCTCGAGGATGCTTATTTCCATGTGCCAATCCATCTCAAACGCAGGAAATACCTGAGGTTCGCAATTGGCGGCTTTCATTATCAATTTCGAGTTCTGCCATTTGGGCTGACCTCCGCCCCGAGGGTCTTTACCAAGCTAATGTCGGTAGTGGCTGCAAGTCTAAGGAGGGAAGGGATTCACGTCTACCCCTACCTGGACGATTGGCTGATCAGAGCTGTATCTGCGGAACAAGCTCAGATTCAGCTAGATTATGTCTGCCACTTCCTTCACAGACTGGGCTTCTCCCGCAATTTAAAGAAGTCACAGATGGTACCATTACAGAGACTCCAGTTCATTGGAGCGGTCCTGGACACTTCCCTGGGAAAAGCCTCGCCACCAGAGATGAGGGCTCAATATATTCTGCAGATGGTCACCAAGTTTCAAAATTCCCAACGTCTCCCAGCCTTAGACTTTTTGAGGTTGCTAGGCCTCGTGGCATCCTGCATCTTCCTTGTGCCAGAGGCTCGCCTGAGAATGAGATCTCTTCAGTGGACACTGAGAACTCAGTGGTTGCAATTCTCAGGGAGAATGACAGACCTCCTTCAGGTTCCGGACAAGGTGGCTCGAGACCTTCAGTGGTGTGCCTGCCAGAAAAGCATCTTGAAGGAAGAACTGTTTTGGCAACCATGGCCGTAGATGACAGTAGTCACTGATGCCTCACTCATTGGGTGGGGAGCCCATGCCAACGACTTGACCATCAGCGGTCGTTGATCTCCATCGGAGTCCAGACTACATATCAACCTGTTAGAGCTGAGAGCAATCAGACTAGCGCTGAAGGCTTTTCTGCCATCTGTACAGGTGAAAAATGTCCTGATAATGACCGACAACACAGTGGCCATGCACTACCTCAACAAAAGAGGAGGCGTAGGATCACTGCCACTGTGCAGAGAGGCAATGCAGCTCTGATTTTGGGCAATTCAAGAACGAATCTCTCTATCAGCAGTTCACCTAGCCGGAGAGAAGAATTTGATGGTGGACGCTCTGAGCAGGCAGGGCACAGTCTCCCACGAGTGGGAACTAGCTCAGGAAGTCCTTCAGGAGATCTTCGCCCTTTGGGGAACCCCTCAAGTGGATCTGTTCGCTACCAGTACCAACAGGAAGTGCGATCTGTTTTGTTCAAGGGAATTTCCCCCGAGAGGAGCTCTAGGGGACGCGTTTGTAGTGGACTGGGAGTTTCCACTCCTGTACGCGTTTCCACCAGTCCCTGTCATTCCTCAAATGATCAGGAGGTTAAGAAGATTCCGGAGGACCATGTTCCTAATTGCCCCAGACAGGGCCAGGAGAACGTGGTACCCAGACCTTCTGGACATGTCCATCTGCCCTCCAATTCGTCTCCTCTAACAGAAGGGATGTCAGGTTCTCCATCCAGACATCAGAACCCTCAACCTTCACTCCTGGCTTCTGAAAGGTTGAGATACAAGGATTGGGACCTCCCTGATGACATCATGGAAGTGTTGCTTTCTGCCAGAAGGCCAGCAACAAAGTCTTTATACCGCTGCCGTTGGAACAAATTTTGCAGCTGGTGTAGAGAAGAGAATATTGACCCCTTTTCATGTGGTACACCAACGGTGTTATACTTTCTACTCTACTTGGCAAATCAGGCCTTCAAGTTGGCACTATCAAGGGCTATCTCGCAGCGCTATCGATCTTCAAGCGCACTGCAGAGGAGCCATCGTATTTCAAATTACCCTTAGTAGTACAATTTCTAAAGGGATTAACTAATGTCTATCCTCCAAGACCGTTCCAGGTTCCTTTATGGGACTTAAATTTAGTCTTAAATTTCCTGATGGGTACTCCTTTCGAACCACTCCACTCTTTTTCGCTAAGATTTCTCACCCTTAAAACTGTCTAACATCTGCTAGAAGGGTGAGCGAATTACAAGCTCTATCTTGTAAACCCCCCTCATACAATTTTTCATAAAGACAGTTGTCTTACAGGTGAAGCCTAATTTCACCCCAAAGGTGGTTTCTGAATTCCACATCACTTAGAAAATTACCTTACCTTCGTTCTATCCGCCTCCCCATCAGGGGAAAGAGGAAGAAAGGCTACATAGGCTGTACCCAAGGCGGGCTTTAAGCTTTTACATCAGCAGACTTGCTAGGATTAGGCAAGCAGACCAACTGTTCGTAGGTTACTCGGGGCACAAATTGGGACTACCGATAACAAAAACCATTTCTAGATGGATTATTTTGGCCATTCTGGAATGTTACAAACTTGCAGGTAAAGAGCCTCCTCAAAATCTTAGGGCTCATTCAACCAGGGGTATCGCAGCCTTCTCGGCCCTCCAAAGAGGGGTTCCGGTTCGATGTGCGGCTGCCGGTTCGATTAGCGGCTGCCACGTGGTCGTCCGCACATACCTTCACAAGATTTTACAACCTGGATTCCTCTTCTAGTCAATAGACTAGGTTTGGCAAAGCCGTATTACATTCTGTTAATTCCTAAAAGGAAACGTGGCGTTTTACTCCCACCTCCAATTACACACACAATACCTTCGAAAAACAAGTTACTTCTTACCTTGTAACGTTCTTTTGACGAGATGTTCCTCCGACGTATTCCTTATCGCCGCTCCCATCCATCCATGCAGTAATACTTCCCTTGTGGTTGCAGCTTACGCTCCTTCAAGGTCAATAACCAATTCAGGCATGACTTTTCTTATGCTACAAAACGGAACTGAGCAACGGAGGCCGCGCGTGGCTATTTATGGGCTTGGTGATGTCGGTGCCAATACGGTGGCCGTCGAGGGACATCGACTCGGCGGACGTCGACGCGCAGCACCCTCTACAGAAAACATTTCTGAGGCCAGCAAGCTGGAAACGTATTATCAAAGATAAGGAATACGTCGGAGGAACATCCCGTCGAAAGAAAGTTACAAGGTAAGAAGTAACTTGTTCTTCTAACGCACACCCAAATTTGCCTTTCTAACGTACACCCAAATTTGAACACACCCAAATATGTTTAGAAAACACACCCAAAAATGACTTTCGATACACTGTCATTCAAGAGCAGAAGACCCTATTGGTCACAACCTGCGCTGTTATTCCGTTTCAGAATCACTTGGTTAGACCAATACTGTTACAAGTAGATGTCTTGCAACATATGCAACTTCGGTTAGGAATGGATCCAGTTACAACACCATTGTTACTTTATAAAACAAACTTCAAACCTAGTAAATTAACATACTTTTCAGAGGGGCTGTAAGCTACTCAGGGATAAGTATGACCACAGCAAACTATTTTATAAGTGCACTAAAGCAATTCAGGGTAAGCACAACCCAGTTTTAATTGTTTATTTATGCAGCGTTTATAAACCAGAGGAGTGCTTCAAAGCAGAAAGGGAACAAGGGAGTAGTCATTCTTATGCCTTGAAGCTTCCGAATTATCTAACAACTAGTGCACTAGACCTGACAGCATTTCTCCTAGTGCAAGTGCATGAAGTGTTTAAGGTGCGACCGATCTAGGGAGGGGAGACAGGACATACAAACGTATTGGTCCTAGTGCATTCCGGTCATGCAAGTGTACAGACGGAAATGACTGGAAAAGGGGAGTGGGAAACAAGTGCTCAGGTTCGGAGTTAAGTGGCGAAGAGGCTACCCCTCTCCTGGGGCACAAACTAAAGTGTGGAAATGATGAACATTGTGCAGAGGCAAGTGCAAGATTGGTTGGGCAGCCTGGGACCTGTAAGGCTCTGGAGGTGAACCGGGGGCGACCAGTCAGCAAGAATCTGAACAGAGTTTAGGGAGAGGAGGAGATAGGTAGGGGGAGGAGGAGAGAAGAGGAAGGTTTTGCGGAGTTTCCGGAACTTAGGGTGACCCGGCACAAGACTGAGAGAGTCAGGAAGGCTGTTCCAGTGGGAGGAACCTGCAGTAGATAAAGATCTACCCACAAATCTTTTTGGAAAAACGGCTCACCCGTAAAGAGTTGGAGGACGACGAGCAGAGGGCTCTAGAGTGAGAGTATTTAAGAAGAATGTTGTAGATAGTGCAGATCCCAGCCCCAGAAAGCCTTGTGGATTATGCAGAGGGTCTTGGACTTGATCCTAGCAGACACAGGGAGCCAGTGCCAGGATTTCAGCGCCAGAGAGATGCAGTCCCTAGGCTTGAGACCAAGGATAAGTCTCACGGTTCTGTTCTGGATGAGTTGAAGAGGACAGAGAGTAGCCGAAGGAAGATAAATGAAGAGGCTGTTGCAGTAATCCAGCCTAGAGTGAACCAGGGCTCTGGATATGGTGAGCCTCTGGGGGAAGGTGAGAAAAGGTAGAATACCTCTGAGTAGGTAGTGAGTTTTTTTAGGTGTTCGAGATGTGAGAAGAGAAGGAGAGGGTGGAGTTGAAGTTGACCACCAGAGTTTCTTAGTAGCAGGTGAGTGCACAGGGCAAAGGGAGGCCGGTCAGAGTGAAGGTGGGAAAGCTGGATCAGGGGTCCCAATGAGGACAATCTCCGTCTTACTGGCATTGAGGCAGAGATCATTTGCAGCACACCAGGACTGAATTGTGGACAGTCGGGGATGAACGAGGAGGCAGAAGGTAGCCTGAAAGAGAGCTGCACGTCATCCATATAACACTGAAAGGTAGAGGTAGAGATCCTGCGGGCCAAGGGGCCATGTAGCCATTGAAGAACCATTGTGGGTTGGATCCCTGGGGGGACACCACAAGTAGAATGTGTGATGGATGAGAGAAAGGACCCAGGTTCACCTCGGATGGACGCTCCAGAGAGAAAGGAAGCCAGCCACGCCAGGGCCTGATGTGTGATGCCCAGGGTATTATGGAGACGGGAGATCAGGATGTTGTGGTTTACTGTATCGAAAGCAGAGGAGCTCAAGAAGAATGCGGACAGAAGGAGAGTTAGCCTTTGTTTGAGAGCTGGTCTTCACATGTGTTCGAAAGAGCAGTTTCTGTGCCTCTGGATGCTCTAAAGCCAGACTGATGGTCATGGAGACAACCAACAGATTCAGTGTGAAGAGTAAGCTGAAAGATGGCCAAAGTCTTCAGGAGTTTGCCCAGGAAAGGAGTGATAGAGATCGGGTGATAATTAGCCGGAATAGAAGGGTTGGCAGTCTCTCTTTTTTATTAGCAGAGGGTGTACAAGAGTGTGAGTAGTGGGGATAACTCCAGTGTTGAAGGAGAGGTTTCAGAGGTCGGCCAAGGTTGGAGCAAGTGTTATTATTTTCCTTGATGGATTTGTAGGGGCAGGGGTCCAGTTTTTTGGAGGAGGCTTTCATAGAGCGGTCTTGTTTAGAGACCTCATCAGGTGTAACAGGGGATTTGACACTTGCAGCAGCAATCGAAGGGAAGTTCAACCTATAACACTATTTCAAATGGAATGTTTCCTCCCACGTATTCTTCATCTCATGATAAATATCTTTCCAGCTTCTGCGGAATTGTTTTTCGACTGGGGCGCTGTGCCATCTCGGCGATTCGCTGTCCCTCAAGGGCCTCTGCTCAACGGTCAACGTCATTATTAGTATAAGTAGCGCATGCAGCGCGCATTGGCTTCAGTCCATTTTTCTAAGCAATCGCTTTGAATGAATTACGCTGTGCTTTGGTTCTTTACTGAACTTCCTTATTAATTTTCTCTATGAAAATGTCCTCACTGTCTGCTCCATCAACGCCTGAGACGGTCTTAAAGAAATGTCAAGACTGTGGTTCAAAGATGTCGATCAACGACCCCCACCGCATATGCCTGTTATCTTGGAGAGTTTAACTCCCGTCAGGCGATGACCCAAAAGGCTCTGAGGGAGCGTATGGCAGTGGGTAGGTTACCTTCGAAGTCTCCTTCGAAGAGTTCCAAAAAATAAAATCCAAAGAGTGAGGAGATTCTCCTTAACAGAAAAGGTCTAAAAGATATCGATCGAGAAGTCCATCTTCTCCTCCTCTTTCTCCTCCTCCCCCTCTTTCTCCTTTTCTTTCTCCTCCTCTTTACTTTTTCTCCTTCTCCTCCTTTCTCCTTCTTCTTTATCCTCGTCTTTCTCCTCCTCTGGCCGAGGATGCATTTCGAAAAGAAATGTTAAAAATCTTCCAGAATGCGGCCCGACCCCCGCGAAGGAGCAGCAGAAAGTTGGTGGTGGTGTTGGTCGTCTGTCTCAGGAGAGGGGGATGGATTCATGTCTACCCTTAACTAGACTGGCTGGCTGATCGGGGCACGTTCACCCGAACAAGCCTGGTAACATCTCAGCGTTACCTACCACTCTCCCCACAGACTGGACTTCTCCTCAAACACAAGAAGTCACACATTATACCATCTCAAAGACTCCAGTTCTTTGGAACAGTCCTGGATGCTTCCTCAGGAAAAGCCTCGCCACCCGAGGTGCGGGCTCAACCCATTCTGCAGATGATAACCAAATTCCATAGTGCCCAGTGCCTTTCTGGTCTTCGACTTTTTGATGTTCGGCCTCATGGTATCCTGCATTTCTTTTCTGGTCCCAGAGGCTCGCTGTAGAATGAGATCACTCCAATGGGCTGCCAGGACTCAATGGTCTCAATTCTCAGGCAGGATGTCAGATCCTCTCAGGTTCCAAGCAGAGTTGCACAGGATCTTCTGTGGTTGGCTTGTGAGGACAACATTCTGAAGGGAGAATCCTTTTGGCCGGTAATGACTGTAGTGATGGACGCCTCACTCACGGGGTGGGGATCCCACGCCAATAATCTGACAATCAGCAATAGGTGGTCTCCATCGGTGTCCAAACTACACATCAACCTTTTGGGGCTGAGGGCAATCAGACTAGCGCTGAAGGCCTTTCTGCTCTCTTTGCAGGGAAAGAATGCCCTGATAATGACGGACAACACAGTGGCCATGTTCTACCTCAACAAGGGAGGAGGTGTGGGGGGTCACTACCACTGTACATAGAGGTGATGCAGCTCTAGTTCAGGACAATTTAAGAAGGAATCTCCCTATCAGCAGTTCACCTAGCTGGAGAGGAGAACACGGCGGCGGATGCTTTGAGCAGGCAGAGCAGTCCCCTATGAGTGTGAACTAGCCCACGAAGTCCTTCAAGAGATCTTTGCCCTTTAGGGAACCCCTCAAGTGAATCGGTTTGCGACCAGTGTCAACAGTAAGTACGAACTGTACTGCTCTGGGGAATTTATCCCAAGAGGAGCTCTAGCGGATGCGTTCGTAGTGGACTGGGAATTTCCATTACTGTACGCATTTTCTCCAATCCCTGCCATTCCTCATGTGATCAGAACGTTGAGAAAGTTCAGGAAATCCATGATCTTAATTGCCCCAGATATGACCAGGAGGCCGTGGTACCCGGACCTTCTGGACATGTCCATCTGCCCTCCAATGCATCTTCTACAAATAGAGGACCTTCTCTCATGAGAGGAGGGTCGGGGTTCTACACCCAAAGTTAAAGACTGTCAACTTTCAAGCATGGTTTCTAAGAGGTTGAGATATAAGGATTTGGACCTCCTGGATGACATAATGGAAATCTTGGTTTAGGCCCGTAGGCCAGCAACAAAAACTTTGTACCGTTGCATCAAGTTCAGCAGTTGGTGCAGGGATAAGAATGTGGCTCCTTTTTCTTTGTGATACAGCTATGGTGCTTTCTTTTTTGTTACATTTGGCGAATCTGGGTCAGATTAGAACAATAAAAGGATAGCTGTCGGCGCTGTCAATTTTCAAGCACTCTTCAGAAGAGGATTCATATTTTAAAGTCCCTCAGATTGTTCAATTCAAGGGTCTTACTAAACATATTAACAGCAGCTCAATGACACCAATCCAACAAACTACTAGATCTTGAATAACAAGACAAATAACAATACAACATCCATGCGAGAAATCGACAACTAATAACCGCTAATGTAAACTAAAAGGACAAACAGAATAGAACGAGTAAAGTAGATCAAAGCAGTGAAGTGGATAAAAATAATAAATCATACAAAAAGTGGATGTGGATGGAACGGGTGACCTATGTGGATGGAACGGATGATATATGTGATGGAATGGATGAAGCATGTGGATGATACGGGTGAAATACGTGGATGGAGTGCATAAAACATCCTAGAATGCACAAAACGAATCGGAGTACATGGAACACATTTGAATGCATGGACTAGAGTGCATGGACCGGACTGGAGTGCATAGAATTGCGCGACTTACATGGAATGGCTTGGAGTTCATGGAATGTTTGAAAGAGCATGTATCCAATCATATCACATCACCACGCTTACTCTCTTCTTTACACCACCATTCAAATAGAACACAGAGATACCGTGACACCATTCGGTATAAGCTGTTCTCATACCAACATCTGCCTCATACTCCCCATCACTCTAACTAAACATTGCTGGTTACACCCCACCCCCCAGCCAGGCCTTCTCCTCAGGCCTAACGCAGCCACAATCGGTCTGGATAAATACTGCCAGAACAAACACATACTCTTGATCTCTCAACCACCACACATACCACTAAGAAGCAGCTATTACACGAATACCATACCAGCTGCACACATACCCGGTGCTCACACGCACCTTTGACTCTCTCTACTGACTTGAACGTTCCCAAGGGCGTTCAACCTACTAGCGCCTTCAGACCATACCGTTGGTACATAAAGCGCTATATAAATGCAAAGTAACATAACATAACACAACATATTTCCACCTAATGTCCCTATATGATATCTTAACCTGGTGTTAACATTTCTAACATGCATTCCTTTTGAACCAATACACACTCATGCCCATTAAGACTGTTAAATTTGAAAACTGTTTTGCTAATAGCAATAACGTCAGCCTGCAGGTTAAGCGAGTTGCAGGCATTTTCCTGTACACCCCCACACACTGTTTTCTATAACGAAAAGGTTGTACTCAGTGTACAAACCTTTTCTACCATAGGTAGTCTACGACTTCCGCTTGTCACAGAAGATCATTTTGCCAACTTTCTACCCACAACCTCATCCTGGAAAGGAGTAAAGATTACATAGGCCGGACCCAAGAAGGGCTCACAGTTTTTATATATCAAGAAAGTCCAAAATTTGTCAAAATGACCAATTATTCATGGGCTGTAAAGGGCCTAAATTGGGTTTACCTGTGCCAAAACACTCCTAGCAGATGGATCATCGTCGCTATGGGGAATGTTACAGGTTAGCGGGCAAAGACACGCTAAAGGTTTGAGAGCACATTCCACAAGGGTCATGGCAACCTCTGACTCTTCAGGGAGGTGCTCTGGTAAAGGACATATGTGCAGTGGCCACTTGGTCGTCTGTTCACACTTTTGTAAAACATTACTGCTTGGATTCACCTTCCAATCAACAAGGACAATTTGGGAAAGCTGCCCTTCATTCTGCCCATAATAACATTTATGGAAGAAGTACAATTCGTACTCCCACCACCAAATTATTTCTGCTTTAGGATGCATCAGGGAGGACACAATCCATTAGAAGACGTAGTTACTTACCTGTGGTACCGCTCTTTCGATTGGATGTTCCTCCCACGTATTCCTCAACGTCCCTCCCAGCCTACCCCACAGTAGAATTTACGTTTTTATTACACTTTACACTTTGTTGGAGCCTACAGTCTATGGTACGCCTTGTAGTTACTCTACCGGAGGGGAAAAACTGAAGCCAACGGGTGCTGCGTGCGCTACTTATACTAATGATGACGTCGACTGTTGAATGGAGGCCCTCGCGCGACAGCGATTCGATGAGATGGTACACAGCGTCCCTGTCGAAAAAACTTTGGAAGCAGCAGAAGCTGTAAAGATATTTCATAAAATGAGGAATACATGGGAGCACCATCCAATCGAAAGAAGGTTACCAAGGGTAAGTAACTTGTTCTTCTAATAAAGGAATAAACCGTTTAACCAGTGATACTTTTCAGAATTGTAAGATACAATTCTAAGTTAAGTAGGAACTCTAGCATACTTTTAAGAAAGGGAATCGGCAGTTCAAGGTAAGTAAGGACTCATACTTTTCAGAGTGCCGAATCAGGCTCTAGGACAAGTAAGAACTCTTCAGACTGTTTTAGATATGCACTAAGCAGATCAGTGGAAGCAAATCCCAATTGTATACGTTTAGAAGAGCAAACAGCTGTTCAAGGTTGTAAACCCTATTGGCAAGCCTTTACACTCATTTAGTTTAGAAATTATGCAACAGTACCAACTCAGTAATTTTTAAGAGTGAAACACTAACTTATATACTTTTTAGAGGAGCAGTAAGCAACTGAAAGGCAAGTAATAACATAAATACACTTAGTAATCTATTCTGTTCAGGAAACGGTTATACACCAACTCATTTTTACAACTAAGTACTTTCCACAGTTGTTAACTTTTCAATACAGAAGCCTTATCTTTTAAAGTCCTTTTCTATTCTACAGCATGAGTGATCTCAGAGGCATAAGAGGGGCCCAAGTGGTCTACGAGCCAGCTGTAGCAAGGTCAGGTTATAGTTCAGATGCAGGAAAATTAGAGGTAGAGTATAACTTGTCGATTAAGTATAAGCTTCAGAGCTAGCTGAAAGTATTCAGTTAATTCACAGAAGGCTCTCAATAGGTGTCCCAGCGTTTGGCCAGGGCGAATGGTATGGTCTAACTCCCAAGCACACCAATCAAGTATTCCCCAAGCCAACACCGTACCTCAGGAGAAAAGAGCTTCTGGACGGACGCCTTCATGATGCAGCAGCACTGGACCCAGTCCCTGGAATCTCTGTCTGGCGACGAAAGAATCGGACACTTGCAGCAGCATTCGACAGAAAAGGCTCCCAACAAAGGATTTGTCGAGGCTTCTTGAGGCTCTGTGAAGTTGGCGTCCTTTTACAGGCATTAGATGAACGAATATCACATGTCAGATTTCCTTCACTCTCTCGGCCCAGTACTCTGGTGAGGGGATGTCAGGGATTTGAATTGTCTCTGGAGGTCCAGCAGGAGTCCACCAAGGTTTCATCAAGAATTGGACTTCAGAAGACTCTGCACGTACACTAGCTCGAGGTCCCTGTTGGTGGTGGTTTGCAGTCCAGCAAGGTCATAGCATGTCGAGGGATGGCTATAAATGCAGGTCTTCTCAAGACTACTGAGTCTCCCGAGCCTCTTGGTAGGAGTAGTCTTCAGGACCCCCAGGTCTACTGGAAGAAAGCAAATAAATGGTTCCAGCTACACAGTAGGCTCTCCAGTCGCTGGAATCAGTTACAGCCGTCTCTTCTTCATCTTCGGATTTGGTTACAGTGGTCAACTTGTCAGCAGCTTCCAGAATCAGTCTTTTTTTCAGGAATCCAAGCACAACTGCTGCAAACTCTGCCTGCAGTTTACAGAAAGGGGTGGGTGGATGTCCAATCTGGACAGCCAGATCCCCAGTAGGAATTGGTTCCTTTCAGGCAGACTGGAAGACAAAGGGTTGCAGAGTTTGACCCCCCCCCCCTTGCTTTCTGTCTTCACAGATACTATGGAGCCTTGGCGGGAAATGCAAAGGGTTCCTGCTGAAGACAAAACTTCAACCAGGACCTCCCCCACCTAGGACGACAGAAGAAGACCCAAGAAACAACAAGCACACTCAAAATGCAAAAAAGGAAGCCCACCATTCTAACAGAATGGTGACCCCCCTGTGTATCACTGCAGCTGATTTGACAGACTGCGAGTAATGACTAAAAAGCCATTAAGGTATAACCACTGCCACCAGCTATTTGAGTTGGCTTGCTATTGTAACTAAAATTTTACCAGGTTAATGAGAAAGGGTGATATCACGTATCCTCCCAGCACTCCACATAGGTTGGGTTGTGCTGGTCTCGCATATAAAATGTAAAGGGGATGGAAATCCCACTTTATTCCTGGGAACAGTAGTTCACCCAAGATATTGAGATAAAGTAAAATGACAGCCCAAATGCAACCCAGCAACAGTGCACATAAGATGCTGTGTGCTGCCATAGTAAAATACATACATCCCAAAAGTTAAAGGGAACTATAAATCCATAAATACACTATAGACGGACATTAAAAAGGTCCCCCATACAAATAAATGAATGAAAGAAAGGGTTGTCATGATGCCTGCTCCCGGGGAGCCGGTTCAAGCCCTGCGTCCCCGAAAGCGGACATCCAGTCCCCAAGGAAGGACCCAGCAACCCCATATAGGGGCCCTTTGGACAGTGTCCTGGCGCCTATGGCGCCAGGCTCATAAAAGACATCAGTCCTGGCGCCATAGGCGCCAGGCTCATTATGGATGTGCTTGGGTGCACTTACCTGATGCAGACCATGCTGCAGGATCCCAGCCTCCTTGAGGCCTGAAAGGAACTACTTTACCTGTGGGACTAATTTACCATCCGGGCGTGGTCGGGGAAGGATACATACCTGATTGGAGGAAGGATACATACCTGGAACTTATTCCAAGGCTATTTAAACCCCACCCAAACAGCCACACGTGCTTCGCGTTGTTCTGCATCTAGCAGCTGGACGCTCACCGTGTCTGCTCCTGCATCCTGACTTCTACCACGCCTGCCAGCATCCTGGATCACCTGCAAAGGAAGAGAAGAAGAGAACAGAAGAAGGAAAAGTCCTTACCTGCTAAATCCGCATCCCGGAGAAATCTCGCCGACAATCCTGAAAAGGAAGACTTTTATTTAAAAGCTCATCGCGTCGATCGCTGCAGCGCCGCATTCCACTCACCTTTACTGGGCGCCTCCATGTTCAGCAGCGATCATCCGGATTCGCAGTCACGCCCCACCGCCTAGGGAGAAAAAGACCAGAACAAAAGGTAAGAGAGAGAAGGGAATAAGGAAAGCTAAATCTCCATGTTAAGACTTACCTGTTGATTCATTCCCTCTTCATTTCGGGTCCGCGCCGCATCCTGGCATTTCCGGACCCCGGCCCCTAAGGGGAAAAAGAGACATCAGCGTTAATGAGTGAATGAAAAGACATTACCAAAAAACGCTCATTAAAGACTTACCTGATTTCTACAAGGATTTCACCTCTCATCTCGGGTCGGTGCCTGTTCACCGGCATTCCGTACCCCGGACCCTATGGGGAAAAAGACACTAGCATTAGTACATGTAACCTCTTATCAAAAAACTTACCTGGAAGCCAAGCAAGTTTGGTTCTCACCAATCCGAAAATCCAGTGAAGTAACTGGATACCAACGCGCCCCTGCATCAGAAGCAGGATGGAGAGCTCGTCCTTCCAGACCCTAAGGTGAGACGCTACGAGGAATCATAGAAAGGTTTCGAGGAGGGTTAGAGGGGAAAGTGGGAGGCTGATTGCATTACCCCGCAGACAGTTAATCCCCTATTTTCGCCTACAGAAGGATACTTCTGCGAGCCAGACAAGCCAGATTTGGGGGCCCGGTCCAGTCCATCTTCCGAACCCTGCGCATCACCTTAGAAGAGGTCACAGCAGCGCGAACCAGGCCAGCGCCTCCGTGGGAGTCAGGTGAGCGTCACAAGTGTACGAGGGGGAAAGATTCCCACTCACCCAGGAAAAAGCGAAACCTAATCACCATGTCCAGCAAACAATGGTGGGGTTTACACAGGTAGGGAAAATGAATCATAAATATGACAATCTTATTTGACATTCAACAGGTATGGTAGGTGCTGCGACTCTTGGAGTGGAGGGAACAGCCATTCTCTGTCTGTTTGGAGTCCTGCAAAGAAGAGGCCTCAGAAGTGTCCAGTGGCTGTCCAGCTCAGATTCTGGGCTTCTGTGCTGCAGACGTTGCTGTTCGAGGGGATTGGGTCCTCCGACGTATTCCAGATCTATGACAGGTAATGTCCACAGCTGTGCTGCTTCGGAAAATCTTCGGCGTCTGCCTCCTTCGTCGATGAGGTCGATGCGCCGTCCCCGAGGACGACGGCCGACGTCACCCGATGTGATAAGTAGGACGCACGACGCCCATAGCCTCAGTTCCGTTTTTTCCGTGAACGTGTTCATGGAAACGCCTCGACTCTTGGGAGTTTGCTGTTTTCTTCTCGGTTCGTTGAACCTGTTCAGTTTTTTGTGAAGACCTGTTTGTGGCGATGTCTACTTCGTCTTCAACCCCGTGTCCGGGCTTCAAGAAATGCGGGGACTGTGGGTCCAAGATGTCGGTCACGGACTCGCACGACGCCTGCCTCTGGTGCCTCGGGGAGGCCCACGATACGGACGACTGTCGACTGCCAGTCGCTCACGGCAAAGGCCTTGCGGGAACGCAAGAAGAAGCTGTCGGTAGGTCGGGTGTCTAAGCCCCGGAAGTCGAGGTCTGCAGGGCTTTCGACGGATGACTCGAGGGGCGACTCTCTGCGGCATCGTCGGCAGTCGGTCTCCTTTCAGGAGTCTGTCTCGCCACTCCTCCGCCTCTTCGAGGCATTCCTGAAGGCGCCGACATCGGTTGCCTTCCCCGTCCTCTTCCGAGAGCTCCGCCCGTCGGCGGGTCGCTTATCCCGCCATGCAAGCGACACCGGAGGAATGGGCTTCCTTCGGGAAGCAGATGCTAGCGATTCTTGAATCGCAGGGCACCGGTCCGTCCGTGCCTCCGAGCGGGGCGGTCGGCACCGGTTGAGAGACACCGCTCGTATGCCTTCGGGCTCGGGTGGTCGGCACGGCTCGCGGGAGTGGTCCCGCTCGTACAAGGGTAGCCGTTCACGCCATGCCCGTTCCAGGTCCCGGTCCTCGACGCGCTCGAGACCGCGTGATCCTGTGCCGTCTTCGAAGAAGACGCCGACGCATGTGGCGCGAGGTAGTCAACGATTTCTCTTGAGGCTCTGCCTCCGAGTGGGTCGTCGCCGCTGTTGGCGCCTAGGTCGTTGAGAGACACGCTGGGAGCTCTGGCTTCGAGGCCTGTGTCGACGCCTTCGGCGCTGCAGCTGACGTCGATGCCGATTTGCTCGATGTCAACGCCATTTCTGTCGACGCCGACTCGTTTCGGCACCCTCAACGCCTTTCGAGGCGGTGGTGTCGGAGGGGCCCCGTGGAACGGGGTTAGCCCCTAGAAAGGCTCTGGCTAAGGTCAGGCACTGCTTTGGTCCCCAGATGTCTTCCTCTCCCCGCCTGGAGTACATTTCAGAGGGTAATGAAGGCTCTGATGACGGCTTGGTTCTGGTTTCGGTACCAGATGAGCTTATCTCGGGCCATAGCCAGTTTGATGACCTGAGGCAGACACTGCATGATGCCATTGGACTGGACACCTCTCGGGAGGTGGAGTTTTGTAGGCCGGAGCCTGGCACTCATGCCGATTCTTCATATCGGCGCCTTATGTGTCGAGTACTTGGGTTGGTCAGCTCCCCTAGGGGAGTTTGTTCAGGATGATCTCACAGACATCCTTGATCTTGGTCCCCCCACTGACCCGGTTTTGCCGTTTCATATGGCTCTGCAGAGAAGGGTGGCGGCTTGGACTGCTCCGGAGAGTCTCCCGGCAGTGGGCAAGTCTTTGTCGCGAAAATACTGCCAAGCCAGTAGCGACCCCTGCTACTTGACCACGCACCCCACTCCAGCGAGTTTGGTGGTGCAGGCGGCTATGGCCCCAGCAAAGCAGGCGTCATATCCTGCCATCCCTCCTGATTGGGACGACAAGCGTTTTGATGGCTGGGCGAAGAAAGTGTTTTCTTCAGTGGGTATGGCTCTTTAGGCGGCCAACTCCGTATGTGCCTTGTCACATTTCACGCACACTCTGTGGAACTGTATTTCCTTAGCGTCTGAACATATTCCCGAAGGGGACAAACAGGATGGTTTTCTTGCTATTATTCAGGATGGCAAGGATGCCATGTGTGAGTCCGTTCAGTCGGGTTTGGACATGACAGACTGTGTCAGCCGGTCCATGGCGGCGAGCACTGTAATACGAAGTTTTGCGTGGTTGAGGAAGTCAGGGTTTGCTCCTGATGTGCAAGCCAGGCTCCTCAACATGCCCTTTGATGGTGAACATCTTTTTTGGCAGCAAGGCTGACGAGAGCCTTGAGAGGTTGCAGACCTCCAAAGCTGCAGCAAAGTTGTTGTGCGCTGCTGTCCGCCAACCTCCTCCTTTTCGTCCTAGGGGACAGCAATGGAGGGGAGGTTCCTTTCGTTATTACTCATCCTTTAGTAAAGCGAGGGGAGCTGCAAGTCAAAGGGGCAACCGTAGGAGTGCCAGAGGTGGAAAACAAGGTACTCGAGGTGCCAAGGCCACGCAAGCAGTTGCCTCTTTGCCCTCAGGCAATGCTGCAGCCGCTTCTGCTCAGTCATGAGGCCCATGCTTCGCCGGTTGGGGGAAAGCTGACGCAGCATCTTGTAGAATGGCGGCCCATTACTTCAGATGTGTGGGTTCTGGAGCTCTCAGCCCACGGCTACTGTCTTCCTTTCCGCCAGAGGCCTCACGACAATCCACCAGGGAATCTCTTTGAAGAGTCTGGATCCGCTCCTTGCGCAGGAAATTCGATCCCTGCTGGAGAAAGGCACCATAGAGCTGGTGCCTGTAGCGGAGAGGAACAAAGGATGGTATTTTTTGATTTCGAAGAAAGACGGGGGATTGAGGCCCATCATGGACTTGCGCAGTTTGAAAAAACTCCTCAGGAAGGACAAGTTCAAGATGGTTACACTCTCTCTCAAGTCCTCCAGGCCCTTCAACTTCAGGACTGGTTGGTGTCTCTCGACCTTAAGGACGCTTATTTTCATGTGCCGATCCATCCCAAGCATAAGAAGTACCTGAGGTTTGCGGTTGGAGACTCGCACTTTCAGTTTCGGGTCCTGCCATTCGGATTGACCTCCGCCCCAAGGGTTTTCACCAAGCTCATGGTGGTGGCAGCTTATCTCAGGAAAGGGGGGGATTCACGTCTACCTCTACCTGGACGATTGGTTGATCAGGGTGCGCTCTCCCGAGCAAGTCCTGGATCATCTGTCCGACACCTGCCACTCCCTTCACAAGCTGGGCTTCTCCCTCAACTTAAAGAAGTCCCACTTGACGCCAACTCAGCGGCTCCAGTACATCGGAGCAGTGCTAGACACGTCCTTGGGGCAGTGTTTTCCTCCTCAGGTGAGGGCTCTCCACATTCACCAGATGCTGCACAAGTTTCAACATGCCCAGAGTCTCCCAGCGTTCGAGTTCTTGAGGTTGCTCAGCCTCATGGCTTCCTGCATTCTTCTGGTGCCAGAAGCCAGGTTGCGGATGAGATCTCTGCAATGGGCTCTCAAGCTCCAGTGGTCTCAGTCCTCCGGCAGGATGTGGGACCCCGTTCAGGTGCCCCCCTCGGTCGCCCGGGATCTTCTGTGGTGGGCCGACGAAGCCAATCTAATGAGGGGGGCTCCGTGTTGGCTACCCTCCCCGGAGGTGACTATCGTGACGGACGCATCCCTCGCGGGATGGGGAGCGCATGCCAACGAGTTGGCAGTCAGCGGTCGTTGGTCTCCGTCGGAGTCCAGACTCCATATCAATCTGTTGGAGCTGAGGGCCGTCAGGCTTGCCCTGAAGGTTTTTCTGCCGACTGTGCGAGGAAAGAATGTCCTGATTCTAACGGACAACACGGTGGCCATGCACTACCTCAACAAAAAGGGGGGGGGCAGGGTCATTTCCTCTGTGCAGGGAGGCGATGCAGCTCTGGTTCTGGGCCATCCAGCAGGAAATTTCGATCTCGGCAGTTCATCTGGCTGGAGACGAGAACGAGACGGCAGACGCTCTGAGCAGGCAGAGCACAATCTCTCACGAGTGGGAGCTGGCTCAGGAGATTCTCCTGGAGATCTTCGCCCTTTGGGGGACCCCTCAAGTGGATCTCTTCGCCTCCAGTGTCAACCATAAGTGCGAAAGTTTCTGCTTGCGGGAATTTCCTCCAAGAGGAGCCTTAGGAGACGCGTTCGTGGTGGAGTGGTCATTCCCACTGCTGTACGTGTTTCCTCCAGTCCCCGTCATCGCACAAGTGCTGCGGAGGTTACAGAGGTTCAGTTCCCGGATGATCCTCATTGCTCCAGCATGGGCCAGGAGAACGTGGTACCCGGACCTTCTCGACTTGTCCATCTGCCCTACACGTCCTCTTCCCTACCGAGACGATCTGCTCTCACGGGAGGGGGGTCGGGTTCTCCATCCAGAGGTCAGATCCCTCAACCTTCACGCTTTGCTTCTGAAAGGTTGAGGTATAAGGATTGGGACCTCCCTGAAGACGTACTGGAGGTTTTGCTTTCGGCCAGACGGCCGACAACAAAGTCCCTGTACCGTTGCCATTGGAGAAAGTTCTGCGACTGGTGCAGGGTTCAGAATGTGGATCCTTTTTCTTGCGACATTCCTGTCGTTCTGTCTTTTTTGTTTTCTTTGGCCCACAAGGGCCTGCAAGTGGGTACCGTTAAAGGGTTACCTGGTAGCGCTGTCTATATTTAAGCGCTCGACTGTGGCGTGTGCTTATTTTAAAATCCCTTTAATTTCTCAGTTTCTGAAAGGGCTCACTAATGTGTTCCCTCCATCACTTTTCAAGTTGCCCGGTTGGGATCTGAACCTTGTTCTCAAGTTTCTAATGGGTGCTCCCTTTGAGCCCTTTGCATTCTTGTCCTTTGATACTGTTAACCCTTAAAACTGTGTTTTTAGTTGCGGTCACTTCCGCTCGCAGAGTGAAGTTACAGGCACTTTCAGTTAAGCCACCCTTCACTGTGTTTCATAAGGACAGGGTTGTCCTTGGAGTTCGTCCTTCCTTTCTTCCGAAGGTGGTGTCGGAATTCCATTTAAGCCAGAAGGTTATTCTGCCGGCATGTTATCCTCCTCCACATCCTGGTAAGGAAGAGCAGAGGCTCCATAGGCTGGATCCTAGGAGAGCTTTAAGCTTCTACATTTCATGCGTGACCCGGGTCAGAGTGGACGATCAACTCTATTGGTTACGCTGGAAGGAATTTGGGGCATGCTGTTATTAAGCAGACTTTGTCTCGATGGATCATCTTGGCAATTACCGAATGTTACCGCTTGGCGGGTAATGACCCTCCGGTAGGCTTAGGGGCCCATTCTACCCGGGGTATGGCTGCCTCTACTGCCCTGCAGAGGGGTGTTACTATTCGTAACATCTGTGATGCAGCCACCTGGGCTTCGGTCCATACTTTTGTACGTCACTACTCCCTCAATTCTATACGGGGGCAGGATCTGGCCTTTGGCAAGGCGGTCCTTTACTCTGCAATTTGATGCATTTTAAATTTGTATTTTCTAAATTCTTTTCCCACCTCTTTTCCCACCTCCTTACGTTGATACTGCTTTGGGAGTCTGTCATAAATATGGAATATGTTGGAGGACCCATCCACTCGAAGAACAAGTTACTATCTTACCTGGTAACGTTCTTTCGATGGGATGGTCCAACGACTTATTCCATATCGCTCCCTCCCTGCCTACCCCACTACAGAATTTCTTATGCGATTGCAGCTTACGTTTCCGCAAGGCTTTCTGTGGTCATACTGGCAGAAGATTGGTGCCACACGTTCTGGGTAAAAAACTGCAACTGAGGCTACGGGCGGCATGCGTCCTACTTATAACATCGGGTGAGGTCGGCCTTCGGAGGAGGTCCTCAAGGACGACGTATCGACGATCGACGCAGGACGCCGAAAGATTATCCGAAGCAGCACAGCTGTGGTGAATACTGTCATAGATATGTAATATGTCGTCGGCCCATCCCATCGAAAGAACGTTACCAGGTAAGAGAGTAACTTGTTCATCTATCTGCTTGGATAATCTGTACTCGCGCTACTCCTCATGCTACCTCATGTCAGAAAAAGTACAATCTGAGGGTCCTACATGCGTGAGGGATCATGGGTACAGTGGACGTCCCACTAGATATAGTATTACCGACACACATATATATATATATATATATATATATATATATATATATATATATATATATATATATATATATATTTCTGAGGCTTGTGGAATCTGCTTAGATCACATGCTGTGCATAGGCCGACATCTAGTGGAAGCTGCGGAGTATTCGTTTGTTTTTCGAAAATGGGCGTCGACACAGGCCGTGCCAGTAATACTATCCCTAGTGTGACGTCCACTGTACCCAAGATCCCTCACGCGTCTAGGATCCTGTTTTTTTACGCCATACTGGTTGGAAGCATTTTGTGGAGTCCCCTGGCCTTAGCCATACTTTTGCTAAAATATTAATTTATTTACATCCTTCCCCATCCCAACGTCGAACTTCAACACTCGACGCCGGCTGGAGAAGAAATCGACGGATTTGAGCCTCGGAAGGCCTCTGGCCTCGGCCCGGGCCTTGGAAGGCTTCTGGCCTCGGCCCTGCAAGTAGGGAGAGTGGGGGGTTGGACATACTCTACACTCTTGGTATATAGGTACACCTTATACATTTCCTACACTTAACAGCCCGCTGCCTCAAGGTGCGTATGGAGAGTACCCCTTTTCAATTCTGCCCCAAGTGCAATCGCAAATACCCTTGGGTCGACAGGCACGCCACGTGCAATCTCTGCTTGCCGAGGGACCACCCCGAAGCGAACTGCAAAGCGTGTAGTAGGTTTAAACCTAAGACACTTAAGGACCGTTCGACAAAGCGTTGGGCCCACCACGCCAGGCAGGCGGCCATGGCAGCGGAGGGCGCCTTCAGCGACGGCAGCGACGCCGTACTTTAGGACGGCCAGGGCATTACGGCGTCGAAAGACAGCTGAGCGCAGGTCCCCGACCTCGGAAGGTCGTCCGGCAGGGCGGCTATTGTGAAGACCCCCGGGCGAAACAAGCACTTCACACACCACACACACTAAACACACGAAGTCCAACCGAGACTCGACGACATCGAGTTCTCGGAAAGAGGCACAAACAGAACGGTCCGACTCGTGGTCCTCTGGGCGTTCTCGATAGAGATCGCCGCATGACTCCAGGCAATCATCCACTCTTGCCAAGAGTGCCTCGCTCCCTAGGCTAACAGAAGTTCGATCGTCGGAGGACGAAGACGACTTCCACCCCCAGGCCGCGCTCCAGGAGTCGGAGCCCGCAGACAAGATCAGCGAGGCCCCACGCTCGAAGGACAGGGACTCTACCCCTGATCCTCGACGCCAGGCGTTGAAAACCTCCGGAGCCACAAAAGGACAGGGAAAACATTTTTCCACTCACGGGGAGGGGGGAAAACAGCAGAAGAAGCAGCCTTTGCATTCTTCCACACCTGTGAAACACACCACTCCCCCTAAACAGACAGACAAGACCAGGTCTGCTGATTTGTCTAAAACCAGCAAATCTACTCAAGATAAATCCCCGAGACTTGCTGAGAGTCATTCCCAGTTCCAAAAAATGGTCGAGTGAAGACATAGATAGGGTCATGTCAAGGATGTCTTCTTTGGCTGACTTTTACGATAAAAATCCAGACCATTTCCTTTCATATGATCCACAAGGGGCCACACCCTCAGGCTCTAACGATCCTATCCCCCCGAGTAAGAAGTCCCGGTTTGAGACACCGATGAGGTCTACAGACCCCTTCGAGGTACAACCATACTCACGACCATACTCACTGTATTAAGGAGAGGCTTCCTTTGGTGAGGACCAAGAATTTGGCGTGGTAGAAGAGCAAACCGGGACGGGCTATTATGGGGATGATGAGGACCAAGAAGAGGAAGACCCTGAAACCTACAGAGTAGATTCACCGGTAGAAAACGAAGCCCCGGTTACCAACTCCACTGTAGATAACCAACCCCTCCTAAACGAGGTACTCGCGCGTGCAGCAGAATATTTCCATATTGACACCCACGGTGTCCAGGAGGAGAGGGACTTTGCAGAAGAGTTAGTGGGAGAAAGGAGGCCTGTTGCCCAGACCATCTCTATCCTTAAGCCCATTCAGCGAAGAATAGACCCGTCCCTGGTGAACCCGAACCTCACCAGAGCAGTCAATCCCAGGGTTGAAAAACTTTTCAGGGCAGCCCAGTCTGACCCTCTCTATTTAAGAGGACATCTGAAGCCAGACTCCCTAGTTGTCACTAACACTTGTAAGAGGGCTGGAACACCCTTGTCATCGTCCGAAGCACCTCCCGACAAAGAGAGCAAAAAACTATATGGTTTCGGCAGGAAAGTAGCCTCAACGTCCGCCTACCAAACAAGGATTGCAAACTCCACCACCCTGTTGGCCAGCTACAACTGCCATCAGTGGGAAGAAGTCGCGGCACTCATAGCCTCTGCTCAGAACCCTTAAAGGGCCAATTAGCTCGGATTTCCGCAGAGTGTAGAGCCGTGTCTGGTTGCATTTTGAAAGCAACCTTCGCCGCCGCGGACAACGCAGGCAGATTGATAGCAGAAGGCACTGTTATCAAGAGACATGCGTGGTTACGGCAGTCTGGTTTTAAAGCAGAAACCCAGGCATCATTGTTGGACAAACCGGTGGAAGCCGATCTGTTGTTTGGTAAGGCGGTCGAGGACGCACTCAAGAATGCCAAGGACGAATACGAGACACTCAAGTCCCTTGGCCAGTTAACCAATAAACCCCACAACCAGAGAGGGAATAGTAATTTTCGTCGCCCACGCGGCCAAAATGCCCAAAGAGGATCTAACTATTTCCAGGGGCAGGGTACACAGTGGAATAACAGCCAACAGTCTACCCAGGGTTACGGCAGGGGTAATAGGAGAGGTTGTGGTAAAGGCAGAGGCAGCCCCAGCAAAGGAGGCGGCACGCCTCCACCAAAGCAGTGACGCTCAGTTCAAGGTCCCTTCTCACGCAAACCCAGTAGGGGGGCGCATTTCCAACTTCACCCAGGCTTGGGAAGGGATCACATCAGACAGATGGGTGCTGTCAACAGTATCCGAAGGGTACTGTATAGAACTACTGCAGCGTCCCCGGAACCATCCCCCACGTTAAAGAGTACACTCTTTAGAACATCAGAAGATTCTCCTCGAGGAGATTGCCATTCTGCTAGAAAAGGACGCGATAGAACTCGTCCCGGGACACCAGGTAAACACGGGTATTTATTCAACTTACTTCCTTGTGCCAAAGAAAGATTTGACAATGCGCCCAGTATTGGACTTACGGCCTGCCAACAAGTATGTCAAGCCCCAAAAGTTTTGTATGACTACGCTACAAGAGGTAATCCCCCTCCTAAAAAAGGGGGATTAAATGGCAACCTTGGATATAAAAGATGCTTATTTTCATATTTCCATGTTCCCAGCGCACACAGAAAGTACTTGCGCTTCAAGATGGACAGTCGGCACTACCAGTTCAAGGTACTGCCCTTCGGGATAGCTTCGGCACCAAGGGTATTCACCAAGGTACTGGCGGTGGCGGCTGCACCCCTACGCAGGGAGGCAATCCCGGTGTACCCTTATCTGGACGACTGGCTCATAACGGGGGAAACCCCAGTAATTTGCAGGACAAACATTCAGAGTACTATCGACCTCCTCCACGAGTTAGGCTTCTCAATCAACGAGAAAAAGTCAAGCCTGGTGCCAAGCACCTCCAAACAGTTCCTAGAAGCAATCCTAGATACTCAAGAGGGGTTGACCTTTCCTTCAGAGGAAAGAATTCGGAATATAATACTGCAAATTCCGCATTATCAGTCCGGTCACCAAATAACGGTACGCAAAGCAATGCGTTTACTGGGCATGATGGCATCATGTATTTACCTGGTCCCCCACGCGCGCCTGCGCATGCGTCCCATGCAGGAATGGTTGGCGAAACAGTGGTCTCAGGCAAGTGGCCAGTGGGACGATCCAGTGGTCGTTTCGCCAACACTAGTACAAAGCCTTCACTGGTTGACAAGAGAGAATCTTGCACAGGGAAAACCCTTTTACGATCCCGAAGTACAGGCAGTAGTCACTACCGATGCATGTCTGACGGGGTGGGGAGCTCACCATCTCCACCACACAGCTCAGGGTCTCTGGTCTCCCTCAGTGGCCAAGAACCACATCAACCTGCTAGAGCTTCTGGCAGTATTCAGAGCGCTTCAAGCGTTCGAGCCCCACCTACTAAACCTGTCAGTGCAAATCCGGACGGACAGCACAACAGCCATGTTCTACCTGAACAAGCAAGGAGGGACTCCTTCGCCAAATCTGTCCAAGCTTGCCCAGAAAAGCTGGATATGGGCACTCAGACGGAACATCTTCCTGTCATCACAACATGTTCCAGGGGAGCTCAATTCCCTAGCGGATGCTCTGAGCAGAGACTCCCTCCCAGAGGAACACGAAGGGGTTCTACACAGAGAGGTCGTAGACGATATCTTCTCTCAGTGGGGTTTCCCCACTATAGACTTATTCGCCACAAGCGAAAACAAACAATGCCCAGGATTTGCATCCAGGTTCCCCCATCCAGACTCCCAGGGGAACGCCCTATGGATGAAATGGTCAGGGATGTTTGCGTACGCTTTTCCACCAACTCCTCATCAGGAAGGTGGTGAACAAGATGAACAGAGAGTCGATGACACTCGTCCTAGTTGCTCCCATGTGGGCAAGACAACCGTGGTTCCCACACCTACGCAGGATGGCGGTGTGCGAGCCCATCAAACTTCCAGCCTGGTACAACCTACTGTCCCAGCACCAAGGTCAAACAGTGCACCAGCAACCCAACTCAATGAACCTGGCAGCATGGCTCCTGAGGTCATAGAGTTTGGACATCTCAATTTACCACAGAGGTGTATGGACATCCTAAAAGAATCTAGGAAACCAAACACAAGGCACTGTTACTTTGACAAGTGGAAGAGGTTCGTTATCTGGTGCCAGAGTAGACAAATCAACCCTGTTGATTGCACGCCTTCCACTATTGTTATATACATGCTCCACCTGCTAGATGCAGGATTGGTTTTTAACTCACTGAAAGTACACCTGGCAGCCCTGTCTGCATACACCACTTACCATAGCAAGGTCTTGTGGTGGAAAGTACCAGTAGTTAAAGCCTTCATGGAAGGAGTAAAGAGACTTCACCCTCCTATTTCAAACCCACCACCAGGGTGGGACCTTAATGTGGTGCTATCCAAGCTCATGGACCCCCTTTCGAGCCCATGCATAAAAGCAGTCTCAAACACCTCACTTATAAAACGGCCTTCTTAGTAGCTATTACTTCTATAAGAGGAGTCATTGAAATTCAGGCTCTCAGTGCAGGATCCTTTCTTTACTGTCCATAAAGACAAACTGGTTTTACGCACACACCCTAGGTCCTCACCTATGTTTTTATCTAAATTCCACGTAAACCAGTCCATCGAGCTTCCGGCTTTCTTCCAGGACCCTCAAAGCTCGGCTGAGGTGACACTACACACCCTAGATGTGCGTAGGGCGGTCCTCTACTATGTAAATAAGACCAGACCGCTAAGAAAAACAGATCAACTGTTTGTCTCCGTAGCTACAGGCAGAGAGGGGGATCGCGTCTCTAAAGGTGCCATCTCGAAGTGGATTATTAACTGTATCCAGCTGTGTTACTCACTCTATGAAAGAACTCTGTCTTTCACGCCAAGAGCCCACTCTACTAGAGGCATTGGGGCCACTCTGGCTTTCATTGCAAATGTACCCCTTGACACCATTTGCAAAGCAGCTACTTGGAGCTCTATTCACACTTTTACTCAGCATTACTGCATTGACACCCATTCCAAGGCAGATACACAAGTGGGACAAGCGGTTCTAAGACACGTATTTGCTCATGACCCTTCTCACATCCCACCTCCTTCTTCAGGTACTGCTCGCTAATCTATGCACAGCATGTGATCTAAGCAGATTCCACAAGCCTCAGAAGGGATACATTACTCACCGTAATCGTATTTCTGATGCTTGTATATGCTTAGATTCACATGCGACCCACCCTTCCTAAACTCTGAGAGAAGGCGGCTGGTTGCTTGTAGTCTTACCTTTCTATCTATCTGCTTGGATTATCTGTACTCGCGCTACTCCTCATGCTACCTCATGTCAGAAAAAATACAATCTGAGGATCCTAGACGCGTGAGGGATCTTGGGTACAGTGGACGTCACACTAGGGATAGTATTACTGGCACGCCCTGTGTCGACGCCCATTTTCGAGTTTCGAAAAACAAATTAATACTCTGCAGCTTCCACTAGATGTCAGCCCATGCACAGCATGTGAATCTAAGCAGATACAAGCATCAGAAATACGATTACGGTGAGTAATGTATCCCATATATATCAAATATATTTTTAGTATTTTTTTATTTATTTTTTTTAGCTTTCTTTCAACTTTCCTTCACTGATTCGCCTGGCACATGTCGACCGCAGAAGACTTCACGCAATGTGCCTCATGCAACCGTTTATTCCCAGCCTCGGATCCCCATGCACTCTGTCTTGAGTTCTTGGGGCCCGACCACCAATGGGACTAATTTTTGGTCTGCAACGCTTTGTCACAGAGCATTGAAAAATTGTTTGTCGTGGTGGAGGGAGATCTTCCACACTTCTCCTTTGCCCCCCACCTTAAAGACATCGTCTCCAGGATGTCTCATCAAGATAAGGTAAGCCCTCTGTTCAGCACGGCTCCACAGCGCAGTGACTCCTTCCCCGGGACGTCCCACAGATCAGGGTTCTTCAGATTCAGGTTCTGGCATGCCCAAGGTATCTAAGACTACCGGCTTCCGAGCTGAGGTGCTCGCGCCCTACCAGGCTGTCCTCGGAAGGAAGATCAGGCTCGTCCTCTTCTACCCCAGGGGGTAAGGGATAGAGTGCCACCTCCAAGAGTCTCTCTTCTGCTAGATCCAGCATGGCTACGGGCACAGGTGCTGGGGGCTGCCAGCCTACCAGGACTCGCTCTGAGGTCGTGAATTGGGGCATTACGATTGGCGGCCATCCAGCTGAGGGCTCGGTGCCTACCAGAGTCATCTCTGAGGTTGACGCTTCTGCTTCAGGTGCAAGACCGAAGCTGTATCCACTTGTGTCTGAGGCCTCTCTTGACTCGGCCGTCGTGCTCTACCACACAGGCCGTTGCGCAAGGCTTCAAAATGGCAGAGCGGCACGTGGTGGAGCCTGCCAGGCAGGCGGCCATGTTGGATCCAGCTCAAGGACTGTCAGTGCTTAGCCCCATTGAATGGGCTTTGCAGGTTGATCCCAGCCTCCTCCCCTCAGAAATCGGCAGTATATCTCATGGTCCAGGTTTGTGGTCCCCTGAGGGCTACATCTACCCATCACAGCCGTATGGCTACACCACACCATGCGCCTTTGACCCCGGAGGTTCAGGGACCCTAGGAATCCGCGGGCTTGTAAAGACTGCTTCTTCTAGCGCTTCCTCCTCCTCATGCGTTTCCCTCAGATGAAGGGGCTTCTGATGGACATTAAGGTCATCGCTCAGGTGGTGCCGCCCTGTGCTTCTCTGGGTTCTTCTCCCGGTCCTCCCGTGCGCCCGATGCCAGTGCCTCCACCGGTTCATGCCCGACGAGTTGTTCTCACACTCTCCACCTCTTGTACCACCAATGCCTCTGTGGTGGCATTGTCTTTGTAGTCTTCATCCACGCGAGCCACCTCCAGTTGCCTCTCCGAGGAAGACAAAGTCCTCGAGTCGTTGGGGTAAGTGTTACTCGATCTCAGGACCGCATCGGGGACAGGCCAATGTGGACCCCCATTTGGCTGCAGCTAACCAAAAGCTGTGGCAGGAGCTCTGGGATTTTCTGCCGACCTCCCTTCGGACAAGCAAACCTCCTTCCAGGCCGGTCTGGCAGATGCCCAGGCCATTGCGCAGGACCTCATGGAGTCTTCGATCTCCCACATCGACAAAGCCAGTAGAGGGCTGTACCTTGGTCTCGAGATGAAAAGCCACAAAGTTTTCATCTGACGTTCAGGAGTGGATCCTGGATATGCCCTTTGAGGCTTGGACCTTTTTAATTCGTCCACTAATGACGAATTGAAGAAGAAAACCTCCACAACATTGCCTATCCTGACACAACCAGGTCAGAATTCCTTCCCTCAATCCCAAGGCAGGAATGAGTTCAAACCCTGTGCTTTCTCCGGCTTCAAGGGCTTCCAAGACCATTGTAAACAGATGCCTGACTGGTTGTCTAGCGACAATGGCAGGAAGCAGCAGAGGACTGTGTCCTTGTTTTTCCGCTCCCCATCCTTTGCCCCTGCATCTGACGCCAAGGAAGCAGTGTTGTCACTGTTGGGGAATAAAGCTTGCCTGTGGGGTGCCGTTTGGCTCTGTTCCAGAAAATCTGGAAGCGTCTCTTTAGCAACCTATGGATCCTCCCTGCAGTCTTCCTCTTCCACACCCTTCTCTTCTCTTTTATGCAAGGTCCTTTCGCTCTTGGAGATGCAGGCGATGGAACCGGTTCCTCTTGTAGACAGTGGCTTTGGTTTTTGTTCCAGGATTTTTGTGGTAGCCAAGAACAACCAGGCTGGCCTGAGGTTGGTTCTGGTCCTGCCATTTTTAAATCTGTCTTTACCGCTGGAATGCCTCAAGATGATTACTCCCCCGCACATAGCCGAGTCTCTGTGTGCAGGGGACTGGATGTGCTCCCTGGACCTCAAGGTTGCGTACCTGCATGTACCCATATATCAACTGCATCAGAAGCTTCTGCAGTTCTCTATTATGTCGTACCACTTTTAGTACAAAGTGGTGGCCTTTGGCCTGAACTCTGCCCCTTGTGTCTTCATGAAGTTGATGATGGCAGTGGTGGGCCTTCTCTGTTTGAAGGGCCATCGCCTATACCCTTACTTGGACAACTGGCAGGTGAGGGCGGTGTAACCTGAAAGCCTGCCAGAGACTGGAGGCTATCCTTCATCATCTGGGGTTTTCCATCAACTGGAGGAAGTCACAGTTGCACCCATCTCAGGAACTGTTCTTCCTAGAGGTGTATTGGGACACTACCATTCAGCGGGTGTTTCCAACGCCCGAGAGGCTTCTGTCCCTCCGGGAGGCAGAGGGGCACTTTCTGTCCAACACAGCCACCTCTTCATGGTGGTTCCAGCACATTCTGGGCCTAATGGCCTCCTGCGTGCTCACTGTACAGTACGCTTGCCTCAAGATGAGGCGCCTCCAGCTCCACCTGGCAACCAATTGGGATCAGGAGACAGGGTCTCAGTCGGACAGGATCCCTATACCACCGCTCTTGCCAGCTGATTTTTGCTGGTGGATTGATGGGTGGCAATGTTTCAGTGGTAGCTCTCTTCACCTGACCAGAGCCTGTCTTCCTGACTGATTCCTCTCTTTTGGGCTGGTGGATGGGGGGGCTACCCTGGAGGGCTATGCGATTCATAGAGAATGTTCCAGGATGGAAGCCCTCCAACATATTAATCTGCTCGGGCAGTGGGCCTGGCCCTCTAGGCATTTGTGCCCCTCATCATGGACAACTCTGTTCTGGTCAGGACGGACCATTCTACTACAATAACTTACCTGAACAAACAGGATGGCACCTGTCACCCCCCCTCCCCACTCGCCCTCTTCTGCATTCTGCATGGAGGAGGTTTTGATCTGTGAATGGGCCCTGACTGAGATTTGGATTTTGCCACTCCACCTGCCGGGGGACAGCAATGCAGAACCGGATCAGTTGAGCTGCTTGTGGTTCAACACTTACGAGTGTGAGTTGCACAACAACCCCTTTTTGCCCGTTTCATCCGTTGGGGTAGTGGGGAGGGGTATTTCTTTTTCTCTATAAAGACCTGGATTTGTCTGCATCTCCCCTGAATGCTAATTGCCCCTAGTTTGCCTCCTGGACGGGTCTGGGGGTCGCTGTGAGACCCCTTCCAGATCTGTTGGCACGGCCGCAGGTGCTATGCGCTCCTGCCCAGCCCTCTGCAAGTTCCGGGCCTCCGTGGGCTGCAGCCTCATCCTGGCCTTCAAGATCGCAAAGGGTCCTGTCCATCTTCCGATCCCCAGCAGGGGTTTCCTGAAACTGCAGGTTGAGGTAGTGAAACATCTAGATCCGGCCAAACTGGCCTGGGTGGCCTGGTTCCTGATCAGCTGAGGCTTCAGAATGCTCAATTTTCAGATGGCAAGTGGGATATCATTCAGGAGGCCCTCGACTCAGCCCCAGTATAAGAGCAAATGAACTAGGTTCTGCCTTTGGGCTCGCGACAGGTCTGGACCCTATCACCTGTCCTCTGAATGACGCACTGGCCTTTTCCACACACCTGGCTCGCTCAGTATATCAGGTGGATACTTGCTGCACGTATTTGGCAGCCATTGAGGCTTACAAAAATTCCCCTCAGCATGGGTTTTCGGGAGCCAGCCCAGCTGTTAAGACCCACCTTAAGGTGTTGTCTAGGCTCTTTACTCCGGTGCCTAGGCCACATCTGGTCTGGGGCGTCAATGTGGTTCTTGCAACTTTGCAACGCAAACCTTTTTATGCAAATGGCCTTTGCCGACATCCTCTTGGTGACGCTAAAGACTGCGTTATTGGTGGATCTCACCTCCGTGCGCAGGGTTAGTGGGAAGCAGGCATTGTCTTTGTGCAAGCCCTTCACCACGTTTCACAAAGACAGGGTCATCTTGTGTACTCACCCAAACCTCTTTCTCAAGTGGGTCTGTCTGTTCCATCTGAATCAAGAGATCTGCCTGCCGGTGTTCTTCTCGAACCCACAGTCTGAGGCAGAGAGTCCCTTTTATCTCTCTCGGACGAAATCCATCTGGATGTCGGAGGCCTTGTTTGTGACTTGTGAGGGGGTTCCTCTCCCGGCTCTCAGGCTTCCAAGGCTTCCATCGCCCGTTGGATGGTTCAGGCCATTTTAGAGGCGTACACGGCCATGGGCAAATCTGTGCCTGAGGGGATTTATGCTCATGCGGTCAGAGCTAATGTTAGGGAGAATTCTCTGTTAAGGCTAATTTCCCAAACCTAGTGAGTCCCCCAGCATCTTTGCTGGATTTTTGGTGTTAATTTTATTCTCCTGCTAAGAGTGAGACTCTTTCTCCCACTCTTGGACATGATTTGAGATATCCTTTGACTTTGTAATGTGTTTAATGGGCTATGGGGTCTTTTACTCCATAGGGTGTCATGTATTTTTGGTGTGTTGCACAGCACCCTCAGTGCAGTAACACAGGGGTGTCATAGTGACCCCCAAACATAGACTCCATACCCTGGGACTGACTACTATCTCCCAGGGCATGTAAAGTCACCATTGACCTTACTAGTCTTAAATTGGGAACAGAACCTGTACAAACCATCATATTGTGGAAGTACTGGTAGGGGTAATTAGATTGCCCCTGGGTCTGTTTTTCGAGGGGGCACTGTGCAGTCCCCCCTTGTCGAGTTTCTGGCTGGTGGCAGTGCTTACCACGCAAAATATTCCACCGGAATATTTCCTATGGGATTTTCCCATTCATTTTAAACGCACCACTTTTTGGTGCAATGTTAAAGATACCGCCGGGTTATTTATTTAATATTTATTCCCCGGTTGGGTCTTTTTGCCAGGACTCGGTTTTAAAAGGGCGTTTGTGTTCGCCTCTGTAACTCCAACCCAAGTCGAGCCCTATGTTCTTCTTTTTGGGGGGCTTCTCTACAGAAGCCTCCAAAAGTGGTGCCACTCTGGATCTACAGGATGTGTGGGAGGGGGGGGTTTAGGCACCCTGGACTGAGTTGCCTCGGCAACTCACGTCGAACTCTTGTGTGATTGGCCCAGTGGTGAGCCGCCCGCTCACCACTTAGCTTGTTTGAGTGACAGCTAGGACTGATGAATGGGGGTTTTCTGCATAAAAGCAGGGCTTTGGAGACTGGAACTTCAGAAGTTGCCACGGGACCAAAGAATCCGAAGAGGGAGAAGCTGAGCCGACCTGCAACAACGAAACCACCGGTGGAGCCCTGCTGAACCGTCTCACCACTTCCCAACGACAGAGAAGATCTTCATCCCGGAGAGTCTTCTTCCTCTGAGCTGGTGGGGATAACCAGTTCGCCCTCTTTTTCGCCTTCCTGGTTCGTCCCGTGGTCGAATCGCCCGTGCCAAGCACCCCGGCGGCCGTATAGCCACGCTTCATCACTCCCGTAAATAAAAGGGTAGTACCCTTTAACCGAGAAACTCAGCGGCTGGTTTCTTCCCTGGCAGTGCAACGACCTCCAGCTTTCCTCCACGTCGAGATCTCCTCTTCCCCTGGACGAAGCACCGACTTGCACCCGCTGCCAGGACCAACTGCCCCCGCTGGAGCTTTCTCACCATTTCAGGTACTGAGTCCCGCCTGGTCTCCCTTGCAACAGACTGTTCAAGGTGTCCCGTAAATCCTTGACTTTCTATCCTGGGTTGACTTGGGACCTACTAACTAACTTTTCCTAACTTGAGCCAACCCTTTTTGAACTCTTTGCAACGACTCTTTAAAAGTACTATTCAACTGTGTGATCTTGGACACATTCAGCCTTGCTCTCTTCAAGAGGGGGCCTGGCCTATGACTTTCTTGCTCCTCAGTAGATTCTGCCTTTTCTGACTTGCTCTGGTTCTCCTAAAGTGTTGGTATTGTGTATGTTCCTAATTCTGCCTTTTTCCCTCCCTTTTTAATTAACTTATTGGAGTGGCATCTTAGGTTAAGCGCTCACCCCTGTCTGAAAATAAGTAGTGATTTAACTAAGACTTGTTCAATAAGTGATCAGGGATGTAAATATATTAATAGTGACTGTGTTTGAACTTGCTTGCCATATTAGTGTTAGTGTATTTTACAAAGTGTGTTTTTAAATAATTATATACTTTTATACCCAAGCTCTGGTCAGTGTTTGCTTGTGCTACTGTATTTTGGTACCATCTTGTATACTCTATATACTGTTTAACTCTTCTTGAGAGAGGTCTGGCTGCTCAGCCACAGCTACCAGGTAAATTTGGGTGGTACAGACTGCTACCAATTGGGTTTACTGCCAACACCAGTAGTCTTAAGCCTTTTGCAGTGGTCCCTAAGGGAACTGCACAGGTTTCTGCCTAACAGCTAAGACCACGGGAGTCATGTTTCAGAGACAGGCTTGTTGGGATGTCATCAGCAAGGCTGCTACTTGAGCCACTCTTTCGGCCTTCTGTAGGCGCTACTCGCTGGACACCACCTCCAAGCGTGATGCAGAATTGGCCAGGGGTTTCTGAAGACATTTTTGCTTCATCCTATATATGAGGCCGATTGTCACAGCTCCACCCTATATTCTTGTTCGGTGGAATCACCAACAAGGATGGAGGAAAGGGGACAGGACGTATGAGTAATTAACTACTCACTGTAATGACTAGAGTAATCATAGTTCATAGTCCCCTTTCCTCCATACGTCCCACCCGCCTTCTCCCGCTAGTATGCCAAGGGCTAACATAGAGTAGCCAGGTTTCTAAGCGTCCGATGTGTTCAAAGGGAACTGAGGTGAGGTGCCAGAGGGCGGGTGGTTCTCACGCCTGAGGCTGCGCCCTGCGTTCTATATAAATTTAAAGGGGAAGCTCAATTTTTCGCTACCCAAGGTTCAGGTACCATCTGCATGTTGGGGAGGGGAGACGCCCTCAAGGATGGAGGAAAGGACTATGGACTATGAGTGCTCTAGTCACTATAGCGAGTAACATTAATTTCTCTGTCTCTTCGAGGTGCTAGGATAATACTCCAAACATATCTCAAACAGATTGCTACAATTAATTTTCACGTAACATTCCCGCCCAATACATCCGAGCACCACAAGCACACGAGGCTCCCCTGTGAACACAAGTCTCTATTCTCTCATCACAGGACACCCAGTAGAAACAGACCTGCAAGCAGAGCACTGCATATCTCAACAGAGGAGCTACCTTGTATGTTCCTAGTTCCCACTAACCCTACCTACCCGGTCGTCTTTTAGATCTGCCAGAGCGCCTGGAGACCATTCAAATGGCAGCGGTGCACGTTAAATCAGAACAACAGTGGTCTCAGTATTGATGATTGGTGGGGAACACTGGCAGGCAGTGATTTGTTGGCATTACTAGGTTTTATAGTCTTTCACATTTATCATGTTTATAATGCAAAAATTCAAGTTCCAAGCTACTAGCCAGCCATAATAAAATGAACTTGCCACCTCAATGCAATCGATACATACAGCGTACCATTTTGTACTCAAGTTCAAATCTCACTAGCTAGTGTCGAGTGCACATTTTTTACCCTGATTTTTAATATGCAGATTACTGTGAGGACTGTCTGTGTGTATATGCAAACTCATTTGTGTCTGCAAGTTTGTTTCAGCTATGGCAGTGTTCTCTACCACTTCGTTCTGTATGTAAGTTATATAGTCTCAAAACGACAAACTCTAGAATTTCTTCAGAAGCCACCTTTTACCACTCCCCACACATTATAAAATAGTCTCTGCACTACTAAAGGGAAGTGTAGTTTCACCCGTTCGTGAGCCATAAAGAGTTCCTCAGGGACAGTTGGATTAAGGAGTCTACTACCGCTATTTCATGAGGCGCAGGTGGTCTGGTGATTGGAAACCATCATGGACATCAGATGGATCATTACATTGGAGCAACAGATGTTCCAGATGGTTTACCTGCAAAGCAGTAAGAGAGATTCCATATATACCTGAAAACCGAGGATGCTTATTTCCAAATCCACCCAAGACCTCATAGGTACCTGTGCTTCATCTTGGCAGGGAAACCTCAGTTCGGGGTGCTCCCCTTGATTCTACACCCAGAATGTTCAATAAAGAATGGCTGCAGTAGAAGCCCATCTCCGGAGAGGACTAAATTTTACTGAGTGAACCTGAACTATGGCTACGTGCCAGAAGAACTAAACTCCTCTCTTAAGCCACCGTACAAAAAAGAAAAGAAAAAGAAAATTCTACGACCATAAGATTTTGGAAAATGTATCACCCAATTGCAGGGTTACTATGGCCAACTAAGATACTAGAGAATGTTGTTACTATGCAACTTCACGACCATTTAGAAGCTCATAGTATCTTAGATACACAACAATATGACTTTAGGCCTGGTCATGGGGCCGAGACTGCCCTGCTTACAGTTTGGGACGATATTCTTGAAAATGCTGACAATAGGGATATTAGCATGTTAATCATGCTTGATTTATCGGCTGTGTTCGATACAGTGGATTTTGCCATTCTGAATGCTAGACCTAGATCACTGGCATTGGTGTCGGAAAAGGCATCAACGTGGTTTAATTCCTTTCTGACCGACCGAAAGCAGCAGGTGAAACTAGGCTCCTTTCTGTCAGAAATGCTGACAATATCATGTGGTGTTCCATAGGGTTCACCTTTGTCCCCTGTCCTATTTAACCTGTATATCCGTCCCCTGTTAAAGATCTCAAGATTTCCAGATTTGATCTTCAATTCCATTCATATGCGGACGATACAGTTTTGTCAGTTTAAGACAACCAGTGGAGGCAGTTGGACGTATCTTGAAGTGATAGGAATTTGGATGCTTGAAAAACAGGTTGCAACTAAACCTTAATAAGACAGAATTGTGTTTGGTTCAAAACAAAAGCTGGAAACCCCCTTTCCAATGATCCGATGTCCCTCTCTTTTGAATCGCATCTAAGTATTCAGACTCGGTCAAAAATCTGGGTTGTATCTGGCAATCGAACAGGGGCTTAAATATCCATGTAAACCAGATAATCAAATCAGTGTATTTTGAACTGAAAACACTGAAAATCCCTCCTTCCCCTTATTTCAGAGGGGGACCGATGAACTGTGATCGGCACTCTCATTAATGCTGGCTGGATTATAGCAATTAGCTTTTTTGTGAGTTGTCCAAAATACCAGTTGGAACCCTGGAAGGGATCGATTTCAGGATCCCATAGGAAGCTTCACTTGTTGCGTATTAGGTTTAAGCTACTATGTTTGGTCTTTAAATGCCTGCAAGGCTTGGCAACGGTATAATTAGATGAAAAGATTAAAATCTACAATCCCTCAATTCCATCAAGGTTGTTAAACCAAGACCTTCTGGTAGTTCCACCTTCAAAATCTACCATGGGTGAAAAAGGTTTTCAGCAGCCGGGCCTCGGGCTTGGAATGAGCCGCTGCTCTATTTGTGAAAAACAGAATTGTGGCTTGCCACTTGGTTCCCTCAGATTTTTCGCTATATAAATTTAAAAATCAATCAATTTAAAAATCAATCAATCAAATGAAATGTCTATCCATACCATAGATGATTGGCTGATATAAACTCCATCTAAACAGCAAGGGAAATGGGACACCTTACTTGTCTCATCATTGGGGTTCTTGTTCAGTTATAACAAGTCACCCAAGCTTCTGTCAAGGAACACATTCGTTCTAGGAGTTTCCTTCTACACATGACCCTACGGAGGAAACCTTCAGAAGAGCGCCTTCAGAACCTTTGATTCAAAGTACAAGCTTTGTAATCAAAGGACGTAGTCACTGTCCGAGCTTTCAAGTCTCTCCGGGAACAGTCATAATGCATCCACCTGTTATGCAATGCAGGCTTTTTCTGCACTGGTTTTAAAAAAAAAAGTTATTCGAATTTATTACACGTTTTTCAATAGCACATGCATAATTCAGTGATACAGAATCATGAACAGTAACAAGAAACATACAAAAATGCTGTTAACAGTCCCCTCCACCCTCCAACATTCCAACGGGTCACCGAAGGGAGCCATGGCTGCTTAGCAGGTGAGTTCAATTGCACTTTGGCCTGTAACCTTCTTTTTCGTTACTCTTCATAGGCCTCTAGGAAAGGAGTCCATTCAATGCCTCAGCCCAGTACGATATTGTGTAGGCGGGCCGTGATATTTTCCATATCATAGAGATCTCACTTTCTTTACCCAGATTGCTTTCGTCGGGAGCGTTTCAGATTTCCAGTTTATCACTAAGCACCCCCTTGAAGCTGCCAGGAGTAGGAAATGTGTAATATGGGGGTCCCTTTTCCAGCATTCACCCTGTGGTTCCAGGCCAAATAGGACCAATCTCGGATCCATGTCTCTAGTAATTCCCTCTAGCTTCCTAATCCACTCTAGGACCTCCTTCCAATATGCCTGTGCTTTGGAGCATGCACACCACATGTGCCAATAGTCTGCTTCGGCTCCAGAGCCTCTCCAGCACATCGGGCTTGCCTGAGTGAACATTTTCGATACTCTTGGGGTCGAATTGTCACGTATTTAGCAGTTTCAATCCGTGTAACTTGTATTGGGCGGAGATCGCTGTTTTGTATGTTGTGGTACAGATCCGGTCCCAAATGGCATCAGTTAACATAGGGCCCATGTATCCCATTTTCTTTCTAATGCCCTCCATCTTGTTTCCTTTTGCTACCATCAGGGCTTTGTATATCCTCGAGATTAGGCCCATAGTGTGGGTAGGGTCACTTAGGATTCTCTCCATACCTGTCAGTTCTCTTTCAAGCTTCCCCCTCCATTTCCCAGCCTGCAACGTCCCCTTGATTTGCAAGAATTTAAACACATCTAGCGGGCCTATCTGGAGGCCCAATTCCAGCTCTTGGATTGTTATGCACCCATTTGGTTTCATCATCTGTCCTGCCCTTTGCAGACCTGCTTTGTACCATTCCTGGAATCGTATCGGGTCCCTGATGTCATCCCGTATTGGGGGCGCGCAGATATAGCTCATAGAAGCGGGCCATGTTGTAAGTCCACACATTTTCCCCTTATTCCACCACTGCTTTACGAGGGATCCCATCGCAAAGTGGTTAACCACACTTTTCGGGAAAGAATGTATTGGTGCCCATATCCATTCCCCCGGTGTAACAGGTCTTATTCGATGATTCTCGATGGCCACCCACTGTACTATTACGTCCTGTCCTCTTTCCTCCCTACTGTATGGGCGTCCCTTCCAATGGACGGGAGACAGAACATTTTTCACCAGAAAAACCTTCTTCCCCTTTAAATTTGGAGGCGTGCTGGGCGTGGCCCAGGGAGCATGCGCTACCCTGATTCCCCTGCCCGGCACCACACCTCAGTCCCCTTTTCCGCGTCGATGGGAACGGGCCGAATTCACCAGCGCTCCTGGGTTTGGCTTTGGCCATGTAATTCCATGCACGGATACTTATCTTTGTCCTTTTTGTCTCATCTATCATTCAGGTACTCGGTCCTCAGGCGTCACGCTCCTCCCCGGTGCATGTCGACTTCTAAAGGGTTCAGCAGGTGTCCGTCCTGCAACAGGCTCTTCCCAACTTCAGAAACCCACGCCCTGTGCCTACGTGACCTTGGCCCAGACCACGGTTGGTAATCATGTTCGGCGTGTGACTCGGTGTCCTTGAAGGCACTGATGAACAGACTTGCTAGATGGAGGGAGATCTTCCAGAAGTCGCCTCCAGAGGATCTCAAGAACTTCGTGAAGCACCGTCCCAGGTCCAAGAGAGGGCTGATATTTTCCAGCGCACCCCGCAAGGGAGACTGCTTCCCAGGGACTCTCCCGTGCATGAGGGACCGGCCAGGTCCTTCCACCAGCACGTGCACCGAGGCTGCTACAGCTACCAGCCCTTGGGTCGGGGTGTCCTCGGATCCTCCCGGACGCAGTGTTGAGGGACAGAAGGTTCTTTGTACCGGGCTTACACTTGAGCGGCTCCGCCCTTTTACCGGTGCAATGGCCGAGGGGCTACGCCCTAATACTGGCAATATATCCGAGGGGGCACCTAAACGTAGCTCTAACCCCCACCCCACTCACCCCTCCCCAGGTCGAGGGTGTCGCACCTACCGGGCCGAGACCCATGGAGCAGGGAAGGCCCAGTGATCCACACGCGAGAGTCTTGGACGAGGCTGGACATCACGTTGCAGGCATATGGCAGGCAGCACTACAAAACGGCCGCCGTGCCAAACGGGAACACCCGTCCAACGCCTTTACATGAATTCGGCGAAGAACGAGTGTCAAGGTGGGACTGGTAGCAACCAGGTACGTGTCCTACAGTCTACCCTTCATATGCGCAGGGCAACTTTCCCATGCGTCCATACGGACTGGGTACGCAGCGGCTCCAGCAGTCCCCCGCTACCCTGTCGGTACCCCCACCACCTCTTCGTCCAGTGAGGAGGTGCTATTCGACAAATTCCTCGGCCTCATGAGCTCTCCGTAGATGGGAGCCATCGTCAATGACGCAGTCAGGGAAGTCTTCCCCGTCCTGCTAACAGCACCACAGACGCCCCCATCGGGCTCGCTGACCCCAGTGCAGCTGCATCCTCCGGCTCCACAGCCAACTCCGCAACCTCCCCTGCCTCCTCAGCCTCCGGCTGCGGTCACTGTAGCCCAGCCTCTGGCTCCATCTACCTTTCCTCCGCCGGATCCGCAGGACACGGACGAGGAGGAAGATCCAGACATGCCATCCTCAGCTAGGGCCTTCCATGAATGTCTTGCTGGCCTGGCGGAGAACCTGGGCCACCCTCAGCCTGAGGTCGAACAGCTGGACGAGGGGGTTCTGGCTGAAGTCCTCACAAGGTGCCCCTCTGCCAACACGAGGATTCCACTGCAAACCAATGTAGTCTCCCTGGCCAAGAAGGGTTGGCTCAAGCCCCACTCAGTCCAGCTGGTCCACCGACGCCTGGACGCCAAGTACAGGCAGATGGAGGGGGGGGGGGCACACTCTTGCTCTCAACCCATCCTCAGCCACACTCCTCAGTGATCGCTGCAGCATCACTTTACTCCAAGCCTCAGTCGCCCTTAGCCGCCTCCTCTCTGGCGCTGCTCAGCAAGGAGGAGAATATCTTGGAGGCTTATGGCAAGAAGATACACTCCACCGCCTCCTTGCACCTGCGTCAGGCCAACGCAGATGCCATGCTGGCTGCCGCCAACCAACGGTTATGGCGGGAAATCGCTGACTTCCTCCCGGAACTCCCCTCCCAATACTAATCACGCTTCAAGGTGGGGCTAGCGGAGGCCAAGCTTGTTGCGCATGACCTCATGGAATCCACAGTAGTGCATATTGATACCTTGGGCTGTGCCATCTGTATTGCCACGGACATGAGGCTCCTGGTGACGAAATTCAACCCGGACGTCCAGGAGCGCATCCTAGATCTGCTGTTCGGGGGGGGGGGGTGGGCTCTTCCAGTCCGCCACGGACGAAAGGCCACACTCAAATCTTACACCCAATCTCGGCAGCGCTCAGTGAAGGGTCGTACATATGGAGGGTTCCGCGGATTCCAGGAACGCAGATCCTGGCAGCTGGACCGCTCGCCGTCTCAGAGCCGGTGCAAACAATATGGGGGGGAGGGAGTAAGGGCTTCTTCCAGTCCCCCTCAGCCTCCGAGGGAAAGAAGGTATGGCACGTGTCTCCGGTGGGGGGCAGACTTGCTCTCCATGCACATTTCTGGCACCAGAATTTTGCGGACCCCTGGATCCTCTCCATAGTATCCACGGGGTACCCCCTACCCATCCCATCCCAGCCTCTCCTCCCTCCTCTCCCATAGGTTGGGACAACAACTCTTTTAGCGGAAATCCGGTCGCTCATAGAGAGCCAGGCAGTGGAGGGAGTTCCAGCCTCCCAGCAGCAAGGCTTTGGCTTCTACTCCAGGATTTTCGTCATTCATAGAAGAACCAGGCAGGCCTGAGAGTTGTGCTGGACCTTTCCACCCTCAACCTCTCCTTAACCTTTCAAACATTCAAGATGGTTACGCCAGCTTTTATAGCGGAGACACTGGACAAGGGAGACTGGATGTGCTCCCTAGACCTGAAGGACGCATACTTACAGGTCCCAATTTGGCAGCCCCATCGTTCTTGCCTCCGGTTCAGAATCCTGGGTTACCATTTCCAATACAAAGTCCTTCCGTTTGGCCTCAACTTGGCCCCCAGGGTCTTTACCAGGCTCATGAATGCTGTAGCGGCCCTCCTCAGAGCCTCCACATCTACCCATACCTAGACGACTGGCTCGTCAGGGCTACATCTCCAGAGGTGGTTCACCCATCGTCCCATGCCCTTATGAACACACTGCACGACCTTGGCGTCTCGCTCAACCTCAAGAAGTCACAGCTGCTCCCCACGCAGACTCTGACTTTCCTGGGACTCATTTGGGACACGTGCACTGAGAGGGTTTTCCCGTCTGAAGGCAAGATTTTGGCCATCAAGATGGCCACCGCCCACTTCCTCAGCAGAGAAGTGACCTCGGCATGGTGGTACCAACATCTCCTGGGTCTACTAGCAGCGGTTCTGTTAGCCGAGCCGCACACGAGACTGATGAGAAGGATTCAGCTGCACTTCACGGCCTCATGGATTCAGGAGCGGGGCTCACAATCTGAGATAAACGTTCCTCCATCTCTTGGTGGCCCATCGACTACAACCTACATTCAGGCAAGCCCTTTCGGTAGCCCCCTCTGCAGGCCACCATCACCACAGACTCCTTGCTCGAGGGCTGGTGAGCCACCCTGGATGAACTTTGTCCACGGCACCTGGACTCGACAGGAGCAGGAATACCACATCAATTGATTGAAGCTGAACGCCATCTGGCTAGTGCTCAGAGAATTCCTCCCACTCCTCAGGGGCAAGGTTGTCCTCATCCAGACAGACAACTCGACCAGCATATACTACTTCAACAAGCAGGGAGGCACCAGATCCCTTCCTCTGTGCAGACTGGCGATCAGCATGTGGGAATGGGCCTTGGAAACCGAAATGTACCTCTGGCAGTCCTCCCGGTGGTATCCAACCTGGAGGCTGACATGCTCAGCAGACTGGGAGCTGACAATTACGAGTGGCAGCTAAATTACCTTGTTACTCAGGAGATATTCAGTAGGTGGAGTTATCCCCACCTGGATCTCTTTGCCACCTGACACAACAACAAGAAGTGTCCCCAGCTTGCATCCTGGCAAGGGCAGGGCCCACCCCCGCGTCAGGGGAAACTAGCCCTCACAGCGTGGTACCTGAGCAGGTAATGCTTCGGCACCTTAGCCTCTAGCAGGCCAATTTGGAGATCATACAGGGCGCCAGGAGCAAAGCCACCAGGGCCCGGTATAAGAGCAAATAGACTAGGTTCTGCCACTGGGCAGACTCCAAGGGAATTGACCCATTATTTTGACCCATTAGCCTGCAATTTAGACGACGTGCTCTCCTTTTTGGCGCACCTCGCTCATTTGGGAGTACAGGTAGACACCTGCCGTACATACCTTGCAGCCATTGGGGCTTTCAGGAACTCGGTGGAAGGCATTTTTCCTCCTCCAACCCTATCCTCCAGAAACATCCGACTGGTCTTGCAAGGCTCTAGTCGCCCGTCAAGAGACCGCACCCTGTGTAGGACCTTAATATAGTCTTGGGCGCCCTGGTGCACAAACCATTCGAGCCAATGACGTCCGTGGACATTAGGGTTGGTCACCATCAAGACGGCCTTTCTAGTCGGTCTTACCTCGGCTCGCAGAGTCGGCGAGATTCAGGCGCTGGTCGCCTCTGAACCTTATACCACTTTTCACAAGGATAAGGTAGTTGTGCGGACGCACCGGGCATTTCTGCCCATGGTTCCATCTGCATTTAACTTGAACGAGGAATTTGTCCTTCCTACGTTCTTTCCTGATCCCAAGGATGATGCACAGAGGGTGCTGCACTGCCTGGATGTCAGGCCTGCCTATAATTCTACTTGGACAGGACCAAGGGCTTTCGCAAGTCAAGAGGCCCGGTTCATCACATTCGGTGGCTCGAGGCCAGGCTATCGGGCCTTGAAGGCTTCCATATCCCGCTGGATGGTCTCGGCCATCAAGGAGGCGTTTGAGGGTCGACACAAGCCGCTCCCGGCCAATATGCATGCCCACGCATTCAGGGCCAAGGCAATGGCCATCGCATTCCAACGCCATGTCCCTTGGCAAGTCATAAGCAGGGCGGCCACTTGGGCCTCTCCCTTGGCTTTCTGCAAGCATTACTGTTTGGATGCCTTCTCTGGATCTGATGCCGTTTTCGGACAGGCAGTTCTCAGGAACCTATTTCCTAAAGGAGTATCCTCTCCACCCTCGGGCTACAATGAGTTGTAATCGCCCATACAGTATGGAGGAAACGGGATGGGACGTAAGAGTAATTATGTTACTCACCGTAGTGACTAACGTAATCTTAGTCCATAGTCCCCTTTCCTCCATACGTCCCACCAACCTCCTCCCTAATAATACTGATGTCATTAGGCAAGTTAAATCTATTGTCGACACGTCAATGGGGACTGAGATGTGGCGCCGGAGGGCAGTCGGGGCAGCCCATGCTCGCTGGGCCGCGCCACAGCGTGCCTCTACATTTAAAGGGGAAGGTTTTTCTGGTGAAAAAGTTTACGTCTCCCGTCCCATACAGTATGGAGGAAAGGGGACTATGAACTAAGAGTTAGTCACTACGGTGAGTAACTTATAATGTTCTGTTTATCTTTACATGTGTGTGGTACCAGTGCTCTAAATTGTGCTGCTCAATAGTATGTGTACATGTGGTTGTCAGTACCTCATACGCCACCCTCTTTTTATTTTTTTTACCCTGCCATAAGAATTTTAGGATCATCCCCTTAACTTCTGTGAAGTGGTGAGTTGGAATAGTAATCGGGAGCATTTGGTAAAGGTTTAGTAGTTTGGGGGAGTACTACCATTTTTAGAGCATTAATTCGCCCCAGCCACGACAGTTAGCTTAACCCATTGCTCCAGATCCTTGGCTATTTCTTTTAGCGAGGGGGGACAAATTTGCCTCATATAGATTTTCGGTGGTCCTGGTCCACCCATATCTACAATGTACTTATTTCCATCTGTAGGCGTCCTGTATAGAAATAGTGTAGATTTGTCAGCGATCACCTTAAGACCCGCCGATTTCCCGAACTCCTGAATTACTTGCAGGACTTTCGAGATATCTTCCTGGGGCTTTGCCAAATATAGCAGGATGTCGTCTGCAAACCTAGCTTGTTTGTACCCTGCCGACCCCATGCTTATCCCTCTGATCCCCTTGTTTCTCCTAATATTGTTCGCCAGTGGCTGCATGGACAAAGCGTACAAGAGCGGTGACAGGGGGCACCCATGTCTTGATCCCCTCGTCATCCTTTTTGAAACATTTTATTGGGTTTTTAACATCAACAAAAAGAGTGTCATCAATGCATCATTTGTAATGGCTTGTGTCCCCCCTCCCTCCCCACCCTCCCAAGACTACAGTTTGTTATTCAGTTCAGCCTTTACCAGCTGTCCATCACGGGTTGCTTGCTTCGTCTATGGTCTATGGAAGCATCTTCCTCTCTTGAGTTGAATGTCACCGTGAGCGCCACCCCTTGATGTAGGTCTTCACTGGTATCTAGCTTCTGTTCTCGTAGCGCATTCTCCCATGCCGCAGCTTCCGCCGTTGCCCACTTTCGGAGGTCTTCCCACCACAGTGCTGCACTAGGGTTTTTGGGGCTTTTCCAACCCACAGCTATGTGTCTCTTCGCTAGAATGTACATCAAGTCCTTGAGCTTGTTCAGGGTTTGTTCTTCTTGCATTTTGTATATCTGCCCAGGATGTATGCCTTTGGTGACTGTAAGTCTAAAACAATGTCTCCCTCGGCCATCTTTGCAGCGATTTGTGGCCAAAAGGATTGTATTGTCCGGCATCCCCAAAACATGCATGTCATCCCTGCGCGGGGTTCATTGCATTTTGGACATTCTTTGACTCCCGCCCCCCAGAACTTGGAGATGGCCTCTGGTGTAAGGTACGCTCTATTAATGATGTAGAACTGTGTAAATTGCAATCGGGCGTTTCTGGATACCTTTTTATGATAGTGGGTTATGGATTCCCATTCTTTGTCCTCGAATTCCAGGCCCGGCTCCTGTTCCCATTTCATTTTGCTCTTAAGGTCTTGCTTAGTTGTGCTGTATAACAATGTTTTGTAGAGCTTCGAGGTTTTCTGTCCTCCTCGGCTGCGTTCAGCATGTTCTTTATGGTCTCGTGCCCTGTTTCTAGGTTCTCGACCTCTGGCCATCGGTCCGTGAGCCTTCTTACCACTGCTCCCTGGCGCAGGAACTGCCCAGAAGGCAGTCCCGAGGTCTTGTGTAGCTCTGCGAATGTTAAGAACACTTGGTCACACACCAGGTCCCCCAGTGTGGCAACTCCGCAGGGTTCCTTACCTCTTTCTTACCTCTTTTTGTCCCCCGGGTCTATTTGTCATA
Source organism: Ambystoma mexicanum (assembly GCF_040938575.1). Taxonomy (NCBI): domain Eukaryota; kingdom Metazoa; phylum Chordata; class Amphibia; order Caudata; family Ambystomatidae; genus Ambystoma; species Ambystoma mexicanum. The sequence continues at coordinate 371,285,201 of NC_090921.1, forward strand.
ATAGCGGCAATAGGGATCTGGGGGGAATATGGGTTGTTTATCTTCGCTGTCTTGCAGGCTCGTTTCCAGATCTGGATCCCTAGTTTCACCAAGTGTGGGCTGTGTTGTGTTGCGCCTGCAGGGGTCCAGAATAAGTCTCTGAGTAGCATGTGGGGGATAGCCGGTTGTAGGAGTCTGGTATCGGTTGTGGTCTCATCTGCCAACCCTTGCACTACGTGTTTCAGTTGACCTGCTAAGTAATATAGTTCGAAGTTGGGGATTTTCAGGCCTCCTTTGTCATAGGGTCTCTGTAGTATTTCTAGCGCTACTCTGTGCCTTCCTCAGTGCCAGAGGAATCGACTGCAGAGTTTGTTTAAATCTTTGAAGAACTGTGGGGGGATGTTGAATGGGACATTGGTGAAATAATGTAGGAGTCGTGGCAGCGCCACCATTTAACGAAGCCCAGCCCTTCCTGCCACTGAGAGCGGGAGTTTATCCCAGAAGTCCATTGATTTTTCTAGGCTTTCTTTCGCTCTTACCGTGTTCACGGTGTGTTCGGTCTTGGGGGCTCGGTGGATGGTAATTCCCAGATATTTGAAGGAGGTGGTCTCCCACTGGAAGGCCATAGTAGGGAGACTTTCTCCTCTGTCCCCACTTAGGGATGCTAGGGGAAAGAGGCATGACTTTTCGTGATTGTTATATCCCCGTGTATCTATGGGACCCGTCTAGCGTCTCCAGAATGTATGGCAATATGTGTGCTGGGTTGTTTAGGTATAGGAGTGTGGTCGGCATACATTGAGACCAGATGGGTCACACCGTCTATCACTATGCCCCCATCCCCATACTCCTGCCATAGGTATGCTGCTACAGGTTCGATGGCTATGATGTAAAGCATGGGGGAGAGTGGGCATCCCTGCCGCCTTCCCCTGTAGAGGTGCCACTTGTCTGAGTATGTGTTGTTCGTACGCGCCCTGTCCGTGGGGTAGGTGTATGAGTTTGGTCCATTTTAAGAAGGCCAGCCCTATTCCCATCTTAGTCATGGTGGCGTACAGCCAGCACCACCGGACTGAATCGAATGCTTTAGTGGCATCCAAGGACACCACTGCACATTTCTCCAGCCTGCTATTAGTGCTGTATATAACGTGATGTAATTTGCGCAGGTTCTCAGTAATGGTTCGCCCTGGCATATAGCCTGTCTGATCTTGTTGGATCAGTAGTGGGACCACTTTACGTAGTCTCCTCTCCAGCAGCACCGTCAGGATCTGGTTGTCTGAGTTTAACATGGATAGGGGCCTATATGAACTGCACTCCTCTCCATTCTTGCCAGGTTTTAATAGTGGAATCATTACGGCTTCTCTCATGGTGTCTGGGAGGGTACCTCATTCGTATGCTTCGTTAAACACTTGGGCAAGGAGTGGTGCCAGGGCGTCCATGTACGTTTTATAAAACTCCCCCGGGAGCCCAGCAGGGATCTGATGGTGACCATCACCTCTTCTGGGGTGATGGGCTCGTCCAGGACCTCCGCCATTAGCACATCTAGTTTGGGTAGCTTGATAATGTCTAGGACGTCTTCTATTTCAGTGTCTGTGGGCAACGGGGGGGTTGGCATAAAGGTCCTGGTAGAACCCATAGAACACAAGTTTATTTCAGCCTGTGTGTGTATTACTGCGCCATCCGGTCTACGGACTTGGCAGATGGGCTTTCTCAGGGATTCCCGTTTGTAGAGGCAGACTAGTAGCTTCCCTGGTTCATCACCGAGGGCATGCCTTCTTTCGATGTATTTTGTATGGCTGAGTCTCCCCAGTTTTTCCCAGTGCACTAGACAGGCTTGTCTGAGCTCCACCCCTTTTTGTATGTATTCTGGATCAGAAGAGGCCCTGGATTCGAATTCCACCAGCTCTTTCTCAGCGTGTGCTGGTGAGGTTACGATGGATCTCTGGGCTCCCCCTATAGCTGATAGCTGAAATAATTTCCCCCCTCATGACCACTTTGTACGCCTCCCATGCTGTGCTCATGTGTTGCACGCTATTCTTGTCTATCTGCCAGAAGTCCTGCGTGCTTTTCCTGATCTGTTCGCGGAAGGCTGCGTCTAGCAGGGCCTCGCCTCTAAGCCTCCACGTGGGCACGGGGGGGTCTAGGTGCGAACACCATCCAGGTGGTTGCTAATGGGGAATGGTCTGACAACACTATGGCCAGGTATTGTGTATCCCCGAACGAGGCTTGTTGCTCTTTGCTCGCAAATATATAGTCTATTCTGGTGTGAACAGCATGCAGAGGGGAGTAGGAGTACTCTCGTTTCTCAGGGTATTGCTCCCTCCATAAATCTTTAAGCGCGAGCTGTTGTGTCAGTGCTATTAGTATTTTGGCGGGTGGGGAAAGGCGGGAGTGTTTGCTGTCTGATCTGTCTTTGCGGGGGGTCTAGGGTGCAATTGTGGTCTCCACCCCATATCAGGGTGCTATCTCTATATGGGCCGAGCCGATTGTATAGTGAGTGAAAGAAGACTGTGGCGTCGTGGTAGGGGCATAAGTGTTAATTAGGCAGACTTCCTTTCCTTCTATAGTGCCATGTACCAAGGCCATCTTGCCTTCGGCGTCTGTTTTTGAGTTTATCAGTTTTAGGGGGTTGGTTGGATCGATCCAGATCAAGACCCCTCTAGCGTAAGTGGAGTACGCAGAGCCCATCAGTGTCCCTCTCCAGGTTTTGTCTAGTGCTGCTAGCTTTCGTGCGTCCAGGTGAGTCTCCTGCAGCAGGGCGATTCCAACTGTACTCAGTTTTATGAATGTGTGGCTTCGGCTTTGCTTGACGTAGCTGTTCATTCCCCTAACATTCCACGTCATGATGCTGATTTTGTCAGCCATGAGTTTTGTATGTCCAAATGTTCTCAAGGATGCGGCATTTGGTGGATCTCCTGGTTTCGGCGGTTTTCGAAGCTCTGAGTGGTCTTTTTTCCTTTTTTAATTTCCCAACTAACATACCAACTCCCGTATTCCCTCCCCCCCTGAACTTTAAACTCACCTGTAACAAAAACTGTCCAGCGAGGATTCCCCCATTCTGACTATCCCGTTTCCGGACTATTTGACCATGTGGTGGTCTCTTGGCTTCCTACGGGCGGGTTAGGTGTGCCCAAATTACTTCTGGGGGCAGAAGAAGTCCGCTTTGGTTGCTTTCGCGTTAGGAGCAGTCCGTCTCCGGTACGGCTCTTGTTAGAATATTTCTTGCTGCGTTAGGATGCGAGTTTTGCCTTTTTCATGTTTGCCATGCCCAATAGCTGGCCTTACGATGGTCACTCTGATTGTGGCTTAGCGTGGTTTGCTCTCTTTCACTTCAAGGTCTGGAATCTGTTCCCCGTCCATCCATTCTCTGGCTTCCGCCGGCGTGTCAAACAGGCGTGATTTATTGTTGTGTAGTACTTTGTCTTGCTGGGTATAAGAGCATATAGCGCAGGCCTGCTTTTTTCAGTTTTGTTTTGGTATAAATGAATTGTGCTCTCTTCATTTGGACTTGGAAAGTGTAGTCAGGCTATATGGCTATCTTCGCAGAGTCTCTCTGTATGTATCTGGCCTCCTGATCGCTAAAAGGCTAGGATTGTCTCCCTGTCTCTGTAGTGGAGCACTTTTATGATTACTGGCCTCGGTGGGGTGCCAGGGGGCAGCTGTTTGCTGAGGGATCGCTGGGCTCTCTCGATGGTAAAGCCTTGTGAAAGTTGCTCAGCCCCGATTTCTTGCAGTAGGAGGTCCTCTATATAGTTTGTGGGGTCAGTTCCCTCGCTGCCCTCTGGCAGGCCTAAAATTTTAATGTTTCGGCGCGCCCGTCCGCCCTTCGGCTTCCTCAGCCCTATCTTCCAGGTCTTTCACTCTCTGCGCCAGTTCGTAAACATATTTCAGAAGCTGTGTTTTGGTCTCTGTATTTTCGCGAACCTGGATTTGAGCGCTTCGGTTCTGCCAGCAGTGGTGCGGGCATCCTGTTGCAGTAAGTTCAAGTCTATGGCCACTGCATCTATTTTGCTTTCCATCGTCGTTTGGAGCGTTTTGATGGTCTCTAGGATCTGCGAGTTGCCTGGTTCAGCTGTCATTTCAGGATGTTCTGGCTGCACTGTTGCGGTGCCTGTGGTACTGGTATCCGGTGTCGCTGGTCCTCCAGTCGTGTAGGTCTCCATGGTGGTATGTTTCTGTTTACCTCTCGCCCCCTTTTTGGACATTACACCAAGGGCTGGCGGATCTGTTGGTTGTCTGAGCGGGCTGCCTAGTCAATGGGGGTGGTGCGCTATCAAGGGGCAGCACAGCTGCTGTGTGTGCTCCATGGGCCCCTCTCGGCAGTCTTTGTGACTCCAGGGAGCCGGGCGTTGTCACAAGAGTTCCCCTGGGGTAAGTTGGGTGGCATCAAGGGCTTGCAAAGACTTTGAGTCGCCCGTTCTTCTTTACTCTGCTTGTTAGGGAGAGTGGCTCCGGCAGACCCCTATGGCAGTGTCCAGCTATTTGCTCGTTCCTTGGCGCACCCGGCACACAAATGGGGCAATGGGGATTACCCCGTTGCCGCCAAGCCAGAGCCTGGTTCCAACCGGGCTCACTGCTTGGATGGAGCCGTGGGGCTAGCGGTGTCTGCTTTGGGGCCACCCTGCGCAGTGTTGGTGCTCGTGCCGCCTGCCCGTGCTCACAGCGATAGCTCACTGTGTCGTACGCGCCCATCACGCACAGTTTCAGGCCCTGCTCCACCTGAGGCCCAGGCGTCTGCTCCCTCCGTGTGGGCAAGGGCCCGCAGGGGAAGGGCAGCCCAGCTCCTGGCTTGTAAGGATGCGGCAAAACTGGCTGGGTCCGCCCTCCGCGCTGGCTCCTCACCTTGTGGCTTCTATGTGCTCTGCTGGGCAGCTTCCGCGGGCCTTCTGCTGTCCGGGTCCCCCTCCTTGGATCTGTTGCCGCCTCTTCGCTGCACTGGGGGTGATCTCCGTTCCCTTCTCCGCCATGCCGCTGCTTACAGTTCCCTCCCACCCCCCGTCGCTGCAGGCTGCACTCACAGCGGCTGGGGTACGGCGCTTCTGTCACTCGACTCGACTGCTCAGCTACTCCAGGGGGAGGTCTTCACGCGGTGCCCAAGGGCGCCGGGCCGCCGAAGCCAGCCGGCCTCGCCTCAGCCTTGTCCCGTGGTGTGCACGTCTCTCGCCGCTCTCAGACCGCACCTGGGGTCACTCAGCCCCCCTTCGGTACATCAAGGCTCGCACAACCTCGTGTTGATGGATCGGATCGGTGTGCGCAACAATGCTTTGGCCTCTCATGCGGTGGGCGCCATTTTTCTCTCCCTGCTCGCCAGCTCTCCACAACACGGTGCCCCGCTCAGGGCGCAGTTGGTAGGATCTTCAAACTCCTTATAAAACTGCCCAGCGTTTATCGCAGCAGTTGTGGCGGCTCACTGTTTGGGCATGTGCGAAACTGTGGTATTTTCAGCTTATTATGGGCACATCATGCTGAGCTAACCGAATATGCGCCCTTCTTACATGGCGGTTAGCCACCCCCCCTCCCCTCGTCATCCCTTTTGCGTCTGAGATCCTACCATTCACCACCACCCTTCCCCTTAGTGACTTATACAGAGCCTGTACCCCTCTAATGAATTGTCCCCCCAAATCCCATGTTCATCAGCAACTCCCACTCGACCCTATCCAACGCCTTCTCTGAGTCCATGCTGAGGAGGGCATGGTATCCCTCACTCCCACCGGCGTGTTCCAAGATATTTAGAGTTTTCCTCATTGCGTCCGCTCCCTGCCGATCCTTTATAAAGCCTACCTGATCTGGGTGGACCAGGCATGGCATAACATCTTCAAGGCGTGATGTTGGTACTCTCGCATAGACCTTAGCGTCTGTTTTCAGGAGCGATATGGGTCTGTAGGATTTACAATTTGTGGGATCCCTCCCAGCCTTGGGGATTACCGCTATATGTGCCATTGACGGGGAGCGACTCCCTTCTCTCGCATCCGATCGAACAAATTTGCTAGGTGAGGAGGTAGGGTGTCCCCAAACTCCTTGTGGAACCTCATACTATAACCATCCACCCTTGGGATCCCCCGGAGGGATTCTTTTTATGGCTGCCTGCACCTCCTCCACCGTAATATCTGATTCCATAAGGACCTCCTCTGAACCAGTTAGATGTGTTAATCCAGCCTCTCTGATAAAGTCCTCCATCACACCCACCACCTGGGTCCCTTCCGAGGTAACTAGAGATTCATAGAATTCCGCAAAACACCTTGCTATTTCCTCCAGCAATTTCATCATCCCTTTCCCCCCTATCTGTAGCCCATCCAACTATCTTTCTGCCTTCTGAACCCGGTGTCTGGTGGCCAACATTCTGTCCGCTTTGTCCCCCTTTGCATAGAATTTCTGCTTTAGGAATTGAAGTTTTCTTTTAACCTCCCCTTTCCCCAATTCCTTCAGTTCCTCCCGCCTTTCGAATGGTTAGGTGCTCTTTGCGATATGACCCTTGCGCATGAAGTTTCCCCTTTAATGCTATTATCTCCCCTCTGAGCTTATCCTCCAGTAATTTACGTTCTCTCTTTCTTCTAGCTCCCTCTCTAATAAGATGACCCCTCCACACCGCCTTACCTGCTTCCCATACCGTAACCATGTCTACCTATTCGTTATTGTTAATCTGGAAATATTCCTCGATACTTCCTTAAATTCTTGGGTATATATTTGACCATAAGGAGGAGTTAAATTTCCACCCGGTATTCCTCTGCCTCCCCCTTTTATTTGTACGGCCGCTATTACCATATCGTGGTCCATCCATGCCACCGGTCGGATCACTGTGCCATGTGCTCTGGAGCTGGGTTCCTTGTTCAATAAGTAATTGATTTGTGTGAAGGTACTGTGGAACTCTGATTTAATCACCCCTTCTGTCTGGATTGCACACTCTCCAGAGGTCAACCAGACCTTCCTTTTGCATGGTTGCTGCAGACTTGTTTCCCTCCGCCCGGGTGGCACCTTTTAATTTATTTGCTGTCTGCTGCCTATCCCTTTAGGTGTCCGCCCAGGCGTTAGTCGCCCCCTATCACGACCAGATCCTCACCATGTCCTCCCAGGGATGCCAATGCTGCTTCATTAAAATAGGCTTGTCACTGATTGGGTGCATAAACCCCTACCAGGGAAATCTGTGTCTGCTTCCACTCACCCCCCCCCCCCCCCCCGCACCCCACTGGACTATTATCCTCCTCCCTTCCATTGACCGCTCCACTACCCTCTTACTCAACAGGATTCCCACTCCCCCTCTTTTTTGGTTCCCTGAAGCCCAAAACAGTTGCCTCAATTCTCTTCCCTTCTGTGGTCTCTCCTCCCCTGCTTTGCGTCTCGTTTCCTGTATAAAAAGAACCTCCAGGTCCACTCTTAAAAACTCTTATTACGAGAGGTTTCTTGGTTGGCGAGTTGAGCCCCTTAACATTAAGAGTGCCCACCCTTAGGATCGCCCCCCCGACATTTGGTCAGATCGATTAGTCATTTCTTTATCTTGGTTTCCCTTGTGCCCATTCTTTCCCGGTGGCCTTGTTCCGTGCTTGCCAAAGACTCTTCACCCTCCACGGTATCCCATTTGTGTAATTCCCCCTCATAATTCCCCCCTAAACTTCCCTCATAACAATAAACTGTGATTAACTGCATGAACTGAACCGGAGCCCGAGGTGGCTGTTCCGGTTTCTCGGGTTTGAGAAGCCCTCCTTAAACTGAGGGCCATCAGGTTTTGATCCCACCCTCCCGAGGGGACTTTCCCCAGTTGACCTGATCTCCCTTCTCAGATCCCCCCCTTCGTACCCAATTTCATGTATTCATGTATCTTCGTTAACATCCACCTCCCCTTGTTTCTTGTAACCCATATTGTCATACGCTTGTCATGGAAGCTTTGTCGGTGAGACAGGGTTTGATTTGAAATATTTTCTCCTCATTTTCGCCTTCCTTTGTTTGAGCTGCGAGACCCCTTGCTCCCTTGATTGGGAAAGCGCCAGTTCTTGTGGGTCCACGGGCCCCTTGGAGTCGTTCTCGTCCGCTAGGCCGCTGAGAACTTGTTTCGCTTGTTCTGGCCTTCTAACTCTGTATTTCTCCCCTTTGTATTCAAAAGTCAAATCAAAAGGATACCCCCATCTGTAACGAATTGCCCGCTCCGTGAGCCTCACGGTGAGTGGGCGGAATGCTCTTCTAGCCAACGTCCGAGTTGAGAGATCCTGGAAATTTTTTATTTTGGAGCCTTGGAATTCTATGTCTTGTTTTTGCTTCGCTTTGGCAAGGATTTCCACTTTCTCCTTGTAGCTGAGAAACTTGACTACAATTGACCGTGGGTCTCCTCCAAATACTTTTCCTCCTTCACTCTCGAATAGGCGGTTGATAATGTATTGCACCTTTCCACTTGTTGCAGGGTCTCCTCCATCTTTTTCCGCTAGGCCCAGGATCTGTAGGTTCGACCTCACTTCCCAGTTTTCCATATCGTCCATCTTGAGCGTGATTTCATCTTCTCTTAGTTCAAGATCTGTCATTCTGGCATTTATTTCCATTAGGTCGACGTTGGGTTGGTTATTCTCTAAGTTTTCAACTTTCCCCTCTTTTCGCTCCACTTTGCTTCTTAATTCTGATATGGACGTCTGCATGCCTGATCAGTGCTTTTATCTCTGCCAGGATACCAACTAGATCTTCATTTGTGGCTGCCATGCTCATTTAAGTCTCGCTCTTTGACGCTGCTCCTTGGTTCTCCCGCCTTTCCCTTCTGTAATGTTTGAGCCTGTTAATGCCTCCTTCAGTTGGGGGGTGAGGGGAGGAGTGGTGTATGACATATGGTTGTCCACTTCCAGGGCAGCTGGCCCCTTGTGAAATGACTTGTCAGTTTGCCGCACCTGCTTCCACTTCCCTTCAATTGGAGCTGCCTTACAGAGTGCAGTGTCAACTTGCTTTGGGATCCATGCGGGCTCCGGCCACCAGAGAGCTGGTGCGGTGTGCCCCCGATGCATGTGATGCGGTCCCGCGCCTTTTACACGTTTGGTTCTGGAGCTAGGCTCTTGCCTCTTGGCCCGCTGCTGCTTTGTTGGTTTGTCCGGTGTCTCTTCCCTTTAGTGCCCTGGGTCGGTGCGCGTAGCTGTCTTTTCACTGTCCTTTGCGCTTGGATCTCATTTCTTTATTAGGGTCCTATAGTGTATTGGGGGATGACCACACAATTTAATGCTCCTTCACCTCAAGGAACACATTCGTTCTAAGAGTTTCCTTCGACACATGACCCTACGGAGGAAGCCTTCAGAAGAGCACCTTCAGAACCTTCGATTCAAAGTACAAGCTTTGTAATCAAAGGACATAGTCACTGTACGAGCTTTCAAGTCATAATGCATCCACCTGTTACGCAATGCAGGCTTTTTCTGCACTGGTTTTGAGTTTGTAGGTGCAAGGCACTGTTTGGTATCGAGCAACTGGGAAAATCATATTCGTTTGACAAAAGCGCTCCTCATGAGCCTCCTTTGGTGGCAGGCAGAGAACAACTTGAGAAAAGGGGCACCATTCAAGGAACCATGCTTCAACATTAGTGACCATGGATGCATCCATGGAGTGTGAGGGAGCCCGCTTGGAAGACATACATGGCATCTTGCTGCAGTCTTCTGCCTAGAAAAAATTGGACATACATGTTCTCGAGCTCAGGGCTGTTTTTGGCACTGAATGTCATTCCTACTCAAAGTAAAGGTGGTGAGAGCTATAACATACAATGCCACAACTACGTTTTACTTTGGAAAACAGAGGGTATTGTGAAGGGATAATGAAGCAAGACACAGACAACTGATTCAAAGTTTAAATAAAATACTTATATTAATTTAAATGTCCAGATGGTGTAAGGACTAACTTGCCCTATACTAAGGTGGGATTTCCCTACCTAAAGAAACAAAGGATTGTCTGTGTCATTGAGTTAAACTTAAGTTTGTCTGTGTCCAAAACCTATGCGTGCCCTCACACCTATAGATACATAATGGGTAGGGATGTCAGTAACCACAGAAATGGTGTACAAAACAAAGTTCTGAGCTTTTCCCAGCTCCTTTGTTTGTATTACAGCCTCTTCCTTCAGTTCAAAACAATTCCACAAAAAGGACCTTCTGGGTTCCTTTCCCCCAATGGTAACAGTCTCAACCAGGGTGTTGGGGTTCTTTTCCCCAAGTTCAACAGTTCAAAGCAAGACCTCTGGGATCCCTTCCCCAAATTCAGCACTGTTTCAAAACAAAGCCTTGTGGTTTCCTTCCCCAGGTTCTACACTTTCAGCTTCAAAAAATGATTGTCAGTTCTCTTGGTTTTCAGCAAGTTTTCCAAACCAACTTTGCACTCCAAGTAGGGTTACTCTGTCTAGGCGCAGTTATCGGACCATACTGTCCACCCACTACAGGCCACGCAACTGAAAACCCTTTGCACTTCATTAGTCACTTGTTTTCTTTAGACTTCCTTGCAGACATAGGCTTCCACTTTGAACCTGCATCAATTGTCCGCTTGCCGCCCTTTTCCTCTTAGGCAGTTTTCTTGGCTCTGCCACAACGTGACTTAAACACCATTTACTTCGGGGCAGACTTTCCTTAACCCCCAACTTGCTTTCACACTTCAAAATAGTGCTTTATCCCTTTTACTTTTCAAAAGCCCTTATTACTGACTTTCCTTTGATTCATATACTCATATTGTTCATTGACGACTTAAATTGGCTTTCACTATTCTGAAAATTGCATTTCACTTTCATTTAATTTGTACAGTATTTTTCATCTGCTTCTCATAACTTTGCTTTAGTTGGGCATTCAAAATCGCAGGCAATATTTAGCAGCTTGTTTGGGTTTCATATGATTCTCCTTTGGTCTCCTGACCCAATCAACATTCGCTTTTCTGTAATCGGCATCCTCATATGCCCGAACTCAAGCCCCTGGAGTGCCCCAGCGTGGCTTTCCTCACACAGTCACTCACTGGTATCCAACAACTCCTCCCGGTGCCTTCGGATCTCTCCTCCGTTTTTGCTTGCTCTCTTTCACCTCGTCGGGCGCCGCAGTGAGTACTGCATCGCCTCGTCCGATCCTTTCTACTGCGTCTTCCTGCACTCTTCAGTATCGCCTAGGTCCAGCGAGGGACATGGGCCACAAATTTTGTAAGACTCCTGCCCATCTCACAGCCCTATCGGGCTGCGGCGTGTCTGCTTTTCTTGCAATGCTTGGCATACTTTTAAACGAGTGGGCTCTTTTCGCTACACGGGACGCCGTCTCTTGCAAGCTTGGTTCTCTCCCCGAGCTGGACTCTGGCAGCCTTGGTTTTCTCTCCCAGCTGGCTTCCCCTTCTTTCGACCTTTTTCTCCTTCTATACACCTGTAGCCTATCTACTGGCTGCAGGTGCAATTCCTTTGCCTGATCCCAATAAGTGGGACTTGCCTGACTAGTATACTCCTTCCTCGTCTCAGTACCAGAGTGGTGAAATGACATGTTAGTGTTTACTGCTCCTAGTCGCCTCTTCCTTGTCCCAGTACTATAGTGGTGTGACTGTGGAAAACTAATAGACTGGGATTGGCAATAACCTATAAAGGAGGGTAAAGTTGATTAGCACCAGGAAAGGGGATACCATGTCTTGCCTGCAGACATCCTTGCTCCAAGGGCCCTCCTCCCAGGTGATCCTACCCCACATCTCCACCCTCACGATCCAAAGGCGATTGCCATTCCCTGGCCACCTAAAAAGAAGATACAATGGGAGTAGGTGTGAGGATGTCCTCAGGTTTCTCAGTAAGCGGTTGCAAATCCTTTCAAACTAAGCATAGACTGTTGAACTGGATACTGCAACATGGAGTATTTATTATCCCCGCCACCTCCTTTGGATCAGCAACTCTGCTTGGAGATTCTGCTATAAAGGGGAGCGGATCAGTTCTGCCATGAGTCAAGAGTTAAGACAACACCAACTAGAATGCCTATTTCAAGCCTATGGATGCCCAGAGATACTTGTTCACCACTCGGAAAATTCCACTGCGAATTGTACTCTTGCGTCCCGTCCCCTTTCGTCCATACTGTATGGGCGTCCTTTCCAAAGGACGGAGACAGAACCTTTTTAACCAGAAAAAACCTTCTTCCCCTTTAAATTTAGAGTCGTGCTGGGTGTGGCCCAGGGACCATGCCCTGCCCAACGCCACGCTCCTGCGCCACACCCCAGTCCCCTTTTCCGCGTCGATGGCAATGGCCCAAATTCACCAGCGCTCCTGGGTTTGGCTTCGCCGTGTAATTCCACGCGCAGATACTTCTTTTCTTTCTCTTTATTTTGTCATTCAGGTACCGTTGTGGTGGCTTCCGTCAATGTGAGTGTAGGCTATACCGAACCCTGGCCTCACCCTGTAAAGACTGGAGGGGGGGTGTCTGTACGTCTGCTCTCTATATGGTAGAAGAGAGGCACAGATGACCCCAGCCAAGATTCTCTATTGTTGGAAGCAATGGACAAGCAGTCAAGGCCTAGCTTCTCAGGAGGTGATGCGGGCTGGTTCTTAAATATATACAGTTCTATGTGGTACCACAATTATTATCAGATTTCATTAAAGTGCATCAACTGTACTCTGGTCAAATGTCACACAAATCAATTAATAAAGGTATCCAACAATAGATATAGGCGGAAAGCAGTTGTTAAGAACAATTGGCAGAATACTGGCCCCTACCACTGTGCACAGTTCTGTGTGGAGATCCCCCTCCCTGGGCAACCTGTAAAATAAAGATCTACTACAGGCCCAATCCATATATTGTTCAATGTGTTTTGTTTCCTTCTAAAGTGTTTCTACCACCTCAACGTACCTGAAAGAGCAGAGTTCCTTGAGGAGGCGTTGATGGATCCTTCTGGAGTTACTCCCTTTAAAGCAGGAGCCACGGATCGTCGACATTCCTCGTAGTAGGTGAACCTGGCGTTGTTGGTCTTTGATGAAACGTTCGGTGGCGTCGAGGCAGCAGCTTCGGTCCTGGCGGTGCTCGTCGACGAGTCGAAGACGTCCTGCAAGGATGAGGCGTGCGTGGCACCTCAATGTCGATAGTTGAGGACCGCAAAGAGTTTGTGAAGACCTTTGGCCCAGCAAGGGCATCGAGTCGTCTGGAGTCTGTGGTCTTTGGGTGGTGGGAAACCCACCGGCGGATGCTCCTCGGCGTGTCGACTGCCTGGCCTTCTCCAGCAGGATAAGGCAGTCGGCGATGTGGGCGATCGCGCCTGGGAATCAAATGTCTTAATCAATGTAGCGTTGCGGCTCTGGTAGTCGACGGCACAGTGTCAAGTAGTCCCCGCTTCTGGGCAACTAACTTTGACGGGCCCCCAGCGGTTATAGCAAACATGCGAACCCTGGTCGATGACGGTGGACGGCTGTCCAGTGCGTCTCTTCGTTTCTCGTCGGCGGTCCCCATCTCCGGCTGACAGTCTTTCGTAGGCTGACTTCCAGGGCGCTTCGGCTAAGGTTAGCAGTGCACGATGGTCCCTCGTAGCTTGGGAAGAGGGCGCCTAACCAGGTCCTCCCTGATTCAGTTCTTGAAGTCACAGCAGCTGTCATATCGAAGTAGAGCAACAGAAATACTTCTCTTCAAGCAGGGCCTCAAGGTTAAGCTTCAGTTTCAATGTCGGCTTCAATTCCAGCTTCTGAACGATTTCTAGCAGTGAGAGGCCCCCAGATATACTGTTGATCTCCCATTCATTCTGCTGGGTCACACTCAGGCAACCAATCACTCAGGACATTCAGGCAGTCAGTCAGCCAATCAGGTGCACAGTGCATTCAGACCATTCTTCTCCATCCAGACACTCGCAACACAGAATGTGGATTCGGACAAGTACCACGCCATTCAACTCTACACACTGCATTCATACCAGTTTCGGGCAGGGCTGTCTGTCATTGTGTCAAACACCAGATACTAGACATCCACAACACAGAATGCGTATTCGTCACACACTCCATTCACCCAGGTCCCACCCATAGGCGTACCCACAACATACGGTCTTTGAGAAGGCTCCCAAGCAAGTTCCCTCAAGTCCTGCTTTGCCGCGGGTGACTGCTGTGATTTCCTTCATCCTGGATTATTGAATACGTCTCTTCCTAAGGACTCCAGCTCCCACAAGGCTTGACTGCATTTTTGAGGCGGGACTATAAAACCTGTAGTGCGCGCACCCAAGCAAGTCCCCTCAAGTCCCGCTTTGCCGCGGGTGACTGCTGTGATTGCCTGAATCTTTTGGACTTGTTCCCTGGATTATTGAATACGTCTTTTCCTAAGGACTCCAGCTCCCACAAGGTGAACATTCAACATTCACCATCATAAATATATTGACTTCAAACAAGCACTGAATGTGCTAAAATAACATCTAAATCCCTGTGTCTTTGTATTCTTAGGCTTGACTGCATTTTCAAAGCATTTTGGGGCGGGACTATAAAACCTGTATTGCGTGCTCCAAGCAAGTCCCCTCAAGTCCCGCTTTGCCGCGGAGTTGCGGTTTTGTGGCTAGGGATATTTTGATTTTATTGGTATTTTTACGCTTAATGCTTGGATATTTTAGCTACTGTTGACTTCTTGTTCTGTTTGTTTATGTAGCTTGTACGTATTGGAAATAAGTACATTTCAAATTGCATGTTATAGCGTGTCAACTGAATATCTGGAATTGTATTAGTCCATACTACCTATTATCTAGGTGTTCTGCTGACATGAGTCTAGTGCCTTATACGCTTAAATCCAACATGCCGAATTCTACTTTACAAATAAGTTCGCCTTTGACACCTACTGTTTCAAAATTGAAAAATAATTTTTAAAAAAGTTACTACATCTACTTCAATTACACTTATGCTGGGCGTTAAAACTAAAGCGAGACCAAAAACTCCAACTGTGAGTAAAGACATTAGGCAATTCTGTCCTTCTTTCAAAAATACACCACAAAATATTATATACTCGACTCCTCAGAAGGGTCATCTTGCTGAAATCTGTATGCCCTCTCAGCCTAACTGTGATATTGGCTCTGTGAATTTCGCACCGAAGCCCGATGAAATACAACTCCCTCTGAACCCAACGTTCCAGGATACTGCATCTCTGTTATCACAAAGTGAACCTCCAACAAACACTGGGATGCCTGTCACGGAAACAGTCGCGTGAGGAAACCTTGCTATCTGATAATACCATGCTACAAACACTTAAACAAGCAGAACAAGATAAGACTTCGAAACCACAATTGGATCAAACTGTAGAAATATCAGAGACTGAAAATAATGAGAACAATGAAGATGTTTTGTTTTCTGAGGTGTATTCTCATACTGTGACTAGAGGAAAGAGCACGTCGCCAAGAACTTCGGCCACAGATTACCATCAACGCTGCTCAATGGACTCCTCCATTTCTGTAGCTGCCTCTTATATAATCCCCACAACAAGACAGCATGAGTCTTCGAGAGAAAAGGAAACAACACCAGCAACTTCAAGGCTCGTAGAAGTTACGCTGGTGGCGGTGAATACTACGATTCAAAGTTTATTTAAACTTTTTGAAACACTTGACCATAAAATCAATCTTCACTCAGAAAAGATTGATCAGATTTCCTCATGGATCCAAGCACACCCGCTTCAAAGGGAGAGGACCCAACATGAAGCCTCACTTGTGAATGATTCGTCGAGAAGCTGGAAATGTTGACAATTCCCTCCACAGCTCTCACTAGTCTTCCTGCCTTTGAGCGCATCATCTGTCTAATTGAAGCAGATGCTCCAATTTCAGTCGAGCTAAACTCCTCATGGGTAAGCATTGACAACAATCCGACCACAGATAATCAACAGAATAAGAAAGCGACCTATGAGGTGTTCGATAAACATCCTCGCTCCAAAGGCAAAGCTAGACACCTTATTACCAAACCATTTCAACCATCAAAAAAATCTAATAAAACTACGATACATGCAGTACGTATACCAATCGTGGATTTGACTGGCCCAACGAAGTGTTGTTGAGCCATCGCGGAAACCTTCTCCATTGATTGAAAACTTACCTTCAAATCAACCACAACAACCGACCAATCATTCTCCATTAAATCAATTGATTACGGCACTGGATACAGTGAATTACATTCCCCATAACCAAATAAACCCAATAAGAGCTTGTGAGGATGCTGTGACGCATCTTGCTTCTACGTCAATGATAGTACATCAGGCTACTGCCACAAAACATCATCAATCCCAGACTGATGAAAGAAAAACAGCAGTGGCTGCATATCTTCAACGGTCAAATGAACTGAGGAGTCTGGCATCGATAAAAGAAAATCAATCACACGATGTGCACCCAACATTACGAGCACCCTTTTCTAACGATCCTCACAACAACTATATCATATGAGTGATAGAGAAGAATCAAATCAATCTGCTCTTAAGAAATTGGATGTTTCCATGCCTTGATGGGTAGAGCCTTCCATTGAGATGAGTAATGAACAGAATGAGGCCATTAAGTCTGCGGTCAAAAATTATTTTACAAACCATTCACAGATGCTGAAGGGCCGTACATGTTCAAGCGAAATACAACAAAAAGTCACCTTCGCCGATGATTGTGTCTTGGCTCGGGATTTTTCATCGTGTCAAAAAACGAACAATCTGACAAAAGAAGCTCCTTCTAAAATTCAGAGTGTGGCTGAAGGAACATTAACTAAACAGCAAAAAATAGACCTAAAAAAAAGGCATTTGCTAATTATCACACCTTAATACTAAAATGCCGTGCAGCTCCACACCGGCAATATGACTTATTCAGAGCAAGTGTACTTAACATCTTCAATGACGTCCCAGAGTTAGGAGATCTAACTTCATCAGATATTGATCAAGTGGATTTTATCTGTGACGTGAAGTTGGCCATTGTGCGACTGTGGATGAAATATGAATTCCTTATGGCAAGTCAGAATGGAACTTTTCAAAATGGGCTTCCTGCTGGCCCAAGATCCGGAAAGGAGAAAAATTGCGAAATCATGAATGAAACACAAACAGCACTAAAACAACCATTACAGGTATCCACTGTACTGCTGAACAAACCACTTCAGAGTATCCACCCATACCTCATGCATAACCATCATTGCAACAAATAGTGACCAGGAGTAATTCCAGCGTTCTGACATTAGTAAGCTGGAATACGAGGAGCCATTCTCACTTAATATCGGAACAGAATAATAGCCTTATTTAAGCAGATATTGTAGCCTTTCAAGAAACTTGGATAAGCACAATGCCGATATTGGACAATCACGAAATATCCATAATTCCTGCAGTCATAGCACAAAAGGGTCGTCCTATGGCTGGTCTTTTAGTTGCCATAAAATTGAGTTCGCGATTGAAATTGCATCCATGGGTCAGTCCGAACGACTACATTCAATTGGTGAAAATCACGTTTCATTCTCAAAATGTGGCATTAATTAATTTATATAGGAATCCTGCAGCCATATTGGATAGTCTCTTTTACAAAGATCTATTGGATATATTTGAGCTGATCGCTAAAACAAAGGAAATATCATCAATTATACTAGTTGGAGATCTGAATCTTGATTCAATTAAACCCATCAAAGGTAAAAAGACCCAAGAGATTAATAAGTGGACTGCCTTCATGACACATGTAGGCATGAGAATGGCCAATGGTTCACTTCCTGGCGATATTCCATCTCAGGTGACATGGCAGAGAGGATCTTCAACAAGCACTATCGATTACATATACTTATCGGAGGCCCTCTTTATGCTGGCAACGAATTTCAAAATAATAAAACAATCGAAGTGTGACCATCATATGCTCATGTTAACCTGGCCAAGGAATACCTATGATGATCTACGTGAACAACAATGGATGCTTCAAACATTAACCATAAACAACGCAAAAACTTGTTTCAAATGGTCTCCGAAGAACTTGACCTCGCTTCACGAAACATTAATGTTTCAAGACGAATCTCGACACATAAATTCATATGTAGAGGTGTTGTCCCCATACAAAAATCTTTACATTCCAATGAGAAGATCGCATGTCCATACTTTTGATCTATTAATGCTCCAGAAAAAAAAAAATATCGCAAGTCATTAAGGATGACTAAACACCTCACATGGATTGAGAGAATCAAAATCTGTAAGCAAATTAAATCGCGTTATAGGAATTGGGTAAGATCCCAAAAAGCTAAATTGTTCCAACAAGTTGGAGAGGTATTTTTAGCAGCAACAGCAAACAAAAAAGCGACACAAATTTGGCAGCTATTAAATGCGTACATCAATGACTCACAGTCCCAATTAAATGGAGTTGCCGAAAATCAGTGGATAACACACTTCACGACATTATATGCTGATACATTCTTTGAAGTATATCAATACAAAAAACAACCCACCAATTCTAGGCACTTGGAATGTTCGGTTGATAGAAGATTTAATAGCAAAGTCCTCCACCTCACGAGCCGCTGGCCCTGATGGCATTACCAACTATATGCTAAAACAACATCCTAAACATTGGGCCAAAATCCTGAATAACATCTTTCAGCGCATCCTAATATCCAAGAAAATCCCAGATTCCTGGCGTACCCAATTATTGTCCCAATATTCAAAAATGGAGATTGTGGAATACCGGCAAATTATCGCCCAATAGCTTTTCTGGATTCTCCAGGTAAAATCTTTAATCACTTAGTTCTAAGGGACTTTAACAGATGGTCAGAAGATAGTAATTGCCGTGATCACAATCGGACGGGCTTTGTTCGTGGCCTTGGAACAGCAGTTAATCTTATGATTCTCAATTCATTAAAAGCACAAGCGCTATCCACAAAAACATCTTAGTTTATCGCTTTTATAGACTTAAATGCAGCTTTTGATTCCGTTTCCAGAGTGAAGCTTATTGAAAAACTCGTCAAAGCTCAGTGCCCTCAAGACCTAATTGATATTATTTTTGATTTACACTCTTCGACTTCAGTTCAGGTCTGGTTGTCCATGATGGGCTTGTTATCTGCGGTTATTGGAACATCGAGAGGACTGAAATGGGGATGGATCCTTGCTTCGGCCCTCTTTAATTTTTTCATTCATGACGACCAAGATATCTTCCTTAACACACCTTCTGATTCTCCTAAAATGAACTCAACTATCATACAAGTGTTATGGTATGCTGACAATCTTGTGCTTATCTCCAAGACTCTGACAGGGTTACAGAAGTTAATATCAGCTCTGGTAACCTATTTTGATGTGAATGAGCTGTCGGTGAACTTAAAAAAAAATCTGATAGTAGCTGATATTCCTAAACCAGCTCATAGAAGCAAGTACATCTGGATGGTCAAGAATATCACCTTAGACACCGTTTCGCATTATAAATATTTGGGTTCTAAATTTGAAGCAAATTAATCAACCTTAGAACATCAACAGATATTTCAATACAAACTGACCTCGGCAATATCTCAAACTAAACTCATTCTCCATAAATATGGTAAATTTACTATCACTCCTGCATTATACTTCTGGCTACAAAAGGTAACACCGGTCTTATTGTACGGTTTGGAAGCAAGACCAATTACCAATATTAAAGATCTAGATAAATTGGAAGCTAAATATTGGAGGAAAATGTTAATTGTGCCTCAATCAACCCCAGGACCGTGGTTGAGATATGAGCTAGGTCTAATTTCGTTGAGTGCAAAATATCATTGGAAATTATGTGTGCTACTCCGAAAATGTCTTCTGAATACAAATGAAGGGTCAATTTTAACTACATTATCCACATATTTGTTCACTTCCAGCCATCGATTTACGCAGAAATGGACACATTATGTTTACCAAATTGTGGTTTTGGCAGAGGTTGACCTAGAAACACTTATTCAGAACCCGGTACGAGCAAAAAACAAAATCTTTTTCCATGATTGGATTGAGACTCGCACCTTATGCCTACAATTCCGAGTCATTATGTTGATAAGAAAATGGGGCAGGTGGAAGTTTATTTGTTAAAATCTCCATCGCCTCAAGTTCGCATGGCAATTTTGAGAATGAGATTGAATCTTTGGCCCACTCGAGATCTCTTGGCCCAATGTAAACAAATTACCATACAAGAACACTTTTGTAGATTTTGTAGGGTGTCATCACAGAAAGAAACCTTAGAACATATGACTATTGAATGTGTAGCCCTATGTCCATTAAGAAACAGTTATATGAGAAGCACATGCCGACAGTTGCAAATGTTCAGCCAAATCTTAGATGGGCTTTCCTTCTTAATTCGGTTAAGATGAGTATTCTTACTGCATCAGTGAATTTCCTCAATGCTCTTCATTTACATGATTAATGTAAACCTGCAAATAATATTATTATAGGAATTACATAACAAAATTTAGAATTTTTCTCTTCTGTAGCCTAGAGTTGTTTGCTGGTCTCAAGAATGATTGCTGAATTAGGATAAAATGGTAAATTGGTTGAGATCTTCCTATTAGAGGAACAATATAACTAAAGTTAATATGTTTCCATCAGGAATCTGGTTCCAATGACAGCGCCTGGGCATCCCAAAATGGAGGATACTCAGAGCACCTGTCAATTTCAGCATGGAGCTGCCTCCAGCCGATACCCTGCTCTGTGGGCCACCCACAGGTGCCCAAAAACATACACTAGGGGCACAGGGTTGTACCCCACCCATAGGTGCCATAAGGGTATCGCATTGCTCTGTACACCAAACCTGGTGGTGCAGCTCTCTTTTGGAGTCCCACATGAACACCTGCGCAGAAAACTTGACAGAACACACAATAAAAAGCAATAAAGGACAAGGATACGGAGGCCCTGTCCCTCCGATGCATTTCCATCATTTCCATCATTTCCATCATCACACAACCCAAGAGAAGCATTTGTCTCCCACTGTCCCCGGAGGGAGGCGGTCAGCGGTGCTGCCACTGCCGGGTAAAAATCGGCTGGTGGCGGCTGCTTCCTATGTATTTATTTCCCCAGAAGTGGTCCTCGTCCCAGCCTCGCGGGGGAGCCAAGCTGTTGGCGTCTGCGGGCACCACGCAGTGCCACCGTCCTTCCCTGTTCTGCGGCATCTGCAGGGGGTGGGCTGCCACCCCTCCTGTACAGGTCCTACGAGTTGGCCAACCGGACACCCGTTACCGTGGCCTCCACTGGAGGCAATAAGCCCACTACATTTGCTTAGTCGAGGGGCTGGGGTAAGGAGCCCAGGATCCACCCGACAGCCCTCTCCGCAGTAGAGTGGCTTTCTTTTGCACGATGGTCCAGCACTTGGGGCTGCCGCAGGTCATCCCCGACGACTCCTTGAATTGAGAGGGTGCGGGGTGGGGAGTGCCTCTGCGCTCACCCCCTAATTACATTCCCGGGGCTCTGCTTCTGCTGCAAATACCACTCCGGCAGTGGCTCCTGGGACGCGCACAGGCAACCATGTGCAAGCTGCACAGGGCCGTGCACCCAGGCTTCACGCGTCCGTGGCATCATCTCTCGAAACTTGCATTTCGAATGGATTGTGTCCTCCAACGTATTCCACTTCTTTGACATGTAATTTCCACAGCTGTGCACTTCGGAAACTTTCTCACCAGAGGGCATTCTGCATCAATGACGTCGAGTCTATGTCCCACCATCGAGGGCGACGTCACCGGATGTTATAAATAGGATGCACTGCGCCCGCAGTCTCCGTTCTGTTTTTTTCCCCAAACGTGTTGCTTCATGAAACTCGGCGCGCCTCGTGTGTTATCGTTGAGATGTCTTTTTCTTTGACCCCGCCGACTGGGCGAGTCGCACAACACCGATGATGGCGCGAAATGCCAGTCGCTGACTTCCAAGTCCTTGGAGCGGAAGGGGAAGCTCCAGGTAGATAGGGGCTCTAAGCCTGTTAAGACCCGAAAATACAACTCGTCCAAGGGTTTAACACTGACGACTCGAAAGGCGACTCTCCGCGTCGGAAGGAGTCCCGGGATCTTGGTCCCGGCGTGGTTCCCGCCATTCTTCTTCCTTGTCCCGGACTCTAGGAAGCACCATCACCGGTCTCCTTCCCCGTCCTCCTCGGAGGATGGTGCCTCGAGGAAGGTTGCATGCCCAACTAAGTCCTCGACTCCGGAGGAATGGGCTGCGTTTAAAGAGCAAATGTTAGCAGTATTTCAATCGCAGGGCACGGGTCCTGTCGCGGCTTCTACCGAAGCCGGCCAGGATCGATCTCGTACCGTGGCTCGCACGCCTTCGGGCTTGGGGTCCACGACATGACACGACTTGCATCGGGAGCCTTCGAGGTCCGGTACGAACAAGGATTCGAACAGTCGCAAGAGACGTGCTTCCAGGTCTCGGTCTCCTTGTCCCCAGCAAGACCACAGCAACCTACTGTGAGGGCTCGAGCCAGGCTGCGGATGAGATCCCTGCAATAGGTTCTCAAGATACAGTGGTCACAGTTCTCAGGCAAGCTGTCGGATCCCATTCATATTCCGCTCTCGGTCTCCCAGGATCTTCTGTGGTGGGCCAACGAAGGGAACCTGATGAGGGGGGAACCGTTTTGGCAACCATGGCCGGAGGTGACTGTAGTGGCGGATGCTTCCCTCACAGGATGGGGCGCTCATGCCAACGATTTGACAGCCAGCGGTCGTTGGTCTCTGTCGGAGTCCAAACTCCACAACAATCTGTTAGAGCTGAGGGCCATCAGGCTAGCCCTCAAGGCTTTTCTACCTTCTGTACGGGGAAGAGTGTCCTGATCATGACAGACAACACAGTGGCCATGCATTACCTCAACAAAAAAAGGGGGGGCAATGCAGCTCTGGGTCTGGGCCATCCAGCAGGGAATTTAGATCTCGGCAGTTCATCTGGCCGGAGATGAAAATGTGGCAGCGGAACCCCGCAAGTGGACCTCTTCACCACCAGTGTGAACCGGAAGTGGTAGAGATTCTGCTCAAGGAAATTTCCTTCAAGAGGAGCCTTAGGAGACGCGTTCATGGTGGATTGGTCATTCCCGCTGCTGTGCGTGTCCTCCAGTCCCCGTCATCCCTCAAGTGTTGCAGAGGTTACGGAGGTTTGGTTTGGTTCCCACATGATCCTCATTGCTTCGGATTGGGCCAGGAGAGCATGGTACCCGGACCTTCTAGAAATGTCCATCTGACCTCCACGCCGACTTCCCTACTGAGAGAATCTGCTCTCTCTCGTAAGGGGGGGGGGTCTGGTACCTTCACGCTTGGTATCTGAAAGGTTGAGTTATAAGGTGATGGAGGTGTTGCTTTCGGCCAGGCGGCCGGCAACAAAATCGCTGTACCATTGCTGTTGGTGCAAGTTCTGCGACTGGTGCAGAGGTCACAATGTTGATCCCTTTCAGTGCTCCATTCCTATGGTTTTGTCTTTCTTTCTTTCTTTGGCCCACAGGGGCCTTCAAGTGGGTACCATTATGGGTTACCCGGCGGCGCTGTCTATCTTTAAACGTTTGAAAGGACTGAATAATGCATTCCCGCCGTCTCCTTTCCAGGTGCCGGTTTGGGACTTGAATTTGGTTTTGAAATTTCTCCTGCGTGCTCAGTTTGAACCTTTGCACTGCTATCCTTTGCGATTGCTGTCCTTCAAGAATGTGTTCATGGTTGCGGTTACTTCTGCTCACAGAGTGAGTGAACTGCAGGCACTTTCATCTAAGCCACGCTTTACTGTGTTTCACAAGGACAGGGTTGTACTGCGTCAAAATGTGGTTCTTCCATCTTTCTACCCTCCCTCCTCATCCTGGTAAGGAAGAAGAGCGACTCCATCGGTTGTTTCCTAGGAGAGCTCTGAGCTTTTACATTTCTAGGATGTCCAGGGTCAGAGTGGACGATCAACTCATTGTGGGATATGCTGGACACCGATTGGGCCAGGCTGTTACCAAACACACCTTGTCCAGGTGGATTATCCTCACCATTACGGAGTGTTACC
This sequence comes from Ambystoma mexicanum, assembly GCF_040938575.1. Lineage (NCBI taxonomy): Eukaryota > Metazoa > Chordata > Amphibia > Caudata > Ambystomatidae > Ambystoma > Ambystoma mexicanum. The sequence continues at coordinate 371,308,996 of NC_090921.1, forward strand.
GATTGGAGGGTAAGGACCTTCCTCAAGGGTTGCGAGCTCATTCTACTATGGGCGTGGCTACTTCCACAGCCCTCCAGCGGGTGGGTTCCTATTAGGAATATTTGTGATGCAGCCACATGGGCTTCAATCCACACCTTTGTTAAACATTACTCCCAAGATACAATCCATTGTCAGGATATGGCTTTTGGGAAGGCGGTTCTTTATTCCGCAATCTGATCGTCTACTGGTACTGCTTTGGGAGTCTGTCAAAGATGCGGAATACCTTGGAGGACACAATCCATTCGAAGAACAATTTACTTACCAACTGGTAACGTTCTTTCGACTGGATGTTCGTCCAACGTATTCCACATTGCCCTCCCATCCTGCCCATCTGGAGAATTTCCTATGCGATTGCAGCTTACGTTTCCGCAAGGCTTTGTGCAGGCATGGAACTGGTGCCACACGTTCTGAGGGAAAAAACTTAAACTGAGGCTGCGGGTGCCATGCCTCCTATTTATAACATCCGGTGACATCGCCCTCAACGCAGGCCTTTGAGGCACATCGACCCGACGTCATCGACACAGGACGCCCTCTGCTGAAAAAGTTTCCGAAGTGCACAGCTGTGGACATAACATGTCAAAGATGTGGAATACGTTGGAGGAACATCCAGTCTAAAGAAGGTTACCGGTTGGTAAGTTACTTGTTCTTCTAGGGTTTCTCAAGCCCCCAGACTCAGGCCATCATCTGCTGGGCATCTTATTGGACTTGACAACGCATTTGTGGTTGCATGGTCCCCAAATGGTCATAGATGTGCCTCCCCTCGTAGTGGTCCTGCCCAGAGCTCAGATGCGGCCATCTGGGCAACAGGCTCTCTAGCGCCCCCCCCCCCACACACCGACCTGAGGTCCTTACTCGATCATGTCTTCAAAAAAGCACACTACAACTGGTTGGTACTGGATTTCACTGAAGTGATTGTGTCTCTATGGCATCCTGGAAGTGTCAAATGGAGATCTTGATGATATGGGTATCACAATATCACAATATTGCCTCAGCACCTTGTCTCTCGAATCTGGTGTCTGCCCAAATATTCAGAGAGGTGGGCCTTCTCAAGTGTGTTTTGCGTGATTGGCTAGCAGTGGGAGGGGCCAAGTATTACAGTCCTCAATGTTCCTGTGCAGAATGTGGTAGAAACTATCCCACCCATCTGATATAAATGAATAAATAAAGGATGCTTAGAAAGGTGTCAAAAATAGCAGTGTGGCCAGGAAACTAAAGGTGACTTTTGGAGTTAAAATCTCCAACTTTATGAAACGCCTTTCCATTAAACCACACCCACGTGCAGATTTACAATAGACGAGTAACTCATAACGTATCCTCAGTATGAGATGTTGATTTGGCACTTCCTTGTTTACGGGTTGTCTTGTGATGGTTCGATAGGTTCATCCCTTGACATGTGTGAGTTATGTTTGCCCTGGGGTGATAGCGATGCGCGGTATAAACAGTCCCCATGGGCTCATGTGGCTTTGCAAGAAGAGGGCGGCGTATGTTAGTGAGGATAGGATGAAAGGGTAGGTTCAGAACCAGGAGGAACTGGTGTTTGTGTAGGAGGCCTCAGTGCTTCTGATGTGCTCTAGGGTTTGTGTTGGGTGTGTGGGTCATATGAGCTTAGTCTGAGCTTGTAATAGAGTGCACTGTTTAGTTTTATCCCTAAGGGGGTCCAGAGTCGCAAAATATTGTTGGGTGTTTTATTGTGTTGGTGTTCATATGTGTAGTGTCGGCGGATTCATGGACTATGTGCTGGGTGTGCTATTCTAAGGTTACTTCCAGAAGCTCAGAGTCGGTTGAGTGTGAAGATTAGATTAGTTCTTGGTGTGTATGTGTAGTGTGACTTGCCCCTTGTTATTTATAGTGGCGTTGGTTATGTGGGAGGAGCAGGAATGGTTCGGTTAGTACATCAGATGCACTGTCAAACTAACACAAGTGCATCTGTTTGTCGCTTTATGGTACCTCTCCACGTTCTTGGTTGTGGTCTGTTGGCCAGCCCTGCATCCTCTTCAAGCATGGAGGCTGACTTCCACTACGGGTTTGAGGTTAGGGGTTTGATTGTACCCAGTGTGTTCCTAGTTCCTTGGCAGAGGTTAGTTAGAGCAGTTGCGTTTTGGCCTGTTGTGCGGTTGGCTGATAAATTGGTGCACAGCTGGTATTATAATTTTGAGGAAGTGGTGATTGATCGGGTGACCCTTTTTATGTGGGTTGGCAATTGTTAGAGTGATGCTTCGATTTAATGTTACCTGTCGGCTAGCCTGAGCGCATGAATTGCACGTTGGGTGTCTTTCCCTGTGTCCGTCTGTTGATTTGTCTACTTATCACAGATCTCTCTAGTTGAAAGGCATGACTGGGGGGGAGGGGTGGCAGGCGAAGATTGGCAGTGGTGTATTCTGGTCCTCCTTGGTTTTGAAGCTGTTAACTGTGACAACGTCCCTTGTGTTTCTTTCAGTCCGTGATAGTTTTTGTTTGGGTTTGTTGTGGCTTTCGTTGTCCTTTAGCGCTTGTCATTGTGTGTTAAATAACCATGTTTCGAGGGCATTGTGTCCTCAGACGTATTCCACATCTATGACAGGTAATGTCCACAGCTGTGCTGCTTCGAAAACTTTTCGGCAGGTGGCGTCCTGCGTGGATATGTTGTCCCTCGAGGCTTGTCGTCACTGGATGTTATATATAGGACGCACAGCGCCCGTAGCCTCAGTTACGTTTTTTCCTCAAACGTGTTTGGTTCGGAGCGCTAGATTCTTCTTTTCAAAAGCAATGTTGTCTTCTACTACCCCGAAGTCGGGCTTTAAAAAATGTCAGGTCTGCGGTTCGAAGATGTCCATTACTGACCCGCATACATCTGCCTCTGGTGCTCGGCGAATGCCATGCCACCGACGACTGCGAGGATTGCCAGTCCCTGACGTCTAAGGTATTGCGGGAACGTAAGAAGAACTTGAAGGTAGGTAGGGTGTCTAAGCCCCATAAATCGAAGTCTGCTAGGCTTTGGACCGATGACGTGAGGGGCGACGCTCTGCGTCTGTGAAAATCCAGGGGGGGTCTTGATCTAGAAGTGGTTCCTGCCATTCCTCTGCCTCGTTGTGTCATTCTAGGAAGTGCTGTCGCCTTCCCTGTCCTCGTCGGAGGAGGACTCAGCCAGACTGTCGACTTGTCACACCAAGTCTTCGTCGCTGGCTGATTGGGATTCATTCCGCCGGCAGACGTTAGCGATTTTCGAGTCGCACGGCACAGTTCCGCCCGCGCCTTTGAAAGAAGCCGGCAGGGAACAGGCTTGGTCCACCACTAGCACGCCTTTGGGCTCGGGCGGTCGGAACGATCATCGGGAGCCGTTGAGGTCCCGTTCGGACAAGGGAGATCGCCATAGCCGTGCCAGACCCAGGTCCCGGTCCTCGACGCCATCGAGACCGTCGGAACCTGTGAAGCCTTCGAAGAAGGTGTCTACGCCATTGGCACCATGTCTGTCGAGGGGCTCTCTCAGGGCTCTGCCCTCGAAGTTGTCGACGCCGTCTGCGCCTCTGTCGACGCCGATTCCCTCTACGCCATTTGCGGAGGATTTACCAGAGGTGCCCCGGAGGGCTGTGGAACCTCCGAGCAAGGCTCTCAGTAAGTCTCTGAGGCCTGTTTATGAGCCCTATTCTGTTCCTCCTCCTAGATTGGAGTTTTTCCAACCTTTGCAAGATATTTCAGAGGTTGAGGAACTGTCTTTTGAGGAGATGGTTGTGCCCCCTGATGTCCCTGATGATCTTTTGTTTGGGCATAGTCAGGTGGAGGAACTTCGTCAGTCATTGCATGACGCTAGTGGCCTGGACATCTCTCTGGAGGGGGAGTTTGGGCGACATGAGCCTGGGGCGCATGTGGATTCCTCCTATCGGCGTCTTATGTCAAGGGTGACCAAATACTTGCTGTGGTCTGCTCCACCTCTTGATTTTACTCAGGATGATTTGACGGTCATCCTTGATCAAGTTCCACCAACTGACCCGGTATTGCAGTTTCACATGGCTTTGCAAAGGAAGGTGGCAGTGGCTTGGACTGCTCCGGAGAGTCTACCGGCAGTTAATAAGATGCTTCTGAAAAAATAACGCCCATCCAGTGGTGACCCCTGCTACTTATCAACGCACCCTTCTCCGGAGAGTTTGATGGTGCAGGCGATACGGCCTCCTCAAAGCAGGCTGCGTACCCTACCATCCCTCCTGATAGGGACGATAAGCGCTTTGATGGTTGGGCAAAGAGGTATTTTCGGCAGGGGGGGTATTCCGTTGAAGGCGGCCAACTCCACTTGTGCCTTAGCGAGATTCACTCACACTCTGTGGAACTGTGCGTCTTTGGCGGCTGAGCATATTCCTGAAGGGGCGGAACAGGATGGTTTTCTAGCCCTCGTGCAAGACAAGGATGCCATGTGAGAGTCCGTTCAGTCGGGTTTGGACACGGCAGACTGTGTCAGCCGGTCCATGGCTGCGAGCACTGTGATACGCAGATTTGCATGGTTGCAGAATTTGGGGTTTGCTCCTGATGTGCAGTCCCGTCTTCTGAACATGCCCTTTGATGGTGTTAATCTGCTTGGCAGCAAGGCTGAGGAGAGCCTTGAGAGGTTGCAGGCCTCCAAAGCTGCAGCAAAGTCTTTGAGTGCTGCAGTTCGTCAACCTCCGCCTTTTCGTCTTAGGGGACAGCAATGGAGGGGAGGTACCGTTTCAGTACTACTCTTCCTTTGGTAGATCAAGAGGAGCTGACAGTCAAAGGGGCCACCGTAGGAGTACAGGGGTGGAAAGCAAGGTACTCGGGTGCCAAGGCCGCTCGGGCAGTTGTCTCTTTTTTCCCCCTCAGGCACTGCCGCAGCTGCGTCCGCGCAGTCATGAGGCCATGTCCCATGGTGCGCCGGTTAGGGGCAGACTTGCGCAGAATCTTGGAGAATGGCAGGCCATTACCTCAGATGTGTGGGCTCTGGAGATCATAGCCGACAGCTACCGTCTTCCCTTCCGGCAGAGGCCTCACAACAATCCACCGGGGAAGCTGTCTTTGAAGCGTCCGGATCCGCTCTTTGCGCAGGAAATCCTATATCTGCTGGAGAAAGGCGCCATAGAACTGGTGCCTGTAGCGGAGAGGAACAAGGTATGGTATTCCCCTTATTTTTTGATCCCGAAAAAGGACGGGGGATTGAGACCCATGGAATTTAGTTGGTTAAACAAGATCCTCAGGAAGGACAAGTTCAAGGTGGTAACTCTTTCTTTCTCAAGTCCTCCAGTCCCTTAAACTTCAAGATTGGTTGTTGTCTCTAGACCTCAAAGATGCTTACTTTCATCTGCCGATTCATCCCAAGCACAGGAAGTACCCGAGGTTCGCGGTTGGCGCCTTTTCAGTTTCGGGTCCTGCCGTTTGGATTGACCTCTGCCCCGAGGGTCTTCAAGCTCATGGTGGTGGTGCCAGCGTATCTCAGGAAAGGGGGGATTCACGTCTACCCCTACCTGGACATTTGGTTGATCAGGGCGAGCTCTCCGAGCAAGCCCTGGATCATCTGTCCGTCAACTGCCACTCGCTTCACAAGCTGGGCTTCTCCCTCATTTCTCCCTCTTTTCAAAGAAGTCACATTTGACACCTACCCAACGGCTCCAGTACATCGGAGCAGTGCTCGCCACATCCCTGGGGCAGTGTTTGCCTCCCCAGTTGAGGGTTCATCACATTCTGCAGATGGTGGACAAGTTTCAACGTGCCCAGAGTCTCCCGGCGTTCCGAGTTCTTGAGGTTGCTCTGCCTCATGGCATCCTGCATTTTCCTGGTGCCAGAGGCCATACTGCGGACGAGATCCCTGCAGCGGGCTCTCAAGTTGCAGTGGTCACAGTTCTCTGGCAGGATGTCGGATCCCGTTCAGATTCTGACCTCTGTCGCCCAGGATCTTATACGGTGGGCCGACAAAGGCATCTGATGAAGGGAGCACCATTTGTCAACCATGGCCAGAGGTGACGATCGTGACGGACGCATACCTCACAGGTTGGGACACTCATGCCAACGAGTTGACAGCCAGCGAACGTTGGTCTCCGTCGGAGTCCAGACTCCACATCAATCTGTTAGCGCTGAGGGCCGTCAGGCTAGCCCTGAAGGCTTTCCTGCCATCTGTTCAGGGGAAGAATGTCCTGATTATGACAGACAACACAGTGGCCATGCATTACCTCAACAAAAAAGGGGGGGGGCAGGGTCACTCCTGTTGTGCAGGGAGGCGATGCATCTCTGGTTCTGGGCCATCCAGCAGGAAGTTTCGATCTCGGCAGTTCACCTGGCCAGAGACGAAAACGCGGCGGCGGACGCTCTGAGCAGGCAGAGCACGGTCTCACGAGTGGCAGCTGGCTCAGGAAGTTCTTTTGGAGATCTTCGCCCCTTGGAGAACACCGCAAGTGGATCACTTCGCCACCAGTGTCAACCGGAAGTGCAAAGGATTCTGCTTGTGGGAATTTCCTCCAAGAGGAGCCATGGGGGACGCGCTCGTAGTAGAGTGGTCCTTCCCACTGCTGTACGAGTTTCCTCCAGCCCCGTCATTCCCCAAGTGTTGAGGAGGTTCGGTTCACGAATTATCCTCATTGCTACAGCATGGGCCAGGAGAGCGTGGTACCCGGACCTTCTAGACATGTCCATCTGCCCCCCACACCGTCTTCTCTACCGAGACAATCTGCACTCACGGGATGGGGGGGGGGTCAGGCTCTCCATCCAGAGGTCAAGTCTCTCAGCCTTCATGCTTGTTAACTGAAAGGTTGAGGTATAAGGATTGGGACCTCCCTGAAGACGTGATGGAGATGTTGCTTTCGGCCAGAAGGTCCGCAACGAAATCCCTGTACCGTTGCCGTTGGAGAAAGTTCTGCGACTGGTGCAGGGTACAGAATGTGGATCCTTTCCAATGTTCCATTCCTTTGGTTTTGTCTTTTTTGCTTTCTTAAGCCCACAGGGCCCTGCAAGTGGGTACCAATAAGGGTTACCTGGCGGCGCTGTCCATATTTAAGCGCTCGTCTGAGGAATATTCTTATTTCAAGATCCCTTTGATTTCTCAGTTTCTAAAAGGGCTAACTAATTTGTTTCCACCGTCGCCTTTCCAGGTGCCAGGATGGGATTTGAATTTGGTTTTAAACTTCCTAATGGGAGCTCCGTTTGAGCCCTTACATTCTTTTCCGTTGCCACTATTGTCCTTTAAAACTGTGTTTTTAGTTGCGGTTACTTCCGCACGCAGTGAGTGATTTGTAGGCCAAGCCACCCTTTACTCTTTTTTCATAAGGACAGGGTTGTCCTGCGTGTCCGGCCTTCTTTTCTTCCGAAGATTGTGTCGGAATTCCATTTGAGCCAAAAGGTGATTCTTCAGGTGTTTTATCCTCCTCCACATCCTGGTAAGGAAGAGGAGCGGCTCCATAGGTTGGATCCTAGAAGATCTTTGAGTTCTATCTCTCACGGATGTCCCGGTCAGAGTGGACGAGCAGCTCTTTGTTGGTTATGCTGGAAGGTGCTTGGGCCAGGCTGTTTCCAAACAGACCTTGTCTAGATTGATCATTTTGACGATCTGAGTGTTACCGTTTGGCGGGAAAGGACCCTCCAGTAGGCTTACGGGGGCACTCTACTAGGGGGGTGGCTGCCTCCACAGCTCTACAAAGGGGCATTCCTATTCGCAATATTTGCGAATCAGCCACATGGGCCTCTGTCCGTACTTTTGTGAGACATTATTCCTTGGACTCCATCCATGGGCAGGATTTGGCCTTTGGTAAGGCAGTCCTTTTTTCAGCCATTTGATTGGGCATTCTAAATTGTAAATTCTTTTCCCACCTCCATAAGTTGGTACTGCTTTGGGAGTCCTTCATAGATGTGGAATACGTCGGAGGACACAATCCCCTCGGAGAACATGTTACTCACCATAGATAGTAACATTCTTTTGATGGGATGTTCCTCCGACGTATTACACATCGCCCTCCCAGCCTGCCCCTCTACTGAATTTCTTATGCGATTGCAGCTTACGTTTCTGCAGGGCTTTCTGCAGTCATGCTGGCAGGAGATCGGTGCCACACGTTCTAGAAAAAACTAAAACTGAGGCTACGGGCGCTGTGCGTCCTATATATAACATCCAGTGACCTCGCCCCTCGACGGAGCCCCTCGAGGGACAACGAATCTATGCCACCGACGCAGGACGCCCTCTGGCAAAAAAAAAAAAGCAGCACAGCTGTGAACATTACCTGTCATAGATGTGGATACGTCAGAGGAACATCCCATTGAAAGAAAGTTACCAGCTATGGTAAGTAACTCGTAAGACATCAGTGAAGATATGCTTATAAACAGACCACAATATGCCAAAAGAAGAGTACAACAAAATGACTGGATCAAACAATAGAGGAACAATCTAAATATAAACTAACAATGATCTGTTCAATAGAAGTAAGAGCCCTCAATGAGTTACCTCCATATTTAGTATGTTTTCCAGATCAATCAATAAAGGACCTTTTTCTACGCTTCCGGTTAAATATACTTCCAACTCGTGATTATCTATTCGGCATAAAACATCCAACAACGACGACCACAGACTGCCGATTTTGTAAAATTGACAACACCAGAGAGAGACTATTTCATGTAATTATGGTTTGTGATGCTTTGATGGACAAAAGAAACTTGTTCAAAGACTTCTTTAAAATCTCTCAGAAGCAGATGAGTACAGAGGAACGATGGGCACATCTTCTGAAAGGACACGACAAGAACTTAATTTTTACAGTAATCAAATTTTGGAGTGTGATTTTGAATGATAAACTGTTGTAAGAAACACAAACATGTATGTCAATCCAATTCTTTCACCTTTTTGTTTTCTTTCGTTTTTATTCAATTTTCTTTTTTTTTGTCCCTTTTCTTTTGCATCTTGTAAATGATAAAATGAAAAGTTTGTATAATCAAACAAAACATTAAAAAAAAATAATAAACTCGTTCTTTTAGCAGTTTTCTGATGGAGATATGGTCTTCTGTGCTACTGATTTCTTTGCTCATGGTGTTCCTTAGGTACTCTGACTTCCCGTCCCCTTTCCTCCATACTGTATGGTCGTCACTTGTGAGGGATGGGAAACGGAACCTTTTTCACCAGAAAAAACCTTCTTCCCCTTTAAATTTAGAGGTACGCGGGGCGCAGCCCTGGGAGCGTGCACTCGCCTGACTCCGCACACCTCCACTCCTCAGTCCCCTTTTCCACATCGACGGGAACGCAGCGATTTCACCAGCGCTCCTCGGTTTGGCTTCAGCCATATAATACCACACGCTCTTCCCCAGATATTTCTTGTATTTTTTTTTGTCATTTCAATAGGTACTTGGTCCACGCTCCTCCCAGCGCATGTCGACTTCAGCAGGCTTCAGCAGGTATCCAGCCTGTGAGGGGCCCTTCCCTACATCCAATCCCCACGCCCTTTGCCTCCGCTGCCTTGGCTGGGAAGGCTGTTCCGCGTGTGACACACTGACTCCAAGTGCACTGAAGAACAGGCTAGCTCGGTGGCGGGAGCTCTTCCAGAAGACCCCTCCGGAGGACCTAAAAGACTTGTCAAACATAGTTTGAGACCAACGGCAAGGCCTTTAATTACCATTGAATCCTGTAAGGGCGACTCCTTACCAAGGAAGCGCCTGAGCGGGAGGAACCTCTTGTGTTCTAGCACCAGCACACGTACCAAGGTTAGTCCAGCTACTGGTCTTATGGCTGAGGGGGCTCCAATCCTTCCGGTATCAGTGCTGAGGGACGCAGGTTTCTTTTTCCAGGGTTTTCCACGAAGGGCAATGCCCTAGTACCCGCACTATGTCCGAGGGGGTGGCTATACGCAGCACTATTGGCAGGTCTGCCGAGGGCAAGGCCTCAGCTTGAGGTGCCGGGTAGTCCTCATGTTCCAACACCAAGAGTCTTGGGCGAGGCTGGGCCCAGTGTGCCAAGCACAATGACTCGCGCAAGTGGCAAGCAGCTCGACAAGATCGCCGCCGTGCCAGACAAAATGGCTGCTCGTCCAATCCCACCTCTAGGAACGGAGTGGGCGGAGGAACGAGTTACAAGGTGGGACTGGTGTTAACCAGGTACGTGGCCTACAGCCTATCCATCAGCATTGCAGGGAAGTTATACAATGCACCCCAGGCTGAGTGTGCCCCGGCAGCCGTCCTCCACCTCGTCAATATCACCTGCCACCTCTTCAGCCTCCGAAGACCAGTTCTGTAAAAGGTTCCTATCGCTGGTGAGGATCCCACAAATGGGTGCCATCCTTTGGGATGCTATCCGGGACATGCTCCCCCGGTCACCCCACCGGTGCCCATAGTCATTCCTAATATGGCTCTGGCGCCTCAGGCCCCAGTGCATCCCCTGCTGCCCATACCAGCTCTTTCGATTCCGGTTGACAGACAACGATCCTACTAGGCCAGGTGTCATTCAGGTAGCGCAAGTCCATGGGAAGGGGAAAGGAAAGGAGAAGTGCGAGTTAGAAAGGGGAGAGGACAGTGCAGTACATGGGATAAGATAAAGAACAAAATTAAACAGTAAGTAAAAGTACGGCCTGCAGGTGGCAAGTGCAAGGAAAAGTGCCGGCACCAGGTGGCAAGTGCTGGTAGTGGGACTGTAGGGATATAGAAACAGTCCCCAAGTGTGGGGGTTGCCAGGAGGGCAGAGCAGGAGTGTGACTGGAAGGGAAGGGGATCTGGGCCCGAGATCAGTGGGTGACCTGGTAACCAGTGCAAATTCAGTGTCAGCCAGGAAGTCGGCAAGGGAGAGGAGGAGAAAAAGAAGCAGCAAAGAGAAAGGTTTTTAGGTGGTTCCGGAACCGGAGATGATTCTCCTCAAGTTTCAGGGAGGCTGTTCCAGAGTGAGGCCACAGCCGAAGAAAGAGATCTGCCACCAACTCGTTGCTTGGAGAAGTGACTGACCTCGAGGGAATTTAAGGTAGATCAGCGAAGAGCTCGAGAAGGAAGGTATTTGGGGGGGGGGGGGGTGGAGTTGAAGGTTTTGAGGCCCCAGAAGGCCTTGTGGACGATGCAGAGGGTTTTGAACTTAATCCTCGCAGCCACTGGGAGCCAGTGCAGAGATTTCAGTCCTGGGTAGATATGATCCCTGGGCTTAAGGCCAAGGATAAGTCTCGCGGTCCTGTTCTGGAGAAGTTTGTATTTTTATTTATTGATTTATAACAACATAATACATTGCAGGGGGCGGAGAGTAGAAGCAGGCAGATTTAGAAAGAGGCTATTGCAATAGTCCAGCCTAGAGAGAACCAGAGCTCTGGAGACCGTGAGCTTCTGGTTGAAGGAGAGGAAAGGAAGAATACCTCTGAGGAGGTGCAGCTGGTAGTGTGACTTCTTAGAGATGATCGGAGATGGGAGGAGAGAAGGAGTGTGTAGAGTCGAAGATGACCACAAGGTTTTTAGCCTTACAGGAGGGAGCAGAAAGAGGGCAAAGGGAGGCCAGCTAGAGAGCTACAGGAAAGGAGGGAGCAGGTGTGGCGATGAGGAGGATCTCAGTCTTACTGGCATTAAGGCAGAGGTAATTGGCAGCACACCACTCCTGGATAGCAGACAGTCGGAAATGAGGGAAGTGGTGGAGGAGGCCGAGGGTAGCCTGAAGATGAGCTGGGTGTTGTCCGCATAGCACTGAAAGTTGGGGCAGAGTGCAGCGACGCGGTGTACCAGGTATTGCTTGAACAGCCATGGAGAGAGGTTAGACCCCTGGGGGACACCACAGGTAGAGAAAAAGATAGCAGAGAGAAGGACCAAAGTTGGACCTAGGAGGGTTGGTCGGAGAGGAAAGAAGTCAGCCACGCTAGAGCCTGACCAGTAAAACCCAGGTTATCACGGAGACGGTTGAGCAGGATGGCATGATTGACAGTGTCAAAGGCAGAAGAGAAATCCAGCAGGATGAGGACGCAGGGGGTGTTAGTCAAGGTTGGAGAGCAGGTCTTAACAGATGTTCAGGGGAGCAGTTTCTGTGCTTCTGGATGTCGTGAAGTTCTATACCTCGGTTGTTAGTTCCTGCATGCCACGCATGAGATCCTGGACGGCCTTTTCCGTATCGATTTCAATATCTGTCGTTCGGCATCTCAAACTGTCGTGAATCTCCCCCGTCTCACCTGAGATCGCTTCTTGCAGGTATCCGCGGGAAGTTTCTTCTTGTGGGCGGATCGAGTTTTGTACAGGCCGGCACGAGTCTCTTCCGACTCCAGCGTGCGTTCAGCATTCCAGATTACTCGCGGGTTCAGAACTTCCAGGAAGGAAGAAGCGGTCGCAAGGATACGTGAATCCCAGGAACTGGGTGGAAAGGAGAGGGTGGAAGGAGTGGGAATAAGGGTCCAGGAACTTGGATAACAGAAGGGTTCGCCAAGCTGCGAAGTACACGTCTAGTCACTACCTGTTGATAGCGTTGAGAAACGCGGGGCCCTGGCATATTTATAGGACGTACTGTAACGCTCACCTGATTCTCGCAGAGGCGCCGGTCTTGACTGGGCGACTACCGTATCTTCAAAAGTGATGTGCACCACCCGGTTGGCTCTTTGGGCTGGACCTCTGTGCACTGTATGCCTGACTCGAAGAGTAAGATGTCTGCAGATAGAAAATATGGGATTAATGAACTGGGGTTATTGGGGTGTCCCTATCTCTTTCCTTTTCTCCTCTCCTGTAGAACCCCAAAGGTTAACGCTCTCACCTTAGGTAAGTGAACGCCGAGCTCTCCATCTGCCTCGGGGCAGGGTGCTGTAACCAGTTTCTTCACTGGATAGGTAGCGCAGGCCTCTTGACTTCAGAGGACTGCTGTCCGTCGTTTACTTCACGAACGGTGAGTTCCGAATATTTCAAATGTCTTTAAAAGTCTTTTGTAATGCTGCCTCTTATTTTGCAGGGTTCCGGCGATGGCGGTTGACTGGCTGAAGTGAGTTGAGGATGGACCCGTATGCGGAATAGAAGCGCCTGGAAGCGCGTAAGTAAGCGCTTGTTGCTTGCTTCACGATGCGCACTAACTGTCCTTTTATTTTGCAGGTACCAGTTCGGAGCTGCTGAAGGATGCCGGAATGCCCACTGAGTTCGGCGTGGATGGAGTAATGGCACGTGAGTATTGAACGTTACCCAATGTCTTTCAATGCACCTTCTTTTGTCTTACAGATGCGGGATGCAGCGCCGAAGGCCTCCGGAGCGCGTGAAGAGTAGGTAAGCCTTTGTCTTTCAGATGCAGGAATGCTGCGCGAGGCGTTGATGACAGCCGATGGACCAGGTAAGAGATGCGCTGTCACTGAAGACCGTAGTGCTAACCTGTTCTTTCTTGTCTTTATAGATGTTGCTGAAGACTGGATTCAGGATGGTAAGCCTTTTTCCTTTAGGCCCAGGATCAGATGCAGAAGACACGATGAGCGTTCTGCTGCAGAGGATGCAGAATAACGCAAAGCAAGATTCATCCATCGGGTGTGGTTTAAATAGCCTCCTGTAGTGCTTAGGTATCTCCTTCCACAGCCACGCCTAGGAAAGAAAAGAGTTCCTGCTTTCCAGAAGAGTTCCAGTGTTCTGAAACTAGGGAGTGGCTCCTGCCCCACCCAACAGGAAAAGTAGTCCCAAACAGAAGAGGATCAGGGGTTCAACTGGCAGGTAAGTAAGCAGCATGGTCTGCTGCAGGTAAGTCCACCCAAGCATTACGAGCCCGGCGCTTGCAGCGCTGGGACTGGGCATATTTATGAGCCTGGCGCCACTGGCGCCAGGACAGGGTCCAAAAGGTCCCAATTGGGACTGGCTGGCACTCGGAACCTGGGTTATGGGTCTGCTTCCAAGGGAGTTGGGTAAGTCCTGGCCTTTTGGAAGCAGAGATCATGACACGTACTATGTCCGCCGTGAAGGCTGGTGCAAGGCGTGTCACGTGATCCGGCCATGTTGGGAGAAACAATGAATGCAAGCCCTGCCGCGATAAGGACCAGGAAGTCCAGAAGGGGCGCGTTCTGTGGGTCATGACGGCATGCCTCCTCCGAAAGCCTGTTCCACCAGGATTGCCCGGGTGTATGAGATATCATCTTCGGAGCAATTGAGGGGTGTTCAGGTTAGAAAGTGGTTGCCAGGTTCTTTCACTAGGAGGATATCCTTTCCACTCAACCAGGTATTGAAGTTGACCACGTTTATACCTGGAATCGCATATTCTGGATACTTCATATTCCAGTTGGTCGTCCACAACCACAGGATTGGGTCTGCAGGATTTCCGGGAGGATCGGATGTAGGGTTTCAATAAAGAAGTGTGAAAAACTGGGTGAATTTTCTTCCCGGAGTCTGGTAGCTTGAGCCGGAATGAGACTGGGTTGATGACTTCTTTTATGGAAAATGGCCCATAGTACTGGGGTGCCAATTTGTTTGGTCGTAAATGTTGTGGTAGTAGTTTCGAGGACAACCAGACTTGATCACCGACTGAATAAGAAGACCCTGGTCTTCTCTTGGAATCCGCATAACGCTTAGTGTGTGTTTGGGCCTTTTCTAAAAGTTCTTTGGCGCCTTGTGTGTGTTGATGAGAGTTTCGATCCAGGAGTCGACGGTAGGTACTGGTGTACGATGTGGAAGAACAGAAGGTAAAACTGACGGGTGGAATCCTTGACTGCAATAGAAGGGGATGGTCTTGACTGCTGAGTGATCGGAATTGTTGTAGGCGAATTCAGCCACAGGTATAAGTAGCGACCAATCATCCTGTACCTTGGTGGCGAAACAACAAAGGTGTTGTTCTAGGGTCTGATTTACACGTTCTGTAGCTCTGTTAGTTTGTGGGTGTTAACCAGATGAAAGAGCACGTTGGATTCCTAGAATGCGACAGTGATGTTTCCAGAATTGAGACGTATTGAGATCCTCGGTCTGATATGATCTTGGAAGGAAGTCCATGAAGGTGGAAAATGTGTTCCAGGAAGATTCCAGCGAGTTCTGATGAGGATGGTAGTTTGTACAGGGGTGTAAAATGAGCCATATGAGTGAACAAGTCAATGGTGACCATGATAGTCGTGTATCCCCTGGAAGGTGGTAATTCCACAATGAAGTGTGTAGCGATGAATTCCCATGGCCTTGTCGGTAGTGTAGGTTGCAGTAGGAGAACCGCCGGTCTCTTGTTATCGTGTTTGTTTTGACTGCAGATAGAGCAGGCTCAGATGTACAGTTGTACGTCAGTTTTCATTCTAGGCCACCAAAATTGTCTTTGTATAAGACAGAGAGTGTTGGTGATGCCACGATGTCCGGAGTGGAGGGTATTGTGGCAGAGGTTTATTATCCTTTGTTGTGGTTTCTGTGTGGGAATGAATACAGCGTTATCTTTGAACAAATATCCATCCTTGGTTCTCAGATTCCATGGATTCTTCCTTGATATATCCTTCCAGAGCTCAGAGGATTGGGTTTGCATCTGGACTTCTTCCAAAAGACTGACTGCTTGAGCTACAAAAATCCTGTGGGGAAACATCTTGGGGTAGGCCCGATCTTCAATAGTTTCGTAATCAGGACGTCGAGATAAGGCGTCAGAAATTATGTTTTGGGATCCAGGAACATGACTGATGTGGAACTAATACTGGGCAAAGAAGAAGGCCCAACGGGCCTGACGACTGTTCCTACACTCCAAGGATTGTAGAACTTCAAGGTTTTGATGGTCCGTGGGAACCTGGATTGGAAGTCTAGCTCCCAAGAGTAGATGTCGCCATTCTGTGAAGGCTTGGCGGATGGCTAACAGTTCCTTTTCCAAGACGGAATAATGTGTCTCAATGGGAGTCAGGGTTCGTGAAAGGTAAGCAATGGGGTGTTCCAACTTGTCCTCAAATTCTTGCTTCAAGACTGCTCCTATGGCGTAGTTAGAGGCATCCGTCTCCACTTGGAATGGCCGATTAATGTCGGGTTGGGCTAGGATGGGGGCTTGAGTAAACTGTCTTTAGGCGTTGGAATGCCTTGTCTTGAGGTGCAGACAAGAGAAAGGGAGTGTCTTTCTTCAAGAGAGCGATGATCGGTTGAAGAATCTCAGAAAAGGTGGGTATGAACTTTCGATAGAAATTAGCAAACACCAGGAAGGCTAGAACTTGTTTAACGGCAGTGGGAGCCGGCCAAGAGAGTATGGCCTTTACCTTCGAATGATCCATACCAATTCCTTCTGGACTAAGGACAAATCCTAGATAATGAACAGAAGTAACGTGTAACAGGCATTTCTCAGGTTTGGCTAGGAGTCTGTGTTCACGTAGTCGTCGTAAGACTGCCTTTACATGCTCTACATGCTTTAAAAGGTCCTTGGAGTAAATCAAGATATCGTCGAGGTAGACAATGACGAAGAGAAACCGAATGTCAGAGAACACCCTATCCATGAATCATTGAAAGACTGCAGAGGCATTAGCAAGTCCAAAGGGCATGACCAGATATTCGAAGTGTCCAAAAGGTGTTCTAAAGGCTGTTTTCCATTCGTCTCCTTCCTCGATACGAATCAGATGATAGGCACCCCTGAGATCGAGTTTCGTAAAGATTACAGCACCTCTCACCGCTTCCAGGATATCCGAGATCAAGGGTGAGGGGTAGCGGTCCTTGAGGGTGCATTGATTTAATCCACGATAATCAAGGCAAGGTCTAAGTTCCTTGGTGTCCTTCTTGGGAACTAAGAACAGCGAGGTTCCAACTGGGGATTTCAATGGTTTTATGGTGCCATTTTCGAAGGTTGGTATCCAAGTATTCTCGGAGGGCCTTTTTCTCGGGTTCAGATAGGATAAACATCCTCCCAAAGGGAATCACTGCTGAAGGCTCTGTCTATGGCGCAGTCTTCAGGTCTGTGAGGGGGTAGAGCCTGAACTATGCAGTTGAAAACACATCAGCAAAACTTTGATAGGCCTTTGGGACCTGAATGATATTGGAAACCATGAGTGCCTCTTGTTGATCTGCTGGATTACTTTCAGACGATATTGAGGAGGGATCCGGGGATAAACAATGAGACAGACAATACTCAGAACCAAGAAACAAGGATCCTGCTGTCCAATTTGATGTATGGATTGTGTTTTTGCAACCAAGGCATGCCTAGTACCATGGGGTAGTGGGCTGATTTGATAATATCAAACTTGATCAATTCCTGGTGATGGTTTATTGAAAGTTGTATTTCCTTGGTCTGCAAGGATATGGGTCCTGAACTGGGGGGTTCTTCCATCATTTGCCTCCAGTGGTTGCATTACACCCCGGACTTCGTATGGAATGTGGTGCTTAAAGACCCAATCTTGATCAATGAATACTCCCATAGCACCACAATCCACCAAGGCCAGGATGGGGTAGGTCTCCTTCTTTGATAACGATAAGAAGGCTTGTAGAACCACTAGGTTCTGTCTAGGAGAGTTCAAGGATGGAATAGATGTGGAGCAAACATCTCTCTTCCGACACCTCGTTCCATCTAGGATCGGGAGCTGGCGTTTCCCGAACGCCGTGGAGGGGCTAGAGGACATTCTCTTACCAGGTGTTTATCCCATGCACAATACATGCACAAGCCCGTGTGGATCCTTCTCATCTTTTCTTGTGGGCAAATGGGTCCACGGAAGGCTCCTATTTGCATGGGTTCCGGGTCAGTGTCAGGGGTTGGAACAGGATCAGTTTTTACTGAAGTCTCAAGAGAACTTTTCAGGAAGGGCATCTTGGTTTTTTTTCTCTCTTCCTTTCTTTCCTGTATACGAAAGTCTATCTGCATGGCTAAATCTATAAGAGCCTGGAATGAGCTAGGACGAGCCACTCTGGCTAATTCATCTTTTATATCCTTGTTTAGGCTCCTATGGAAGAGAGTGAAACTTGCTTCTGAGTACCAATCTGCTTCCTGGGCCAATTGTTTGAATCTTGTGACATACGTTAGCATGTCCTGGGATCCTTGCTGAAAGTCAAGTAGGTGTTCCTGGGCACTATAAACCTGTTCTGGCCGGTCGAACATGGTTTTGAGAGCCTATATGAATCTGTCATAATCATCTAGGAGGGCCTCTCCAGAATTGACTACGGGAGTAGCCCAAGTCGATGCATTTCCTGCGAGGTGCGAGATTTTAAAGCCCA
Source organism: Ambystoma mexicanum (assembly GCF_040938575.1). Taxonomy (NCBI): domain Eukaryota; kingdom Metazoa; phylum Chordata; class Amphibia; order Caudata; family Ambystomatidae; genus Ambystoma; species Ambystoma mexicanum. The sequence goes on from NC_090921.1 coordinate 371,327,017, forward strand.
CCTTTGCCCTGGAAGTTGAAAAATAATAGGGCTTAAAGGTAAAATGCACCAAACAGGAGTCCAGGAATCCACAAAGGGATTTTGCAGACCCATCATACTTGTCTACGACACCACCCAGTAACACACAGTTTTGTAGCGGAATCGCGAGACAAAACAAGTTGCTTTAATGCGGCATTCTCCGCTTTTAAGTTCTGCACCTCGGTTGTTGGTTCTTGCATGCCACGCATGAGATCCTGGACAGCCTTTTACATATCGGTTTCAATTTCGGTCGTTCAGCGTCTCAAACTGTCGTGAATCTCCCCCGGTCTCACCTGAGATCGCTTCTTGCAGGTATCCGTGGAAAGATTCTTCTTGCTGTCGGATCGGGTTTTGTACAGGCCGGCACGAGTCTCTTCCGATTCCAGCGTGCGTTCAGCGTTCCAGGATACTCGTGGGTTCAGGACGTCCAGGAAGGAAGAACCTGTTGCAAGGATACGTGGATTCCAGGAACAGGGTGGAAAGGAGAGGGTGGAAGGAGTAGTAATAAGGGTCCAGGAACTTGGATATCAGAAGGGTTCGCCAAGCTGCGAAGTACACGTCTAGTCACTACCTGTTGATAGCGTTGAGACGCGCGGGGGCGTGGCATATTTATGGGGCGTACTACGTCCGCCGTGAAGGCTGGTGCAAGGCGTGTCACGTGATCCGGCCATGTTGGGAGAAACAATGAATGCAAGCTCCGCCGCGATAAGGACCAGGAAGTCCAGAAGGGGCGCGTTCTGTGGGACATTGACACTGGTAGCTCTGAAGCCAGACTGATGGTCATGAAGACGGCCGACAAATTCAGTGTGGAGATTAAGCTGGGAGATGGCCAGTTTCTCCAGGAGCTTGCCCAGGAAGGGAGTGATGGAGATTGGGAGGTAGTTGGCCGGGCAGGAGGGGTCGGCAGTGGGTTTCTTAAGAAGGGGGTGCACAGGGAGTGCTTCAGGGGGCATGGGAAGACTCCAGTGGCAAAGGAGTGATTGCAGAAATCAGCCAGGGCAGGAGCCAGGGAGTCTGTGGTCCTTGATTTTTGGAGGAGCAGGGGTGAAGCTGTTTCGACGAGACTTTCATTGATCGGACTTGTGTAGGAACCTAGTCTGTGGAAAATGGGAAAGGCAGAGAAGGAGGGAGAAGAGGTGGCTGCAGAGTGGCTAGAGGAAGAGCAGGGGGTGGGTGGAGGGAGGAGAAAGAGGACAGGATGTCCTGAGTTTTAGAGATGAAGTGAGATGCCAGTGCCATACAGAGGGCCTTAGAGGGGGCAGGAGAGGTAGAGACTGAGGCAGGATTGGCCAGTTCCTTGCAGATTTTAGAGTTCAACGCCACTACAAGGGGTGGGCGTTTGGCGTGTTCCGGTGCTTCCAAGAACAAAGGTCCTGACAACCTGACCGTTTTCAGATTCAACATCGGGGGAAACAATAAAACGGTGTGGTGGGGGGGGGGGCGCAAGGTTTTTTTCAGTCCCGTCTCCTTCACAAACGCCTTTGAGGGAAAGAAGGCATGACGTGTCCCTTCGGTTCCCCATGTCTCCGGTGTTGAGGGCAGGCATGCCTTTCACATGCAATTTTGGCGCCAGAAAGTTTTGGATCCCTGGATCCTATCCGTAGTCCCCACGGGGTACCGCCTACCGGTCCCCTCCCCTCCTCCCTCCTCTCCCACAGGCTGAAACAGCAACTCTGTTGGCAGAGATCCGTTCACTCGTCGAGAGCCAGGCAGTGGAGGAAGTCCCATCTTCCCAGTGAGGATTGGGCTTCTATTCCAGGATGTTCGCCATATAGAAGAACCTGGCTGGCCTTCGAGTTGTTGGACCTTTCCACCCTCAACCTCTCCCTTCCTCTGTAAAAATTCAAGATGGTTATGCCTGCATCCATTGCAGAGAGACTGGTCAGGGGAAGATTGGATGTGCTTCCTGGATCTGAAGGACACTTATCGGCACGTCCCGATTTGACAGACTTATCAGTCCTTACTTTCGGTTCAGTATTGTGGGCTGCCATTTCAAATACAAGGTGCTACCCTTCGGCCTCAACTCAGCCCCCGGGGTATTCACCAGCTTGATGAATGTGGTGGCAGCCCTCCTCGGGGCCACCACGCATACCCGTACCTATACGACTGGCTCGTTCAGGCCACGTTTCCAGAGGTGGTTCACCATACCTCCTCCACACTGATGCACATTCCATGACCTGGGGTTTACTATCAATATCAAGAAGTCTCAGCTGCAGCCTACGAAGAGCCTGACCTTCCTGGGTGTCATCTGGGACACACGCTCCGAGGGGGTCTTTCCTGGAGGACAAGGTCACGGCCATCAAGAGAGCCAAGACTCACTTCCTATCCAGGACAGTGACCTCGGCCTGGTGGTACCAACACTTGTTGGGTATAATGGCAGCGGTCCTACTGGCCATACCCCACACATGATTCAGGATGACGAGATTGCAGCTGCACTTTGCAGCCTCGTGGAATCAGGAGAAGGGCTCCCAAGAGGTGCCAGTCAACATTCCTCCGTTTGTCCATTCGGACCTCACTTGGGTGATCCGCAGACTGCAACCTGCGGCCTTGCAAGCCATTCCGGCAGCCTACTCCTCAGGTCACCATTACTATGGACTCTTCTCTGGACGGCTGGGGTGCCACCCTGGGCAACTACAGCATCCACAGAGTCTGGACTCTGCCGGAGCAGGAGTCCCACATCAATTAGTTGGAGCTGAAGGCCATCTGATTGGGCCCTCAAGGCCTTGCTCCCTCTCATTGGGGGCAAGGCAGTACTTATCTAGATGGACAACTCCACCAGCATGTACAATGTCAACAAGCAGGGGGGTGGGGGGGTAACAGGTCCCCTCCACTGTACAACCTAGCGATCAGCATGTGGTAATGGGCACTGGAGAACGTCTACCTCATGGCCGTTCACCTCCCGGGGGAGTCCAACCTTGAAGCGGACAGGCTCAGCAGACTGGGAGCGGACAATTACAAGTGGCAATTGAGCGACCTGGTACTGAAGGAGGTATTCCTCAGATGGGGGCACCCCCAAGTGGATCTGTTTGCCTCCTGGGACAACAGGAAATTCCAGCAGTTCGGCTCATGGCAGGGTCAGGGCTGCGGCGCCCTTGGCGACACATTCCAGATACCGTGGAATGGCGTATGCATTCCCATCCACACCCCGGGTCCACAGGGTAATCTACAAAGTGAAGGAGCCTTGTCACCTCAGCATCATCCTGCTAGCGCACTGGTGGCCCGCAAGACCATGGTTTTCCGAGCTTCTCAGCCTATCAGACAAACCTCCCATTCACCTACCGCTGGGCCCAGCTCATCCCCTGGCACAGCAGGGGGGGCAGAGTAGTCCGCCCCGCACAAGCTAGCCCTCGCAGCGTGGTTCCTTAGGTCACACTTTTTCTCAGGCTAACCTAGAGATCACTTAAAGTTCCAGAAGCAAGGCTACTAGGACCCAATACAAGAGCAAATTGTCTAGATTCTGCCATTGGGCCGACTCAGGAGATAGAACTCAGGAGATAGACCACCTTAAGTGCACTTTCTGATGACGTGCTTTCATTTTCGGCATACAGGTGGACACATGCCGCACATATTTGGCGGCCATCAGGGCATACAGGAATTCGGAGGAGGGCATATTCTTCTCCTCCAACCTGGTGGTCAAGCGACATTTGGCGGGCCTCCACAGACTCTACCCGCCTATAAAGAAACCGCACCCCTTGTGGGACCACAATGTAGTGTTGGGCGCCTTGGTGCACAAACCATTCGAGCCAATGGCGTCTGCGGGCATCAGGCAGGTCACCATTAAGATAGCTCTGCTGGTGGGCCCCGACTCGGCTCGCAGAGTCAGCAAGATACAGGCTCTGGTGGCATCAGAGTCCTACACAACTTTTCACAAGGATTGGGTGGTCCTAGGGACGCACCCTGCGTTCCTACCCAAGGTAACCTCTTTCCATCTTAACGAGGAGATAGTCTTACCCACTTCCTTCGCTGACCCCAAGCATGAGCCTCTGAGGGTCTTGCACTATATGGATGTCAGGCTCGCTCTGAAATACTATCTGGACATGACTAAGGACTTCCGCAAGTCTCAAGCCCTGTTTGTCACATTCGGTGGGTCAAAGCCCGGTTATCAGGCTTTCAAGGCTTCGATAGCAAGGTGGATGGTTTTGGCCATCAAGGAGGCCTATGAGAGGCAGCACAAACCATTGCCAGCAAAAATCAATGTCCATGTTGTCCGAGCCAAGGCCACGGCCATTGCATTGCAATGGCATGTCCCGTGGCAGGTCATCAGCAGGGCGGCCACCTGGGCCTCCCCTTCTGCCGGGTTTCTGTAAGCACTACTGTTTGGACACCGCCTCTAGGTCGGACACCGCCTTTGGGCAGGCCATTCGAAGGAACTTGTTTGCTTAAGGATGGTCTCCTCTCCACCCTAGGGCTCCAATCAGTTGTAATCGCCCATACAGTATGGAGGAAAGGAGACATGATGTAAGAGTAATTAAGTTACTCACCATAGTGACTTATGTACTTAGTCCATAGACCCCTTTCCTCCATACGTCCCACCATCCTCCCCCCTTATAATACTGGAGTCATTAGGCAATGTTAACTATTGTAGGACTGAGGAGTGGCGGCTGTGGGTAGAGTCAGGCGAGTGCATGCTCCCAGGGGGGCGCACTCCCGCTTTTCTAAATTTAAAGGGGGAGCTTTTTTCTGGTGAAAAAGGTTCTGTCTCCCGACTCTCGCGAAGGACGCCCATACAGTATGGAGTAAAGGGGGACTATGGACTAAGAGTACGTTAGTCACTACGGTGGATAAACCGTATGGATGTTTGTATGACTGGCATTAATCAGGACAGTGAAATGTCCAGTTTTCTTTAATATCCTTTTTCTGAACTCAACTTGAAAGATGAAGATTAAGACATCATCCCAACAAGTAAATGTTTGTTTCCGTTACTTATGCAATTCAGAATGCTTAACCTTCACATACTATTGCTAATAAATTTTTTGTGAAACAAGACATACCAATATTAAGACTATTTCCATAGATGTGCGTGAATTGGGGGCGTTTCCTTTCCTTTTTCTAACATATTGACATGAGGCTAATTAATGCATCTAAGGATGATCGTGGCAGTCTTTTACACGATGTCCTCACGCGAACGTGCGCAATGTCGCGTAGGTAAACAAAACGGCAGCCATTTTGAAATGCCAATCCCTTCTGCGGGTTGGCGTTGCTAGAGACCACAAGGGCAACTGTATCCTTGTGTCCCCAGGTACTCGGGTAACCAAAAGAAAAATCCCTATTTGATTCATTGTTAGCTAAGAATGCATCTCCAGTCTGTATAATGCCATGTTGACAAATGGATATATCTGTGTTGCTTATAGGAAACCTTATACCTAAATATGAAACATCTTTCCAGTTGACAATCTAAAGGGTAATCTGCTTTTGATGAACCACAACAGAGGATGAGCAACTACCAGAAACGTTTAATGAAATATTGTCTTTTAAGACACAATGTAAGCACACAGATGTATTAATGGTTATGTTTTATCCATTTTTTTTTAAATAGGGCCAATTTGTTTTGTTTTTTCCTTTTTAGATACATTTAAAATAGTCTGACAATTCCTCCTGATGACTAATTAGAATGATAGTGGAGAAACACGTGTTGAGGTTATGTAATAATTTTGAGGCCATGGAAATCATTATGCCTCACCTTTTCTTTTTTGATGACCTAATCAATTGCTGATATACCCATGTAGATTCAAAACCATCTTCTATTAATCACCCAACTGTTTTAAACTTAAGTTAATCCTAGCAGATTTGCTGACTACGCCAGGTCTAGGCTCTTCCAGTTTGTTTACTTGGCATGGAGTATTTCCTTCCTGGCCGGTTTGCAGGTTTCGAGTTTGATGTAGAATAGTATCCGGTAATGGTCACTCAATACCGCCTGTGTAGGTGACGCGATTGCGCACAGTTCTTCTTTGCAGAAGATTGCAACCAAGACGTGTCCGGCGTTGTGGGTGGATCCATTTCTCCAGCATGGGGTCTGGCATGGATTCACATGCTCATGAATATTCCCCGTCGTCAGGCCGGGAATCCTCGGAAGAGAGAAAAACAGTATCAGTTTCGTTTCTGATCTGTCTTTCTTAGTAGTAACCAATCACTGATCTCTGGGTCATACTGCCCCCAGCCAATGACTGCCCTCTACCTAAGCCCCGCCTCTGGCAGCCATCTTCAGATTTTTACCGCACGTTCAAGTGTTGGGAGTCCTCGTGTTTTAGCTCTCGAGCTTTTACTGCGTTTTCGCGCTTTTTCAGGAGATTTTTCTCATTTTTTCGGTTAATCGAGCCTCAAGCTCCACCGTTTCTACTTCCGATAACGGGATCCGTTTCGGAATTCTTCTACGCCCCTCAAGGGTGAAGTTTTCTTCGAGTTATGCTTCTTGGAGGATTCCAGAAGATCTGTGGCCTACCTCAACGGACATGGCCCAGTACAAGGGAAGCTCGATGCCCGGATCCAAGCTGTTCAGGAGCTGCCTGGGTTGCGGATTGCAAAATATTTTCAAGGAGGACGAGCATTCAAGATGTCTCTACTGCCTTCGTGAAGACAAGACACACGTGGAGGACTGTGCGTTCTGCAAGAACTTGTCGGAACAGACCAAGCAAGATCGTTGTTCCCGCCTCGCAGCCTGGCTGGAGAAGAGCACAGCAGGTGAGAAGGCGAAGAAAAAGTCTGAGCGGTCTTCTAAGTCCTGTGAGGCCGCCCCGGCGATGGGGGCCCAACAGAAGGCCAAGCACCGCGAGTCCGCGGGCACGGGGAGCGCCAAAAGGTTGGGCTCCTCGGCTGCCAGGCAGGGTGCAAATTCCCCGGCACGATAAACCACGAGTCAGCGCTCTGGTTCGGGGAAGATGAAGTCCGAGAACCCGGGTAAGCTTCTGGAGAGGCCCTGGTCGATCTCAAAGGGAGCCGAGGGGGAGCGAGGCGATGACCCTCCCCCCAAAGCGAAGGCCCAGGGCGCACCTAAGGTGGTGAGGGCCTTAATCCACCCGGCAAAGGCCTCTATCGAGGTTGTCGCAGCGGCACTGGCAAAGCCGGCAGAGGCTACGCCAGTGGAGGCGGCCTCGGGGCCCAGAGTTTCCCTGCCACCACGGAGGGAATCCTCTTTCCAGGTCATCATTAAGACCCCAGTGGAAAAAGGGGGGGGGGTGGTGGCTATTACGGACTCTGATTCGGCCTCCGAGGAGGATCCGGTGGAAGCCGTGAAAGGCCTCAACGAGAGGTCCATAGGCCTCAACGAGAGGTTCGATCCCAGGGGAAGGTTCCCGCTGATGTGATCGAAGATAGCGACGACGAGGGCCCAGTGGAGCAGCCATCCCGTCCGTCGCAGCCATTACCCGAGCCCCAGGATAGCTCGACGGCCATTTTGTTGGTGATCCAATCCTTATGTACTGAGATAAGGACGAGGTTACCACGAACCCCGATGGAGGATCTAGAATCAGGCCCGTCGGGAAGCCCTCCGAACAAGCGGAGGAGAGACCACCCCACTCCACCCATCGTGCCCGCGAGGCCTGTGGACCCCTCATCCCCCTTGCCGGAACCTCGGGAGGATACGGCGATGGATACGGACGAAGACGGCGCTGATGACACAACGGACATCCCGTCGTCACCCACCCCCCCATCCCCCCTCCAAATTGGCTCTTTTCATGCCATGATAGCCAGGGCATCCGAGCTCTTCCAGAAAAAGGAAGGTTTTCTTTACCAACGACGAGAAGCCAAGAGAAAGACGGTCCTCGCGGTGCCGTTGCTCGACGACATCTGGGACGAGGGACTGGCTATCCTCAAGAACCCTTCCACGACACCCGCCAGGAGGAACAGGTACGAGAAGTACCGGGTCCCCGATGCCGCCCCCTTGTGCCTCAGGGCCCAGCCCACGCCGGACTGTCGTCTCGGCAGTGGCCAAGAAGAAAGCAGTGGGTGCGGCAGCTTCAACTTCCACTTCTCTGCTGGACAGCGAGGGCAAGAAGTTGGACTCCATGGGACGACGAGTCAGTTCGTCGGCGGCTACGACGATTAAGGCGGTCAATGCCTTAGCGATTGTGGCCCGTTACGACAGGGAGCTTAGGTTCAAGATAGCTCCTCTGCTAGACTTCCTACCGGATGACAAGAGGGCGGAGGCCCTACAGATTCTGCAGGAAGGAAAGGTGGCGTCGGATCACGCCATAACGGTGGCAACGGACATTGCTGATACCGGATTTCGCCAACTGGGCAACAGGGTTTGCCTCCGACGACGAGGATGGCTCTAGGCGACGGACTTTTGCCAGGACGTTTAGACCAGAGTGTTGGACATGACGTTCGACGGCAACAACCTGTTTGGAAAGACGGTGGATGAGTCCCTCCAGGCCATCAAGACAGACACGGAAACAGCCTGTGCCCTAGGAATCCTTCAGCAATGGCGGAACTCTGGAGGCTGACAGGGAGTCTCCAAGGGATCCAGCGGCGGCTCTTCTACTTACCGCCAGGCGGCCCGCTCCTCGTCCCAGGAGGCCTACAGAGGCCGCGGCAAGCAAGGAGGGGCTTGCCGCCGTCGGCAAGGAGGCCAAGACGGCAAGGCCTCTTCCAAGCAGGACTGAACCGGCCGTAGCGTCGGGCCCCCACCGAAGCACCCCGGTGGGAGGCCAGCTGACAAAGTTTGTCACCATGTGGGAGTCCATCTCCACCGACTGTTGGGTGCTGGACACCCTGGCCCGCGGACACTCGCTGGAATTTCAAAAGAAGTGTCCCCGCATTCCTCCCGTGGCCAGGAAGGAGAATCCCGTCCCTCAACTGCTGTTGGAGGTAAGGGCGATGCTCAAGAAGGGTGCCATCAAGCTCGTCCCCAAGAGGCTCTGGGGCTCCGGAGTATACTCAAGATACTTCCTCGTCAGAAAGAAGACAGGCGGTTGGCGCCCCATCCTGGACCTGCGTCGGTTGAACTGGTACTTCAAGGCATAGAAATTCAGGATGGTCACCATCCAGCACGTGCTGGGACAGCTGGAGGAGGGCGACTTCCTATCGTCACTGGACCTGGAGGATGCTTACTTCCACATCCCCATTCTAAAAGGACACAAAGTTCCTCAGGTTCGTAGTCCATGGGCGTCTCTACCAATTCAGAGCCCTGCCGTTCGGATTTAAGTCGGCACCCAGGGTGTTCACCAAGTGCCTTGCACCTGTGGCTGCGCCTGCAAGGGGATCCACGTCTACCCCTACCTGGACGACTGGCTGATCTGTGTAAGGTCAAGAGGACTCGCCGTTGAACACACAGCGAGGACTGTCCGCCGGCTCACAGAGCTGGGATTCGCCATCAACTACCCCAAATGCCATCTGGTCCCGTCGCAGGTGGCACTGTTTCTGGGAGCGAAGCTCGATACAGTGAAGTGACTGGCATCTCCGTCAGAAGAAAGGACGAAGGGCATTTTGGGCAAGGTGCATCGCCTGTTAGCCACGGATGTGGCCAGAGTGAGGTCCATCAAGTCCCTCCTCGGGATGATGTCCTCATGCATCTACCTTGTGCCCCTTTGCAGACTTCGGATGCGTCCGCTACAAGAGTTCCTCGACGCCCGCTGGATTCAAGCATCGGGCAGCTTCGAAGACAGGATCCTGCTCGACGAGGAGTTCCGTCGGGCGATTCTATGGTGGGGTGCCCGGGCGCACCTTGCGGCAGGCATGGCCCACACCAGAGATCTCCATGCAAGAGGCCTCTGGCTCCCGGAGGAGAGGTCTCTTCATATTAACATCCTGGAGCTACGAGCCGTGTTCTGGGCGCTCAAATCGTTCCTTCCGTCCCTCAAGGACAAAGTGGTGAGGATCGTCACCAACAACACCACAACCACCACGATGTTCTACATCCAGAAGCAGGGAGGTACCAGATCCCCAGCCCTATCCAAGGAGGCCCAGGATCTGTGGCACTGGGCCGTCGCCCAGGGGATATTTATGGTTCCCTTCTAGGAATAAAAAAACACCATTGCCGACTCACTCAGCAGGGAGCTGCGCTCGTGCCAAGAGTGGCAACTACGCCAGGCCCAGGTGGATCGGCTCTTTCAACAGTGGGGCAAATCCCAGATCGACCTGTTCGCGACGGCGACGAATTCCAAGTGCCAGAGGTTCGCACAACCTAAGAGTATGGGTGATGCTTTCTCGTTCCCTTGGGCCGGCCTGTTCCTGTACGCGTTCCCTCCGTTTCCGTTGCTGCTCCGTCTCATCAACTAGCTCAAGAGGTCCAGGTGCAGGATGATCCTCGTCGCACCGGCGTGGCCGGACAGATCTGGTTCCCGGACCTTCTGAACTTGTCAGTGTCCCCACCTATCAAGCTGGCGACGGACGCGGATCTTCTCTCCAGAGAAGGAGGCACCATTCTCCATCACGACCCGGAGTCGCTGAACTTGCAGGCTTGGCTCCTGCAGCACTAGAGGTTGGAGGATACGATATCCCGGCTGACTGCAGAGAGGTTCTTGCAAAAGCCAGGGTTTCCTCAACTCTCAAATGCTATGGACATAAGTGGAAGAGGTTCTCTGTCTGGTGCCGTGCACAGAAGATTAACCCTCTACGGATTACGGCCCCTCAAGTATTGCCGTACCTACTGTCGCTGGCCAAAGCTCGACTGGCTCACGCCTCCATTAAGATGCATCTGGCTGCCATTTCCCGATACACCAGAACTACAGGACGGGCGTCCTTGTGGTCTCATCGCCTGGTGAAGGAATTTATGAAGGGACTATTCCGATCGTTCCTGCCGGTGAAGGCCCCTGCCCCGGCGTGGGAGCTCAACGTAGTGCTGACCAGGCTCATGGGGGCCCCAATCGAGCCTATGCATTTGGCACCGTTGAAGTTCCTGTCATGGAAGACAGCATTTCTTGTGGCCATCACCTCCGCACGACGAGTGGGAGAGATCCAGGCCCTATCTTGCAAGCCTCCATACTTGACTTTTAACGACATAAGGGTGGTGCTGAGGACGCACCCCTCCTTTATGCCGAAGGTGCCGTCGGACTTCCACCTCAACGAGCCCTTGGTGTTGCCAGTTTTCTTCCCGTCGCCTTTGTCTCCGGCTGAGAGGACTTTGCACTCGCTGCATGTGGCTAGAGCGCTGAAGTTCTACGTGGACCGCACATAGTTTTCGGAAGATATCACAGCTGTTTGTGAAATTTGGACCTGTGAATCAAGGGAAAGCTCTCTAAGGCTTCCATTTCCAGATGGCTCTCCGGCTGCATCATGCACTGAGCCCATTCGACCAGAGCGATCGCTACCACCACGGTGTTCCTGTCTGGTGTGCCCCTGCTGGACATCTGCAGGGCTGCTATGTGGAGGTCAACGTACACCTTCACAAGATTCTACTACGTCGATCGGGACTCCAGGGAGGAGTCCAGGGTCAGCCAAGCAGTGCTGCGCAACCTGTTCGCTTAAGGTGAGCCTGGTGAGGAGGTAAGAGATGCTTAATGTTGAGTTGTTGTATTGCTTAATGTTGAGCCTGTTGCCACCTCCCGTGGTTGTGCATGTGTATACTGCTATGTATTTATATTCATGAGCATGTGAATCCATGCCAGACCCCATGCTGGAGAAGAAACAAGTTACTTACCTGTAACTGTTGTTCTCCAACATGGGTATGGCATGGATTCACATGCGAACCCTCCCTCCTTCCCCTCTGCGGCTCTTCACTTGGTCATACTGCCACTTTACGTGCTACCAAACCTGAGGATGGCTGCCAGAGCAGGGGATTAGGTAGAGGGCAGTCATTGGCTGGGGGCAGTATGGCCCAGATATCAGTGATTGGTTACTACTAAGAAAGGCAGATCAGAAACGAAACTGATACTGATTTTTTCTTTACCGAGGATTCCCGGCCTGACGACGGGGAATATTCATGTGCATGTGAATCCATGCCAGACCCATGCTGGAGAACAACAGTTACAGGTAAGTAACTTGTTCCTTGCTATTTGTTCAATGTGTAGTGTTTCCAGGCGTGCGCAGAGTGAGTTCTCTGAGGCTTTGTGTTGTGTTTTTAACCAGATGTTGGTCTCCCAGTGTGACAAGGTTGTCATGATACGTTAATAGAATGGCGATGGAGTCAGCTAGCGTTGTCTCAAAGTTCGAGTTGTAGGGCGGAACACTATGTAGGCTTGGTCGTTGAGTTTGATCTTGTTTGGGAGGAATTCATGTTTTTGGATGTTCGTTGAGGGGAGTGGTGCAGCTCCAAGTTGTCCGGTACGGTTTAGTGCATGGTGGATTTGTAATTCTCAGATAAGCAAGTTTCTGCATGAAAGGGCAAGTCTGTGCCTCCCTTGCTTAGGTAGTCATGGATTTCGGTTGAGTGTTTTGCGATGGATCCATCGTTGAGCAGGCTGCAGTGTAGTCAATTTCTCTTGTGGGTTGTTTGTTCTTTTATCCATTGGGGTTTGTGCAGTGTCAGTCTGGTTTCAGTTGCTGGCGGTTCCCTCCTGGTTGTGCTTGTTTGGAGGGGGGGGGAGGGGTGTTGTTCCTGGTTGTTAGGGAGAATTCTCAGAAATGTGCTAATTCCTGTCCACCTTAGAGACCCCCAGAACGTTTGCTGGACTCTGACTTTTTTTAATGTTCAACCTGGAGAGAGTGAGACCTTTTTCCCACTCTCATATATTTCTTTGTGATTTGAACTGTTTCCTTTTTGTTTTTGGAGTCTGACAAACTCCAAAGACATATTTTGCATGGTGTCACACAGCACCTTCAGTGCAGTGACACTGGGAAGTATTTCAGATTTCCCAAAGGTTTAAATACGCTCTCTTGGATAAACTGTTTCCTAGAGCAGTAAAGTGAAATTGACTTTACTTACATTTGTAACTTTCTAGACCGAGCACACAATAGCGTGCTGGAGGTGTTACTTAGTATCCCCTTTGTCTAGCTTCTCATGTAACATTTTTATGTTACCCTTTTCACAATTAATGGCTGGTGGCAGTAGTTTACTTTTTACTACCATTATGAGTTTTTACCGCGGTTTTTCCATTTGTCAAAATGGCCCTGATCGTCTTTTTTCACCATTTCTTGTTTAGGTCTTTCTTGAGATTGCGCGTCAAACAAGGTTTGATCCCTTTGTTGGTTTTATCTTTGGCAGGCTCCGGTATGTCTGGTGGAGGCAGGAAGTGAGGGAGGTGCCGAAACTCCCTGTGCTTAATCCCCTTGGTTTCAGGAATGCACTCCAAGGCGAATGGCCGGCAAGCTGTCCAGCAAGGACAGCCACCCTGCTTTGTGATTGACAGCTAGGCTGGAATTAATAGGTGAAACCTGCATAAAACGTGAGGCTATTTGGCTTGGAAGGCAGAGTCGACCACTGGACGAAGGAATCCAAAGAAGAACTTGGAAGAGACAGCTTCTTTAACTCCTGGAACGTTGGTTTACCCGGTGAAGCCCTGCTGCTGTGGTGAAGCACTCAATTCACCTCGACTAGAGAAGCCCTTCAAGGACGACTTCTCCCCTTTTTAGTTAGTGGGACCAATCAACTCCAAAGTAAGCCACCTGGACATCCTCGCGAAGCTGGTTGTATTTACACTGCAGTCGCTGCTGGAACCGAATAGCCAGGACGAAGAACACCAGATCGTGTGCATTGCTTTTAAGTTGGCCAAGAGCTCCGGGAAGCAGGACTAACTGAGCCACCTCAAAAGTGCTGGAACCCAGATGCAAGGAAAGCCCATCTCGGCAGCCAAGAACCTCATTGGTGCGGTAGACGCGAGGAGCTGAAACACAGAAGTGCCACTTGTTTGAAGATTGCCTGTTGCTGTCAGCGACCGTGCCATTGCAGTGCAGGCGTCCCCTGAAGCCTTCCCTCTTGTCCCCACGACTGCGGCCCAGGGCAACAGGATCTGCAGAGATGCACAGGAGCAGAAATCATCAGCTGCATGTTTCTTCTAACTAAAGGTACTGTACAATCTAATAATGTACCTCTTGTTGTAGAGTTGCTTGCATCTTCTACCCTCAAAAGCATAACAGCTTGTGGCCCTACATTGATTCTTCTTTTTCTCCAAAGACGTCTAAAATATTGTGCAAAGACATTTTACTGACCTTGGCTTAGCCTGGTTCCCTGCATGACTCTTCTCTCCTCTGACATTGTGTTGCACCTGTCTTTCCGTGAAGAGGTTAACTTACTCTGCATTGGGGGGTCCAAATGTATTTGCCAACTTAAGAATATTTGAGAGATCTTGTTTGTTCTAATAACCCTTTCCTTTGAAACTCTCATAAGTCATACTCTGAATGCAACAGTGATGTGTTAATGTCCACAGTATCCTAACTATTTAAGTCACCTGATGGTGTAGGAAGTGTCTGTGTGCCATCCCCAATGGGTATTTGCTGATTCTGAGAATTCTAAGATTGTATTTTGAGGTGTATTTCATTGTTGCTATTGTATTACTCCTTTCTGAAGAAGTCTTGTTTAACTGACTGGTAAACAAATGAATAACTGTTTTATCAAGAAACCTTGAGTATCAGTGTTTATTTGAATACTTGTCACTGTGACTCTGTGTAACCACCCCACTGCCCACATTGACTCCTCTTAAAATATGCCTGGCTGCTCATCCACACTACCAACCTGTGTAGGTCAGACTTATACTTGTGTCCCTTTTGCCAGTAGGCTGTGGTGGTTGTAGTGCACCCAAAGGTTACTGCTCCAAATCTTACCGGACACTGGTGTATCTTTTTGTTGAGTAGTATGATTGGATTGATGGCAGAGTTGTTTGAATTTGGTTAGTGCTGTTTGGTGGGTTGAGTTGGTGTCTGTCCTTTCCTCCAGTCTTCGGTGATGTAGTGTGTGTTTAAGGTAATGGATTAGAGATCGTCCCTGATTCTTGTTGCTGTATTGGCCATGGTGTTCTGTGTTTGTGCAGTTTGTTTTTTGGAGTGCTTGTTTCGGTGTTTCAAAGAGGTCTGTTTATTTTGCTTCTTCTATGTGGGACTTTTGCTGATCGTCTTTTTTTTTTTACTTGTGAAGGAGTCTTCTGTCGAGAGGTAGCGTGAGATGTAGTCCCTGTTTGCTCTGTTATTTTTCTGTGTCCTTTGTCCGCTTGGCATTGTTTTCACTGAGTTTATTGGAGTTTGGAAATCTTGCTGATGGGCACCTTCTTGTTCAGCTAATGTTTCCTTCTTATTTCTGTTTCCAATTCTAGCTTCTTTGTCTTTCTTGTGGCGAGGCATGGTGTTCGAGTTGTGGGTTGAATTTCTTGGAGCAGGAGTCCTGTTTGGATTGGTTTGCTTTCTGGTCCATGGGAATGAATCTTCGCTGTTTGTGGTTTAGTTATTTGTAATTTTTTTTACATATTTTGTTTGGTTTAATTGATTACAATTCTTTAGCAAAAAGAGAAAAATCCATTCCAATAATTCTCTGGTATGATTAAAAGTCTCAGATTCTAAAAAAGTTTGTTTAGAAACGTGACAACTGCTATCACGTATGAATTCTTTCCACTGTTCGTTAAAATAATCCACTGTGTCTGGTGCAGTGAATGTAGACTACAAATATTCAAATTGGTTCCTTCTCACATCATTTAACGCAGGGCAGAGAGGCAAAAGATGTCCGTGTTTCTACAGTTGAGACCTCTTTACAAAAGCGACATTATGCTGAGATTTGTTCGGAAACTTTATTAGATAAATAGGTAGAATATTTAATTTCCGAGTCTCTGTCCCCAGATGAGCTACAGAGCGGTAGCCAGCGGAATATTCCAGTGTCGCTATCCAGTCGTGCTTGCTCCTTAGTTTCTTTCTTTACCATTGTCGGGTTGAAAGCAAGACTTCAACGGCACATTCAATTTCTCAATGTTGTTTCTTGCCCAGATGTTTAGTATCAGGCTGGTCTGGGATGTTAATTCCTTGTTGATAATGTCCAGGATCAATGGTTGAGGGGATACAAGACATTTCCTGTATAAAGCCAAACTATTGTGGCTTTTAAAGATGAAGGCCTAACTCGCTGCAAATTATCTTAATTGGAGTGGATAGTGGAAGTGAAGTACTTTTTTCCAAAAAGGCTCTCTAACCAAGGCCATGCTGCCTTTGGGATGTTAAACAATGCCTCGGCTCCGTAAGTTAGACAAGGAATTACTTTTGATTTATAATAGTTCATCACTGGCAGTACGGTGAAACGTCCACATTTCTTGTTTAAAGCTAATGCTTGGCTAGCCAGTGAATTACTTTTTCTTTTAGATGGTCCACCATCAGGGTTTTCGTTTGGGTGTCACTGAGCCACACTCCTAGATATTTAAACACTGGAACTTTTTCGATTGCTGTGTTGTCTAGAAACCATTTGTGTTGGTTTCTCCCTCTGTTAGAATTTCCAAAAGTTAAGATCTTGCTTTTGTCCTTATTTATTTTTAGCCTGTTTGTCTTAATGTAAAGTTGAATAGCATTCAACTGTTGAAGGCCTACCACAATCTGGTCTCTCAAGACTAAATCATCTGCGTGGAGTAAGCAAGGTAACTGGACCCGACCCTCCCCGTACCGTCGGAGGAAAACATCTAGTTAAGGTCTGAGGTTGCTTTGTGTCATTACGTCGGCCATAAAAAAATTATACCAGGCCGGGGCCATTGGGCAGCCCTGTTTGACTCCTTTTGCCGTAGAGATTTCACCGGATAGGCGATCTGATTGACTCAGACACACTCTCATATTGTGGCTCCCTTTTAATGCTATTAATGGGCCCATTAATGTTTCTGGGCAGTAATTTTTCCCCATAGCCTGTGGCAATTTACTTGGTCGGTAGCCTGGACCAGGTCCACAAAAGCCATGAAGATTTTAAGTTTTCTTTCTCGTACACGTCCTTTAACAAATTTAGTAGTACATTTACTGCCTTACCAATGCCTTTAACGAAGCCCGTTTGAAAGGGGTTGTTATAACTTGTCAAGGAGCATTTTTTAAAATGCCATAGAATTAATGAGCCAAAGATATTCCGATTACGTCCAGGAGGGTGATTGATAGATAGTTTTTAGGATTATCATGATCCCCTTTTTGTAAAAATGGGGTCCACTATCGCCGCCTTCAGGAGCTTGGTATTTGTTGAGTTATAGTGATCTGGGCGATGAGTTTGTGTATGAATTTGGCCCATTCATCCGGGTGTTCTTTAGCATAGAATTTGTTAGGCCATCTTGACCTGGGACTCGACCCATTTAGCTTTAAAATTAGCTCTTTGATGTCTTGCACTTCATTTGAAATATTCCAGGGTCCTGTCCTAATGGTAGTCTTGCTGCATAGTAATTGTTTGCGTAATAGAGTTTTGCAAAATGGTGTATCTACTGTTGTTCACTTAGATTTCACCTGTAAGCTAATGGAGCTACCGATAATGGATTTAACTAAGGGCCAAAAGTCACTAGACTTCCTTCCACAGATCGCTCTTAAGTATTACTTGATGTCATGTACCAACATGACATTCATAATCTGTACGAGTGTAACCATTGTTTATATTTGCTTCCCACAGTTTTTGCTTTTGCCTCGTCGTCCGGCTGTTTTGATTTCTTTGCTAGTCGTGTGGCCTTTCTTAATGTTCTTTTTTCCACGAGTTCTACTTTGATAGCATGTAGACTATTTAGAGGCTATCAATGGCGGCTCTGTTTTTATTTGTGCAATATTGTTCTAGGAAGGGGACGTATTCCATCTTTGAGCCTTCATGTACAAATTCAGTTGTCAGGTTTATGATGTTGGACTTTACCAATTTTAATCTCTTTACTCCATTAAATAGACACGGCCACGGGCTTTAATCTGTCGCCCGGGGAAGTAGCAGTCCATTCCATGTATAGCAAGTGGTGATCACTGTTTGTTCGTTATCTTTACCACCCTGAACTTGAGACAAAAGGAAGAGATTTCTTGATACAAAGATATAGCCCTATTATTGATGATCGCATCTCTCTCCCATGATACATGTGGCACAATATCTCCCTTAATGCTGTCGTTTAGCATAACAAAGAAATATGTAAGGAGTCTGCTGATAGATGTATGCATTGTAAAAATGGCTGGCAGGTAACATATTGTGGGGTCCAATAAAGATTCAGACCAATTTAGA
Organism: Ambystoma mexicanum; assembly: GCF_040938575.1. NCBI lineage: Eukaryota > Metazoa > Chordata > Amphibia > Caudata > Ambystomatidae > Ambystoma > Ambystoma mexicanum. The sequence continues at coordinate 371,345,024 of NC_090921.1, forward strand.
TGGTTTATTTGGACCTTGTCGTATTCCAGGGGCCTACCACACTACGAGAAGTTCTTGAGCGAGTACACTTGATGAAGTGGTTTTAATAAGATTGAGTACGCTTCCCGATTTTACTGCTGTTAGTAGGCCTGATGTAGGTATCCCGTTATTACCTCTTATTGACAGGCTGAAGTTGAGTTTGTATCCATCGAGGGCTGGTTTTTCACGTAGCCAAGTTTCTTGGAAGCACATTACATCATAATCTCCCAAGTGTATATCGCTGATTTTGGTAAGGTGTGAAAAGTTTTTGGTGTTCCATGAAGCCATTTTAAGTCGTGTCATCCTTGTCACGTCCCGGATTTTGTAAAGTCTATTTGGAGAGGGGTCATAATGCTTCTTCAGTGGTTACGGTTGTTTTTGATATGCTAGCCCCCAGAAGCCATGACCAGTCCACTGGACATCCACTCTGTAGCGGAGCCTGAGTCGTGGTTCTGACTTATCGCAGGCACTGGTCTGGTTTGATGGTCACACTACGGTTTGATCCCGGACCTTCAGGAACTCGACCCGTCAGTAGGGGGGTCCCGATAATTGGGTCTGGGTCTCAAATCTGGGTTTCCTTGAGGCGGTTCGCTGTTTGCATGTCCTGTTGGTTCCGTTTCGCTCCTGTGAACACATTTTTGGGCCGGTGGGGACTTGACCGCCTTTATTGGCGTCCTTCACCGTTGCCAGGTCAAGCCCAGCATTAGCAAGCTTTAGGCAGCCTCTACCAGCATACCCTTAATTACCGGAGAGGTTATGTGAATGAAGATAGAATCAGTACGCTCTGTCTCATATTCGATGATCTTTTTCAGGTCTTTAATAGACAATTATCTTAGATTTGGGATGCAGTGCAGCAGTTGCATCACCGTTCTTCTATTAAGTATAAGATCATCATTCTTATCAAGGATTCCCTCCAACTTTCGGGAGCGCTCGCTAATGTTTTTTATTCTCATGGAGGTTGACCTGGAAGTAGGTGATAATACATGTTTAGCACTTGACGTTCTTCTGTCCACCAATCTTTTAGTGCTTTATTCTCTGTTTCGAAGTGGGAGATGTTCGCTGGTAAGAGTCCTTTCTATTTCTGGGAGTTCTCGACCCAAGTTTGAAGTTTTTAATGAGAATGGAGCAGCCGTCTTTTGCTTTAGATCTTGTCTGTTAACAGTTTGGTGGTGTCCGCCTGGGTATTTCTCCACTTAAATGGCTGAGGTTACGTGGATTTTCCACTTTCTTTCCTCAGAATGAAGACTGATATTCTCTAGATGATTGAGTAATGTTGAAGTCTGTTTGCTTTTGAGCAGAAATAGCCAAAGTCCCTTCCTCTGTCGTCAGTTCGAAATCTGTGTCTTCAATTGAGTGTGGTGTTAGGTCCATCGGAGCTTGCAGTGTTGGACTAATTACCTTGTCTTTAGGCAGACAGTCCACGGGCTCCACCTCTCATGTGTGAACCAGCAGTAAAGGTGGTTTGGGAGGAAGTAGATTTTTATGGAGCACACTTCCTGATAGCTGTTTTCGGAGGGACCTTCCGACCTGTTTGTAATTGGATGGTTTTTACAACGGGTCGTGTTGGATCAGTTGAGGAAATTGCTGTGTTTGCCGTCCTATCTCTCTGTGTTGGTCTTGTTTATCCCCTGGGAAAAAATAGCGAACTGCTGATTAATTGCTATATGGGGTCGTTGGACCTCTGAATGGATTATGTCTGCTTCATTCTCCAGTACGATGCATAATCTTTGTATCGTTTTAGTGTGTTTGGAAAAAAACCACCCTCACCATTTGGTATATGTGCTTTCTGGTGTTAACCACTTCTTCGTCTGTTAAATCGACTTGCTGAGGAGTGTATAAAGTCTGTGTGGCTTGTTCTTGCATACATGGAGGTGTTGAGTTTTTAGTTAAGATGACACTGCTACTCTGGGGCTGTGCAGGACCTTAAGGGTGGTTTCTCGACTCGTTTGCAGTAATGTAGCCTTCCAGAAATCAATTTAGAATCCATCATCGCCATTAATGTAGTATGATCCTTATGTGTGTAGTTTATAGATTTGTAGAGTTTTGTGAAGGGTGCCAAGGGGGTAGTTAGTGTGGACATTGTAAGCAAGTCTGGTTTATTTTTTCTTGTCGCTGGATGGATTTGTTATGCTGGTTTTCTTTTTTCTAGTGTGATTACATTGGTGAAATCCAGGTTGACAAGGATCTCTGGTTTTCAAGGTCCTGCAAGCAGCCTCTTTGGCAGGTTTGCTGGTCCTAGTCCGAAAAGACTTCTCGCAGCTTTTGACAGTTTCTGGTTTGTTGCTGGCGTTTCCAAAGTCGTCTCCTCGTTTCTTTCTTTCTGGAAGGGTCATGTAACTGGGTGGCCTTAGTTTCATGATGACTCTCGAGATCGTGAACCGGCTCTGCACCTGTTTATTTTCTGGGGAGATCTGATATGTTTCTCATCACTAAGAGAACCAGCTGAAATGCCTCCCATCTTTTCAGTTGTGATTTTATTATGCCTTTCAGTATGCTCGTTGTATGAAAGCGGGACTGACGAAGTAACAAGTGGTTGTTTATCCAATGGTCTGTCCGATTTTACTAAGGTCTCTTTTTGCTGCATCAGACTATTTTGGTCTTGGTTGTCAAGGTTTGGAGAGCTCAAGTTTTCTAGCACTGGGTGAGTAGTTTTCCAGTCCCAGACACAGTTGTTGAGAGCTGCGCTGTGAGCCTCGTAACCATCAAGCATTTCAGTTCTGAGTTACAGTGACCCTCTGATTATGAGTCTGATTCATTACTGAGTTCTGAGGAAATCATTCCAGCCTCAGTGGACGATGCTATTGGTAAAACCATGCACAAAGTTTGTATTGTTGAAAATGGCTATGACTGCCGACGCGAAGTGAACAGAGGCTGGGGTGAAGGAAGCAGGAAAATGTTGAACATGGTGGTTTTATTTGCTTGCTTACTTGGTGAAGTTGTCGCTGCGACTTTAAGCGGGGTGCAGCTAAGAGAAGGCGACATTCCTGATGTAAAATGCATATTGTGAATGTCAGCAACTTTCCGGATCTTGGCATTCCTGAGGGTGCGTCCCTTCTCCATATCTCATCCTTGCGCGAACTACGCTGACTGCAATACAATTCATGCAACTCCAGCTACGCTACGTTTAAAGCTTCTGTTTTTGAGTTATACTCTGCCTCCAAAGGTGTAGAAAGGGAAAAGATACCAAAAAGCATGGTAGAGCACCGGACTGCGCTGAGTGCAATACAACTCTTGCAACTCCCATTTTACAAGTTTTGAGTCTCTCAGGAATCACTCAGTACACGATAACCGACACCCTTCTTCGCAATGGTGACTGGCTGGTTAATATTTACTTTTTTTTTTTCATACTTTTGTTAAGAAAAACATTTTAGCAAAACGGTTTTTACATCTTTCATCACTCAACTCACAGCCAAGTCTTTCTTCTGTAGTTGGTTCAATAAAGATTTTAAAGCACAGTCCTAATATCTTAGTCAATCATCTAATTAGTTTACTCCTTTGCCTAGATCTTCTACTTAAATTAAACCATTAGTTCTTATCCAACATAGGCTCTAGCACCTACCAATAATATTGAACCACTGCTATAAGCAAAGGCGTTTGTGTTCCTCCTATTAGCAATTGCCACCAGTCATCTACCGACAGATTTCTGAACTTTGAAACCTGCCAAAGTATTCAGTCCGTTTCATTGCAAAACACGGACAAACAGTAAATAAATGAGTTTCTTTAATTTCAGTTTTTTTGCAGAATCTGCACCTGAAATTAATTTTGTTGGATTGGGTTTGAGCTGCAATAATTTAGTTGGTTCTGCATAAATTAAATTGGATCCTCATAAAGCTGTCTGTATTTTGCGGATTTGGAATCTTCCTTGGCTACGATTGAACCTTTTGTCGATTCCATGGCTAGTTGTGTATGTAACTTTAACTTTCCTACTTCGTCCATAGTTTGGATCCAATCTGCTTCAAACTATTTTCTTTTCACCCTACTCTGATTAATCACAAGGTCTTCTATCAAGCAAGTTATTGCTTCAAGAAGTTTAGAGCATTGATTTCCCCAGGTAATCAGATATTTATTAGAGTTAGACCGAAGCGCCTTACTAATCCCATCTATCATATAGGGGGGGGGGGGGGATCAGAACAGCTGCATTTTAGAAATGGGCTTAAAAGCTTCCAGTCAACTGATTTTAGCAAGCACAATCCCAGTTCTTTCATCACCACCTGGATGGGGATTGATAATAGGAGTCCAAGAACTTTCTTCCAAAAGGCGCCTTCCATACGGACCCAAAGGTTAGCTGGTAGATCCACAAAGAGACTGCACCGTACACTAGTACTGGCACAACTTTTGCAATATAGAAGTCGAGAAGTGGCTTCAAGGAAAATGTGCAATATTTTTTCTTCAATATGCTTGCCTGAGAGACAAGCATACCAGCCTTTTGAAGATACTGCACAAACGACTACTCTTTTAAACGGGTTGTGATCCAAATCCCCAGGTATTTAAAACAGTTGACCTGATCTATTTCCAGAAGGTTCAAGGACCATTGTTGTATTTTTTTGTTCCTTAGCATGCGTTCTTTTCCTAGCGTCATTATCTTAGTTTTACTGGTGTTTATCTCCAGGTCATTTACCACTGCATATTCATGCAGTCGATTTAATTGTCTTTGGAGCCCCACTGCAGTGTGATCAATCGGAACTAAATCCTCCACATATAGGAGATGGGTGATTCTCATGGCCCCCTGTTTAGGTAGAAAACTTCTGCAGGCATTCATGAATTCCTCGAAATTTGCGCTATAGTTATTGTACAGTGCGGGCGCCAAGGCACAACCATGCTTATCTATACACAGAGATTTCCTCAGTCAAATCGCTTTTCTTTGATAGGCAAATACGCATAGACATGTCTTTGTATAGACCTTGTATCTGTTTCCAACAGGTCCGGCGGGCACTGTTTCGCAGCCAGTTTCTATTCAGACTGTCAAAAGCCTTGTAAAATCTCCAAATGCCAGATGGATTTTAGTATTGGTACCAATGTCGTTGTTCTTTAGTAGATTAATCAAAAATGCATGCAGCACTGTGCCAAGGCCTTTTACAAAACCTGCTTGGAAACAATCATTCAACCCGGACCAGCTGGACAGGATTTTGAGTAACAGAATGGCGTATATTTTCCCCAGTTCATCTAGCAGCGCTGTGGGTCTATAGTTGGCTGGATCCGAGTGGGTACCATTTTTTTGAAAATTGGTATATTTGCTGTTTTCCAAGATTGAGGAATGGATTTGGATAAAAGTATATTTTTGACCACCAGATTCCAGATCAAGGCCCATTGATAAGGATTTTCTCGGACTATGATGTTAAATAGGTTGTCTGGGCCAGGCGCCCTCAAAGAAGTGCTCAGTCCCTTGATTAATCATGAGATTATCTTGGTCATAGGGCAGGGTTTAAGCGAGTGATTTCCAATTGTGATTATGTTCAACTAGGGGATGCATACAGCGATCCAAAAAACGCCAATCATACTGCTTCCGGAACACAATTTGTTTGCAATAATGTTTTGTTTCAGTGACCTTATAAGAGAACGTTGCATAAGTTCAGCGTCTTTCTGGTATAGAATACTTCTATGACTAATATACCATGATTTGTAGTTTGCTTTCAGCTGTCTGATTTCCTCCTCCTTCAGACTGAAAGGAAGTCCCTTTTGTTTTCGAAGAAGCGGTCTTGGGTATTTTCTTCACCAGTTCAGCTTCATAACTATGAGGGTGGAACTTTGCCTGTCATAGCCTTTATTTCTTATCCGATACGTTGGAACAATAGAATTGTAGTCAACTTGACTCATGGCCTCACGTGCAGTCCTCTCATTCATCTTATTCGAAAGGGATTTTAGAGTTTACATTACAGCCTGCGTGTTTATTTTCAGATGGTAGCCTTTGTTAGTCACATCAACGGGACTCTTGGTCTCATTATTCCAAGATAATTTGAGCCAATTATGAGCTTTTTTTGCCAAAATCACATCTTCCAGAGATTCCACATTCCAAGTAGATTTTGAGAAACAACGATGTAATCAATAGTTGACTTTGAAGCCCCTCTCTTCCAGGTAGGAAGCCTCTTTAGGTTTTTTTCATAGCACCCATTTAGTACATACAGATCACGGATCAATTCTAGCTCTAAATTGATCTTAACATTGCCAGCAGACAGTTCCTTATTATCAAGTTCTTGTAATTGATTCTTTGCAGGCTAGGCAGCGTTGAAATCTCCACAAAGGATAATAGTTGATTTCGGTCGAGTATAGGCTTCGTCAATGGTGTTTGCCAATTTATCCCTTATATCCATTGGGCTAATATCTTTCACACTCCACTAATTAGAATGAGAGAAACCGTTGTATTTGTCACTTTATTAGCCTCCTCGGTCCTTCTCAAGATTAAATACTGGAGAAAAGGGCCCATCTTCACAATCTTCACCGTCTCATAATTTTAGTTATTATTGACCAGAATTGACGGGCCTGCACGCTGTCTACCTGCGTGCCCTCGCATTGGCTGGCTTTAGAAATACAGAAAAAACGTCTAAAGGTGATTCTAGTAATAGCCACGTTTCTTGGAAACAGATGAAATCCCAATGAACCCAAATAAGCGATCCCTCCTCCAGTAAATGTATAAATCCTCTTGTACTCCATGATAGGAGGGATACCAGCTTATTCGGGCAGCTGAATTGTTACTTGTAGTTGATGAGGTTGTGGAACCAGAAGCCGTGAACCCTCCTGGTTAGGCCGTTCACCGGTTTTCCTTTATGGCTCTGTGTGGCTTTGGTGTCCTTTTACGGATTAGGGTGTGTGGTACTTTGGTTGTTGGTACGTCAGCTCTGTCCTGTTCAGAGGCTTTCCAATTGGTGACTTGCACGTGCTGCTCTGGCTAACTTTGGGTTGTTGTTTGTTTGCGGTGAAACACTGTTCAGCACCTCTAACTGGGCCACCTTGGGCGGATGGCCTTAGGGCGGTGTCTATGGGGTGTAGATCTGTACAATGTTTAAAAATTGAGGTGGACATGGGGGTTGGCTGCGGGCAGGTAGGTTTGGCCTCTGTGGCTAACTAACTATCCGTTGCAGCGGTAGAGACGATCGGATTAGAGCACAGCAGTGGTGGGACAACATCTAGGATTGGAACAAAGGAGTAGTGGGCAAACCCCTAGATTGGAGACAAAGCAGTGGTGGTGGGGGCGGGTACACCTACAATTGGAGCACAACACTCACAGAAAAACACCTAGATTTGAAAAATAGCAGTAATGGGGGACACACCTAGAATTGGAACACATTCCTAGTGTGAAAACACCCAGATTTGAAGCAGCAGTAGTGGGGGACACAATTAGAAATGGAACACAACACTGTGAAAAAACACCAAGATCTGAAAAACAGCACCAATGGGAGGGGGGTGGGCGGGAGGGCACCCAGAAATGGAACACAGCACTTGTGGAAAACCTCCTAGATTTGAAAACGGCAGCAAAGAGTGACATGTCTGTAAGTACCAGGGCCAGTGAGCAGATTCCGACCTGTGTTTCCACCCAGCCTCCCACCAACCTCCAAGTCAGTGAAGCTTATGTGTTAGAAAAATAGTTTCCGTGGCAGCCTTGTGGCTTGCCACCTGAAACTTCCTTTTTGTTGTACCAGCCCTGCTAGCAGCTGAACACAAAGGGTATTCTGTTTGCCAAAAGGGTTAACCATTTATGGCTGAGTGTATTGAATTGCACATGTTATGTCACTGGTCTGGAGGCCAATCCCTATGTCTGTGGAAAAAGTGATATTCTGTCATTTCTTCCACAAATCGTTTCCCAAACATTGCTGTTTTTATTTCTTGCCATGGTCGTAAATGTTTGAGCTGTCTGTGAAATCTCAAAACGCAGCTGAAAGGTCTCTTGGTACTTAAGTCTCACAATGTCCAATGGTATTTTTGGCTGAGTGACCCTATCATCTTTCTTTCAATCCATTATCAATAACATTGTTAACTTATGCTTTTGTTCCAGAGGTCTATCATGACTGATGAGGCTTGCAGGACTCGGAGTCAGAAGCGGGCACTCGAGCGTGATCCCCCATATAACGATGTGTTCATTAAGAAAATAAAAATGGAGAAAGGACTGTTGGACATAAAAACAGAAGGTGAACTTTTAAAGACTGAAGTTGGAACGGGCAGAGTGCTGGGGCTATTAAGAGGTGGTGAATTGAACGCCACAATGAAGGCGGACGTGCTGACTGGAGATGAGCCAGTGGACATGACAAATTCCAAGAGGTAAGTGATGGGAACGTTGTTCCCTGCTTCTTGGGTCATTTATAACTTTGTCATCCTTTTCAGTCTCCTTCGAGCATCAGACTGTGATGTTTCTGCTTTTGCTCTCATGACCCGATTCCTTGGTTTTAAAAAAAATGTATTTTTCATTTATTAAGTGTACTAAACACAGAGGCATCAAGGCACTGTCTGGAATGGTCCAGGAAACATTCCCTGATGATTATAAGGTCATAGAAAGGATGTCTGGCAAGGGCATCAGGGGGGATGTTACTAGCTTTATCAATGGCATTTTTGATTTCTCATGTAGATTGATTTGGTTGCCTGGTTTATATTTCTAAATCTATTTTAACTGATTTAAGTTCCAGGAAAGTCTTTTTTCACGGAATAGAAATTAAGTGTGAAATATTGGGATTTGACCAAGCTCACAATTTGGCAAAGTGGGGAAGCTGTCAATGCACCTGCTAGATTGAGTGGGATTGGTTAATAGTAGACCTGTTCTTTTTAATCGGCCCTTACTGCCAACTTGTCGCCTCTTTTAAAGGCCATCAGTTGTGACATTTTAGGGACTGAGTTAATCTTAGTGTCATGTGCCCTGTATCGCGTTAATTTGGTGGAGATGCCAGAGACATTGATTTGCTGAAGAACACTATTTTGGATGGTATTGCAAATCTGCAACAGGAGGATTATGGCCTGTGACCTGTATGGTGCATCAGGCTTCTGAGCTTATGTTGCTGGTATTGGAACCTGTGACCCATTAAAAAGTGATTGATGGATAGAAAGCTTTGAATTTAATCACCACCACTCGAAATTCTGCTCAAGCAGAAAGCAGATTGTTTTTAGACTTTATATCTTTCCTGTAATCCTGATCACCATGTTTCAATTAAGTGTGCATTATTATGTCGTCTTGTCTAGTGCTGCAGTAGGTATTGCCCTTGAGAATCATTTATTTTAGTCATTTGTGATTGCTAGGAACCTTCCCTTTTAATAATTACTTCAGAGTTTCCCCTTCATGATACAGAGCTAACCATAGGGCGCTGCTGAAGGCATGTTTGTTTGACTGCCACAAATGACTAAAATAAACATAGATAATTACACACTTTAGTGAAACAAGGTGAAGATTCTGAATACCGGAATAATGTAAAGGCTAAACACAAAGGGCGCATAGCTCGGAAAATGTGTTGTCAAAAGAGAGCTTGAATTACTTTTTAAATAAACTTGTGTAATGAAATATTTGATTGGCCAAATCAATAAAAAAAGGTTATATTGAAACATAGTGTCTCATTCTTGGGCTGTTTGCGTCACCTTAGGTTACCTATATGCCCAGCGAAGAAGGCAGATTCTTCTCTATAGCACTATTGGATATTGGAATACTTTGCTTTTGTAAATCAAGCAAAGGACGACAATCGTGTGTAAATACAGGAGAGAATTTCCATTAATTTGACAACAGATGGAAATCTTTAACCCCACATAGTATGTTAAATGTAATTTGTATAATGCCTACTGCCATTGGTATGACCTCAAGGTGCTCTGGGGTGATGGAGTGTAAGCTTACAACAATGTCCCTGTGGAGAAAATGCAGAGTGGTGGACCACAACAACAGTGGAATTCAAATAGATGCAATTGTAGTTCAGTGACATTGTCTCTAACCTGATGGTAGCTTCAGCCGGAGGGCGAGGCTTGGCAGGTTGGGGCGCCAGGGCGAACAGGTATGGTAAGCACCCAAAGACCGGCACTCTTTGCCAGAGCCCTTAGCTGGCTGTCCGGGCAGTGGTGCCGTGGGTGAGGGTATCAAATATGGTGCTCGGGAGTCTGGCCGGAGAGCACAGGGCAAGAGCTATATCTCAGTATGCACTGTAGGGTGATTCCTGAGGCAATGCTAGCATATAACAGAAACTGGGTACATACCAAGCTGATCTGAGTTGAAACAGGTATTCACAGGAACTGCAGGAGCTGGCTGCAAGTAACAAGACGGCGAGAAAGCAAAGACCAGCAAATATAGTTGGCAACACAGATTGATCAGAATGAAGGGTGAACTGGAATATGAGGTCTCCAGGGATTAGGTAAAGCACTTGGGACCGGTACCAGCAGAATACTCTTAACTGTCATACAGCAACGTCATGAGTTAGGCGTGCCAAAGAGACTGTTGTACTCAGTTTAAGGGTAAGGCTGGAGAGCATATACTGAGGCAGGTAAAACTCTACAGACAAGGTGAAGGTAACTGAAGTCTTTCACTTATCTCATCGGAGACCAACCCAGGGGGTCACACTGTAAATGGATACGGAGCGGAGGGACAACAGTGGATCAAGATGTAATACAGGTGAAAGCAGTGTTGAAAGAAATAACCAGGTACAGGACAGTGTAAAGAGACTACAAAGCAGAGACTTGAACATCAGAATACACAAGGCAAAGGACTCAGACAAGATAGGTTGCTGCCAACACAGCAAATTCTGTGTTCTTAACAGGCACTAGAACTCTGGATTGAAGTCTGATAATATCGCAGGCAAGGAACAAACAAACTTCAAGAGACTAGGATTGCAGAGAGAAAGGGAGAAAAGCTAGGCAGAAACGGGGCAAGTCTGTGAAGCAGAAGTTTTTACCCAAAACAGGGTGTTGACAGAAAGTCAAAAAAGATATTGGTATATAACTGTCTTCAACAGCAAAACAGCACAGGGATTCAGAAGTCAAAAGCTGGAAATCAAGGAAAAAGTTTTTAAAAAACGGTCAAACTGCAAAAGCAGACCAGAAAGGCCAAAATCGGGATGTTCAGGAAAGGTTCAAAAACTGGTCAAAGGAGCCCAAAAGCCCAAACTTCCAGTGGAAGCAGTTGACTGAAACTGCATCTGTTCAAAGTGAGCTTATAAAGGCCCTTCCAGCAAATAGCCAAACTGATTGCTGTCTTCGGCAGCTATGTTTAATCAAGCCCTGGTTTCAGTAGTGTGCAGCAGTGGATTGTAATTGCTCCAGCTCTCAGAAGCCTAGCCTGCCTATAGTAGCTTGGAACAGGTGAATGCAATTAGGGCCTCTTCAGCTCTTAGTACCTTGCTGCAAATAAATGTACTTGGTATGCATCCTCCTGTCCTCTACCTCTTGTACAGCATACATGTACCAGAATTCATCTCATCTGCTGGTTTAATCCAAAACCCGGAATGGAACACGACATTAGATTGGTCCAAAACTGCAGTGGTAAAATAATTAAGTAAATGAAGACGAGGTTTGTAGGTATTATCTTCGCAATTGTGCTATAAACAGTCTCTCTGAATGCGCACATGTAGTGGTGCTGGGTGACAAGTGTATAGGTTCCTGACATCCAGGTCTTGTGACCTGGAACACCAGTCGGAGGAAACAAGGGGAGGCGGTGCAGGCTCTAGGTGCTTGCAAGCTCTGCTGGCGGGATAAGAGTGCTCGCAAGGCACAACACAGTGAAAAGGCTGTGCAAGCCCTGGATGGTCTACCTCTGTGAAACTGTGACCCGAAAATGTAGTTTTGTTGGTATCCAGGTGTTGTACTGTTGGGAGTGAAACACTTGAATTGTTCTTTTTATATTTGCGCACGTTCTTATGAGTTTACAAATGTGGTGCATCGTACATGACCAAGCTGTTTTAAAGTACATTAATGTTGACTAGAGACTCCTGTCAAAGCCACTGATAATGCTCACCAGCAGTCATCGCATTTCGCCAAGGGGAAGGCAAGTATAGAGTCTGAAACATGGCATATCACCAAGAGACAAATGTTTAGATTGGTTCCATGTGCATGCGCTGGCATTGGCAGGATAGCTATAATAGCACACAAAATTGATGAACACATGTGCTAAGGTGACATTTATTAAGGCACACAGTATTTTCTATGATCAGAGTAAAACATACATATTAACATGTGTTCATGTGGGTGTCAAATTAAACATACCCATAGGGAGAAACAAAGTAACTGAAAGAGAATTAAATGACCATGTTGCGTGCCAAAATGTCCATTGGATGATGGGAAGTAGACTAAGAGCGGGGAGGGGAAGAGAATGGGCAAAGAAAAAAAGAAATTTGGAATGTGCAAGAACCAGCGACAATTCCTCAAACATATTATCAGATAACATTAGTTTCATGAGCTTCATTAAATATTGTGTTAAATCATATATACAGTTGTTTTTAGTGATGACGTACCATTTCTACTTCAGTCATACATCAAGTTGATTCCATCTTAAACCGTCTCGTTCTTACAAACTAGGATGTGCTTAGTTGCATTAATTCACAGATCAAAAAGCACTTGAAGGATCACATGACCAAGGATGTACCTAAGAGCTAGATATAGCCGGTCAAGTGGCACAGCGAGTAGAGCGCTCGCTTTGACACCCGTGCAGAGCCTGTTAACGCAGGTTCGAATCCCGGCGGGGCCAAACTCAGCCTTTCATCCTTCCGAGGTCGATAAATGAGCACCACACACCGTGGGTAATAATAAGCAGCGCTCGGATACCTGAGGGTTTGTAGCGCTATATAAAAGCCTAATTATTATTATTATTATTATATAGCATTGGTTAATCGTTATTACACAGATCTACTTGTTAAAAGGTTAGAAACAGAAAAGCCATAATGAGTGAAATAGGGCATTGCATGACAAAGGAAAAAATACTATATAGCAAAACTACTGTGAAACGTTTCTATTTTTACGTGTAGTTCGCATGTATCCTAGCTGAATAGTACAATGTTAGTTTAGATGTCAGATCAGATTTGGGTAAGGTTGGCGTTGTAAGAACCCCATAGAATTCTTGAAGAGACTAGTCCTTGTGCTATGAAATCTTCCTAACTTTTATATCAGTAAGGTCATCAAAACATGCTCTGCAATTAGAGGAGCAAGAGATGGAAAAACGGGGTGTTCCCATTAGATTAGGTAACCACCTATTGGTTACTCCACTGTGTAGCCTTTATTGTAGGCGAGCAGTGAGCTACAAGTGTTCAAGGAACAGCGTTAGCATAAGTAACCAAGTTTTTCTAAAGTCTGTCAAAACATGCAGTACGTGTGTAAATGCCAGTTTTAGCAGCGGTTCGGTGAATGAGTCATGGTTCATGTACTGGTGAGAAATCTGCATGAATATTAAGTTCCTGAGTGCGAAACATGCCAGAAAAATAAGCTCTCTGTTTACCGTAATGCGTTTGTGAAGTAAATCTGAGACAGTTTCTCTCAATGAAGGTGTATTTGGCTGTTTGCTTAGGAAAATCACAAGTGTGGGCTTGTTAAAATCCCTAGTCATTTTGAAATATGCAATTATATACAATGTAATTTCAATGAAAATACTGTACGTGACTCACCTTTGTTCGTTAAGGGTCCGCTTTGTAAAGCGACCCTGCCCTCGTCTGGCGTGTACATAAAAAGGCAACGGGAACAGAGCGGGTGGCACACCAAAATATTGAAAGGATGTTGTCACGTGATTATGCCGTGAACAAATGTCACATGACGAAGCATCTAGGGAGAACGCTAGCCATGGGCATGTCTTAAAGCGCCAGTAAACTGTTTGTGGCCGGCATCATTGTTTTGTACAATTTCACATAAATATTGTTATGGTTGGCTGATGAGCAGTATGTTGCTCATGCTGGGTTATCCATGTTATAGCTGACCTTTGTGCTTAGTTAATGCTCATAACTGATTATTATCTCTGTGCATATATGCTTTAGGTCGAAATTACCTAAAACAAGATGGTTGCATTGACCAAAAGTTCTAAAAATGCTACCACCAAAGGTTCGAAGCTTTGGTGGTATCATTGAAAAAAATAACTGGTTCTGCTGGGGTGTCCCCCGCATCGTCCTGCTCACTATACTTTAAGGTATAGTGAGCGGTGGCTGTGGGGGACACCCCCGCAGCCTTCTGTTAAAAAATAAAAAAAAAGAAAAGGACCATGCAGCGCCGGTTCCTGATCACGGAAGTGAAAGGGAACTGGCGCTGCAGGGACACAGCGTGAAGATGAAGGAAAGGGGGGTTTGTTTATGTTGGGGGGTGTGGGTGGGAGTGTGCTGAGGGTGTGGGTGGGGGGGTGTTATGGGTGTGTTGTGTGTGTGTGGGAATGTATGTGTGTTCGCATGAGAAATGTGCAAACTTTTGGTAGTTCGTACCTTTCTCATGCCAACGATTTGCCGGCGGTACTTTCAGCCCCGGGAAAATCACTCAGATTCGTATACATTGGGTGTTCAGTCTAAGAATATTTAGTAATGAGCATCAACATGTTAATTGAAAATGAATGACGGTCATCAATATTCTCAAAGGATTTCTGTCACGTGCTTATATGCAAGTGATGTTTGGTCCAAAGGAAGGACCTGGCCAAACATTTGAAAGCTGGCATGAGTGCTCAAAATGAATGAGCAATATAATGTCCTTTCATCACACTGGGTAGTATGCAGTTAGTGATTTAGGGTTCATAACCTCTGCAGTATTTAATGTGTTTAGCCCCATTACATTAATCATGAAGCAGTGTAGGAAATGTCTGCTTTCATTAGTGGAAAATGGCTGCAATGCATATGTTCCACTATCAGTTATGGAGAAGTTCCCAAAAATTGCCATAGCAGGGCTGGTCCGAGTGCGACACAACTAAAAGTATCAGACGTCACATATGAAGAAATTATTTGACAAGTAACTGGTACAGATTTGTATGGATACCCTAGTAGGTTAGCGGTATGGTATCAGCAAAGTAAGGATTGTGGCGAGATCACAGGTGGATAACCGTACGGTACCTGTTACGCACACCTGATTCCCACGGGGGCGTCGATCTGGACTGGCCCGCTGTTGCTTCCACCAGAGTAACACGTAGAGCCGAGATGACAGACTGGACAGACCCACTTAGCTTCATTTGTTGGATTCGTACGAATATCTTTCTGCAATGTAGAAAGGGAATTAACCTCCCGTAATCTGAGCGTTAACCCGCCTTCCCACTCCCCTTGTCTGCCCACAGAACACTCCTGAAGTTCCTTCTAAATCTCACCTGAAGATTTGGAAAGATGAGCTCTCCATCCTGCGTCGAGCGCAGGGGCGCGTAGACGACCAGTTACTTCACTGGCGTGGAGGAATTGGTGAGTTCCAGTATTGACTTGTTCGTAAGAGTTCAAAAGTCTGATCTTCACTCTGCTAGATTCCTTGCAGGTTGCGGATTTAAACCACCAGAAGAGTTCCAAGTGGCAATTGGTAAGATCCTGGTAAGTCTATTGTGTTTCTCCCCTTTGGGGCCGGGGTACAGCGATGATGCAGAATTAACTGCGCCGACCCGAAATGAGGTGAGTACCCCTCTGTGGTAAATCAGGTAAGTCTTAGGGGGTGGTTTGTATTGTCCTTGCTCACCTATCTGTTCTAGCCTCCCCCAGGTGTTGAAGAATGGCCTGGAGATGCTGGATTTGTGATGGAGTAAAGGAATGCAGCCTCGGTTGGTGAGTTCAGCGCGGCTCTGCGAGGTGCGTGGCAATACACCTGAGAAGGCTTCTCTCTTCCAGATCGACGATGTGCTGGATCAAGGATTCAGGTAAGGGTTTTGTTCTGACCACTTCTTCTCCTTTTCTTGTTCCAGGTGTTCCAGGGCTGAAGCGGGCGTGGCTGAAGACTGGAGCTGCTGAAGACACGGTGAGCGTTACGCTGCAGCAAGCAGAATAACGCGAAGCACGTGTGGCTGTCCGGGTGTGGCTTAAATAGCCTTGGAAGAAGTCCCAGGTAAGTATTCTTCCACAGCCCCACCCGAGAGGAAAGGAGTCCCTGAGGTAAAGTAGTCCCTTTAAGCCTCATTTGGCTTGTGGCTTCGTGCAGCATGGTCTGCATCAGGTAGGTATGCAGCATGGTCTGCAACAGGTAAGATTTCTGTAATGAGCCTGTCGCCCATGGCGCCAGGACTGACTTTATTCTTATGAGCCTGGCGCCATAGGCGCCAGGACTGTAGCCAAAGAGCCCCTAACTGGGGTTTTTGGGCATGCTTCAAGTGGCATGATGCCTGCTTCCAGGGTTGCTGGGCCTGGTCTGGCTTTCCGGGGGCAGGCATCGTGACAGTACCAGTAATAATTGAAATCATAGGAAGACATTCAGTTCATGATCACTGTTTAAACCCAGTTTGGTACACCTTAGTTATCCGATCATGCGCGATTCAAGTTGCCCGAGATGAAGTTGGCGGTCGCTTCTCTTGTATGAGGTTGTGTTTGTTGCAGTCCAACAAATCGAATATCTTTCTTGTTGGCCGTTAGTGGTTGGCTTGCCAGTGGGCTGCGAAAGGCAATTTAGGATCTTGACTGTTTAGATAGATGCTAACGCAGCCGGAAACTGTAGCTACCGGATGTACACTTTGTCGCAGACACATACAATTGCGTATACAATAAACCTGGATCTACAGTTGATGAAGTCACAAATCTCAGTTTTGAGACCACGATGGCACGTAAACAACCTGGTAGGTGTCAGAGCAAATTGATAAGTTACATTTGTTTGTTTGTTTATTTATTTATTGTGCGCACCGGACCCTGAGGTAGCAGAGCGCAAGAGAGCAAGGAAGTTTACAGCTTGGTTACATACGTTACAAGTTACAGGTTACAGAGCAGGCAGAGTGGACATTACTTGACTTTGCAAGGTAAGACAAGTGCAGGTGCAGACAAAGCGCAGCCAAACAATCAAATCTATGGCGAGCGAACAATATAGCAGGTCGGTGGCGAACGAGCAATATAGCAGGTCGTTGCGTGTCAGGTGAAGTACAAGTGGAAGTGCGAGGGTAGAGAGTCATTTAAATCTCATTCTCAGTGAGCCATTTTATGGTATTCTTTCTGAAGTTGCTGAACGTTTGGTCAGATCTAAGTGCATGAGGTAGGGCGTTCCATAATTGCGCTGCCTTGACTGGGAAGCTGGATCCTCCAATGGTAGCTAGTTTAAATCTGGGCACTAGGAGGCAGTTAGGGCTGACTGTCCTTGCAAGTCTAGTGGGATTTTTTCTGTTGAAGCGTTCTGAAAGGTAGCGGGGGGCTTTGTTGTTTAAGCATTTGTGGATAAGGGAGGCAGATATGAGGTTGATTTTTATCTTGGGTGGAAAGCCATTTGTGTTTACGTCTTATTTCTGAGATATGTACTCTTCTAGGGATACTTAGGGCCGCTCTAAGTGCATTATTTTGGAGCACTTGGATTTTATTGATGATTTATTTGGTTGTCCCTTTGTAAAGGGCGTTACAATAGTCTAATTTTGATAAGACGAGGGCTCTAGCTAGGATAAGACAGCTGTCCTCTGATAGGAATTGTTTCCCAGCTCGTATTAATTTGCATGTATAGGCCGTGGATGAGGCCAGTGTGTTCACCTGTTTGGTTAAAGATAGTGTTGCATCAAGGTAAAAACCTAAGGTTTTTACTTCTCTAGCGACCTTGATAGTGTTGCCATCGATGATGAAGGCTGAGTAGTTTTGGTTGAGTTTGGAAATGCGGGCTGCCGTACCCAGGATGATGAGCTCTGTTTTGTCATCGTTCAAGCATAGGCCATGGTTGGCCATCCATGCTTGAACGATGCTATAGACTCTGTTCACCAAAGCCAGATCTTCAACGTAATCCCCAGTAAGTGGTAGGAGAATCTGGGTATCGTCTGCGTAGTTGGTGTAGGTGATACCCTGATTATCGAGATCGTCAAAGAGTGGCTTGGTGAAGATATTATAGAGTGCCGGCGAGACACAGGATCCCTGCCATCCACAGGTGATGGGAGTCTGGTCTGCTGCCGGGGAGAACACCCTCATGGTCCTGTCACTAAGGAATGACTGTATCCAGACTATAGCCTCCCCTGAGAAGTGGGCCGCCGAGTCCAAGTGATTGCATAGGACTCTGTGGTCCACCAAATCAAAGGCGGCTGATAGGTCTAGAAGGAGGAGGAGAGCTAATTTGCCCTGGTCTCTGAGGGAGTCTATTTGGGCCTTTAAGTCGATAAGGGCAGTTTCTGTACCGTGTTGCGGAAGGAAACCGTATTGGCGGGTGCCAAGGAGATGGTTCATCTCAAGGAAGTTCTGGATTTGGGTGTACGCTACCTTGTCTAATATATTTAGTAAGAAAGGCACCGTGGTGATGGGTCTATAATTTGTAGGAATGTTGGGGTCCAATGTTTGCTTTTTTAGAAGGGGGAGTACCGAAGATTCCTTTAGATTGCGAGGGATGGTGCCCATAGTGAAGGAGGCATTAATACGTTTTGTGACGAAGGGAGCTAGATCTCTAGCCGCGTCCTTGATCAGTTGTGCGGGGCATTGGTCACCTATGCAATTAGAGGGTTTAAGAGTCAGAATGGTCTTCTCTAACTCAATTACCAAGACCTTGGAGAAACGGAATAGGGTGGATTCTTTGGGTTTGGGTGTGGGAATTTTGTCCAACGGAGGTTGAGTTGGTAGTGAGGCTTTCTTTAGGGCAATTTTAGTTTGGAGGTTGGCCACTTTGTTGGTTAGTGCCAGTTGTATGTCTGTACACCCGGTTTTATCTTTGATGGAGTCATCCTGTATTGCGATAGGGGTTTCCAATTCTTTTAGGATGGAGAATAGCTCCTTCATACTGGAGTTGGCTTGGGTAATCCTGTTATTATAAGTTTCTTGTTTGGCCAGGATAATATCTTTTTTGTATTGCGAAGAGATGTTTATTAGGTCGGTTTTATTTTCAGCGGTCGGATGCCGGTTCCATGCTGTTTCGCATTTTCTCTTCTGTAGTCTTAAGTTTTTTAGGTGGGGTGTAAACGGAGCAACTCTGTCAAGAGCAAAGGACATGGCATTATTGAATTCATCCACTAGGATGCCTGGGTCAGTGTGGTCAGGAAGAGAGTTCAGTTTGGGTAGGATATGGGGCAGAATATTATCAGCTGTGATATTTTTCTTGTTTCTGGTTAAGGTGGGTATGGCGGGCGTGGGTGTTAATACTGTGGGTCTTTTAGTGTTGAGGGTAAAGGAGATAAGATGATGGTCTGAACATATTTGGGGGGCAATGGCTGTTATAGAAGGGTTACAGTTGTGACTGGCATTCCAGTCAAGAGTTCTTCCTTTCGTGTGTGTGGGAGTATTCGAGATCTTTGTGAAATCTAGTTCTGACAGGGTATTGGCTACGGCAGTAGCCTGGTGGTCATTGATATCGTTGAACCGTAGGTTGAAGTCTCCTAACACTAATGTTTGAGATTAATTTTTTAGCTTCTCAGAGATAAGTCGTGATATCCTCATTGAAGTTGCTGATGGGGCCAGGGGTTTTATAGAGGAGGTAGATATTTAGTGTTTGAGAGTTGGCGGTGGGTAGTTTGATGGAGAGAAGCTCACAGGATTTAAGGGAGGGTGTGGAGGTGATTCTCATAGAGAGATCAGATTTGGCGATAATTGCTATTCCTCCACCACGTGCGTCTGGTCTGTCAGCTCTGAGGATGGTATAGTTTTCTGGGACTGCCAGAGTCAGAGCCGGACCTGCTGCCTCGTGGAGTCATGATTCGGTAATGGCGATGAAGTCAAGGTCATTTTCCCTTATGACATCTGCTATGTCAGTAGCATGAGCGACTAAAGATCTGGCATTGATTAAGGCAGCTTTTAATTCAGGTTCTGGCTGCACTGTGAGAGGGAAGTTGGCCATAGGTTTGTTGATTTTATGGTAGAGTTGGCATCTGGGAGGGGCGGTGGCTGCCAATGGTCGAAGTAATTTGGGACGAAGGTGTTCCAGGTTGATGATATATTTAATGATAGGATCGAATATTTTGGGTAGTCGAGCCCGGAGTCTAAGGTTCCTCTGTGCTAGGTTGCAAGGTTTGGAGATAGGTTGTGCTCCTAGGCCATCTGTGGGCAGAAAGGTTGGCATGGTCTTATAGACAATGGTAAGTATGACTATCAGATTGGTGACCGATGCTTGGTGGGCAGTCATCAGATACTAGGCGAGATAAATGCAGCAATCAAGTACTAGGCTAAAAGCAGCAGTCAGATACAAGTCTAAAGCAGCAGTCAAATACTGGGCTGAGTGCAGCAATCAGATACATGTCTAAAGCAACAGTCAAATACTAGGTGAAGATGAGGCTAAATACATTGATAGGAGTATTTGGGATAGATGCAGCAATTGGGAATGGAAAGTGTGCTAGCAAAAGATGACTTAGCCCTTTCAGCATACAGTGGTCTCTAGGGCACCATAGGGGACAACGCAATAGTACAGTGGTCTCTAGGCGACCATAGGGCACAATGCAATGGTACAGTGGATTCGGGGTGACCATGAGGGACAACGCAATTGAGGCAACACAAATGGCTCAGTATAGGCAGCAATGGCTAGTCATAGGCAACAGTGGCTAGGCATTGGCCACAGTGGCTAAGTAGAGGCAACACAAGGCTCAGTATAGGCAGCAATGGCTAGGCATAAGCAACAGTGGCTGGGCATGGGCAACAGTGGCTAGGTAGAGGCAACACGAAATGGCTCGATATGGGCAACAGTGGCTAGGTAGAGGCAACACGAAATGGCTCGGTATAGGCAGCAATGGCTAGGCATAGGCAACAGTGGCTAGGTAGAGGCAACACAAATGGCTCAGTATAGGCAGCAATGGCGAGGCATAGACAACAGTGGCTGGGCATGGGCAACAGTGGCTAGGTAGAGGCAGCACGAGATGGCTCAGTATAGGCAGCAATGGCTAGGCATAGGCAACAGTGCTATTCATGCAGTTATACATGCTCACAGTGAGGGTGATCAGCGTGTGCAAGGCCTAGTGGTGGGCTTACAGTAGCAGGCGCTATGTAGCAAGCAATAGTCTGAATATTTAGATGTTGGAGCCCGGAAGGTAAAGTTTAGTGGCTGAGCAATGAATACACATGCCTAGCAATGACCATATAGATCAAACATATATTGATCTAAGGAAGCAGAAATAGTGTGAAGTGCAGTACAGAAAACTAGCATGTGAAGATATAGAATGGCGCCCTGGGGATGTATGGAGAAGGGGTGGTGCAGGTCCAAAGGGTGATGGCTGCAGCAATGTGTGTAAAAATACGATCTGGGTACTAGGGGTACAATATGCTAAGAGTCCAATTATACAGGCAGGACATAAAAAGCTAGAGATCCGTTTTACAAGCAGTGCATGAAACGCTAGAAATCCATTTAAAGGCAGTGCAGAAAAGGTTAGTCGCTTTTACAAGCAGTGCATGAAAAGCTAAAAAGAAAGCATTTTAGAAGCAGTAAAGATAAAGCTGAAAGCACAGGCATTAGATCGATCTGTGGTTATGTTGTACAGCAACTAATGGGGAGAGTAAGATGGATTTGATCGCCAAGTAGTACCAAGTGGGATATTCGTAGGCTGGCAACAGGGACAATAATAAACACGGCTGGGAGGTTGCGTTTGGGGAAGAAAGCACAAATGGTGGGAGGCACGTGTATTGCGAATGCTCGCAAAGTTCCAGCTAGGTAACGCACAAGTGTCTAAGGTCAGTAAGTCAATCTTACAGGGCGCAGTGCAAGCACTTACCCAGATTAGAGAGCGGGTGCAGCACTGACTCTGGAGGTAATAATTGGGGAGTAGGGCAGCGTTCCTGGCTGCTGGCTCTGACAGCCCATGACAGGCTCAGGACAGGGAGCCTTGTTGAGTGGCCTTTGTGGGTTGCATCCACTGTATTTGTGAAAGCCTGTTAGACTGCGTTTCAACCAGTTAGTATCAGCCTGTAAGTCTGGTTTAGGTTTGAGAAAGGAGGGACTGAGTTTGTCCTTTAAGTCTTGGTGAAGATCATTTTTGGTCGATTAGAGATATAATTATTCAAATCTGGGTCTAACATGAGTAGCTTGTGAAGAAAATCGTTGTCCTGTGAGGATTTCGTTCTAAAACGGACATCTTGATAGGCTTCTTGCTTTGCCAGAGGTTTATTAAGCAAGACATCTATTTGAAGATGATTTGTCTTAGTAAGAGCCTTTTTGTATGCATTTGGTAGAGTACCCCTGTTCCTTAAACCTGCTCCCCAGTAAATCACATTCTTGTGTGTATATTTCTTGAACTAAAATTTCTTTTGGCATGGTAACATTGTCCTCCAGGGATGTTAATGACAGTTCTCTTATGACACCTAGTTGGATAAAGAGTTGAATTGACTTCAGTAGGTTTTCTGTATGTCCTTGTGTGTAGGATATCATTCTGAACATAGATCTTAAGATCAATTGTACCAACATCCATGCTTCCCATCTATGCTTGAGCATTAACAAAGACACAGCCAACCATAACATTTATATTTATATGAAATTGTACAAAACAATGATGCCTGTCACAAACAGGTAACTGGCGCTTTAAGTTATCCCCATGGCTAACATTCTCCATAGATGCTTTGTCACATGACACTTGTTCACGGCATTATCACGTGACATTGTATCAATATTTTGGTGCGCCCCCTGCTCTGTTCGCATTACCTCTTTCCGTACACGCCAGACGAGGGCAGGGTCGCTTTACAAAGCGGACTCGCAACGAGCAAAGGTGAGTCACGTACAGTATTTTCTTTGAAATTACATTGTATATAATTGCGTATTTCAAATTGACTAGGGATTTTAACAAGCCCACACTTGTGATTTTCCTAAAGAAACCAGCCAAATATTTGTATTTTGTCAATTTATAAAGCGCAAACCAAGCCCTTGGGCATCTGGGTGCATATCTTATAGAGGTTTATGTTGCCACAATACACAGACAATACACGAGGGTATGTATAGTTAAATGCCTAATGACAAAATGATCTACAAAATAGACAGTTGAATACAGTGTGTGCACATGATTAAATACGTGAATAAATGCACAGTGGGCATGGTTGTAAATAGGATATGCTCCGCTATGGACATGTAGGCAGGCTTATATACACAAAAAGCGGCTGCGGAGGTTGCGTGAGTTCTGAGATGGATGTATGGTACACATGGAGAGAGCTAGGTCTCCTGCTTTATGAGCCAGGATTTTTGCGAGTTTCCTGAAAACATCATACAATGTTAATGTTAAAGGTCATTTGTACCGCGCACTATCACCACCGGAGTGGTCCCGTGGCGCTCTGGCGGCTCTGAAAGAGAGGGGGAGGGTGGGTTAGTGGGTGGAGGCTGGAAAAGTGCAAGATTACAGTGATGTGCTGTTGGCAGCCTCAGCCCGGTGGTTCCGTCGGCTGGGCCCTGGGGTGTATGCGGCCGGTAGTCGTCGTGTGCTGATGTCCGAGTCTGTGTGTTTTTGTTTTGTTGTTGCAGTGTAGTGAAGTTCGTGTGGTTTGCTGCGCTAGAGGTTTGTGGATGTGTTTGGTTTGGAGTTTGAGAGGTGTATGCAGAGAAGGAAATTGTTAATGGTATTCGTTAGTCATCTCTATCCTGGACTGAACTGGTTGGGCTCGTGTAATCTTACCCGACGGGATGCTTGTACACCCTGAGCCTCAGGAGGTACGTGCCCGTTTTTTCATTCGAGGCCGTTTGAGGATCTAGCTGTCCCCTCTGCCCGCTCCCTTAATAACCTTGCATGCTCCTCACCCCCTCCACATGACTAGCGCCGCTGCTAGTGTCCATACACCCGGTTGTGTGGTGATTGGTGGCATCTTGTTCGTTCCACAGCCTCGTGGAACCTAGTTGTGGCTGTACGGGCGGTGGGGGATGGTAAGGGTTGGCTGGAGTAGTTGTATCCGTTTCTCTGGGTCTCGCGGGTGGACCCCTGTGTCCAACGTCAGCCCTACTGGTGCCCAGGGTACTTCTGTCGGTTCTAGGGGTTTGTCAATGTCCTTTTTTTGATGAGTCGTTTGTCTTATTATTGTTTCGGTTTTAGTCTCCGGTGTTGAAGAGGCAGGTTTTTAGTAATTTTCTGAATTTAAGGTGATCTTTGGTGTTCCTTATTACTTTTGGGATGTTGTTCCAGGTTTTCGCGGCTAAGTGGTAGAAAGCGGTGCCTCCGAGTTTCTTCTTGATGTAAGGTTTTTGTTCGTCGGATTTCGTTGGTTGACCTGAGCGGTCTCCTTGTCAGCTGATTGCCCTGTGCGTTATGAACATTGTTTTGAAGATGATACGCTGTTTTACTGGGAGCCAGTGTAGTGTTTATAGGGCCGGGGTGATGTGGTCTCTTCTGGATAGTTTGAGGAGTAGTCTGGCTGCAGTGTTTTGGATCCGTTGTAGCTTCTTCAGTAGGTATTCCGGTATACCGAGGTAGAGGCTGTTTCCATAGTCGATATTTAACATGATGAGGCCGACGATGGTGAGTGTTTTGTGTGTGAAAGAGAGGAAAGGTAGTATTTTTCTTGCCGTGTGGAGGAGGAAGAAGCATTTCTTGACTGTTGCGTTTATTTGCGGTTCTAAGGTTAGGGTGTTGTCCATCAGGACTCCCAGATTTTTTACTACCTTAGATGGTGATGGTGTAGATCCCATTTCCGTTGGCCACGGGGTGGCGGTTTCCTTCTCTTGGTCTTTGGATATGATCATGATTTCGGTTTTTCCTGGGTTGATTTTCAGGTTGTTGGCATTCATCCAGTTGAAGACTTCTTTAGACAGTCGGTTAAGTTTGAATGATCAGCTTGGGTGTCTTCGGTCTTGTAGATGATTTGAGTGTCGTCTGCATAGTTGTAGCATTTGATGTTGTGTTTCTTGAAGATTCTGATTACTGGGGTTTGGTAGATGTTGAAGTACAGTGGAGATAGTAAGGATCCTTGTGGTACTCCACAGTCGTTGACTCGTGGGGTGGATTTGAAGGGTTTGATCCAGACGGTTTCAGTTCTGTCTGCTAGGAATGATTTAGTCCAGCGTAGCGCTGTGTCTGTTATGCCTATGTCTTCTAGTCTTTTGGTTAGGGTGTCATGGCTAACTGTGTCGAAGGCTGCAGAGAGGTCGAGCAGGATAAGGGCAGATGTGTTGGAGTCTGCGTTTGTTTTTAGGGCATCCCAGATGGATAGTAGTGATGTTTCTGTACCTCTTGTGGGTCTGAAGCCGACTTGAGCTTGGTCTAGCAGGTGGTGTTCTTCAACGTATTCTTGGGTTAGTTTGGTATACGTAGGTTTCGAGGAGTTTGGCTGGGTAGGGGATGTTGGAGCTTGGTCTGTAGTTGGAGAGGTCATCTACGTCCCCGCTTGTGTTTTTCAGAAGTGGTTTGATGTAAGCCGATTTGAAGATCCTTGGTACTGTTCCTGTTGCCAGTGATAGATTTAGAAGGTTTCTGAAGTATTCTGCTGGTGTTCCTTGTCTGAGGATTGATTTGTAGATGTCCGGGGGGCAGGGATCCATCAGTGAGCCTACTTTCTTGCTGTGTTTTATCAGCATTGCGAATGCCTCTGCTGATATTTGAGGGTAGTTATTGAGTTTGTGCTGCGGTTCTGATTTAGGTTCGTTTTGTTGTAAGTCGCTGCTGGTTGGTCTCTGTTGGATGGTTTGTCGGATGTCATTGATTTTCTTTTTGAAGTGGTCTGCAAGGTTGTTGCATAGTTTCTCCGAGGGGGTTGGGGTGTTGTCACAGCCTGGTGGGTTTCTAATTTCTTTAATGATACGGAACATTTCTTTTTGTGTGTTGGTGGCATTTGTGATTCTGTCATCATAATGCCTTCTCTTTGCCTTTTGAATTTCCTTCTTGTATGCGCGAATGTGCTTCTGGAACATTGTTTTTTTGTCTGGATTGTAATCTTTCCTCCATTCCGTTTCCATCTTTTTGTTTTCTTTTTTCATGGTGCTTAGTAGTGGGGTAAACCATTTTGCCATTGCTCTTTTTTTTGATGGTGTGAATGGTTTTTCTGAGGCCATCTTGTCGATTGTATCTGCAATCCATTTGTGTAGTATCTCCGCTTTCCCGTCTAGGTCAGCTAGGTCTAGTTCTGTTGTTGAGGGCTTGGTTAACTCCAGTTGTTCGAATAGGTTGCCTTTTTTGACGTCTTTCCAGTTTCTATTTGTGGTGGCAGTGAGTTTGGGAGGTTGGATGTAGACTTGAGTAGGCAGAGTGATTACGAATGGGATGATGAGATGGTCACTCCACAGTATTTGTATCGGAGGTGCCATGGTGATGAGTTTTTCCTCTGCGAATATTGCGTCCAAGGTGTGTCCTGCCGAGTGAGTTGCCCCTTTTAATAGTTGTCGTAGTTTCATGGTGGCGAGTTGTTCAATAAGTGAGTTTTGGGAGTTGGCATGACTGTCTTCGAACCAGATGTTGAAATCCCCCAGTATGATTAGGTGTTCGTGGTTGATGGCTATGTTGGTTATGGCTTCTATGAAGTTGTCGACGAAGGATGCATCATAAGTTGGGGGTCTGTACACCAGGATGAATGTGATGTTGGTTTTTGGGCTAGTTGTTAGGTGTATGACCATGGACTCGCAGTTGGGGATGTTGAGTGGTTTGTCTGTTCTTATTTTCAGCTGCTCTTTAAATGCTATTGCGATGCCTCCTCCTTTTTTGTTTTTCCTGTTTATTTGAAGGCATTTAAAGTTTGCTGGAAGGCAGCTTTGGAGTGTGATTTTGTAGTTGTCGTCCAGCCAAGTTTCTGTGATGAAGAGGATGTCGATGCCGTTGTCGTCGAGTAGGTCGAAGATCTCTGTAGAGTGTTTTGACATGGATCTTGCATTTATTAGATTGCAGTGGAGTTTAGAGGTTTAGCTTGGTTGGCCTTTTTTTGTTAGGGTCGTTTTCTGATCTTGTTCGGGAGCAGGTTTCAGGTTGTCGGCGTTCTCGAGTAGTACTTCTAGGTTTAGCCTAGGGGTTTTTGTTTTCATCTGGTTCGTCTTCCAGAGGACATGGTTGTGGGTTGGGGGTTCTTCTTGCTTTGGTGTTGTATGGTGTTATTGCTTCAGTTGTGTGCTTGTTGTATCTGGTGGGGTTTGTCCTTCTTCGTGATGTTGGTAGGTTGTTCAGTGTAGTTGGTTTTGGCGTCGCGTTGGTTCGAACTGGTGAGTAGGTCTCAGTGAGGTATGGAATTAGGTAAAGGGATTTGTCTCTTCTTTCAGTGTTGGTCCGATCTTTGAACCTGTCTGTGGGGGTGTGTTCTGTTGTTGCGGTTCTTAGTTGAAGTTTCGGGGTGTTTGTTCTTTCTTCTCTTCTTTCCCTCTGGGTGGGTCGTTTGCGCGGCATTGTACGATTCCGAGTTGTTTTAGTCTAGTTGTTGTCTTGGTCGGGGTGTAAGGGTGGAGTTAAGGGTTGTATAGTTATATAGTTGGGTTCTAACAGTGGCTCTCTTTAGTCTCCGTCTCCCTTAGCGACAATGCAAATTTGGGCACGGCAGCCCTGCTAGGTTTGAGACACCTGTATAGTGGGAGAGAGGCCTATCAGTGCAGTTTGGAGAACAGACAATACACTTTGGGCACGGCGGCCCAGCTAAATTTGAGACAACTGTATAGAGGGAGAGAGGCCTATCAATGCAGTTTGGGGGACAGACAATGTAATTTGGGCACAGTGGCCCTGCTAAGTTTGAGACACCTGTATAGTGGGAGAAAAGCCTTTCAGTGCAGTTTGGAGAACAGACAATGCACTTTGGGCACGGCGGCCCTTCTACCTGCTAAGTTTGATAGACACCAGGGTAGTGGGAGAGAGGCCCATCAATGCAGCTTGGAGAACAGACAATGCAATTTGGGCAAGGCGGCCTTCTATCTGCTACGTTTGAGAGACACCTGTATAGTCGGAGAGAGGCCTATCAATGCAGTTTGGAGAACAGACAATGCAATTTGGGCACGGTGGCCCTGCTAAGTTTGAGACACCTGTATAGTGGGAGAAAAGCCTATCAGTGCAGTTTGGAGAACAGACAATGCAATTTGGGCACGGTGGCCCTGCTAAGTTTGAGACACCTGTATAGTGGGAGAAAAGCCTATCAGTGCAGTTTGGAGAACAGATAAAGCAATTTGGGCACTGCGGCCCTTCTATCAATGCAGTTTGGAGAACAGACAATGCAATATGGGCACTGCGGCCCTTCTATCAATGCAGTTTGGAGAACAGACAATGCAATATGGGCACTGCGGCCCTTCTATTAATGCAGTTTGGAGAACAGACAATGCAATATGGGCACGGCGGCCCTTCTATCAAATGCAGTTTGGGGCAACGAGGTTAGGTATCTGGTGTAAAGCTGTACCTCTCACAACCCCGGCCCTCCTACCTTACTGGTCCTTGTAGTCGCTGGTTGACGGCTGGCCACTGGGGTGGCTTCCCCTGCAGACACCTGCTGACACTTCCTGGAGTCTCCTCTGTTGGAGTCGCCCTTGGCCTCGGGGCCCTTAGCCGCTGGGGGCTGCCGGGCACAGGGCTGCCCTGGGGGGACCGGTGATAAAGGCTGGAGGGACCAATGAGAACGGTGCTGGGAGAGGAGGAGAGCCGGGCTTTGGTTGGTGAAAGGCAGTGGGCGCCGGCAGCGCGGGTCGCTAGACCCTGGGCCCGGAAGCCCAGTAACCAATCACGGGCGGTGGGCGGGTTGGGAGGCGGGAGGGAGCCGGGACACGCTCGGGGAGGGATGCGGGATGTGGCGGGAAGGGGGGGGGGGTCTGCAGGCCAAAATGGAGGTCGGGGGCCACAAGCACTCACCTGCCGAGGATTTTTTAGGAGGCAGTGGGCGCCTGTAGCGCGGGTCGCTAGACCCTGGGCCCGGAAGCCCAGTAACCAATCACGGGCGGTGGGCGGGTTGGGAGGCGGGAGGGAGCAGGGACACGCTCGGGGAGGGATGCGGGATGCGGTGGTAAGGGGGGGTCTGCAGGCCAAAATGGAGGTCGGGGGCCACAAGCACTCACCTGCCGAGGATTTTTTAGGAGGATTTTAGGAGGAGGAACGATGGTTCAGCTCTGATGGATAGTCGTAGGGTGTTCCATAGTTTGGCTGCTACGACCAGGAAACTGCTCCCGCCTGCCTTTTGTAATCTGAATCTTGGAGGAATGAGGCAATGTGTCTGTGCTGATCTGGTGGGGTAGGTGGATGTGACATGCAAAGATGTTGCAGATGTATCTGGGTGCTTGGAAGGTGAGGCACTTGTGGGTGATTAACAAGGTTTTAAAGTCGATCCTTTGACGGAAAGCCAGTTCAAGTTGTCTAGTGGTGGAGATGTGGTGGGATCGGAGAATGTTAAGTGCTGATCTGATGGCGTTATTTTGGATAACTTGCAGGTTTTTTTTAATTCCTTTGGGTGGTACTCAGGTAATGTGTGTCTGGCAACTGATATGCAATCCGATGAAGTCAAGAATGGTCTGCATGCCATAATCAGTTTGCAAGTATAGGCCGAGGAAGATGCTGTTGCATTAGTTTGCTTAGTTAAAGTTAATGAAGCATCTAAGTGAATACCCAGGGTTTTCACATCCTTGGATACCTTGATGGAGTTGCCATCGATATTGAAGGTGTTAAATTTAGCATCCAATTTGCTGATTTTAGTTTCTGAACCTAGGAGGAGTAGCTCTGTCTTATCGTAGAGACAGAGTCCGTGTTTGGCCATCCATGCTTGTATAATAGTATAGATGTTTATTGCTTTGGAGTCAGTGGTGTGATTCCTAGTGATGGGTATGAGTATTTCGGTGTCACCGGCATAATTAGTGTAGGTGACACCCAAATAGTCAAGGTCATCGAATAGGGGCGTGGTAAACACATTGTATAACGTTGGAGACACGCAGGACACATGGGGTACTCCGCAGGTGACCGGAGATGGTTCAGCCTTGGCTGCAGGTGCAAAGACCCTCATGGATCTGTTGTCTAGGAATGATTGGCTCCATTGGAAATGTGTGCTGCTGAAGTTAGGTGGTTACAAAAGACTTTGTGATCTACCACGTCGAAAGCAGCAGATAGGTCTAGTAATAAGAGCATGGCAAGTTTTCCTTTGTCCTTGAGTTATTAGATTTGTGTCTTGAAGTCGATGAGGGCTGTTTCAGTACCATGTCTGGGTCTGAAATCTGATTGCCTGAGACCCAAGAGGTTGTGAGCTTCAAGATGTTATTGAATCTGTAGATACGCCGCTCTATCTAAAATGTTCAGAAGAAATGGCACACTGGTGATTGGTCTATAGTTGGTTTGGATGCTATGGTCTAGCGTTGCTTTTTTAGAAGGGGGAGGACCCAAGCATCTTTAAGGTTGTTGGGGACGGTACTGGTTTTGAAGGAGGCGTTAATTAGGAGCTAGTTCCTTGGCTGCTTTAATGATGGGAGCAGGGCAGATGTCCCCCTGGCATTTAGAGGCTTTGAGTTTAGAGATTATATTTTCAGCTTCTTTGCTGGAGAGCAGTGTGAAGTTGAATGGTGTGATGTTATTAAGATGGGGGTAGGTGGGCGGGATGCATTGTGTTAGATGATAGGCTGAGTTTTTTGGCTTGAATTTGGTCTTGTAGCAACATTATTTTGCCCAATAAGTCTTTTTGGATATTGGTGCACCTGGAGGTGTCCTTGGTGCAGGCATCCGGGGAAGGCATTGGGGTTTCCAGCTCATTAAGAATGTTGAAGAGTTATTTTTGCGTTTGATTTGATTGATCTGATTTGATTTTGCTTCAATTGAAGGAAAACATGTCTCATATTTTTACTTCATGAATGCATTACAGTAAACGGAGCTTTTATTTTTCTGGCATGTTTCTCACTCTGGAATTTTATATTCATGCACGTTCCAGATTTCTCCCCAGTACATGAGCCATAGCTCATTCACTGAACCGCTGCTAATACTGGTATTTACACGTGTACTGCATGTTTTGACACACAAACTAATCTACTTATGCTACCGCTGTTTCTTGAATACTTGTAGCTCACTGCTCGCCTACAATAAAGGATACACAGTGATCTATTCAATACGTGGTTACCTAATCAAATGGATCACTTATTTCTATCTCTTGCTCCTCTAATTGCAGTGCATGTTTTGATGACCTTACTGAAATAAGTTAGGAAGATTTCATAGGACAATGACTAGTCTCTGTTCAAGTATTCTATGGGGTTCTTGTATAGGCTACAAGCAAGGCAAAAGCTAAATGGCTTTCAATAATTTTGAACCCTGTGCTATATGGTCTTGCTTGGACATAGACAAGTTGTCTATTGGTATACTGTGGTGGTGAATGCATCTCCAGGGGATTTGCGTAGTGTTTGTACTCTGTGGTCTTGTCTGCAGGGGGTGCTTTAGCGCAATGCTTGAACCGTCAAGAGATTTATTAGTGATCTCTTCCCTTCTGGCGAGAAGGATATTATTGCAGTGTGCCCTTGCATGGCGCAATCTCTAACCATGGATTGAGGCACTATGATTTCACATCTATGTGCACAGCCCTTTTGTGAGCATGCTTGATTTACTTTGCCTTAAAAGTGGTGGATTATTTTGTTCCTGCACTGCTTTCATCATTTGGTCGGCCGTGGTAGTGGTGTATTGTGATGTCAAGATTGCATGACTGTGCCCTAGGAGTTGTGATCATGCTGTACATTTTTCTTTCGGGTAGGTACAGGAAAATGTGTGGAGAGTGATGTAAATAATCATGATTTGACGTGGTTCTCTCAAACTTGTCCCTGAAGGGGTAAAGCCTATATCAATGTATGATTTCTTTTAGTTTTTTAGTTTTTTTTTTTTAGATGGGCATCCCCATAACTCGCAGACACGTGGGGCCATCACCATAACACACAAGAAAATGGTTTCTCACCTGGAATAAATACATTTTCAAAATAACAATTTGTGTGTGTACATTCATAATTCCTTATTTCAATAGTTCATTCTCAAGGGAGCAAGCAGGACAAATAGAAACACATACTATATAATCACATCAATTACAAGCTATTGCATTGGTGTGATTACATAGCATTATTTGTTTTTGTCCTATGTGCTTGCTTGAGAATTTTTTATCGAAATATGGAATTAAGATTGTACACACAAAATTGTTATATTGAAAATTATTTTCCTGTGAAGCATATAAATGTGTATGTTCATGGGATATGCAAAAACATGGTCCCGGGGGGGTTTCTGGGAGTTTCTCTACTACCGGCCTATATCCCGGGTTAGAGTCTCAACAAGTCTTTAGCTATGTTCATGGGATATGCACATGAAGTGCTACGTTTGAAATTTGTGGGATTTATGGCGAATACGTAGTTCCTTCTTCCATTTGCCCTGTCTGTGCCCACCCGCTAAAAGTGAGAACCCTAAAGGTCACAATGGCAATAAAACTGGATAATTTAGAATTCCACTTGAAACACTTGTGTATAGGCGCGTTATAAATGTCATATCATATCATCACCATTTGCCATGCATAGACTATGATTTTCTTTTTTATTTTAAGTATTCAGGAATCTGGAGTTGGTATTCTTAATCCTGTTAAAAGGATTACACTTTTCGGGAAAGGTTTACGGATATGTTTGTGGTAGTGTTAGTCCAGCTTTTAAATCGTGCAAAATGCAGTTCTGATATCTTTTATCAGACTAACTGGAAGTGTTACGCGCAGTGGAACAGTGAATTTGCTTTCAAAGTCCCACGGACCCCTTCAAATTAGGAAAGCACTTTTACTTTCTTTATTGGATATTCACATCACATAGCATTGAACCATATAATATGCAGTTGAGGTACAACTTTGAGCCAATGTAGTATTCTATATTCATATAGGGCATTAATCTGACAAAGCAGCTGGTTGTCCATTTGGGGCATCACACTTCCAGACCGAGGAGACCATGTTGCTGACGCCGGCAATCCACGTGTAGCATTGCCACTCAAACTATGCACAAAGTATTGCATCATATTTACGACCACCTCACATCTCCCCCCTTCCCTACTTGCCAGGGTCCGCGCTTCGGGCCTGTAAATAGGCCATGAAGGGGCCCCTGATGGTACTGGGCCTATTCTGCAGCCCACACAAGGCCCCATACTCCTTGTCGGTGTTGCTGAGCCATGTTAAATCTTTTAGCCATGACCTTATCCATGGCGCAGAGGAGCTGGTCCATTTCAGTAGTATTCATCGCCTAGCGACTATCATGCTAGTCGTGAGCAGTTTCCGGAACTGTTTTGATAGCCCCGGGGACCAGCCAAACATGCAGCACAGGAGTTCACAAAGGATAGCCTGGCGAATTATTTTGGTTAAACTATCAACCACCTCCTCCCAAAAAGTCCTCAATCTACCACAGGCCCACATCATGTGCAGGAAGTCTGCAGGTTCATGGTTACTTCTCGGACAGCGAGCGGATCTATTGTTGTTGAACTGGTGGATGCATGCTGGGGACAAGTATACTCTGTGCAGTGTCTTGAGTTGGATTAGCTGTAACCTGGTGCTGAATGCCCCACTATGTGTGGTTTCGCATAGCCTCGCCCACTGTTTGTCCGTAAAGGATGTCCCTGCATCCTCCTCCCATTTCCGTTTACATTTTAGGTGTTCCTGAGGAAAGTTTTGTTGGATCAGCTTGTGTAGGGCTGAGACAACTCCCTGGCTGCCTGGCGAGCATACAATAAGTTTGAGGAGAGGGGTAGGACGTGGCATCTCTGAGAACGAGAGGCACCACTCTATGAAAACAGCTCTCATTCTAAAGTACTGCAGCCTATGTTGGGAGCCCCACCCCCATATTTTCAGTAAATAGCTCCTGAATTACAAATGAACCACTCTGGTACAAATCCTCTATCCGGTTAATCCCTGCCACTCTGAATAATGGCCTCCTCGCAGATTGGAGCCAGGCTTTCTATGTTCCACAGCTGAATCCCTGGGTCAAAGGGGACATCCACACAGTCTTTTTAGGGCTCTTTTCCATGCATGCACGCCACTGGGTCAAATTTGCATTTGTCCACCACACTTTTGGAGACCAGGCGTACTGAGCATTTTTCTATGCGGATATGTGGGGAAGCTGGGGCACCCGGCATTCACTGTGTAGCAAAATATAACTGGGACGCAAGGAAATGCAATTCCACATCAGGGGCTCCAACACCGCCCCTATCCCAGGGGAGGATTAATGTGTCCCAACTAATACGAGGGTTCTGTGGGTACCCGGCCAGTTTTATCAGCTGGGCTTTTACCTCTGCAAAGTATCTGACCCCCGGCCAGGCTGGAATGTTCTGGAAAATGTATAAGAGTTTGGGTATCGCCACCATTTTAGCTACCTGCCTAGTAGTGAGAGGGGGAGCCAACACCACTTCACCTTCGTCTTCAGAATTAGCAGGTAATTTACACAGTTATCTACTAATAGAGCCTCAGCGTCCCTCATGACCTGCACCCCCAGGTATGTGACAGCCTGGTGCTCCCATCTGTATCCCTCAGTGTTTGTTGGCCGAACCGCGGCCTCGTTCAGTGGGAATAAAGTGCATTTTCCCCTATTTAGCCATAGCTTCGAGGCCTCCCCAAATCGCTCAACCTCCCTTGACAACAGGTCCCCTTTGGCTGCAGGGTATTTGAAATATAAATGGCGTTCTCCGCATACACCAACACCAGTTCCCTAGTGCACCCCATGGCGAGGCCCCTATCCCCATGGAATTTACGAAGCCGGGCCGCCGTCACCGAACGGCAAGGGCGAGAGTGGCAGCCCGGTCTAGTCCCCGACCCCAGCTCAAAGGCCCTAGACCTCATGCCTCTAACCCCTATTCGGGCTTTCGATCCCACGTATAGCAGCTTCACCGCTCAGAGGTAATACCTTGGGACGCCCAACTGGCGCAGCACCTCGAACAGGTAGCTCCATTCGACAGTCGAATGCCTTCTCCATGTCGAGCAATATCTCAGCAGCTTGCACATTTGGGTCTATCTGGGCCAGAATCGCAAATAACCTGCATACGTTTGACAAGGTCGATCTCCCTGGTATAAAAACCTGATTAATTTACATGAATGATGTGGGATATGTGGGGGAGGAGATGGTCCGCAAGTATCTTAGTAAACGTTTTTGTGTCTAGATTCAGCAGCGATATTGGGTGGTATGAGGATCAATCTAGGGGATCCTTGTCCGGTTTCAGGATAAGTGTTCTCACCGCTTTGTGCATTGTCGGGGGGAGCTGCTCCACTATCATTCCCTCTTCCCACATCGCTAGCTTATGTTGCACCAACTCGGGGCCCGACTCCTTATAAAACTCGCCTGTGATCCCATCTGTGTCTGGTGCCTTGGAGGAGGGCAGGGCACGAATAGCGAGGAGGACCTCCATAGTTGTAATGGGCGCAGCCAACGCTTCCACTGCCTCCTCACTCAGCACCGGGAGAGCTGCCTCCCTTATGTACCCCTCCATCTCCCTCACTGGCATTCTCCCTTTGACGCATACAGATTCTCAAAGAATCAGCAAAAGGGGTCTGTCCTCCTGCTTTACTAACACTTTCCCCTCCGGCGTCCTCACTGCTTCTATGTCCGTCTTCCCTCTCGTGCCTGATCATCGCTGCCAGTAGTTTACTTGGCCTACTTTCCTCATCGTACCTGCGGGCCACTGCTGCATGCGCCAGGTACTTAAATTCGCACTCCGCAAGGTCGTTAAAGCGGTAGAGTCCTTCCCTTAGTTTAGCCCTATGCCCGTGCCCACCTCCCTCGTCCACTTTCACATCTTGTCTCAATTTCTACATCTGTTTCGTGTGATTGCCTGCATATCAATTTTAGCACACCCAGTTCTAAGGACAGGCATCCACCACGAAGCACAACTTTCAACGCCTCCCACACAGTGCTCCTCTCATCTTCGGCTCTTGACTAAATCCAATATGGGCTCAATTGAGCTCAGTAATGAAAAAAAAACGGTTGAAAATTGTTTTTTTACTAATTGGTGTAAACGTAGAAAATAGTCTAAATTAAACACCAAATGGCAGATAATGTTTAATACCCTTCAAGCGAATGAATCTAGTGCAGTCTGGAAGATCTTGAATAATGTAAGAAATGTGAACAAAGCTTGTACTCGGAACTCAATAAGAGATAAAATATGGACTATCCACATTGATAACATCATGTATAAGAGATTACAGAAGAACTTCCCCAGACCCAACTGTAATGCATGGCCTCTCTCCTTTACCATCAAAAATATTGAGTCCATCATAATCAAACTGAATAAATCTCGAGCTCCCGGACCCAATGGATTGGCCACGGTAGTATTGAAATACGATCCTTTCGTATGGAGTAATGTGTTGTTTAAGATGTTTATTAGTGTTTATCGATCGCTATATCCCAGACTCATGGAAGAACGCCATTCTTAACCCGGTGCTTAAAGCGGGGAATAGAGCCCTACCTGAAAATTATCAGATGCTGTCTATATTCGACTCTACCGGCAAAGTCTTTACAGCCATTGTTTTAGAACACCTGAATGCCTGGGTGCAAACTAACCATCTAATTAACCCATTTCAAACAGGGTTTCGACGTGGCACTAGCACTACCCATAATATTTGTGTACTGGATGCTATAACTTCCAATGCTAAATCAAGCAAAGGGCTGTCTGTTTATGTAATTTTTGTAGATTTCAGGTCAGCGTTTGACAGTGTTGATCGAACCAAACTGTGGGAAATCTTGTTGAAACTTGATTGCCCCAGTTGGCTCGTTGACATTTACAATCTTCATGAAAACACTGTACAAATTCGTTTAGATAGCGAGGGCAGCCTGACACAGCCGATTAATGTGAATAGGGGTGTCAAACTAGGCTGTCTACTGGCTGCCCTCTTATTTAATCTCTATTTAGCTGACCTCGTCAGGCGCCTTGCAGCCAAAGCCAAATGTCCTGCAAAATTTGAAAAAGCATTAATATCAGCTATGCTTTACGCAGACGACTTGGTGGTAATTGACCACTCTAACAGGTATAAAGGCTATGTTGGAAGAACTTGGCCATGTTGTTCTCACGCAAAAAAGTGAACAGAGTTAAAGTAGAAGTATCATGGGGTAATGTAGAATATACTGAGGTATATAAATATCTGGGTGTCTTCTTTAACTGTAAAATCGGATACAGGTTTCTTATTGAGAATAAAATTAGGAGGGCCAAGCAAATCACTATGATGGTGTACAAGTTTGTTAACGAATATGCAGGCTATTCACTAAAAGGAATACTTACCTTGTATCGTCAATGGTTTACCCCGGTTTTAGTTTATGGGTTAGAAGCTATTTCTATTTCTGACCTTTCCTTCCTAGATAGATTTGAAGGCCTTTTTTGGCGTACCATTTTAGGGGTACCCCGATCATGTCCCACCCAATATATTAGGGTGGAACTCGGCCTACAGTCCTTGGGATCCATTGTGAGACAACAACGTGGCCTCCTTAATCTAAAAGCAATGTGCCACTCAGAGAGTGAGTTGCTACAAATTATTGGAACAAATGCAGCTAAATTGATGTCCCTATTTCTAGGAGCAAATACTTGTCTAGCTGCAGTAAATACTTCAAAGGATTGCAGTGGGTGGCCAATATGAATCAATGTGGTTTTTTTCCTGCTATTAAAAAAGCATTCAGAGCAAAAGCAAAGAGTTGACTGGGAAATGAATTTTATCCGCATGTATGAATTGAAATTTTTTAAATATAGTGAATGGATTGTATATGAGTATTATAAGCCTCAAAGATATTTAATACGATGTCCTGACCCATTGGTACGGAATTTTAGACTCTTAATGCGCACCAATCAACTTCTGGTGAAGTCTACCTTTGGTTCCCAGTGGAAGTTCCCTGAAAAAGAGAGATACTGCCGAATGTGTCTGGATTCTGATGAACTTGAGACTGTTAGACATGTACTAACTTCATGTCCTAAAAGACGCAATTATTATATGTTATATTATGGCCGATTTGTTCACAATATGAATTATATACAATCGGAGGAATTCTGGAAATGGTGCTTGAATGTGCAATCAGAGGCAGTCTATATAGCTCTATATAGAGTATGGAAAACATTTCCGTCAAGAAATAATGAAAGTACTAACGGCAAATTGGTGACCACATGTGACAATGATTTAAGGAAACTACCATCAATTTCTCTGTAATGAACAAATTAATATCTTGTAAATGTATTTTACACTGAACTTTAGCACTTTAGTATGAAGGAGTGAGTATTCGGTTTAACTATTTTACTTTTGTATAATTAGTTAATGTGTGATTGGAATGAATGTAAAGTTGTAAAGTTTTATGAACTGAAAACAACTGAATAAATAAGTGCTCATCTCATGTTCTGTGCCCAAGTCCTTTCTGCGAGAACCTGATCAGGTCTTGCACTTCACTTTTGAACACTACATCCGATAGTGCTGCTGGTTTGTACCTCCAAAATCGGCGAGATGTTCCATCTCCTTCCAGGTTCGGTCTATCTCTCCTTGTATCAAGTACAATATTGAGGTCCCCGGCCCACACCAGGCAGGTTTGTAGGAACCTATGGCACTTGATAACCAATGCCCCGAAGAAGCCAGGATCATCCACTTTTGGCCCTTATATATTAACGAATGTGTGCCCCAGCATCCCGACACAAGGGTCGGCGAAAGCCTAGTGACTTGTGCACAAGGGTCATCACACCCGCTGAGTATGAAGAATGTTGTGTAATGCTTACAGTTTCCCCAAGACCTAGCTACCCCTTCATTCCCCCTCCCACCAGGTATGTTTCCTGCAGCAGGACTACCTTAGCTCCGGGACGGTCACAATACTGCACTACTTTGTGTGCCTTGCGAGGGTTGTTGAGGCCTGCACGTTCCAACTAATCGCCCTATTCGCCATGGTTTGCTCGTATATTGTTTGAGTGTTTCTGGTTCACCCACGGGCTTGCACCCGACGTACCTTGGCTGTTAACTGGACCTATGGGGCGTGGATCATTTTTTACTACTAAGACCCAACAGTTCCCGCAACGCACTCCTCCCTCTCACCCCCTCCCCCAACACGCAGTGACACATACCTACCACCCAACTACCCTCAACAACTAAATAACCATGGATCACAGCCCGGGGTGCCAGACTCCGCTACTCAAGTGACAGCGGCCAAACCTCAGGGGGCGGGGGGGGGGTGGGGGGGGAGTAGATCCGGCTTAAACACATTATGCAGCATGACTTACTAGTTACATTTTGATCACATATATTGACTGCCCATTGGAAGGTGCTGACTTTTTTGAACACAATTAGCCATATTTAACTAGGGGTCGACACAGTGTAGCTCACCCTCGGTATGAAGAGGCTTCCATCCTCCCCTAAGAGCCAGCTGGCACTGCTCTTAAGGATCGGCCAGTCGCTTTGGCAGCATCTCTACAAATTCATTCACTGCACACAGGTCAGTAGAAAAGTGTGAGCGAGCTTTGAGCTGAAATCGTACCTTGGTCGGGTGTATCATAGCGTCCTGAATCCTGTGGTCTCGGAGTGCTCACTTTGCTGCAAGCAAGGGGAGGCGAGCTTTCTAAACAGCCAGGGTAAAATCCGGATAAAAGGAGACCCTGGTGTTCTCATAGGTTAGATCCCCAGCTCCCTTGCCCTGTGAAGGATAGTATCTCAGTCTCTCTAATTTAGCAGCTGTGCAATAATCGGGTGAGGGCTCTGCCGTGGCTTGGGGGCGACCTGAGACACCCAGTAGGCTCTCTCAACCAGGAATTGGGTAGACCGTGGGGGTCCCTGCAATACCTCTTTGATGAAGTGTTTAGTAAAAACCTCCATATTCTGCTGTGGGATCGATTTTGGAACCCCCACCACCTGGATGTTGTTTCTGTGATCTCGCATCAAGGTCTTCGGTCTTGTCCTTGACCATTCTCACTTCCCTCCGCAGCTTCTGAATCGCCTGCGTCACCTCGCCGCTGGTGTCTTCCAGCACCCCCATACAGTGTTGGACTTCAGAGGTCCTGCCACTTTCTTTCTCAATGCGTTCTTGCATCCTGTCGACGTTGTATGCCATCCCAGCCAGTTTTTTTTATGGATGGATGCAAAGCCCGTTCGCATCTCTGCCTGTCCCAGGCCATGTTCCGACTGATGGGGACCCCCTTGCAGACTCACGGAGGGCTCCACCTGGCCCAAGAGGGACGTCTTATCTGCAGTGTGTCGGGGCGTCAACATCTTCTAGTTTTCTTTACTCAAACCTTTGTTCTGATAGAAAGTCAGATGGGACTGCTGCTTATTTCCTTTAGCCATACATTCCCCCTCGTTCCACCATGCAGTGTTTCTCTAGTGCTGGAGCTGTAACCCAGAGAAGCTTGGTTTCCTCCTCCCCTTGACAGGCCACGGCACGACCCCCAGCCTGGGACGGAGCTCCCCTTATTACTGGCAATGTGTTGAGGCTGAATAGGCCACATCTGTGCATGTACGTTCTGCTCTTAGTATTTAACTAGAAGGGCAGTGGTAGCATAAACTCGGTGCTGACATGCTCAGTTCTCCCCAGGCCAGTTGTCATCCGTACCTATGCTCTTGCTATGTCCCCCGCTTGTTTGGGCTCCTTTGGGCCCCAGCAGTGTTTTCACTGTGTGATCCCCTGTACTGCCAGAAGAGAGCAATCCGTCTCCTGTTTGGCTCCTGAGCTTAGTAGGCTGGTGATGCAGGTTCCGTGCCCGCTCTGGTTCCGGTCCCCCACTCAGGTCCTCAGGGGGGGCGATGGGTCCATGCCCTCTTAGCAGTCCTTTTATTTGCATATCAGTTCACAGGATAATTGTGCCACCAAAGAAGCTATGGCTCCCCCTGTGGCCCTATGCTCCCGTTATGCGGGCTCCATCTGGTAAAGCTCCCCACCCGGGTGGGTGCTCTGCGCATGAGATCAGGGCGGGCTCCCGCACACCTCAGTAATCGGTTGCTGGACTGGGTCACGCAGCCTTCTTTACGCTGTCAAACCTGGTGGCACCCCTGCCCGCGCTCACCTCTCCCGCCGCTGGTCTTTGCTCTGCTACGGAGAGGGATCCGTCATAGTGCCCTGTATCAGCCGCCTGACCTCCGGTTGGGCACTTGATCACAAGTCCGGTGGTGAAGATGCCCCCCTCTGGTGGTTGAGCATGTTACTGCGGTCCAGCCTCCGCCTCTGGAAACCCACCATCTTCAGCTGAACCAGTCATTGTTCTTAGCAGCGGTGGTCCGCCATGCCCATGCGCACATGGGCAATCAATCGCAAAACCTGAATATAAGAATTATTGTCCAAGGCTCTTGTAGCCTCATTTTGGACATTTTTTATTTATTTATTTTTGTTTTGGTAGCAAAAATTAATTTACACCTTTACAAATTATACATATCAGATAAGATTCATATAAAAATGTCATCAAAAGTTAATCATTACTTGAACAAATAACACATAATAAAACATTTTTAAAAAACCTGTTGCCTACCCATAAAAGAAACACACCACCAACTTTCTTTAGTCCCACAAGAAAGTGTACAAAAGATATACCTAACAGAATCAGACAAAACAGAATCATTATACATAAAGGAAGACACAAAACTAGAAAAAAGACAAAAATGCAGAAAAGCAGACAATCAGAGGCAAAAGATGCTGAAATTACTACACAATGACAAATTATTTGGAATGACTCCACAGACTGCCCATTCAGGATGGCCCTATTGAGTGGCAGCAGATGCTCCTCAATCATTACAACAAGTCTAACGGTTGCTAAAATGATGGAATTGGTGTTTCCCTGCATGCAACGAAGCCAAACTAGGTGACATTCAAATGAGGAATAAGAGGTCAAAAATGCATCCAAGCAACATCGCCTGTGGGTGAGAAAAAAGTTACAATACATGAACAAATGTTCTAGAGTTTCACTCTCAGAAGTGTTTAAACAAAATCTACAACCCTCCCACTTCACCAAATCCCTATAGCCAGACCAGTTCCTGATCCGGGCACCCGTGTGGATAAGATCCAAACGGAATTGCATGTAAGACCTTCTTGCCTCTTTATCAAGGAAACATAATAAGTAATGCAGCCGAGGTGTAACTGCCTGCCTAAATGTGGCATAGGTCCTAAAAGAGGAGTAACCTCCGATCTGATCAGTTACATGCCCATGAGTTTTTAAAAAAGCGGCTTTTAACTTTACTTGGAGTATCAATTAAATCCTGCTGCGACATATTCAGCGATGTTAAGGTGGCATTTATTTGATCTTTAATATCAGAGATTGAAGCAGGACATTTATGGGCAAGCATTGCCTGAAAGTCCTCATAAAGAGAGTTTGGAGGAGGAGAGATCATTTTAGAGAAGGCATTTACCATCCGCCAGAGATATTTATCCGCTAAGGAATATAAACCTAGTTTGTGTAAAATAATGGCGTTAGGTAGGTATCCTAGTAACCCTAGGATTTTCTTCCAAAGTTTACCTTGTAAAAGATTTAAAAGAGGCCCAACTTCAAAAGACACACGTCTACTGCGTAAAGTAGGATGGGCTCTACTTTCATAGTGTAATATTGCAAGAGGGGCAAAAGTGAGTATCTACAGTATCTTTGGAAGATAATTCTCATTTGGGCCAACAGTGGATTAAACTTGGCGTTCAACACTGTGCGCCAAGTGCCGATAGACGTCCCATTAGATAGGTGATAACCCAGATAAATAATTTCTTCTTTCCTCAAGATAGGTTGCGCATTAATGACAAAATTAAATCTGGGTATTTTTTTTTTTTTTTTTAGCTGTAAAGACAATTATGTGTGATTTAGCTGAATTTATGGTCATGTTGTTCAGCGTACAATAGTCATAAAATAGCTTTAGTTTATTTTGGAGTCCAAATGGCACTCTATCGAATAGGATGACGTCATCGGCAAATGCCAGCCAGTGAAGCCGCATATTAGCCAATGTTACCGGAAAAGAGTTTGAGCCCTGCCAGATTTTGTCGATATCGGCCAGGTAAAGGTTAAATAATACCGCGGCCAAGTTGCAACCCTGTTTTACGCCTATGCGCGTGGGGATGTTATCAGTTAATAGCCTTCACGGTTGATACAGACCCGGTAAGAAGTGTGTTGGTGTAGAGCAGCAATTATAGCTACCAAGGAGGAAGGGATACCATATGACAATATCTTCTTCCAAAGGCGAGTTTGAAGTACGTTGTCAAAGGCAGCTGAGAGATCTAATGCTGCCATATATATGGTGCCATTAGACTTAGAGTGTGCAGTCCGAAGGAGGTGAGCTACAATCGAAGCATTTAACTGAGTGCCCATTGCCCGCCGAAAACCGACCTGGGCTTTTGAAAGAATGTTCAGAGCACTTAAATGGGCTTCCTACTGGGACAGAATCAGCCGTGCAAAATTTTTTGCAGCTGTATCTATTAGGGCGATTGGCCTAAAGTTTAATGGATTACTTGGGGCGCCCTTTTAGTGTAACAGAATTATAATAGCCATTAACCATGATTTTGGAACTCTACCAGTTTGATAAATCAACGGGTAACGTGGAAGAAGGTACCTGGCCCAAAAATGGGGGTCATCCTTAAAGACACAGGGGGGCAGCCCATCAGGACCGGCTGCTTTTGAAAATTTCAGTTGAGAGATTGCCCATATGATGTCTTTTAATTCCCATGGGTAAACACTTGGAAAGGACAACTGCATATTGATTAGTTCTGATTTGGAATGAATGTCCGGCAGAGCATATTTTTGACAAAAAATACTTAAATACTTCTCCCATTCAGGGCCCGAGATAGAAGCCACCGAACGAGTGTCTGCCTTA
This sequence comes from Ambystoma mexicanum, assembly GCF_040938575.1. NCBI lineage: Eukaryota > Metazoa > Chordata > Amphibia > Caudata > Ambystomatidae > Ambystoma > Ambystoma mexicanum. The sequence goes on from NC_090921.1 coordinate 371,388,577, forward strand.
CCAGACGGATTTCTTAAAATGGCCCATAGATCCCGGGTTTTGTTTTTTACATAGCAACCAATCATATGTTGGTTGGCTAAGTTGTAGGCAGCCTGACGAAGAGTCTTTAATTGCTGCTTGAAGCGGGCAGCAATATAATTTTTTTTCTCGACGGTAATTAGGCAAGCTGGTAGATTTATTTCTTAAGTTGCGAAGCTCGCTATTTTTTTGCCTTTTTAAAATTGCGACCTGGTCCAAGTTAAAGTGGACATCCAAGGGGTTGCCCTTATCCAGAGAATCTTTCACTAAGGATGACAGATGCCTGTGAATCATTATGGTGTTTATTTCATTAATTTTTTCCACATTACCCAGCGAGAGAGAATCCTCCTGGTACACTAGGAGATCCCTATTCACCAGGAACACCAGTTTCCTACAAACTGAAGGATGCCATTTGACAGCAATGGTGTGCCTATCACATTCAACCAAGCGAGCTGCGGCCGAGACTTTGTAAGCATCAATCCTCATATGAAGATGCGAGAACAGCATGTGATGGTCGCTCAGTCCCAAATCTAAAACTAAGATTGGGTCAAGCAAACCAGAACACACTCTAGACTCGAATAAATAATCAATAAGGTATGAAGCTGAGCCACAACACCAATAGGTATTGATGGAGTGAGGCGCCAGTTGGATTGGGTAAATACCCCATGTTTCGAAGAAGCTTACCAATTGCTGTCCTCTATGGTAGGCTTGTTGTGCATATAAAGAGGAGAGAGAGGAGGGACGTGCAGCATTGATAAGTTGCAGATATGAGTTCAGGTCACCTCCAATCACGATTTCATGATTGGGACAAGAGACAGAAGCATGGCCCAAAATCCGATCCAATTCCTCTAAGATCGAGTTCAGGGAAACTGCCTTAGGATTCCAGTATATAGACAATAATAACAAAGACGGCACCTTGGGATGCTCATGCGACAATTCCACCAATATGCATGAATCCGAGTTGTCCAATATTGAAGCCACTGCTTTTAGGCCGTGATTAATAAGAACAGCGATACCTCCAGAAGGGCGGCCTGCAAGGATACGACGAGCCGGAACAGAAAGACAGATGTATCCGTCTAGCGTGAGATCACTTACAGCCATCGTTTCCTGTAAGAATAAGATGTCTGGTTTCTTATCAGGCTCAACCCGTCTATGCCATACTCCAAGGTTGCCTAAGCCACAGCAGTTCCAAGAGGCAATGGTCAGACTGGCCAATTATGAGACAGGAGTCGGTCCTCTCAAGGAGACAGCCACTTTTAACAGGGGTTCCAACCAAGATAGGCCACTAAGTGCTTGCGTAAGCGAGGCCAGTTGGACAGATAGTTGGTTAGCTTGAGATTCAGAAGAAACCATGGCCGGACCTACAGGGCATACTGGCGGAGGAGGTACCCAGTCAAGAAAGGCCCATGCACTTTCCATGTGCAAAAACAAGCTGGGTACAAGACCAATAGAGTGAAAGTCATCTGCAAATTCCAATAGCATTTTAGATATAATCTGCGATTGTACTCTGCAGAGCACTCCATGGTTATTATGGGCCGCTAATTTGACCCAGTCAATGTCCTTGGATGAGAGATTCCTTAATGCAGGAATCTGAAAAAAGGAATTCATCAAGAATGACCTATTTATTCGAGCTGGGCCGTTAATGTCCAGCTTGCTGTTCCAACCAAGGATTAGTTTCATGTCCTTAGGAATTTGCGAAAAGGACAAGGCATCAGTAGTAAGCTCTCCAGAGGATGGTTGATGACAGAGCCCATCCTCAACAAAACCAGGCCGCACCGGAAGCAAAGGAGCCTGTGCAACCTTTGGTTGAGAAGCAGGCATCACCAGCTCTTCAGCTACCACGACAACAGATGCCGGAGTAGCAGAGTCAACTACCAGACCACCCGAAGACAGTTCCGCGGATAATGAATCGTTTACTGGGCTCACAACAGGTGCCACTGTTGCGCCAACAGGCAGCCGAGTAAACACTTTTTTGGATTCAATATTAGGGAAAAAACAGTGGAGCTGAGATTGCAACTTAGCCGTTGGAGTCCTTGATGGAACACGGGGGAGCAAGCTGGACGTTGCCACTTTTCAGGGCTGCAACCTGTAGATATTTCTTGCTTTCCTCATCGAGGTCACATAGATCCAATCCAAGATCGTCATGATTGGCACCATGGTTGAGATTTGATATTGAGTTAGGCTCAGATGGTACCTGCACACACTTGGCTGTTGGTGCTTTGAAGGCGACTTTCTTCTGCATAGCCTTTGTCTGATTTAGTCGTTTTTGGGCTCTTAGGAAGGACGTCCTTGCCTTAAGAGAGACAAAGTGCCTTCCTTCGTGCACTACTGGACCCTCCTCAGGATCCAAAGGCAAGACAGCAGCCAACGAAGGTAGACTGGACTGGGCATCAATGATATCAGTCAAAAGAGAGGGGCTGTCCGGAGATCCGACAATCCCCTCAACAGCCTCAGATCCCTTTCCTGGGCAATCTGTCGGGTCCAAGTGGTGGTGGGTCACAGCAAGCTTATATTAAAGGTGCTCCACCTGTAAGAGACACTCGTGCTGGAGTTTGAGGACCTCCACCAGATCAATGGCCTCCGAATCGCCATGCTCCAAATTATCCCACTTATCGCCTTGCACTACTTGGGAGTAAGACCTCTGTGGAGGATATGTGGGACGGAATCCAGATTCAGTTTGGGAACCTTGTGAGCAGGTCGAGTTACTACACGGAGGCTGCTTCGAATTGGAGGTAACATTCGCCAAAATGTTTTCAAATTGGGCCAGATAGAAGGGTTTAGATTGTTCTTCTGCTAAAATAAAGCCTTGTAATCTAACCAGCTTGCCTTTCATAAGGGCAAGTGAAGCCTGCATCTCCCTTATTGAGTAGTTGTTAACTCATGGCCCTTGTCCAACAGGTTAAGTATACGCAAAATTTCTGGGAAGTTGGAGGGCTCATTGGGCTGAGTGGTGGAACAAAAATCTTCGGGGGTAGAAGCCGATCTTACCTCTCCCTTTGGGGCAGAAAGATCGACCTTTTCATTCCCCAGAGGGAATGGGTCCACTCCACATGGAAGAAAAAGCCCTGATGGCAGACCCTCATCGACATGAAGGTCATCATAGTGAGAGGCGGGGCCCCCTTCCAGACCCCTACATGGAGTAACCAACAGGGCACTCCCATGGTCACCAGATTTTTTACAGCCTCTTTCTGACGGAAGATGGAAATGGACTTGTTCTCGAATGGGTAAAGAAGACAACGCTGGGGACGAGGGGCCCAATGAGAGCCGCACTCTTCTACTTAGTTCGCTCACAATTGTGGGTGCCAACATTGAGGTGTCTGAGATACAGGGAAGACCTTGGTGGTCATGCACAGGGGAACAATTTAAAACATTTTCACGGACATCCACGTCACCCACCTCCCCAACATTTTCATTGGCTTCCTGAACTGAAAAGGTTGACAGTAACAAGGCAGTGGGAGGGCCAAGTGGGGATAGGACCTTAACAGAAGATGATGCTACCATTGTGGCAATCTCAGGGTTCTCATCTTGAGCCGACCCAGCAACCCTCTCCTCCAATGAGCTAGACATAGATAAGGGAGTCTTTTTAGTGGTAGGTGGCAGGGGGGGGATGCTGTTTAGGGTATTATTCACCGGGTGTGTCACGGTTGCCTTCGGTGGAGAACCTGTTTTACAACCACTTCTTAGAATTGGGCTCATGCTCAACAGCTATACACGCCACAGAGACAAAAGGTAGGACAACCCCCTTTATGTATAAACAGTTGCAAGACCAAATGCTCAGAAGACAGAGGCACAACCCTGCGCTACAGCTGCAACAGAGGCTGAACCAACTCCCCTTCCCTCACCAACACAGTGTTTCACCAGTGACTATAGTTGGAATCTACATACAAGATATACAGAGTAGGATAATGCCAAAGTTCATTGGACCACAAAGTAAGTCGTTTACATGCGCCTAGCCTGCAGATGGAATGGACAACAATATAATGAGTGAGCATGTGCTAACGGGTGCAGTGAGATTGACCAACGCTCAAATGTCACCAATAGCACTTCAGGACAAAAAGATTACAAACGTCCTGGAGCGCGTAGTGGTGACAACTCCACAGTACGAACTTCCTCAAACCTATCCCCCAGGATCAAAGGCCTAAAGCCCGCAGTCTCCTATGTAGGGGAAAAGCCAAGGGCGGAAGATAGGGTGCACAATGACTCCACAGAGCCCCCAGCCTGTGCACACTCCACCCTTAACAAAGCTAGGTGACGAGAATATGTGGCCAAGAGTGAACTGACATACGTTCACAGACACCAACAGAGCGGAGACTTCAATGCGCAGGCGAGGCGAGGCGAAGGAAGCCTCACAGCCGCCTCCGGGCTCCACGCGAACAGCTAACAGTACTTGCAGGTACTTGGCTGGTGCGCGACGCGGATTGGCGGATCTATGTAGAGACTTCCGGACGTCACGCAGCGCAGGGGGCGGAGCCTCCCGTGCAAAGGAAACCTCCTCTGACCCTCGAACAAGGGCCAGGCAAACTGTGTTAAACAGTAAGACGTCTTCCAGCCGCAACAAGACTTCCAAGCCGTACCAACGGCAACGAAGGAGTGTAGCATGGGGTAGCGCGAGTCAAGAGCAGCGCTGTATCAGGGATCCAACAACCAGAAAAAAGGGCAGAGCAATCCACAGCTAACAGTACTTGCAGGTACATTTTGGACATTAGTGTGTTGTGAGAGGAGTGGGGGATAGGTATGGGAGTGCAGATTTGGATTTGGTGTGGGTAGAGGTGAAGGAAAGGGGTTTGCCTATAATGGATTTGCTCATGACATGGTCCGGTTAATCCTTTGACTTGCAGGGATTGAGAGGTAGTTGCACTGGTTCCGACTAGTATCCCACAAACATAGTAAACTTTGACTGTTGATGCTTCTCTTTATTGCACTTAGAAAAATCCCAAAGTTCTGAAACCTACAAGAATAACAGTTTCTCTGAACCTATAAATGAGAACTACTTGTCTCTTTGAATTTTAGTTGGCGCTGCCCTTGGGACTTAATATGGTTCTCCAGCATGGGGTCTGGAATGGATTCACATGCTCATGAATATTCCCCGTCGTCAGGCTGGGAATCCTCGGTAAAGAAAAAATCAGTATCAGTTTCGTTTCTGATCTGTCTTTCGTAGTAGTAACCAATCACTGATCTCTGCGTCATACTGACCACAGCCAATGACTGCCCTCAACCTAAGCCCCGGCCCTGGCAGCCATCTTCAGATTTTTACCGCACATTCATGTGTTGGGATCCTCGTGCTATTGCTCTCGAGCGTTAGTGCTATTTTTTCACGTTTTTTCTCAAAAAATGATCTTTTTTCAGTCAAAAGAGCCTCAAGCTCCACCGTTTCTTCATCCGATCAACAGGGACCCGTGTCGAATTCGTCTACGCCCCTCAAGGGTGAAGATTTCATCGAGCCACGCTTTTGGAGGACTCCAGAAGTTTCTCAAGCCCATCTCGGACATGGCCCAGGAGAAGGGAAGCTCGACGCCCGGAAAGCTGTTCAGGGTCTGCCCTGGATGCCAGCTTCAGAATGTCTTCAAGGAGGACGAACACTCCTTTTGCCTTTACTGCTACATGAGGACAAGACGCACGTGGAGAAGGACTGTGCGTTTTGCGGCAATATGTCGGAGCGGACCATGAAGGACCGCCATCAACGTCTCGCCAACTGGCTGGAGGGAAAGAGCCCGTCAGGCGAGAAGAAGTAGTCCGAGCGGTCTTCTAAGACCTTTGAGGGCGCCCCGGCGACGGGGGTCCAACAGAAGGCCAAGCACCGCGAGTCCGCTATCACCGGGAGCGCCGAACGGTCGGGCTCTACGGGCGCCAGGCAGGGCGCGTCCTCCCCGGCGCCATCAACCACGAGCCAACGCTCTGGCTCGGGTAAGAGGAAGGCGGAGCACCCAGCGAAACTCCTGGAGAGACCCCGGTTGTGCCCTAAGGCCCCATCGGAGGGGGAGCGAGGTGGTGACCCTCCCCCCCCCAAGGAGAAGGCGGTGAGCGCACCTAAGGTGGTGAAAGCCTTGATCCATCCGGCCAAGGCCTCTATCGAGACAGTCGCGGCGGCCCTGGCTCAGCCTGTGGAGGCTACACCAGTGGTGGCGACCCCGGGGCCCAGAATCTCCCTGCCACCGCGGAGGGAGTCCTCTTTCATGCCCATCGACAGGACCCCCGTGAAACCTCCGACGGAGAAGAAAGGGGGTGCAGGAGGTCGTCGTGGACTCGGCCTCAACCTCTGAGGAGGAGCTGGTCGAAGTCTTAGGCCACGGCTCTGGCGTGGAAGAAGGCCATCCTGTCGGGAGGGACCCCGACGTGGAAGACGACGAGGGCTTCGAGGATGCCGACGGGGCTCCTGATCGCCCGTCGGATCTCCCTCAACCAGTGCCGCAAGACAACTCAGTGGCCTTTTTGTTGGCTATACAGTCCTTATGCTCTGGGATAAGGACGAGACTGCCGTTACCACCAACGGAGGAACCGCTCCCGACGGGGGACCCGGAGCCAGGCCCTTCTGGGAGCTCTCCCCCTAAGAGGAGAAGGATTCATCCTCCACCTCCTTTTCAGCCATCGCGCCCTGTTCAGCCCTCCTCCCCGTCCACGACACGTGGGATTGATACGGGGACTGACACGGCCGCGACGGGTACAGACGATGAGGTTTACGACGAGGATCTCCCGTCGTCACCTCCCACCCGGGCTTCCCCGCCCAACGAGATTGGATCGTTTCACTCCATGATCGCCAGGGCATCCGAGCTTTTCCAGCTCTGCCCGGAAGAGAAGGAAGGTTTCCTTTATCAACGGCGCGAGACCAAGAAGAAGACGGTCCTCGCTGTACCTCTACTAGATGACATTTGGGATGAGGGCCGCGCCCTCCTCAAGAACCCATCCACGACGCCAGCTAGAACGGATCGGTACGAGAAGAAGTACCGGGTCCCGGACGCGTCCCCTTGTGCCTTTGGGCACTGCCGACCCCGGACTCGGTTGTCTCCGCGGTGGCCAGGAAGAAAGCGGGGGGGGGGCGCGGCCTCTACGTCAACCTCCCCGCCGGATGGCGAGGGAAAGAAATTAGACACTATGGGACGCAGAGTCATCTCGTCGGCAGCGACGACGATTAAGGCGGCCAACACCTTGGCTATCGTAGCCCGCTACGACAGGGAGTTGTGGTACAAACTGGCCCCCCTGCTGGACTTTCTACCAGACGACAAGAGGGCGGAAGCCCTAGAGATTTTGCAGGAAGGAGAGGTGGCGTCGGACCACGCCATTACGATTGCGACGGACATCGCTGACACTGGATTTCGCCAGTTGGGCAACGACGTGTGCCTTAGGCGGCGTGGATGGCTCAAGGCTACTGACTTCCGTCAGGACGTGCAGACCAGAGTCTTGGACATGCCGTTCGACGGAAACAACCTGTTTGGGAAAACAGTGGACGATTGCCTTCAAGCCATCAAGGCGGACACGGAGACGGCCCGGGCTCTTGGGGTTCTCAAGCAACGGCGGCCGCCCTTTCGGAGCGGCGGAGGCAAACAGGGTACCTCCAAAGGTTCCAGCGGCGGATTTTCCACCTACCGTCAAGCGGCCCGTTCGTCGTCACAGGAAGCTTACACGGGACGAGGCAAGTCAGGCGGACCCCGTCGTCGTCGCCAAGGAGGACAAGGCAGCAAAGCCTCGTCGAAGCAGGACTGAACCGGCCGCGGGGTCGGGCCCCCACCGAAGCACCCCGGTGGGAGGCCGGCTGGCGAGCTTCGTCGGCGTGTGGGAGTTCATCTCCACCGACCGTTGGGTGCTGGACGCCCTAGCTCAGGGTCACGCGCTCGAGTTTCTAAAGAGGTGCCCGCGCGTCCCCCCTGTGGCCAGGAAAGAACATCACGTCCCTCAACTTCTCTTGGAGGTAAAGGCGATGCTCAAGAAGGGCGCCATCGAGCTCGTCCCAAAGAGGCTTCGGGGCTCCGGAGTTTACTCAAGGTACTTCCTCGTGAAGAAGACGACGGGAGGATGGCGTCCCATCCTGGACCTACGACGACTGAACAAATTCATCAAGGCACAGAAGTTCCGGATGGTCACCCTCCAACACGTCCTGGGTCAACTGGAGGAGGGCGATTTCCTGTCGTCGTTGGATTTGGAGGATGCCTACTTCCATATCCCCATCCTAAAGGGACACCGAAAGTTTCTCAGGTTCGTGGTCCAAGGGCGTTACTACCAGTTCAGAGCCCTTCCCTTCGGATTGAGGTCGGCTCCCAGGGTGTTCACCTAGTGCCTCGCACCGGTGGCGGCGCAGCTGCGCCGAGAGGGGATCCACGTCTACCCCTACCTGGACGACTGGCTCATCCGAGCAAAGACGAAGGAGCTTGCCGTGGAGCACACTGCTCACGGACCTGGGTTTCTCCATAAACTACGCCAAGTCCCACCTGGTGCCCGCACAAGACACACTGTTTCTGGGAGCGAAGCTCGACACAGTGTCGATTCTGGCCTCTCCGTTGGAGGAAAGGACGAGGGCCATCTTGGGCAAAGTGCAGCGGATGCTGGTTGCGGACGCAGCCAGGGTGAGGT